>NC_092712.1:177265407-177890407 GCF_047496885.1 Scyliorhinus torazame
GCCCTCCGCGATTGTTCTGTCCAGTGCCTTGGGTATCTCTGTCGTGAACATATTTAAGTGAGCTTAACTGTACATTTCAATATGCAATGGTTGGGAACCAGATCGTGGCACCTCTCGTTAGATCTCGGGAGTCGTAACGAGTGACACACATCGTACGGGAGCCCCAACTCGCATCACAATGAAGCTATTAGATCACGCCATCTACTCTTGACTGATGAGAGTTCTGTTCTCGGTCTTAGGTGAGGGTTATGGTGAAGAAGGTTTACGACAATGGATCCCAGGAAGTTCGATTGCTGTTTCATAGGATTACAGAATTCCTACAGAACAGAGAAAGGTCATTCGGACCATCGAGTCGACACCGGCCCTCTGAAAGAACACCTCACCCAGGCCCATTCCCCTGCCTTATCCCCGTAATCCCATCATCCTGCACATCTTTGTACACTAAGGGGCAATTTATCATGGCCAATCCACCTAACCTGCACATCTTTAGACTGTGGGAGGAAACTGGCCCACTGGGGGAAACCCACGGAGTCACAGGGAGAAGTGCAAACTCCACAGTCACCCAAGGTCGGAGTTGAACCTGCTAACAACCGTACCACCATGTTGCGTCTTGACTGGAGGCGTTGAAACTTTTTGGTGCTTTGTCTTTGAATCAACAAAAACCTTTAGTCCATGGGATGATGCTTTTGTTGTGATTATAAAAGTGCTAATCACCCACCCTGAACATGAAAATAGCCTGTTCTTGGGATCTGGGACAAACTCTGCTAAAATTGCAGCACAAATCCTGATCCACCAATTCCTGCTCCCTGGAAAGGGCCTGTTTTATGTTGGGCCCAGTATATCCAGAATTTTGGTAAGGATGCAGATTGTTACAGACAGACTATGCCATTATTCACATCATGTCTGTATCTGTTTGAGCCCGTGTAATATTTGAGAGCCTTAGCCATTCAAGATTTTCAGAGAGTCGAAAGTCAAAATACCATGAAAGTCAATTTCAATTAATTTGCCCAGAAATAAAAATAATTATTTTTTTGTTTGTGCATACATGTGTGAAGGGCAGAGCAATGTGAAATGATAATTATGTTTTTAAAATAAGAGAAACTAAAATAACTACATGATTAGGCTTTAACCATGGCTTTAATTGATTACATTTCTTTTTTTCTTCCTGACGTGTGAGGGTGACTGATCCTTTGATTTTCCTTTATTTCCTATTGGTAATTGCTTGATCTGTGTTCAATGTTCCCACATAATGTTAAAGCTACGATCACAAACTCATCACAGCAGAGATCAGCAGCACAAACCATCATTCCATCATTACTGCAGTATCTCGGAGTTACTTCATTCCTTCGTAAAAAATCATTCTTAACATCTTTGAAGTTAATAGTAAAAATGGCTATGTTTCCTGGTTGTTATTTTGTGTGCTGTATGAATCCATAATTAAAAAATATTTTTAAGATGAATCCTTATTTTTTTAACTTATTTAATGGATGTTGTTTTATTTATCACATCATAGGATATCTGTTACGAAACAAACAGGCCGGAATTCTCCTGTTTCCACTGGCAGCGCACCCCTGCCTGTGGGTTTCCCAGCAACGTGGGGTGGCTTCAATGAGAACTCCCATTGACAAGGTGGGGAAGTAGAGAATCCCACCACCAGTGAATGAAGCACCACCAAGACACACATGGCTGGAGTCACCTTTGGTGGGACTAGAAGATCCTGCTGGAGGTAAGGGCCGGAAAATCCCACCCTAAGTTATCTCAAGGTGTGGCCCAAATGCAGAATAAAGATCCTCAACACTGCACACTGACCCGAACTTCAGATGATCATATCCTTACCACAGTCAAATAAATATTTTCACTTCAAACAACAGCAATTCTTAAAACTTGTTTGAGTCTCAATTAATTCATTTCAACATGTTCCTTCTTTGAGACACTCCTTAAAAACTGTTTGACCAAGCTTTTGTAATTTGCCCTAATGTTTCCTTATTTTGCTTGATAATGCCTGTGTGAAGCATCTGGGGCTGTTTTATTACACTAAAGGAACTATATAAACAAACATTTTTGTTGTTTTATCTTCACAGTTCCTCCATTTAGAGGCGGCACGGTGACACAGTGGTTAGAACTGCTGCCTCACAGCTCCAGGGTCCCGGGTTCAATTCTGGCCTCGGGTGACTGTGTGGAGTTTGCACTTTCTTCCCATGATTGCGTGGGTTTCCTCCGGGTGCTCTGGTTTCCTCCCACAGTCCAAAGATGTGCAGGTTAGGTGGATTGACCATGCTAAATTGCTCCTTAGAATTCAAAAGGTTAGGTCGGGTTACTGCGTTACGGGGATAGGGTGGAAGCCTGCGCATAAGTAGGATGCTGTTTCCAAGGGCAGTTGCAGACTCGATGGGCCGAATGGCCTCCTTCTATGCTGTAAATTCTATCATTAGGAATTGGGTAGAGATTGCTAAACTTATTAGACTGGAACTGAAACGTTGCTTCCATCAGGCTGTGTAATGTTCAAATGCACTACGCCACGCAAAGCATTTCATTAATTTTTTTACAGTTTCAGACACCTTTGATAAATTCACAAATCTGGCAAAGGGAGGCGAGATGAAAATATGAGAGAGAAGCGAATTGAAGGTTACACTGATGGAGTTAAATAAATGAAGGGAAGAGGCTTGAGTGCAGCATAAACACTGGCATGTATTAATCAGGCTAAATAGCTTCTTCAGTGCTGTGTGTCCATCCTGTGTGACATCTGTGCCTTGTTTTCTGATTTAAAATTTGTCATTTCACCAATCAGATTCTAGAAAAGTGACCAATCAGATTTTGCTGAAGAGAATTTTCTGAGCTAATATAACAGCTTTCTGTCTGAAGTGGTTATTTGCAGCAAAGTTTGGTATTTTGGAGAGGGGGTCAGATGAGGATTCATAGCTCATCAGAGTTAACGATTGAAACACTTGAACAGAACTTACGGTGACGGGGATGTGCTGAGTAGTCGCACATCAAATGGTTCTCCTCCATACAACAAGAAAATAGGCACTTTGGGCTGAAATTAGCCAGCAAAACCGGACTTGAACATCCCCTCACCCTTAACAACAGTGTGATCAACAAAATGCCAGGAAGCAACAGCTCGAGAGGCTGCAGGGGCAAAGGAAGCTGTGGCAAGGTATAGGAGCAGCGAACAATCGGGTCGGCCGACCCACGAGGCAAGGGGTCCCCAACCCCCCAGAGCGAGGGAGTCTGGCAACCCAGAAATTAAACTCCTCCCCCCACCAGGCAATGAATGGAGGATGTTCCCAACCAAAGAACTAAACACAATGAAGGATGACATTAAGGCTGAGATAAAAGCGACGGTCAAGGTGGCAGCGTTGGATGCGCTGGCTGCCATGCTCAACGGCATGGGGAGGAAACTGGAATTCCAAGGGAATACAATCTGAGAGCTGGAGAAGGCGTCGACAGATCAGGGCAACAGAATTGTCTCCCTGGAAACTGAAACCAAGGGGTTGGTGGCGACCCAGGGGAGCCTGAAAGGGAAGGTCGAGGACCCCAAAAATCGGTCAAGGAGGCAAATCATTAGCCGCCATCTTGGCTGACGGCTACGGACCCCGGAATGGACGGCCACACGGGGCCTGAAGAAAACGTCCTGATGCAGCAACTCCGACTGGCTTCTGTGACCCTGGACCAGTCGCGGCCCCGGACGCTCCAAACAGCATCCACGACTATATTTATAAACGGGTACGAGACGCCCTGCCTGATCGACTCTGGGAGCATGGAGACTTTTATACACCCCGATACAGTAAGACACTGTTCCCTTCCGATCCACCCAAGTAATCAAAACAATTTTCTGGCAGCAGGGTCCCATTCGGTAGAGATAAAAGTGTTCTGCATCGCGAACCTCACGGTGCAGGGGAGGGAGTTCAAAAACTACCGGGTTTACATCCTTCCCCACCTCTGCGCTGCCACACTCCTGGGATTGGATTTTCAGTGTAATCTCCAGAGTTTAACGTTTAAATTCGGCGGCCCTATACCCCCACTCACTATCTGCAGCCTCGCGACCCTCAAGGTCGATCCGCCTTCCCTGTTCGCGAACCTCACCCCGGATTGCAAACCAGTCGCCACTAGGAGCAGACGGTACAGCGCCCAGGACCGATCTTTTATCTGGTCAGAAGTCCAGAGGCTGCTGAAGGAAGGCATAATTGAGGCCAGCAATAGTCCCTGGAGAGCCCAGGTGGTAGTTGTAAAGACCGGGGAGAAGCAGAGGATGGTTGTAGACTATAGTCAAACCATCAATAAGTACACTCAGCTGGATGCGTACCCTCTCCCCCGCATATCCGACATGGTCAACTGGATTGCACATTACACGATCTTTTCCACGGTGGACCTTAAGTCCGCCTACCACCAGCTCCCCATTCGCCCGAGAGACCGAAAATACACTGCTTTCGAAGCAGATGGGCGACTCTTATCATTTTCTAAGGGTTCCATTCGGCGTCACTAACGGGGTCTCGGTCTTCCAACGGGAGATGGACCGAATGGTTGATCGGTACGGTTTGCGGGCCACGTTCCTGTACCTCGACAACGTCACCATCTGCGGCCACGACCAGCAGGACCACGACGCCAACCTCCGCAAATTCCTCCAGACCGTGAACGCCCTGAATCTCACATACAACAGGGAAAAATGCGTGTTTAGTACTGACCGTCTAGCCATCCTCGGCTACGTAGTGCGAAATGGAGTGATAGGCCCAGACTCCGAACGCATGCGCCCTTTCATGGAGTTCCCCCTCCCCCACTGTTCCAAGGCCCTGAAAGGCTGCCTGGGCTTTTTCTCTTATTACACCGAGTGGGTCCCCAACTACGCGGACAAGACCGTCCGCTAATCCAGTCCACGGTTTTTCCTCTGTCGACAGAGGCCCGCCAGGCCTTCAGCCGCATCAAACTGGATATCGCAAAGGCCACAATGCACGCGATCGATGAGTCCCTCCCCTTCCAAGTCGAGAGCGACGCGCCTGACGTAGCTCTGGAGGCCACCCTCAACCAAGCGGGCAGACCCGTGGCCTTTCTTTCACACATCCTCCACGCTTCAGAAATCCGCCACTCCTCAGTGGAAAAGGAGGCCCAGGCCATAGTGGGAGCTGTGCGGCATTGGAGGCATTACCTGGCCAGTAGGAGATTCACTCTCCTCACTGACCAACGGTTGGTTGCCTTCATGTTCGATAATGCACAGCGGGACAAGATCAAGAACGACAAGATCTTGCGGTGGAGGATCGAACTCTCCACCTATAACTATGAGATCTTGTATCGTCCCGGAAAGCTGAACGAGCCTTCCGATGCCCTATCCCACGGCACGTGTGCCAACGCATAAGTGGACCATCTCCGAACCCTCCACGAGGACCTCTGCCACCCAGGGGTCACTCGTTTCTATTACTTCGTAAAGACCCGCAACCTGCCCTACTCCATCGAAGAGGTCAGGACCGCCACCAGGAACTGCCAGATCTGCGCAGAGTGCAAGCCGCATTTCTACCGGCCAGATGAAGCGCACCTGATAAAGGCTTCCCGTCCCTTTGAACGCCTCAGCCTGGACTTCAAAGGCCCCCTCCCCTCCACCGATCACAACACGTACTTCCTGAACGTGATTGACGAATACTCCAGGTTCCCATTCGCCATCCCCTGTCCCGACATGACCGCGGCCACACTGTTCAGTTTCCCCGCCTACATACATAGCGATAGGGGGTCCTCCTTCATGAGCGACGAACTGCATCACTTCCTGCTCAGCAAGGGCATTGCCTCGAGCAGGACGACCAGTTACAACCCCCGGGGGAATGGTCAGGTAAAGAGGGAGAACGGAATGGTCTGGAAGACCATCCTACTGGCCCTACGGTCCAGAAGTCTCCCAGTTTCCCGCTGGCAGGAAGTCCTCCCGGACGCCCTCCACTCCATCCGGTCGCTGCAGTGTACAACAACGAATCAAACACCTCACGAACGCCTCCTGGCTAGCAGCCCCGGGACCCATCCTGCTCCGAAAGCATGTGCGGCCGCACAAATCGGACCCGTTGGTCGAGAGGGTTCATCTCCTCCACGCGAACCCTCAATACGCCTACGTGGCGTACCCCGACGGCCGACAGGACACGGTCTCCCTGCGGGACCTGGCACCCGCCGGAGCCCCACACACGCAGCCCCAACACCAATCACCCCCTCCCTCCCGCCGGCGCACCTCACAGCCGCCCCCTTCCCGGGTGGATCGGTCCTTCCCACGGCTCCGAATAGGGGTATTGGAGCTGGAAGAGGCATATCGACGCTCCCAGAGATGACGGGGCCTGAACCAGCGCCTGCATCACCACCGGGGCTAAGACGATCGGCGAGGATGACAAGGGCACCCATTCGACTCATCGAATCAGTATAGTAAAGCGAGAAATGCCTCTGTAAATAATTTTTTTTGGGTTGCCCAGTAAAAGCGGCATTGTAAGTAGTTGATATCGGAGCATAGCCGCCATGTTAGCGGCACCCTAGGAACCGACTCTGGAAACCTCTACCACGGCCCACTACTCCGCCGGGTTCTTTTTTAACGAGGGGTGAATGTGGTGGTACGTATTAGGGGTATTAAGGTATAATATGATGCCGAGAGGCTATTGGTGGATAGACGCTGGATCACGATTGGATCAGCCGCCTGCCGGCTCCACCCAGTAAGGCGGAGTATAAGAGCCCGGGTTCTCCCAGCAGCCGCATTCTATAACTGAGCTGCTGCGGAACAAGTCTGCGTAATAAAGCCATCGTTCGACTCCTTCTCACCTCGGAGCAGTCGAGGGCGATAATAGCCAAGCTCCACAAGTATTAAGACCGAGAGAGGATATTTTGCTTGGCTCGACAGATGAAGTCAATCTGTCCAGTCAATCTGAAGTCAATCTGTCCAGTTTTCTTCTGTGTCTTGTCGACCTTCTGAGCATTGGTTAAACCTCTGAGTTTGCTTGATTTTCTTTTGCTGTTGAAAATGATTCTTGCTGTTTCTGTTGGCTTTGTATATTTTCATCTTGTTCTGGTTCTGTATGCTGAGGTTTCTCTTGTTCTGTTATCCTTGAATTTCTGACAATATAATCTTGTTTGCTGAACCTTCGTCTGTTTTGTCTTATAACTTGCCCGTCTTCAGTAATGATGATATATGATTGAGGACCTGATGATCGTAGTACCTTAGCACACTTGAACTATGTTATCTTTTTCTAGTGTTTGAAAACATCTTTTTGTTTTGTCATAATACCTCTTCTGCCTCCTTTTTAAAAATGTGAGCTTCCTCACAGGTTTTCGATTTGTTTGTTCCAATGGAATGTATGGTAAGGTTGTTGTCATCTGTCTGTTTTGAAATTTTTGACAGGTTGCACAATTTTCGATGATTGCTTGAATGTCTTGATTAATACCTGGCCAGTATACCGTCTCCCTGGCTTGTCTTTTACATTTTTCTATGCCTAAGTGCCGTTCATGAATCCTTTTCAGAATCATTGGTTGTAACGATTTTGGAATTACTATTCTATTTTGCCTCAGCAAAAAACCATTAGCTGCACATTACTCTGTTCTGATATTATAGTAATTAGAGCAGGATCCATTCGGCCATCTCTCGGTGAGTTATTTTATTATCTTCTGTAAGATTTCATCTTTAGTGGTTTCATCTCTTATTAGTTTTGACTTCTCATCTGAGACTGGAAGGGATTCCGTACAAAATTAACTTGTGCTTGTATGTCCTCATCCAAATATTGGTCTTTTTTCATGTCTGTAGCACGAGGTAATGCATCCGCTACAACAAGATGTTTACCTGGCATGTAGATTAGATCAAAATCATATCTTTGTAACTTAATTATGACATCTCATTTAGATTCTTTTTTACTATCGCCACAAGTGGTCTATGGCCAGTTTCCACTAAGAATATCGGTAGGCCATACACGTAGGCATGGAATTTGTTTAATCCATTAAATAAGCCCAAGCATTCTTTTTCTATTTGAGCATATCGCCGCTCATTGACCTTGAGTCATAGGCAATTGGAAGTCAATTCTCGTCATTGTCTTGCTGCAATAATATTGCTACCAACCCATCTTTCGACACATCTGTCGATATCTTTGTCTTCTTTGCAGGGTCAGGAATGTTAGCTCAGGTGCTGTAGCCAATGCTTCCTGTAACATTTACCACCCATGTTCATGTCTGTCAGACTACTGGAAAGCAGTGTCCTTCTTTATTGATTTTCTCAGGAACGTTGTTTTCACTGACAGATTAGAAATAAACTTTCTGACAAAATTAATCATTCCAAGCATCCTGAGGATGCCTTTTTTGCCTTTAGGATGTGGCATGTTTAAAATTGCCTTGATTTTTTTTCTTGGTCAGGTTGTATACCTTTAGCAGAAAGTTTGTCTCCGAAGAAGTGATTTTTTTGACACTGAACTCACATTTGGCTTTATTCAGTTTTAATCCATACTTTTGATGCTTCTCAGCACTTTGACAAGCGTTTCGTCGTGCTCTTCTCTTGTTGAGTCCCAAACAATAATATCATCACCGCATACTCTGATGCCTGGAATGCCTTCTGCGATGTCTTCCATTGCCCTATGGAAAATTTCAGTGGCGAACTTCCCCGGAAACAGCGCGATGTCCGCCGACTGGCGCCCAAAACGGCGCAAATCAGTCGGGTATCGCGCCGCCCCAAAGGTGCGGAATGCTCCGCATCTTTGGGGGCCGAGCCCCAACCTTAAGGGGCTAGGCTGGCGCCGGATGAATTTCGGAAAAGGCGGAAAAGGCCTTTGGTGCCCCGCCAACTGGCGCGGAAATGACATCTCTGGGCAGCGCATGCACGGGAGCGTCAGCGGCCGCTGACGGCATTCCCGCGTATGCGCAGTGGAGAGAGTCTCTTCCGCCTCCGCCATGGTGGAGACCGTGGCGAAGGCGGAAGGGAAAGAGTGCCCCCACGGCACAGGCCCGCTGTGGATCGGTGGGCCCCGATCGCGGGCCAGGCCACCGTGGGGGCACCCCCCGGGGCCAGATCGCCCCGCGCCCCCCCCCAGGATCCCGGAGCCCGCCCGCGCCGCCTTGTCCCGCTGGTAAGGTAGCTGGTTTAATCTACGCCGGTGGGACAGGCATTTTAGCGGCGGGACTTCGGCCCATCCGGGCCGGAGAATCGCGGGGGGTGGCCCGCCAACCGGCGCGCCGCGATTCCCGCCCCCGCCGAATATCCGGTGGTGGAGAATTCGGCAACCGGCGGGGGCGGGATTCACGCCAGCCCCCGGCGATTCTCCGACCCGGCGTGTGGTCGGAGAATCTTGCCCATGATCCTGAAATAATACCAAATGGCATTCTGAGAAAACTGTATCGCACGAATGGAGTATTGAAGGTGCACAACTTTGTGCTCTCCTCATCTAATTTGAATTGCCAAAAACCCTGTGATGCATCTAGTTTGCTAAAACATGTTGCTCCTGACATCTCGCATGTGATTTCTTCTCTCTTCAGAATGGAATAGTGTTCTCCTTTAATGTTTAAATTTAGATCCTTTGGATCCATACAGATACGTAGGTCATTATTACGTTTCTTCATGTAAATCATGGGGTTCACCCAATCTGTTGGTTCTTCGATGCGTTTAATCACCCCCAGTGACATCATTCTCTCCAGCTCATTCTTAAGTCATTCCTTCAGTGGAGCTGGTTCGTGTATGACAGGTTGTGCATTGCCTTTTAACTGTATGCGATAGGTGAATGGTAAAACTCCAAATCTTTGAAAAAGATCAGGAAATTCTTTCAGAATTGCATCCATTGATGTCTGTTGCGTAGTTATGTTACAATCTGAAGTGTGGACTGTTTTGACTAGCTCGAGTGCTTCACATGCTTCCACTCCCAATAAAGATTCACGCTCAGCCTCTTTGATTGAGAACTTTACTGAGTGCACTTTGTTGTTTACACGGATCTTTAGTTCACAGACTCCCAGTGTATTAATTATTTTGTCATTATAATCTTTTAATAATTTTGTGGTATTTAAGATGAGTGACTCAATCTTCATTTCTTGTAAATCAGATAAACTGCTTAAATTGACTCTCACTCCCATGTCAAATGTGACCTTGATTAATGTTCCATTAATCATCAGAGGAACTGTCCAGTTATCTCTTTGAACAGTTACATCTGTGTGGTGAACCACTGTAATAGGAGATGTAAGGTAGGACCTGCACTACAGGTTCGCCGGTAGCTCCTGCCGGCTGGCTCTGCCCAGGGAGAACTGTATAAATATGTATGACCTCCAGTGCCCTGCCATTTCGCCAGCTGCAGCAGGAGGCCACGTATCTGACTGTAATAAAGCCACAGTTGTACCCAACCTCAGTCTTTGTGCAATTGATCGTGCATCAATTTATTACAGTCAGATTTTCCACAGAATAGATATCCAAATTAAGCCTGATCGCCTGCAGCTGGATCCGCACTCGCCCGATGCCAGAAAAGACTTTACTCACTGGCTAGCATGTTTCGAGGCTTACATCAACGCGGCAGACCCCGCGCCAACGGAGGCTCAGAAGATAAATGTCCGGTACTCCAGACTGAGCTCCAGCGTGTTCCCGTTGATCCAAGGCGCCACGAATTACACAAAAGCAATGGAACTCCTCAAAGAACACTACGCGCAGAAGACGAACATGCTCTTCGCCAGGCATGTACTTGCCACCCGCTCGCAACTACCTGGTGAGGCCATCGAAGACTTCTGGCACGCCCTAATTGCACTCGTCTGGGACTGTGACTGTCAGGCCGTTACGGCCGGCGAACACGCGAATCTCCTCATGCGCGATGCCTTCGTGACGGGGATTGCGTCGGACCGCATCCAAGAACGATTGCTGCAAGGGGCCACATTCGAACTGGCGGAGACGAAAACCTTGGCGCTCTACATGACGGTCGCATCCCGTAATGTACAATCGTACCCCTCCCGCTACGCTGCCCACCCTTCTACTCCTTGCTACCCCTCCTGGACCCCGCCGACGACCTCCACAGCCAGGGCCCTGCCTTCCCAATACGCCTGTGCCGCACGCCGATCCGCGCACTCCGGGGTTCCCCGCTGCTACTTCTGCGGTCAGCAGAAGCACCCCCGCCAACACTGCCAGGCCCGCACTGCCGTTTGCAAAGCCTGCAGTAAAAAGGGCCACTTCGCGGCTGTGTGCCAGGCCCGCGCGGTCGCTGTGATCGCGCCCGCTATCGCCCCCTCCCCCATGCCAGACACACAATGGGAGCCACCATCTTCTCCTCCCGGGTCCATGTGCGACCAATGGGCTCCGTCATCTTGTTCCCCTTCGGCCACGTGCGCCCCATGGGTGCCGTCATCTTGCCCCGACCCCGCAATGTGCGCACCATGGGTGTCGCCATCTTGTCCACCACAGGGTCTCCGGACACCCCGACATCGGAATCACACACGCTCGCCACCCGAAGCATCCGATGGCTACCCGCAGCTCGCTTCGATGACGCTGGACCAATCTCGCCCGCACAACCTGGCCACCGCGTCGACGACGGTTAAAATCAACGGCCACACGACCTCGTGCCTGCTGGGCTCCGGGAGCACCGAAAGCTTCGTTCACCCAGATATGGTAAGGCGCTGCTCCCTCGCGGTCCACCCTGCCAGTCAAAGGATCTCCCTCGCCTCCGGATCCCACTCCGCCCCGATCCGAGGCTTTTGTACAGTCACCCTCACGGTCCAGGGTGTAGAATTTAGTAACTTCCGCCTCTATCTCTGCGCTGCACTCCTGTTGGGCCTGGACTTCCAGTGCAACCTCCAGAGCCTCACCCTCAAAATCGGCGGGCCCTTACCCCCCCTTACCGTTTGCGGCCTCGCGACCCTCAAGGTCGATCCCCCCTCCCTTTTTGCCAATCTAACTGTGGATTGCAAGCCTGTTGCCACTAGGAGCAGACGGTACAGCACCCAAGACAAGATCTTCATCAGGTCCGAAGTCCAGCAGCTGCTTAAGGAGGGTATTATCGAGGCCAGCAACAGACCCTGGAGAGCCCAAGTAGTAGTGGTTAAAACTGGGGAGAAACACAGGATGGTCGTGGACTACAGCCAGACCATCAATCGGTACATGCAGCTCGACGCGTACCCCCTCCCACGCATATCTGATAAGGTCAATCAGATTGTGCAGTACCGGGTCTTCTCAACAATTGACCTGAAATCTGCCTACCACCAGCTCCCCATCCAGAAGTCGGACCGGCCATACACTGCCTTCGAGGTGGACGGTTGCCTCTACCACTTCCTTTGGGTCCCTTTCGGTGTCACAAATGGGGTCTCGGTCTTCCAAAGAGAGATGAACCGAATGGTCGACCAGTACTGTTTGCGTGCCATCTTTCCGTACTTAGATAATGTCACCATCTGCGGCCATGACCAGCAGGACCACGATGCCAACCTCGATAAATTCCTCCGCACTGCCACTCTTCTTAAGCTGACCTACAACAAAGAGAAGTGTGTGTTCAGCACAACCTGGATAGCCATTCTCGGCTATGTAGTCCAAAACGGACTTCTCGGGCCCGACGTTGACCGCATGCGCCCTCTCATGGAACTTCCCCATCCCACAGCCCCAAGGCCCTCAAACGCTACCTGGGGTTCTTTTTCTACTACGCTCAGTGGGTCCCAAACTATGCGGACAAGGCCCGCCCACTCATTCAGTCCACCCAATTCCCCCTTGCAGCCGAGACACAACATGCTTTCGCCCGCATCAGAGCAAATATCGCCAAGGCCGGGATGCGCGCAGTGGATGAGTCACTGCCTTTCCAAGCAGAAAGCGACACTTCAGACGTCGCCCTTGCCTCCACTCTAAACCAGGCAGGCAGACCCGTGGCATTCTTTTCCCGCACCCTTCATGCCTCTAAAATTCGACACTCATCCATCGAGAAGGAGGCCCAAGCTATCGTTGAAGCTGTGTGGCATTGGAGGCATTACCTAGCCGGTAAGAGATTCACTCTCCTTATGGACCAACGGTCGGTAGCCTTCATGTTCAATAACACACAGCGGGGCAAGATCAGGAATGATAAAATCTTGCGGTGGAGAATCGAGCTCTCCACCTATAATTACGAGATCTTGTATCGCTCCAGTAAACGCAACGAGCCCCCAGACGCCCTCTCCCGAGGTACATGTGCCAGCGCACAAGTGGACCAACTCCGGGCCCTACACGACAGCCTTTGTCACCCGGGGGTCACTCGATTGTACCATCTGGACAAAGCTCGCAATCTGCCCTACTCCGTCGAGGAAGTAAGGACAGTCACCAGGGACTGCCAGGTCTGTGCGGAGAGCAAGCCGCACTTCTCCCGACCAGACCGTGCGCGCCTGGTGAAGGCTTCCCGGCCCTTTGAACGCCTCAGCGTGGATTTCAAAGGGCCCCTCCCCTCCACCGATTAACACGTACATTCTCAGTGTGGTCGATGAGTACTCCAGATTCCCCTTCACCATCCCATGCCCCGATATGACGTCTGCCACCGTCATCAAGACCCTCAGCACCAGCTTCGCTCTGTTCGGTTTCCCCGCCTACATCCACAGTGACAGGGAATCCTCATTCATGAGTGATGAGCTGCGTCAGTTCCTGCTCAGCAAGGGTATAGCCTCTAGCAGGACGACCAGCTACAACCCCCAGGGAAACGGGCAAGTAGAACGGGAGAATGGGACAATTCGGAGGGCCGTCCAACTGGCCCTATGGTCCAGGAACCTCCCAGCCTCTCGCTGGCAGGAGGTCCTCCCTGATGCTCTGCACTCCATCCGGGCACTATTGTGCACCGCCACTAATAACATACCCCATGAACGTGTTTTCACCTTCCCCAGGAAGTCCACATCCGGGGTGTCGCTCCCGACTTGGCTCGCTGCTCCAGGACTGGTCCTTCTCCGTAGGCACGTCCGACTCCACAAGGCGGACCCCTTGGTGGACAGGGTTCACCTGCACCACACCAACCCTCAATATGCCTATGTTGAGTTCCCCGACGGCCGCCAAGATACTGTCTCACTCAGGGACCTGGCACCATCAGGTTCCACCCCAACACACCCCTCCACCAATGCGCCCCCCCCCCCCCCCACCTCGCCGCCAATATTGACCCCACCAGCCCACACCACCCCCTCCCTTGTTCCACACAAGAGGACGAAGAGGACTTTGGCATGCTCCTGGAGTTCCCCGATGACTGGCCAGCATCAGCACCACCACCACCGCCATCGGTGCCACCTCCACCACTGCCAGCACCGACTTCACCGCCACCGTTACGCCGCTCCCAACGAAGTACCAAAGCACCGGACCGGCTGAACCTTTGACGGACTCCCGACCGTCAACATGGACTTTTCTTTCCCTACCACTGTACATAATTGCACTAATTGTATATAGTTTCACCTCACCCCCGCCGGACTCATTTTTAACAGGGGGTGAATGTGGTGAACCACTGTAATATGAGATGTAAGGTAGGATCGACACTACAGGTTCGCGGGTAGCTCCTGCCGGCTGGCTCCGCCCAGGGGGAACTGTATAAATATGAATGACCTCCAGTGCCCTGCCAATTCGCCAGCTGCAGCAGGAGGCCACACATCTGACTGTAATAAAGCCACAGTTGTACCCAACTTCAGTCTTTGTGCAATTGATCGTGCATCAATCTGCATTGCTGTTTCTGCAAGTTTGCTTTGACGCCTGTTTAACTTGCATGTTGCCACAATGCATGGGCGAAATTCTCCCGAAACGGCGCGATGTCCGCCGACTGGCGCCCAAAACGGCGCCAATCAGACGGGCATTGCGCTGCCCCAAAGGTGCGGAATGCTCCGCATCTTTGGGGGCTGAGCCCCAACATTGAGGGGCTAGGCCGACGCCGGAGGAATTTCTGCCCCGCCAGCTGGCGGAAACGGCCTTTGTTGCCCCGCCAGCTGGCACGGAAATGACATCCCCGGGCGGCGCATGCGCGAGAGCGTCAGCGGCCGCTGACAGTTTCCGCAGTGGAGGGAGTCTCTTCCTCCTCCGCCATGGTGGAGACCGTGGCGGAGGCGGAAGGGAAAGAGTGCCCCCACGGCACAGGCCCGCCCGCGGATCGGGCACTCTTTTCCTCCGCTCTAGCCGCTGTCAACCTCTGCCATGGCTGGTGCGGAGAAGAACCCCCCTTTGCATGTGCTGCGATGACGCCAGGACACGCTGGCGTTCCCGCACATGTGCTAACTCGCGCCGGCCGGCGGAGTCCCTTCGGCGCCGGTTGGCATGGCCCCAAAGCCTTCTGTGTCAGCTGGCGCGGTGCCAAACACTCCGGCGCCAGCCTAGCCCCTGAAGGTGCGGAGGTTAATGCCACTCCTCGGCGCCGGAGTGGCCCGCCGCTCCAGTTTTCGTAGAATCCCGCCGCACGTCTATGAAAAACGTGTCTTCAAGATTTTTTTCATCAATCACATTGATTGACTTTGGTATTTCCAATTTTTTATTCGAAAAACATTGTTCAGCAAAGTGATTTTTGCCTTTGCACCGGGAACAGATTTTACCAAATGCTGGACATGGCTGCCACATTGTCTGCATAAAATGGAGGTTTTGTTGACTCATTTAAAATGGCTGCCACTGCTGGGACCATGTTTTACCTTCTGGTGCGTCACAAAACTAATGGCATCGACTATCTCTCCGAGCTTCGTGCCAGATTTCTTCAGGTTTAGAGTGCTAATCTGCTGCGCAGCTAGCTCGCTGGCATGGGCGGCATGGTAGCACAGTGGTTAGCACCGTAGCTACACAGCTCCAGGGTCCCAGGTTTGATTCCCGGCTTGGGTCACTGTCTGTGCGGAGTCTGCACGTTCTCCCCGAGAGTAATTTAACTGGCCAGCAAAAATGTTAGATCAGTGAATGAAGGTGCAATGCACTGGGCAAGCTGATCTCTGCATCTGATTATCTGAGGGCTGAAAGCAAATTTCTTGCTTGTTTTCTGAATGTGAGAAGTGGATGGCTAGTGGGATGAAGACTGGGATTAAATTTGACAATTCAAGATTTCAGAAAAAAGTCAAATTCAAATACGCTAATTAATACAAATTAAAACAGCAACAGATGACCACGCTGGTGGCTTGCGGGTGAGAATAGCCTCCAGGTGGTGGACGACATGGCCCAGAGGTGGCCTGGCACAGCCCCCTTGCACTCTCTCACTGCGAGGTTGGCACTGCCAGTGGCTGGGCCTGGGGCAGGTCCTCTAGGAAGCGGTTCCCATTATTTCAGGGGGGGGGGGGGGGGGGCGGGGGGGGGGGGGGGGGGGGGGAGTGGAGGGCGGGGGGGGGGTGATGGTGCCATAGTGTGGCGACTGGGGGATTTTCACAGTAACTTCATTACAGTGTTAATGTAAGCCTACTTGTGACAATAAAGATTATTAATTAATAAGGGAGGGCCTGAAGAGGTGGGGGGAATGAGTGGTTCGAGTGGGGGTGGGATTCGGGTCACCATTATGCGTTCGTGATGTGGGGGAGCCACTTTGTTATTCCTGTGGTGGGGGGAGGATGCCCCTCCTTGATGAGTGGTTGGGGATGCTCCCCTCAGGACAGCAATATTTGCATTGTGAGAGGGGGGTCCTGTCTCTAGCTGCTGGGATTGGGGCACTCGCTCCAAACGGCGGCCCGAGACAAGGAAGTGCAGGGAAACTGGTGTTTTCACCGCTTACATGATTTTGCATTGTAAAAGTATGAATATATCACCTCAGTGATACTCCTAGTGCCAGTGGGACACAGTCCCGATTCTTCACTGATGGGAGCAGTGACCCAAGTTTACATCTGGCAACTGAGTGTCCACTGGAGCATATTGCTTTCAATACATAGAGAAAAATAAAAATGTATTTACCTATCTCCAAAATGGTTTCAGGTAATATTGTGAACTAGAATTTAATAGTTTTACACAATATTGATTTGCTATTCTCATAACTAGTTGACAGTCTGTGAATATAAATGTTTCCCAGATATTGCAAGTTAGAGATAAAGGTGCATGTCTAGTACCAGCATTACTTACTTGTAGACTCAATTAAATAAGAACAAAGAAGATTACAGCACAGGAACAGGCCCTTCGGCCCACCAAGCCTGTGCCGATCCAGATTCCTTATTTAGACCTACTAGTTATTGCCCAAACTATCTGTATCCTTCCATTCCCCGCCCGTTCATGTGTCTATGAAGATACATCGTAAACGTTGCTATCATGCCAGCCTCCACCACCTCCACTGGCAACGCGTTGCAGCACCTACCACCCTCTGCGTGAAAAACTTTCCCCGTACATCTCCCCTAAACTTTCTCCCTCTCACCTTGAACCTGTGCCCCCTTGTAATTGAGTCTTCCACCCTGGGAAAAAGCTTCTGACTATTCACCCTGTCTATACCTCTCATAATTTTGTAGACATCAATGAGGTCTCCCCTCGGCCTCCGTCTTTCCAACAAAATCAATTTAAGTTTATTCAACCTCTCCTCAAAGCTAACACCCTCCAGATCAGGCAACATCCTGGTAAACCTTCTTTGCACTCTCCAAAGCATCCACGTCCTTCTGGTAATATGGAGACCAGAACTACACGCAATATTCGAAAGGTGGCCTAACTTACATTTTATACAACTGTAACATGACCTGCTAACTCTTGTACTGAATGCCCTGGCTGATGAAGGTAAGCATGCTGTATGCCTTCTTGACCACCTTATCCATCTGCATTGCCACTTTCATGGAACTATGGACCTGAACACCCAGATCCCTCTGTATATCAATGCTGCTAAGGGTCTTGCCATGTACTGTATAATTCACACCTGGATTTGATCTTCCAAAATGCACCACCTCGCATTTGTCCGGACAGAACTCCATCTGCCATTTTTCTGCCCAACTCTCCAATCTATCTATATTCAGCTGTATGCTCTGATAGTCCCCTACACTATTTGCAACTCCACCTCTCTTAGTGTCATCTGCCAACTTGCTAATGAGGACATCTATGTTTTCCTCCAGATAATTTCTACATATTACAAACAATGATGGTCCCAGCACTGAATCCTATTGAACACAACTATTTTATAGATCTCCATTCTGAAAATCTCCCTTCCACTACAACTGTCTCCTGTTGCTGAGCCAGTTCTTTACCCATCTAGCTAGCACACCCCGAATCCCATGTAACTTTACCTTTTGTACCATTCTGCCAAGAGGGAACTTACTAAAGTCCATGTAGACAACATCCACAGCCCTCATCAATTAATCTTGTCACCTCCTCAAAAAACTATCAAGTTGGTAAGACATGACCTTTCCCGTACAAAACCATGTTGCCTATCACTAGCAAATCCATTTGCTTCCAAATGTGAAGAAATCCTGTCCCTCAGTATCTTCTCCAACAGCTTCCCCACCACTGACATCAGACTCATTAGCCTATAATTACTTGGATTATCCCTGCTTCCCTTCTTAAACAAAGCGACAACATTGGCTATTCTCCAGTCCTCTGGAATCTCGCCTGTGGTCAAAGATGATGCAAAGATATCTGCTAAGGCTCCAACTATTTCCTCTCTTGCATCCCACAGTAACCTGGGACATATCCCATCCTGCCCAGGGGACTTGTCTATCTTAATGCATTTTAAGATATCCAACACTTTGTCCTTCATTATGCCGACATGTCCTGGAGTATTCACTCTCCCAACACTAACCTCAACATCTGACATCTCCTTGGTGAATACGGATGCAAAGTACTCATTAAGGATAGCACGGTAGCATTGTGGGTAGCACAATTGCTTCACAGCTCCAGAGTCCCAGGTTCGATTCCCGGCTTGGGTCACTGTCTGTGCGGAGTCTGCACATTCTCCCCGTGTGTGCGTGGGTTTCCTCCGGGTGCTCCGGTTTCCTCCCACAGTCCAAAGATGTGCAGGTTAGGTGGATTGGCCATGCTAAATTGCCCGTAGTGTCCAAAATTACCCTTAGTGTTGGGTGGGGTTACTGGTTTATGGGGATAGGGTGGAGGTGTGGGCCTTGGGTCGGGTGCTCTTTCCAAGAGCCGGTGCAGACTCGATGGGCCGAATGGCCTCCTTCTGCACTGTAAATTCTATGATTCTAGTCTATGATTTCACCCACTTTCTGAGCTGGTTTAGCTCAGTGGGCTAGACAACTGGTTTGTAATGCAGAACAAAGCCAGCAGCGCGGGTTCAATTACCGTACCAGCTTACCCGAACAGGCACCGGAATATGGCAACTTGGGGTTTGGGCAGCACAGTAGCACAAGCGAATAGTACTGTGGCTTCACAGTGGCAGGATCCCAGGTTCGATTCCCCGTTGGGTCACTGTGCGGAGTCTGTACGTTCTCCCCGTGTCTCCGTGGGTTTCCTCCGGGTGCTCCAGTTTCCTCCCACAGTCCAAAGACGTGCAGGTTAGGTGGATTGGCCATGCTAAATTGCCCTTAGTGTCCAAAAAGGTTAGGAGTGGTAATTGGGTTATGGGGATAGGGTGGAAGTCAGGGCTTAAGTGGGTTGGTGCAGACTCGATGGGTCGAATGGCCTCCTTCTGCACTGTATGTTCTATGTTCTCTGACTCCATGCATAACTTCCTGCCTTTGTCCTTGAGTGGGCCTACTCTTCTCTAGCTACTCTCCTGCTCTTTATATATGTATAAAAGGCCTTGGGACTTTCCTTGACCCTACTTGCCAATAACGTTTCATGGCACCTTTTAGCCCTCCTAATTTCCCGGGCAGGATTCTCCCATCTGATGACAGAGAATTTAACGACGGCGTCATCGGACCGCTGGGTGTAGCAATCCTCTGCCCTACAGGAGGCCAGCACGGCACTGGAGTGACCCACGCCACACCAGCTGCTGATACCGGCGTCAAATGTGCGCCGCGCATCTACGCATGTGCGCTGCGACTGGCACAAATGCGCGCATGTGCGGTCGCTTCCTTCTCCGCACCGGCCCCGACGCAACATGGCATAGGGTTACAGGGGCCGGCGTGGAGCAAAAGAGGCCCCCACCAGGAGAGGCCGGCCCACCGATCGGTAGGCCCTGATCGCTGACCAGACCACGGTGGAGGCCCCCCCAGGGTCGGACCCCCCCTCCGTCCCTCCACCAGGCCGCCCCCGACAGGATGGATGCCGAGGTCCCTCCGGGTAAGACCAGATGTGAATGGCGGCGGGGGGATTCGGGCTGTTTTGGGCGGCCACACAGCCCATCCCGGGCAGGCAATCACCGGGGGGGGCGCATAGAGCGGCCCCCAACAGGCGCCAACCATGCCGGCGCCATAGCGCCGATTCTCCGGTCACCGGAGAATCAGCGGATGGGCGTCGGGGCGCATTGCGCGATTCGCGCCCGGCCCGGTGATTCTCTGAACTGGCATGTGCTGAGAATTCCCGCCCCCTGTTTGCGTTTGTTCCTACTTTCCTTATATTCTTCAAAAGCTTTGTTTTAAGTTACCTAGACCTTATGTATGATTCATTTTTCTTTTTGACTAGTCTCACAATTTTCTCTGTCATCCATGGTTCCCTAATCCTGCCATTTCTGTCCTTCATTTTCGCAGGTCCATGCCTACCCTGCACTCTAATCAACTGGTTTTAAAAGACTCCAACATATCAAATGCGGATTTACCCACAAACAGCTGCTCCCAATCCACATTCTCCAGTTCTTTCCGAATTCTGTTGTCGTTGGCTTTCCCCCAATTTAGCAACCTCACTCGAGGACCACTCTTGTCCTTATCCATGAGTATTCAAAAACTTACGGAATTATGATCACTATTCCCAAAATGTTTCCCTACTAAAGCTTTGGTCACCTGGCCGGGCCTATTCCACAATAAATTTCTCTCCATCTGAACCCCTGGCACTAAGCGAGTCCAGTCAATATGGGGGGAATTAAAATCACCCACAACAACAATCCTGCTATTTTCACATCTTTCCAGAATCTGACTACAAATCTCTTCCTCTGTATCCTGCTGGCTGTTGTGAGGCCTATAGTACAACCCCAACATTGTGATTGCTATTCTGTGACTGCTTCCTATTCGTAAGCTCCACCCATAATGCCTCACTGCAGGATCCCTCCAAGATGCCCTCCCTCAGCACAACTGTGATATGTTCCCTAACCCGAAATACATCCCCCCACCCTTTCTACTACCCCCTCTTACTGCCTAAAACATCGATATTTATAACATTATGCTACCAGTCCTGTCCCTGCTTTAACCATGAGCAGGATTCTCCAGTCGCCGATGCCGAAATTGCATTCAGCGATCGGCTGGAGAATCCTCACTTGCACTGAAATCGGGGGCGGTGCCGCTTTTGCGATGCTCCGCTCCCTCAAAATGGAATGCTGTATGGACGGCCTCAGGAAGTCACCTGAGGCCCTCCACCGATGCTCCGAGTACCCGGTGGCACGGAACACTTACGCTTTTTTTTTCCGTGGACCCCGCGTGGCAGCTGCGGACTGTGTGCAGCGGCGCCACAGTCAGGGTGGGGAGCCGTTCTGCTGGCAGCGGGGGCTTTGGCGGGGGCTGGGGGGACTGGTGGGAGATGGTCCGGGGGTGGCAAGGGTGTTTACTGGGGGACAGTATTTGGCAGGCCGGGTTCGTGCGAGGCCGGCACCATGTTGCACGACACGGCCGCCACAGGTCGCCGCTGTGTATGCGTGGCCATAGACCCGGCAATTTTCCGGCTGTATTTGCAGGTAATACGCTGCGCTGCTGCTAGCCCCACACCGGACGGAGGATCAGTGCAGTTATTGTGCCGTTTTTTCTGCCGTAAAACGCCACTGTTCCCATGCCGCCGTCAGCACTTTGTCTGCAAATCGGAGAATCCAGCCCCATGTCTTTGTAATAGCAACAATATCATAATTAATCCAGGCTCTAAGTTCATCCATTTTATCTGTCCTTGCGTTGCAGCAAACGCACTCCCGACCTGCTGAGTTCAGCAACCTCCCTCTGCCTGCCCTCCCTCTTTGCTATATTTGTCTTCGTCTCAAGCTCTTCCCTAGCCTCTACACTTGCTGGCCTGCTGCTCCGGTTCCCACCCCCCGCTACACTAGTTTGTACCCTCCCGAACCAGATTGGCAAACCTGCCGGCCAGGATAATGGAGCCCCTCCAGCTTAGGTACATGCAACCCATCCTTCTTGTACAGGTCCCACCTTCCCTGGAAGTCATCCCAATGATCCACATATCTAAAGCCCTCCCCCCTATATAAGGTCATAAAGATTCTGGCTGAAGCTACTCTGGTAAGTGAAAGTCAATGGGAATTCTGTGGTGGCAAGCAAAGTCGTCTGAAAAACTACTTAATATACTTTTAATAATAATAAATAATCTTTATTGTCAAAGATATAAATGTTTTTTTAAACACCAATAACCGAAATTATAGTAAAATGCAAATTATATTTTATGTTTATTTTTGACGTGTGTATAGAATTCTTAGTTCCAGAAGTACTTAATCTGGAATTCATTACATATGGAAGCGGAATCCTTGAATGTCATTTTGTTTCCTTCTGCCGGAAAGATATTTAAACACTGACATCAATTTTACTTTTTTCTTCAATGCAGAAGTTACAAGAACGGTGATTTGGATAAAATGAGCAAAATGGTTGGTTAGTGAATCGCTTATGTTCAGTACCAGCATTTCAGAGAATGAATACCAGGAGAGAAACCAGCACCAGACCGTCAAGAAAAACATATTGCAGGCGTCATTCAAGAGGAGAGGCGAGTGTAGCAATGACACAGTGATTGACAGGGCAACCAGGCTCACCAGATCATAACAAAGCTGTGATATGAATCAGACTTGAAAAATCCTTTGCAAATTGTGAAACCAGGAAAGCAAACTATGTAATTTTTGCAATTTTAAACTTGAACAGTTTTAAATTACATCTTAAATGAATTCAAATTGATCCAGTTTAAGAAGGAGGTTCAGAACTCATCCCTTTAAGAGTATGTCAGAAGCCAACTTGACAGCTCCTTGACATTTGCGGAATTTTAAACGCAATTTACATTCAGCATATATCAAGAATCTGCAATCTTTTGTGCTCGTTTAAAAAACGCTGCCTTAGGAACCAGCCACAAACAATACAATTTAGAGTCTGCCATTAATTGCGTCCATTTTCCGGTCTCCAAGGATTCTCTCAAAATTAGGCTATTCTTTTTAGGCGTAAGGGCACCGATCGACACATTTTGAAAGTTTCTGAGTAAATATGTTGTCCAATTTGCTAAGAAACTGACTACTGTACTTCAAAATCACTTGCGAATAGTTTTGTTAAGAGTAATTTTCGATCAGGTTACTCTCAGTGGTGGAATTAACATGCTTGTTTTTTTATGATCAATCCATTTCAGGCCTTATTAATGAAACTCTACCAGGTTGCCGCTCATAAACAAAAGCAAATTACTGCTGATGCTGGAATCTGAAACGAAAGAGAAAATGCTGGAAAATCTCAGCAGGTCTGGCAGCATCTGTAGGGAGAGAAAAGAGCTAACGTTTCGAGTCCAATGGCTTTGTCAAAGCTAACAGACAGAGAAAGTGGGAAATATTTATACTGTGGAGTGAGAATGAAAGATGAGTCACAGCCACAGAAACCCAGAGAAACCGGGTGCTAAAGCCACAGAAACCAAGGGGAAAGAGTGCTAATGGCAGTCCCCAGAGAGAACAAAATATATGAAAGTCCAAACAGCAGAGAAACCAACCTCAGAGGATAAACTGTGACAGGTGGAGATGTGGGGGGAGGGGAAGGGGGAAGCAAAGGGGAGAAGGGGTAAGGAAAGGTGGATAAGATGGGGAAGGGGGGTTAATATATATTAAGGAAGACAAGAAAGAAAGAAATGGTAAAAGACAGTTGAAATGAAATGGAATGAAAACAAATGGGTTTGTTTTTCAACTGCCCTTTACCATTTCTTTCTTAATATATATTAACCCCTCCCCCCCCATCTTATCCTTCTCCCCTTTGCTTTCCCCAGCCCCTCCCCCCACGTCTCCATCTGTCCAATGCTGGATGCCATTGAGGAGAGGAGGGGTACCCTCTTCCCCAGGGTGGGGCGGACACTGAAGCTCGACATTCTCAACAACGTCTGGGATGAGGTGGCAGAGAATGGCAGTGCAGCCAGCCTCACCTGGATGACCAGCATGCAATGCCAAAAGGAGATGGATGACCTCATTGGGCAGCTGGGGTGAATCATCACCTTTGTGCTCCTGGTATCACTCCTGTCCATCACTCCTCACATCACGAGAGGCCTACAGCCCCCAACTGCCTACATCTCCCTTACTCCTTAGGGCAGCACGATAGCACAGTGGTTAACATACTTGCTTCACAGCTTCAGGGTCCCAGGTTCGATTCCTGGCTTGGGTTCCTGTCTATGCGGAGTCTGCACGTTCTTCCCGTGTCTGCGTGGGTTTCCTCCGGGTGCTCTGGTTTTTTCCCACAGTCCAAAGATGTGCAGGTTAGGTGGATTTGGCCATGATAAATTGTCCTTCATGTCCAAAACGTTAGGGTTATTGGGTTATGGGGATGGAGTGGGCTTAAGTGGGGTGCTCTTTCCGCTGCCGGTCGGTGCAGGCTCGATGAGCCAAATGGCCTTCCTCTGCATTGTAAATTCTATGATTCCATGAACCCACCCTCCACAAAACCCCAACACATGTATTGTCCTCTTTAGCAAGGAGCCTTACACACACATGTCACCAACTACCAACACCCATTGAACTCACCTCCCAGCATCTCACTATGTCCATTTTGTGTCCCCAAGGAGAAGGTGGCCCATAATAGCGGGAGAACCAGAAGAAAGTAGGGGGAGGTTGAGGAGAAGGCAGTGGCAGCAATGGAGATCAGCATGTAGCAAACAGGTGAGATCCCAATGCAACGTAGATGTCCCTATAGCAATGGAGGCACTCCTATCCCACAGACCAGTCCGTCCCAGGATCACACCCCATGGGTGGGATTCTCCGTTGCCCGACTGCGATATCGTAATTGGCGATTGGGCGGAGAATCCCTTCCGACGCCCAAATCGGGGGTAGTGCCGGTTTACGAGTCTCCGCCCCTTCAAAACCGGCATCATCATATCGCCAGGCACACGCCGTTCGTACGCCATTGGCGTGTCATTGGCAGGCCTTCCCCTGATGCTCCACCCCCGATGGGATGAGTTCCTAGCCGCTCGGTTGACATGTGGTCTGAGCGGTCTGAACCCGGCGCCGCGGCCGGGGACTGTGTCCAGCGCCACCAGAGTTGGCCGGGAGCCGTGCCGATGGCCAGGGGAGCTTCCTCAAGGGCTGAGGGGACAGGTGGGGGAGTGGCCAGGGATTGGCTTGTGCAGCCATATTTGGCAGGTCGGGTGCATGCACGGCAGGCGCTATGTTGTACGGCGTGACCGCTGCAGGAAGTCACCACACTCATGCGCGGCCATGGACCCGGCCATTCTCTGGCCGTTTTTGCCCGGAGTTTTACCCGGCGCCGTTGCTAGCCCCTCACTGGTCCTGGAATCGGTGAGAGTTTGGCGCTGATTTTAGCATCGTGAAACGCCACAGTTCCCAAGTCGGCATCTGCACTTAGACGCAGAATCGGAGGATCCAGCCCCATGTCCTTTGTCTTGCAGGATCACCAATAGATGAGACCAGGCGGTCCGGGGTCGCTGCCCTGAAGCCAGAACCTCAGCACACCCCAGAGCTTCACTCCGGGGAAGACACTGTCATTTTGACACTGCTTTCACTGACCCCATCCACGGTCGCAGCAACTATCACCTCTGTGGGTTATGTAAGAGATCAGACTCCTGGGCACCACACACATGCTGCAGGCACATCAGGTGGAGGCAGGGTCTCCTGAGGGAGCGGACGGTTGGAGGGCTGCCCGTTCGCAGGGAACAGCTGCTGCCCAGATAATGCGTGGCACCCAGGTCAACATTTAAGGGTGGCAGCGCGGTGGTGGAAGGCCTGGGGCAAGACGTCAGAGCCAAGTGGCAGGACATCTACGGTTTGGGTCATGCTGTGCTGTCAATGGCTGAGGCACAGCGCATGAGAGCCCAATCACAGGCAGACATGCCCCAGATGCACATGGACATTGCTGCGGCGCTCCAGACCGTGGCCCATTCACAAAGGATCATGGCTGAGGACATCAAAAGCATTGGCCTGGTTGACTCTCCTTAGCCAATCACAGAGGGACATGGCACAGAGGGACATGACTGAGGCAGTGAGAGACATCGTTCGCTCACTGAGGGACCTGTCCCAGTCTCAGTGCACCAAGGCTAAGAGCATCCTCACCATGGTTCCAATGAAGGTGGGCCTCCAAGACTGTCAGTGCCAGGTCTCCTCTGTCCCATGGAGTAGCCCAGGGGCCAGAGAGCTCCCCGGGGAAGGAGGAAGTGATGGGGTCCATGGTGGCACCCCCCACAGGAGAGGTGCTGGAACACTTCAGCGCTTCGAATTTGGCCCCAGCTGAAACTGGCGCACCTCATGGCAACAAGCAGGACAAACTGACATGGTGTCACCTGTGACACCCGAAAGTTGGCCGGGCATATCCAGGCCCAGGTCTTCCAGAGGACAACTGCCAAGGGAATCACACGGCAGATGGCAGGACAAGCAGCAGGCTGCCTCCGCTTCTGATCTGCTGTCTGGTGCAACACCTAGAAGAAATGGCAGGCCTCGGAAGGTATATAACATGGGTCGAGTGGATAGAAGATAGTAAGGGGGAAGGGAACACTTATTTTAAATACATACAATTAACACTTTTTTGCACCACCAGTCTGATCTGCCTCTGACCTCTGTCTGACAGTGAAGGATGGGCTGGGGCTGGGTTTTGTGCATCGGCCAAGTGGCCCAGATTGGGGGAGCTGGTGCAGGATGCCCAGGACATACGAACGTCTCACATGGTTACACCCACACCGAGAGGTGGCAAGGCACGGGATCAGAAATATGAGCACGCCTTGTATGACAGCTTCCCCAGTGAGTGAGCCAAGTCGGTCTCCATCTCCCGCAAGTCCCCCATACCCCCCCCCCCCACCAATAAATGTGGCTAGTGAAAAGGAATCGCCAGACCACATGCAGGGGTCACCTGGGCAGGTAGTGGTATATTATCTTAAAGACAGGAGTCAGACTTTGTCAGACACTGAGGAGCAGCAGATCTCATCTCACAGTGGCTCATCATCATCCCTCATCCCGCAGACAAGACCTGGTGATACTGCCAACCCAGGGCCAACACCCTGATGTGATGCTGGCATGATCTTCAGAGGGGGGAGAGGGTGCTGTGATAGTGGGAAGGAGTGGCAGGCTAGCAGAAAGATGGAATGAAGGACGGCACGGTGGCACAGTGGTTAGAACTGCTGCCTCACAGTTCCAGGGATCCGAGTTCCATTCCGGCCTCAGCTGACAGTGTTGAGTTTGCACTTTCTCCCATGGGTTTTCCTCCGGGTGCTCCGGTTTCCTCCCACAGTCCAAAGATGTGCAGGTTAAGTGGATTGGCCATGCTAAATTGCCACTTAGGGTGGGGTTGCAGGAATAGGGCAGGAGATTGGGCCTAGATAGGGTGATCTTTTGAAGCGCTGGTGCAGACACAATGGGCCAAATGGCCTCCTTATGCACTGCAGGGACTCTATGGTTCTATGACTGAGAGAGAGGGAAGGGGTGGAAGGATGGAGGGAGAGGGAAGGGGTGGAAGGACTGAGGGAAAAAGAAGGGGTGAAAATACTGAGGGAAGGGGTGAGAGGTGAAGGAGGAGGTGAATTCTATGTGGGGTGTGGGGGCGGGTTGGAGACTGTTAAAGTAAGAGGGGAGGGTAGAGATGGGACAGGATGGCAGAGCTGCCGTTGCCCTGGTTTCTTAGTTCGTAAATCAGGAGGTGGTGAGATTGTCTCATGTTCAGCGTCCCTGGGTTATACATTGGATGGCCTGGCCAGCCAGCTCAGGTTCCACACCCAAATCCTCCTGGACACCATCCTCCTCCTCCTCATCAAATGAGGCCTGGCATTCTTTCTCCTCCAACATGTCATCCCGCTGTTGTCCAATGTTATGAAGGATACAGCAGGCCATCATGATGTTTCAGACGCTTTGGGGCTATATTGGAGCACCCCACCAGAGTGGTCCAGGCATTGGAAGCACTATCTTGAGTAAACAGATGCACAGCTGAATGTCACCCCTAATTGCCGAGTGAGCGTCTTTATAACGGTTCTCCTCTGCCTTGGTCTGAGGCCTCTGCACAGGTGTCATTAGCCATGACTTCAGCAGGTAATGCTTATCACCCACGAGCCAATCCTACGGCCAAGGGAGCACTATGAAGGTGCCAGGAGCTGATGATTGCACAGGATGTATGTGTAGTGCACACTGCCTGGACATTGGGCATAGACGTACATGATGTGCAGCTTGTGGTCACACACCAACTGCACGTTCATGGAGTGAAAGCCCTTCTTATTGTCGAAGGACACCCCTTGTTGAACCAGTGCTCGGAGGGTGACATGCGTGCCATCGATCGCTCCTGGACCTGGGTGATGCCAGCGATGGTCAAAAATCCTGCTGTTGGGGTATTCTGTTAGGCCTGGTCCAGGTTGAAGGTGATATAGTCCAATGCCCGGGGCATAGGGCACCGTAACAACACGGATGCATCTGTATGCGGATGATGGCGAAATCCTACACATGTCCCCGCTCAAGCCCTGGAATGAGCCAGAAGCATAAAGGCTCAGGGCAACCATCACCTTGATGGCCACCAGGAGCAGGTGTTCTACTCCATACCACCGCAGTGCCAGGTGCACCAGCATCGGGATCAGGCGGTGCCTGGTCTTCCTGCTGAACTTGAGTCGGCGGCGGCAGTCCAGTAGCTCCGCGAAGGAAAGGTGCCGACAGCATACACATGGCAAGATGTGGCGCTTCCTTTGCGCCTTCTCCTCGGCCTGTTGGATGGCCGGCCCTTGAACCTCACTGGCCAGCCCCTGCCTTTCTGGGGCAGGTTCCTCTTGTGCAGGGTCACCCCTGAGCTGACACTCGTGCCCTTGCTGCTGTACATCCACAAAACCAGTTGTAGCCATGTAAATAGTGAGCATAGCTGCCTGTAGTCCAAGATCCGTCTCTGTGGGGAGGAGCGGGGAGAAACAGAGAGAGTCAGCAGGATGAACATTCCCTTCACCATCTAATTTCACCAGGTTACATGATCACTCTGAGTTGTACTGCTGCGCCACCCTCAACATGTACACCACCCCCGCCCCTCAGCCCCTTCAGATTATCGTCCACATTGCATCCCCGTCCCCATCAGTGACTGGCACCTGGCCCATGATGTGGGGAACCTCTATCCTCACCACCCGTGCCATCCCTCAGTGGGTGACTACAGATCTCCCTCCAAGAACAGATGACAATGGGTGTTTGTGCCTCCCCCGCCCCCTGGAATTTCATCAGGTTGCCTGAGTATCTTGCCAAAAGTACTGTGGGAGGTTTGGAGTACTCTTCAAGAATTTCAGGTGACTTTCTTTACCAGTTTTGAAATAAAACCACAATTTTATTCTGCCTTGTGCTTAAAATGAGGTCTCAAGATGTGTGTGAATAATATTAATGGCATTGTTGTGCTCATAGAGTGTGATTTACCTTTTCAGTCGAGCATGAAATGATTTAACTCCAATCTGTACCTTTTCTTACTTACTACACAGCTGACATATCTTTGATTATTTGGCATGTGGAATGAATAGTACATCTTATTGGCGCATCTCCTCAACCTTTCCACTATCCCAATTGTCTTTCCTCTCTGTTACTGGTCCTCATTTATTTCATTCATTTATGGGATGTTATTACCAATACGAAGAGCAATGTCTAACAAAGTGCTTAATTATGGCTAACATTTAAAAAATCCTCTTTGTGAATTTGGTGGGGAATCCTGCATTGGTCTCTCTCTAGTGCTTTAACACCAACTGCATT
Organism: Scyliorhinus torazame; assembly: GCF_047496885.1. Lineage (NCBI taxonomy): Eukaryota > Metazoa > Chordata > Chondrichthyes > Carcharhiniformes > Scyliorhinidae > Scyliorhinus > Scyliorhinus torazame. The sequence continues at coordinate 177,295,149 of NC_092712.1, forward strand.
TTGGCGAACTTATCGCATGTCCAACTGGACTGCTTCCTGAGCAAATTAACATATTTACCATTAATTGCTTGTTAATAAGAACTTAGAATTGACTAGAAACTCAACTGGACTAGCCACATAAATACTGTGGCTCCAAGAACAGGTGAGAGGCTAGGAATCCTATGGAGAGTAATTCCCCTTGTGACTCCCCAAAACCTGTCCATTGTCGACAAGGTACAAATCAGGAGTGTGATGGAAGACTCTCCACTTGTCTGGGCTGGATGAGTGCACCTCCAACAGCATTGAGCAAGCTTGACACTACCCTAGACAAAGCAGCCTGCTTAATTGGCACTTCATCCACAACAATTCACTCCCTCCACCACCTATGCACCACCAGCAGCAGTGTGTACCATCTACAAGATGCTCTGTAGGAACTCACCAAGGCTCCAAACGTAGCACCTTCCAAATCCACGGCCACTGTCATCTAGAAGGCCTGGGTGGCATTGCTCGACTTGCAAGGGAACTGCGAGGTGCTAAGGTGGGACTGTCAGGATGCCTGGGTGCCAGGTTGGCACTGCCAGGGTTCGGTGCGAGGGGAGGCCTTACCAGGTGGTGGGGAGGGGAGGTGAGGGGGTGTTCCCGGGAGCCTCCCTGATGTTGGCCATGATGGGGGTTCAAAATCAGTGGGAGGGGGGCTGAAAGGAGGGCGGAAGATTGGGCAGCCAGACAAAATGATACCTTATGAGGAACTTGTCAGCAGGAAATGACGCAAGTGCGCCATCGTTGGAGAGAAACCTCCTAAGGCCAAAACAAATGGCAAAGTGCCCTTGAAAGCAGGGTGTCTCTTGACGCTACAGGTGCTGAGCAACAACCCGCTAAATATGCCAAAAAACCAACTTCGATTTTTTTTTTCTCCCCCGTTGAATCACGCCCATTGTGTTTAAACTTAAATAAGCAGGTCATTGGATTTGACTGAGATAAAGTTGATTTAAATAAAGGAAAGAGCAAAGGGCTGAAGCAGACCAGTTTTGAGTCAGTCATATTAGGTTTGGCTGTGAACAGAACGGTATCTTCTGGAAAGAGTTGTCAAGTTAAACAGTAGTTTGACACAGACAAGAATCTACAGGCTGTTTTCTGAACGATCTCTCTCTGTCCAAGACATCTCTATACAGCAAGTATTCCTATGCTTGCTCACTGTATTCAAAAGTGATTTTTGACTTGTGATTGCTTTTGCCTATTTGAAGATTTAAAGATAGAGTTAGGAGTTTAAGTGTTTCATTTTATCATTAAACAATTATCTTTGAAAATTGTAAGCTATATTTTCTGTGCCACTAAAGTTATTTTAATACTGGGTTAATAACAAAGTTTGTTTTAATATACCATATCCCTATTTGTGTGTGGAGTCAATCCTGGAGCAAAGTATTCTTTTTTCGCAGCTTTACAAATTAAAAAATATTCAGATTTCTGTCCAGAATCCTGGCAAATGTTGAGGTCTGGGATCATAATAACATTCACACTTACTTCAGTACTATAAAATATCCTTTTGTTCACTTAGGGACCCTGAATCAAGTTGAGAAAAAGTCTGAAAATAGTGTAAAGTGCGCCTCAATACCATGATGTGGTGGGATATGGGGATCACCATCAAGATTCTTCACACAATGGGGAAGAGCATGATTTTCTACAGTATTGTCAACATAGGTTATAGTCAATTGGTAGCCTGCCATACAGTGACATCAATGGAAATAAAATACAGGAGAGATGTAAAACAGGCAGTCGATTCACTATAACTTGTTTCATACTATCACACAATGTCAAAATCTATCTCAGTGCATTCCTAATCTCAGGTATACTCTGAGGAACGGAGTGGAGAATTTAAATGGAGCAATACCCACCAAACACTGAAGAATATTTGGAATACCTTCCTGTAGGTCATGCCAAGCAGCATTGGGAAATGTTTGGGATGGAATTCTCTGTTTGGGAGACCATGGGCTGGATTTGCTGTTTCACGCCAACGGAGCATGTGTGGTCTTTTACGACCAAAGTTTCTGTGTGAAACCCTCAACGATTCCGGGACTGGTGAGGGGCTAGCAGCGGCGCCGGGTGAAAGTCTTGGCTTCCATGCTGAAAACGGCCGGAGAATGGCCGGGTCCCTGGCCGCGCATGCGCACGGCTGACGACCTGCAGCAATCGTGCCGAACAACATTGCGCCAACCGTGCACGGACCCGACCCGCCATCCACCACCCCACAGCCCACCCTTGGCCACACCAGTCCCCCCAGCTCTCATGGAAGCCCCCCCCCCCCGACCAGCGGCACAGATATCGGCCGAGTGTGGCGGCGCTGGACACATTCCCTAGCCACCACACCGGGTTCCTGTATGGCTGAGACCACATGTGTCCCGCACCGTCTGGAAGGCGGCCCATCGGGGGCGGTGCATCGTGGAAGGGCCAGCCGATGACGCACCAATGCCTTTGCAACGGCACGTGCCACGCGACATGGTGACACCATCTCTGAAGGGGCAGGGCATGGCTGGCTGACGCCAAAACGGCCTCAGCCCTGGTCTGGGTGTCAGAGTCAATCCTCCGCCTGATCGCTGATTACGATCTCAATGTCGGGCAACGGAGAATCCAGCCCCATGTTCGCCCGCTGAAACTGAATTGCACCTGATTTGGACTCCCGCTCGAAGCGCAAATCGGGAAGCGATTCCATAACTTTCCCCATGCAGATATATGCATGGCGAGGATTGCGAGGGATTCCTGAGGGAATCCCAGTTTCGGATCGCCATTTTGAGCGGCGGCCTGATAGCGAGGTCCCGTGGTTGGTATTATGAAACTGTGATTGACAGCTTCCACACCCCCCCAGCTGTCAGCATTGTTCCATTCATTTTCCTTCATGGTTGAGTAACTTTGAAGTGGTCTAACCGCAATATTTATAAACATTATGCTTTGATTGACAGCTTCTGGACCACTTTAAACAAACGTAAGTGCTTTCCAATCACTTCCCTTCATGGTCGATTGATTTTGAAGTGATTAACTAGACATTGACAGCACTTAACTGTTTGAAGTAGCCTAGTAAAATCAATATCAAAGAGAAATGAATGGCTTGCAGATCAATGATCTGAGGGGGTTTATCCCCAGCTGGCTGTTTTTTTCTTTCTAGGAATTGACAGGTGCTGCTTTCTATGGCTTCTTGACAGGGGTCACTTTTCGGGGGCCTGTAGAGGGGTCTCCTTATTTAGGAAGTCTCTGTGAAGGGTCTCTTTATTTAGGGGGTATCTGGGGGGGTTCCTTTATTTTGGGGGTCTCTGATGGGGGTGGGATTGTGCAGGTCTTGCATTGTGGGGAAAGGGGGCCCTCAGATGGGGGAAACTCCCTTCAAGAGTTAAACTCTCCCTTGGCCCACTGTGAGGTCCACTGCCTCAGGGCCATGCTTTTCGGGACCAGTAGTAATGGTAAAGGAAAACATAGATACATAGATACATAGAATTTACAGTGCAGAAGGAGGCCATTCGGCCCATCGTGTCTACACCGGCTCTTGGAAAGAGCGCCCTACCCAAGGTCAACACCTCCACCCTATCCCCATAACCCTGTAAACCCCACCCAACACTAAGGGCTGTTTTGGACACTAAGGGCAATTTACCATGGCCAATCCACCTAACCTGCACATCTTTGGACTGTGGGAGGAAACCGGAGCACCCGGAGGAAACCCACGCACACACGGGGAGGATGTGCAGACTCCACACAGACAGAGACCCAAGTCGGAATCGAACCTGGGACCCTGGCACTGTGAAGCAATTGTGCTATCCACAATGTTACCGTGCTGCCCGTAAAAAACGTAAAAAGAAGGGGTGAGAAATTTAAATTACCGTCAGCAGTAAATCAAGTGAACAACTGGGATAAATAGTTACCATCGGCAGTTCCTCTTCTTCTCATTTCTCACTTATGAAATGATAGTAAGGTACTCAAAATCATAGTGAAAAGATTGGTATCACAGTTATCTAGTCATATAATTATATTGCAATGTTTGCTGCAATCCAAAAATGGTTGTACATACATTTTCTCCACAAAACTGTTCAAACATGAAGCTTGGCATCTCACTTACCTCAGGTGGGGTGCATGTTGATATGTATCCAATAATTTTACATTTTGCTTTTGATTAATACATTAATTTATTTGCGCTCCTTCTCACCCCACACCTTGGGGTGAGGTTGACTTCACTGTTTTAATGAAGAAACCAGAGCCACTTGTTTTTGCCTCGGTCACAAAGATGCCACCTTCGCTCAGAAATATGCTCCTTCTGCTTGCCTGGGGAGAACCTGCAAATATAATTCATGCTAGGAAAATGAAATAAACCTGGAATAAAATCCTGATTGATTTGGGAAGGAGCTCTAAATGAATCAAGAATTGACCCATAATTAACCATAAATTAAAACTCAAATGAATCATGAATTGACCCATAGTTAACCTACAAACTGAAAGTCAAATGATCCATGGTAAAATATTTTAATTGACATATATGAAACATGTTCAGTAAAATTTGGTTTGCTAAAATGATGCACATTTTAAAATCTGACAACAGACTCAATAGCAGCATAGTCAAGAGGCTGTTTGCATTGGTCTAAATCGAGGTCATGAAGGTCTTATATGGTGAATTACAATGATGGTTTTGAGAACAGTTTGCAATCTGCAATATTTGCATTTTTTTTCTTTTATGAATTTAAACTGTCCAATTCTTTTTTTTTCCCAATTAAGGGCAATTTAGCATGGCCAATTCACATTTTTAGATTGTGGGGGTAAGACCCATGCAGACATGGGGAGAATGTGCAAATTCCACATGAGCAGTGACCCGGGGCCGGGATCGAACCCTTGTCCTCTGCGCCGTGAGGCAGCAAAGTTAACTCCTGTGCCACCGGGCCACCTTTTAATATTTGCATTTTAACAAGTCACAAGAGTTGCAGAAACGTTCATAAAGGCATCCTTGAATTTGTAATACTTCGAAATGTAAATAGTTTGAAATGCTTGAGTTGGATTTAAGGTTGATCTCTGCAGAACCGAATGAATCTCTAAACTGGGATGTGCTTTCTTGTTCACGCTGGATGATGACGTTACAGACTGTCTGTCTGGTGAACTGGCCACTGGGCCACAACATCCCAGGGGTCCATATCTCCATGACAAGGACACCTGCATACATAATACGAAAATGGCAGACATTGACATTGGCAATTAGGAGATAGTTGCTGATGGCTGTGATGTTATTTATTGGCTGTGACATTTATTCATTCATTCATTCCTCTTTCATTGTAAATGGACTTGGTAGGCTAGGCCAGTGTTTATTGACCATCCCCCTCTGGAGGCTGACTGTTTGGAAGGGTGTTGGAAGAGGTGAGAAGAAATTAAAAGCTCAGCTGGCTGAGAAGAGGGAGCAGAAAATTGTGGACCTGCACAACCCAGTGTAGTGCTCCCTGTATCGCAAATGAGACAGAGATTATCATGTCACGTGGGGCTCCTGAGCTTCACTAGACAATGCTTAATACAGGTTGACCACCAAGGTGCAAGCTATTGTCTTATGAAATGTAAGTTTGCTACCACCCATCCTGGAAATTTAATTCTTACCTGCTGATCTTTACTTCTAAACCCAGGTACGAATAACTGAGCTTCCTGATAGAAACCCAAGCTATTGACTCTTCCCAGAAGGAAGATAATTCGAGCACACTTGCTATCCTGTGGCAAGATTTGCACTACAGTACTACTTACCTTGTGCCAGGGACTGATCCATTGAGTCCATTGTGGTACCCAACTTCGGCACCATTTAGTGATTGAGCAGACATCTCCCACTGGCTTCCCTTCCATTTTTAAAAATAAATTTAGAGTTCCCAATTCATTTTATTTTCAAATTAAGGGACAATTTGTCATGACCAATTCACCTACCCTGCACATCTTTGGGTTGTGAGGGTGAGATCCACCAGAATTGGGGAGAATATGCAAATTCCACATGGACGGTGACCTGGGGCCTGGATCGAATGCGGGACCGCAGTGCCGTGAGGCAGCAGTGCGAGCCACGACACCACCTTGCCGCTTTTCTTCCCTTCCATTTTGATTGGCAAGTCTGCAAGCAGCATTTTAATGATGCTAGGCCAGTATGATCAGCTGAGCCTTGCTGCACCCATTCCTGCACAGGTTGGTCACTCACTTCACCTTGTTCCAGTCTCGGAATTAAAATCGAGCCGATTTAATTTCAGTTCAGTCGAATTGAACCAGAAAGTTTGCATATGAATTTTAATTGCTCCAGCTCGTTAACTTAATTATCAATACTCGATTAAACTAAAAACCGCACTGGCGAATCCATCTACAAGGTTCATCAATGAAAGTGTTAGCGCAGTGGATGGAAATATTTTCTCAGTAACTGAAAGGATCACAGATCAAAAACATTGGCGGCGGAATTCTCTGTTCCAGAAACTGGGCTGGATTCTCCATTTCTGAAACTAAAGTGGGTTTCGTGGGGCGGGTTTCTTCATCCCGATTTCTGGTGCGGCACGCCGTCAGGATTCTCCGTTTCGCCGGCTGGTCAATGGGGTTTCCCATTGTGGGGCAGCCCCACGCCATCGGGAAACCTCCGGGCTGAGAGATATAGAAGATACAGCAGGTCACCGCAATGTGTGAGACCCTCCTCGCGCTATACTGGAGGGTCACTCCAGAGCGGTCCAGGCACCTGAACCACATCCTCAGGAGGCTAAAGCACTACTCGATCACACTCCTGGTCACTGCATGGGCATCGATGTCACAGGTCTCCACGTCAGTCTGTGGCCACTGCATGGTCTTTATCAGCCACAGCAGCAGTAGATAACCCCTGTCTCCCAGGAGCCAACCCCTCAGCTGGGGGTGCACATTAAAGAGGTCACAAACCATTGAGTGTGCCAGGATAAAGGAATCGTGCACACTGTCCGGGTATCGGGTGCAGACGTGTATGATGTGCAACTTATGGACACAAATCAGCTGCACGTTCATCGAGTGAAAACCCTTTTGGTTTACATAAACCACCCTGTCATGGGCCGGTGCTCATAGGAGACATGCATCCCGTTGATCACCCCCTGGACCTGGGGCATATTGGCGATAAAGGCGATCCCTGCTGCCTGGGCCTCCTGATGGATTTGGTCCACATTGAATTTGATATATTGTGGCGACCAAGCGTATAGGTGATGCACCTCCGTGATGCACCTGTGCATCGGGCTTTGTGAGATTCTAGACAGGTGCCCACTTCGCGCTTGGAAGGACAGCGCTGCGTCAAGGTTCAGGGCCACCGTCACCTTGATGGCCACCGGGAGCGGGTGTCCTCCCCCATTCCCCCGTGGTGTCAAGATCTGGCAGATATGTTGCATAGTTCCCCTGCTCAGCTGGCGTCTTCAACCGCATGCCCGGTCCGGCCGGTCCTTGAATGACAGGCACGCTACAGCTGGTGGCACATGGGGGTCGGTCAGTGGGGTGCACAGCAAGATGGCTGCCTTGCAGACCGCAACACTGGCGGGCTGTGTATGATGCCTGGTCCCATGGGGGGATCATGCTGACCCCACGGTTCATCCCTGGTGTAGACATCTGGGATGGCCACTTCCAACTAGGTACAGAGAAACTCGCAAAGCTTAGCGGGTAAAATGGATAAGCCAAGACTCAGGCAGGCTCAGAGCCTGAAATGCATATTTGTAAGCAAGATGTCCTGACGGTATCGAAACTCCGTCCAATTAGCATTTTAATGGGGCCGATTAACATTTGATCGCCCATCTTCACCAAAACAAAGGACTGGTACTCAAGCAACCGGGACAATCCCAGATATTTCGGTGCCACTCCCTGTTCAAGGGAAACGCAAACAACGGGGTCAGTGACCGCTTGGGACACGCCCAGCCATCCAGATCCCCGCCCACTTATTGGTTAGGAATCAAACGGAGTGATCAGGGATCACCCAATTAGTGGGGCCCAAACCGGAGGACCGCCCAAAAGAGCGCTAACACCCCCAAGTATAAGAAGGAAGAGTCCGTCACATGTTCGCTCTCTCTTGGTCCTGGTATCCTGGTCACGACCATCTCCAAGTGCAGCAACAACAGAAGCAAGTACAAGTTCAACGTTCACTACCAGATGGATGAGCCCAGCTGAACAGCAGTTAATCCTTTGGACTTGAGAGATCCAGAATTGAACAGCGATCCCTGTTTCTCTGACCTAAGCCGGGTGCCTGAAGCTAAGTACAGGTTGTCTTAGCTGATAGGTGTAGTTAACTAGTAGTGTTTATGTTGCATGACTAATTGTGTAAATAAATTACCCTTGACCTTGAACTAACTAACTGGTGTTTGGCTCTTTGATCGCTAGCCGGTTGAAACTTGTGGTGGTATCATTCGATACCTGGCGACTCTAAGCATTAGGACATAGATAACATAGAAAGAAGGGCAAATTCACTGATTGCCATAATTGGAACAGAGCCACAGAAAGGACAGAAAAAAGAGTATGGGAAAGAACTCACAACACTTGTCACCCCCCACTCCAGGCCTGGCGGAGGCCCCTCCCACCCAGCCAGCCCTGCATGTCCTACCTCCTCTCGCTCCCTCATCAGTCACGGCGCCTGTTTCTTGATTTTCAAAACCACAAGTGAAACTCACCATTGCTAATTCATCCTGGTGAAGGCGGAGGCCCGGATCAAGCCCGCTTGTGACATGCAAACGGTGGAGTAGAATGCATTGATGCCACTGTTGAGGCACTGGAGCATGGCAATCTGGCATGCGCCCAGTGCCCGGCACGATTATGGCTTCACAACTGATTCTCCGCCCAATCTTCTTTCCTGATTTTGGCATCGGCCCACGGAGAATCCCACCCTGCATGTTCTATTTCTATTAGTCTCATGCTACACAAATCCACCAGTGCCAATTGCAGAAAAAATCCAGTCACAATGTGATTTGCCAGTTTTGCCAAATTTGCCACTTCCAACCACACTATTTATAGTGCAAATTCAGCAAACAGCTGAATAATTGGTATAAAGAATAAAAAATATTATTCTCAAAACTAAAATTCAGATCTGCCACCAGGAATTAGCTTGGATCTGGCAGAGGAAATCAGTTTGAGGTTAGCAAGATAGAAGTCTGTAAATGAGATTGCGGTCAGTTCTGACAGTAAAAAACAGGCCTGCCAGCCTCCAGACCTCCAGTGATGAAGAAAAGTTCCCCCTCCCCCCACGACTAAAATTACCACTGCGTCTGTCAGTTCTGTATATATCCCTCCCTTCATACTTCCGCTGGAGTTTCTCTCCAGTGGTTTCTCAATCACAGTCTGGCAACTTTCATTCATTTTCACCTGTCCTTTTACGATTGATGCAAGAAATTTCACAGCAGTACAAACACATATTAGGGTCTCTCGATTTCACATCGTAGCTTTGATTGAGCATTGGCAAGTCCCCAGAGGACTGGTTGTATAAATGGTTATAAATTGCCATTTAAACTGAAGAATGTCAGCCAGTCTTGTGCTGAAGTTTTTTTATTCATTTATGGAATGTGGCGTCACTGGTTAGGCAAGCATTTATTACCCACACCCAGTTGCCCTTCAGGAGGTGGTGGGAAGTTGCCTTCTTGAACTGCTGCAACCCCTGAGGTGTAGGTACATCCACAGTGCTGTTAGGGAAGGAGTTCCAGGATGTTGCCCCAGCGACAGTGAAGGAGCGGCGATATATTTCCAAGTCAGTGTGGTGAGTGACTTGGAGGGGAACCTCCAGGTGGTGAGGTTTCCAGATATCTGCTGCTCTTGTCCTTCTAGATGGTAGCGGTCGTAGGCTTGGAAGGTGCTGTCTAAGGAACCTTGGTGAGTGACTGCAGTTCATCCTGTAGATGGTAAACACAGCTGCCACTGTTCATCAGTGGTGGGGGGTTTGAATGTTTGTGCAGGGGGGAGTAATCAAGCGGGCTGCTTTGTCTTGTATGGTGTCAAGCTTCTTGAGTGTTGTTGGAGCTGCACTCATCCAGGCAAGTGGAGAGTATTCCATTACACTCCTGACTTCTGCCTTGTAGATGGTGGACAGGCTTTGGAGAGTCAGAGGGGAGGTACTCACCGTAAGATTCCTAGCCTTTGACCTGCCCTGGTAGCCACAGTATTAATGTGGCTAGTCCAGTTTAGTTTCTGATCAATGGTAACCCCCAGGATGTTGATTGTGGGGGATTCAGCTATGGTAAAGCCAATGAATGTCAAGGGGTGATAGTTAGATCCTCTTTGTAGGAGACAGTCATTGCCTGGCACTTATATGGTACAAATGTAACTTGCAACTTCTCAGTCCAAGCCTGGATATTGTCCAGGTCTTGGTGCACTTGGATATGGATTTCTTCATTATCTGTGGAGTTGCAAATGGTGCTGAACATTGTGCAGTGATCCACAATCATCCCCACTTCTGACATTATAATGGAAGGCAGGCCATTAATGAAGCAGCTGAAGATTGTCGGGTCTGGGACGCTACCCTGAGGAACACCTGCAGTGATGCCCTGGAACTTTGCTGATTGACCTCCAACCACCACAACCATCTTTCGTTGAGCCAGGTATGACTCCAACCAGTGGACAGTTTCCGCCCCCCCCCCGCCCTGATTCCCACTGACTCCAGTTTAGCTAGGGCTCCTTGATGCCATACTGCTGCCTTGATGTCAAGGGCAGTCACTCTTAGCTCACCTCTGCCATTCAGCTCTTTTGTCCATGTTTGAACAAGGCTGTAATGCTGAGCGACCCTGATGGAACCCAAACTGAGCGCCCGTGGGCAGGTTATTGCCGAGTAAGTGCCACTTGATAGTTCATGACTCCTTCCATCACTTTGCTGATTATGGAGAGCAGACCGATGGAGTGGTAATTGGCTGGGTTGCATTTTTCCTGTTTCTTGTGTATAGGACATGTCATGATATACACCAGTATATCATGGTGTAGATACACACACACTGATGGACACACAGCAAGACCAATCAACACACACAACACCGCAGCCAATCTCCAGTTAGAGCACACACACTATAAAGACAAGGGGCATCAGAGTTCCCGCTCATTCGGGATGCAGCCTCCTACAAGGACAGAGCTTACAGCTTACAGCACAGGTCCTCACCATGTGCAGAGTGCACAGACTGGTTCTGACAGTCATAGGTCTTTAGTTTAATTTAACCCACAGTGTTAACCCACAGTGAAAGTACATTCAACAGTTTCTAACTTAATAAAATAGTGTTGCACTATTTTAAGTGTTGGTGGCCTGTATGTGTTCCACGGATCCAGAACACCCAACACATCAGGACACACCTGGGCAATTTTCCACAATGCCGGGTAGATGCCAATGTTGTAGCTGTACTGGAACAGCTTGGCTAGGGGTGCGGCAAGTTCTGGAGCACAAGTCTTCAGAATATTGTCAGGGCAAGGGCGTATGTGGCGCAGTGGATAGCACAGGGACTGCGGCGCTGAGGACCCGGGTTCGAATCCTGGCCCTGGGTCACTGTCCGTGTGGAGTTTGCACATTCTCCCCATGTCTGCATGGGTTTCACCCCCACAACCCAAAGATGTGCAGGTTAGGTAGATTGGCCACACTAAATTGCCCCTTAATTTGAAAAAAAATAATTGGGTACTCTAAATTTATTATTTAAAAAGAATATTGTCAGGGCCTATAGCCTTTGCATTATCCAGTGCCTTCAGCCATTTCTTGATATCACGTGGAGTGAATCGTGTTGATGAAAACTGACATCTGTGATGCTGGGAACTTCCGGAGGTGACATGGATCACCCACTCGGCAATTATGGCTGAAAATTGTTGCGAATGCCTCAGCCTTGTCTTTTTCACATATGTTCTGGGCTCCTCCGTCATTGAAAATGGTGTAATTTGTGGAGCCTCCTCCTCCAGTGGTGGTCAGGGATCAGGAGAGAGACTCCACCCTATAATGCGACAGCAATAAATTGGTTAAAGAACAAAAAAGCTTGCAAAAATCTCGATAAGGTGTCAACAATACATGGATCTATGCACAGAAAAACACAGAAAAAGGTAAAGCTACGCACATCAGGCCAACATAATTTCCTGAAAAGACAAATGCCAACATACTGGCTCTACTTTTCCTGCCCAAAATATATTCTGATGAAGGATGTACAACTGATACATTAACATAATAGTACCATGTATCATAGCCACGTTGCATGGAATTTCTGGGGCCGGATTCTCCGATTTTGAGGCTATGTGCGGAGGAAGTGGCTAGTTCGACAATGAAAAAGTCGGCATGGCCCCAGCTCTGACCCTCCGACCGGTGAGGGGCTAGCAGCCACGGCAAGTAAAACACATGGCCTTTACAAAATAAACGGCCGGAGAATTACCGGGTCCGTGGCCACGCATGCGCACGGCGATGACCTGCAGCGGTCGCGTCGTACAACATGGCGCTGGCTGAGGGCAGCATGGTGGCGCCGTGTTTAGCACTGCTGTCTCACAGTGCTGAGGTCCGAGGTTCGATCCCGGCTCTGGGTCACTGTCCATGTGGAGTTTGCGCATTCTCCCCCTGTTTGCATGGGTTTCGCCCCACAACCCACAAGATGCGCAGGGTAGATAGATTGGCTACGCTAAATTGCCCCTTAATTGGAAAAAATGAATTCTGTACCCTAAATTTATTTTGAAAACATGCCGTTGGCCACGAGTGGACCCGACCTGCCAGACGGTGCCCCTTGGACACCCCCTCGCCACCCCCAGACCACCCCCCAGCAGTCTCCCCAGACATCACCGAAGCCCCCCCGGCCAGCAGCACGGCTGCCCCCTGACTGTGGTGGCGCTGGACACAGTCTGCAGCCACCACGCCAGGTTCATGAAAACTGAGAGCACACATGCCCCGTACCATTGTGAAGTCGGCCAATCGGGAGTGGAGCATCGGCGGAGGGCCTTCAGGTAACGTTCTGAGGCTGTCCCAACAGCGTGCGGTGTACTCCCGATGACGTTGTTTTGGAGGGGACGGAGCATCCGAAAATAGTCTTCGCCCCCAATGTGGTCGTAAAAAGGGATTCTCCGCTCGATTGCCGATTATGAAATCGGCGTCAGGGAACGGAGAATACCGACCCTGCTATTTCCTGACACATACTCAGCAGGCCCATGGTGGATAGAAATGGAAAATTGGCCACAGTCAAATACTGATTCAGCTGAATATTGTTGTTCAGCAATGGACTGGAAATCGGGTTATTTCCAGGGCTCCTGAGTGTCAGGCTACTAATTAGTTGGCTTCAGGATTGCCGCCCCTTTAAAGGATGGCTGCCCAACCCCCAGGAGGTGCCAACCAATTGAAGCAACTGAGCAGTCTCAGCAGCACCACCATGATGCTGGCCATTGCTGGGACTGTGCCTTGAAAAAAAGGATGTCATGGAAGGATGCTGCCCTCTCAAACAGGTAGGTGGGGTTTGGGATTGCTTGGGGGCCAGTCAGGCAGGCCCTGGTGAGGGGAGTGGGGACCGTTTGGTGAGGATGGAGTGGGGATTGCTGCAGGGCAAGTCATTGCTGTGGCGGAGGTCCTTCATGGTTTGGCCACAGGGTGACCAAATTGGAGTACAATACCCCCCCACCTCCCCTCCATCACTTACCACCCCTGTCCACTGTTTACTGCCCCCCCCTCCAACACCACCAGCCTCAGACTGCAGGGAGGCAGCTAGGTTTCACCAGGCAATCTCCCCATCCAGCGAAGGGTCCGCGTGCCAGTGGTAAAATGAGGGCAATGCAGGAAAAAGGCCCTTCATCGGCTGACCACTTAAGTGGCTGAACTGGCCTTTGGGTGGGAGGTCCGTCCTCCACCACGCTGTAGAAGTCAATATTTTCCTGTTTCTTTGACTGTGGTAGGAAGACTCAACAATAGATTGTTATGGTAAAATAACAAGGCTTTATTTACGAAACGACTGCGTGCAGTTTTGGCTGAAAGTTGAGGTTGGAGAGCAGTTACTACCACTGCTGATTCCTACTCAAGTCAGCGCTTTTACAGAAAATCAGTACAGTATTTATACATTGTCATTATCAAGATTGCATGACTACAGCTTAGTCAGGAATTTGATCGGAAGTAGAAACGGAAACAATGTCATGAACCTGCTGACCTCCAAGGACTCTTTGTCTCATCACTCATAACATTATCATGTCTTTTGATAGAACATTAAAAGGTCGGTGGAGACTCATCCATTCCTTATCTTATTCATACCGTCCTGGGTTATGGCGAGTTAGCCTTATCAGAATTTACAGAGGTCAGGCATTTTGGAATGGCTAGATCAGCATTCCTTACAAAGGGCTCTGGTACATTGAAGTGGCTAGGTCAGCTTTTCTTACATTGTATCAACTAGTTGACCAGTCTTCCCATTGACCAGTTTTCCCATCATGCCATTAATTAATTCGTACAACATCACAATGCCACTGCTGGTAAAATAACATGGTGGCAGGAAAGAGACACTGTGGCGTAGTGGTATTTTCAATGGAATAGTCATACAGAGGTGCATTGCAATGCTCTCGAGTGTGGGTTTGAATTTCACCATGGCAGGTAGTGAATTTGAATTCAGTAAAAATCTGGAACTAAAAGTTTAATGATGACAAAGAAACCATTGTTATTTTCATAAAACGACATCTAGTTTCTTAATGCCTATTAGGGAAGGATATCTTCCACCCTTGCCTGGTCTTGCTTACATGTGACTTCAGACCCACAGCCATGCGGTTGACTCCAAAATGGCCTCACAAACCAGTCAGTTGGAACAAACCACTAAAAAACATAAAAGGGAAAAAAAGGGACAGATCACCTGGCAACAACTTATCCATTGGAAACCACAACGGCAAATTCAACCATATCAACTCTGCAAAGCCCTCCTTACTAACATCTTGGGACATGTCCCAATATTGGGAGAGCTGTCTCACAGGCTAACATCGTCACACCCATGGAATCATAGCTTATAGAAAATGTCCAAGGCACCAACATCCATCTCGGGATAAGTCCTGTCCCACGAGTAGGACAGCAGAGGTGGTGACACAGTGGAAAACAATCGGGAGGAAGTTGCCCTGGGAGTCCTCAACATCATCTCTTGACCCAATGAAGTCTCATGGCATCAGATCAAACATGGATATGAAAATCACCTGCTGAATGTCACATACTGCCCCCATCAGCTGATGAATCTGTACTCCTTCATTTTGAACACTACTTTGAGAAAGCACTGAGGGTGGCAAGGGTGCAGAAGAAGCTCTAGGTGTGGGACTTCAATGTCCATCATGAAGAGTTGCTCAGTAGCATAGCCACAGGCTGAGCTGGCCAGGTCCTAAAGGGGAACTGCTAGACTGGGTCTGCGGAAGGTGGCGAGGGAACCAACGAGACGGAAAGATATACATTACTTCACCCTCACCAACATGCCTGCCATGGATGATTCTGTCCATGACAGTATCATTAGGATTGACCACTGCACAGTCCTTGTGGAGATGATGTTTCATCTTAATACTGAGGAAGCTATCCATTATGTTGTGTGGCACTGCCGTCGTGCTAATTGGGATATGTTTTGCACATACATAGCAACTCAAGACTGGGCATCCATGAGGTTGTGTGGGTCATAGCAGCAGCAGGATAGTACTCAACCAAAATCTGTAACCTCGTGGCCCAGCATTTGCCCCACTCTACCATTATCAACAGGTGTCAACCTGGTGAAGTTACAACACAGGACTACTTACGTGCCTAACAGGATAAGCAGCAAGTGATAGAAAGAGCGAAGCGATTCTTCAGCCATTAGATCCGATCTAAGCACTACAGTCCTGCCACATCCAGTCGTGAATAGTGGTGGACAATTAAACACTCACTGGAGGAAGAGGCTGCACAAATAACCCCATCCTCAGTGATGGAGGAGCCCAGCACATGAGTACAAAAGACAAAGCTGAAGCATTTTCAACAATCTTCATCAACAAGAGCCAGGTAGATGATTCATCGCTGCCTCCTCTTGAGGTCCCCAGCATTACAAATGCCAATCTTCCTCCAATTTGATTCACTCCATGTGATAGCAAAAAATGGCTGAAGGCACTGAATACTGCAAAGGCTATGGACCCAGATAAATATTCCAGCAACAGTAACTTGCTTGGCCCTAGCCAAGTTGTTCCAGTACATAAACAAAACTTGGCATTGTGAAAAATTGCCCAGGTGTGACCTGTACACAAAAAGCAGGACAAATCCAGGCTGGCCAATTACCGCCCTATCAGTCTACTCCCAATCATCAGGAAGAGGCAATAAACAGTGCTCTCAAGTGGCACTTGCTGAGCAACAACCTTCTGTCATGTGAGGGTCTCTTTAAGAAAAGGGTGTTTTATCAAATGACTGCAGTGATGTCATTGTGTGGGTGGAGCTGGGCTGTGATTCTGTCTTTTACTTTAGTTTTGAGATGGAAGCTGCTTGTGGCTCTGAGTTTTTTTTTCGTTTTCAGTTGTGGAGCTGCATTCAAACCAAGAAGGTGTATTTTGGTCTCTCTCTCTCTGCATATGAAAGAATGTCTCCAGACCATGTGATAGCTTCACAATAATACCTGTTTCTGGAAGGAATGCAAACCTATTGTTTTGTAGGAAAAAAGGGTGTTTGGCTGATGGATGTTGTTAGGAAGGTTATTAAGGGTTACCTATAGAGCACTGCATCTTTGGCAGAGTATTTGTGTTGGTAGTTGATAAGATGTTTACTCTGTGTTTATAAAATGTTAACTGGATTCATACAATAAACATTGTTTTGTTTAAAAATACTTAAGATCTCTGTTGCATAACACCTGGAAAGTGGGCTCTTGTGCTTCTTACAACCAAAATCTATTAAAAGTTGTGGGTCAGGTGAACTCCATGAGATACTTTGGTGTTCTCTAAACCCTGGCCCATAATACTTCTCACTGTTACTCAGTTTGAGTTCTGCCAGCTCCTCCGGGTAGAAACATCAAATACTTCTCTTGACCTTATTACAGCCTTGGTTCAAACATGGATAAAACAGCTGAACTCCAGAGGTGAGAGTGAGAGTTGCTGCCCTTGACATCAAGGCAACATTTGAACAAGTATTGCATTCCTTGAAAAATTGGAGTAAATGGGAATCAGGGGGGAAAGTCTCTTCTGATTGGAATCATACCGAGCACAAAGGAAGACGGTTGTGGTTGTTTGATGTAAATCATCTCAATTCTAGGACATCACTGTAGGAGTTCCTCAGGGGAGGGGCCATGGCTCAACTATCTTTCGCTACTTTGTTTCCATCATAACGTTAAAAGTAGGCATGTTTGCTGCTGATTGCACAACTTTCAGCACTTTCTACGTCTCCCCAGGTACTGAACCAATCCGTGTTGAAACACAGCAAGACCTAGACAATATCCAGGCTTGAGCTAACAAGTGGCAAATAACATTATTGTCACAGGCGTGCCAAGCAATGACCATCTCCATCAAGAGAGGAGTGAACCATTGCCTCTTGACATTCAATGTCATTACCATTGTTGAATTCCCTATTAGCAACATCCTGGTAATTATCATTGACAAGAAATGAAACTGAAGCAGCCACATAAATACTGTGGGTTTAAGAGCAGGCAGGGGCTCGGAATCCTGTGACATGCAACTCATCTCCTGACTCCGCAAATCCTGTCCACCATCTATAAGACATAAGTTAAGAGTGTAATACGCTCAACTTGCCTGGATGAGTGTAGCTCCAATTACACTCAAGAAGCTCAACGCCATCCAGGATAAAGCATCCCATTTGATTTGCACGCCACCCACAAACATTTACTCCCTCAATCACCAACTCACAGTGGCAGCAGTGTGTACCATCTACAAGATTCACTGCAGCAACTCACCAAGGCTCTTTAGACAACACCCTCCAAACCCATGACCACTAACATCTAGAAGGACAAGAGCAGCAGAAATAACTGAACGGCATCTTCTGTAAGTTCTTTTCCAAGTCACTCATCATCCTGACTTGGAAAACTATTGTCATTCCTTCACTGTTGCCATGTCAAAAGCCTGGAACTCCCTCCGTAACAGCATCTAATACCACATGGACTGCAGCGGTTCAAGAAGGCAGCTCATCACCACCTTCTCAATGGCAATTAGGGGTGTGCCATAAATGTTGTTCCTGTCAGTGACGCCCACATCCCATGAGCTAATTTTTAAAAAAGAACGATGGGCACGCATCTTGTTTGAGAAAGTAACCATTTCCATGGCAATGTTTTGAAGGCCAACAAGAGGGGTGGTGAACTTTTCCGACCCAAATTCCTTTGCCCAGTGTAAGTGACTCTCTGACTCTTGACAAAATCCATCTGCTTCCACCCCACTGGATATGTGCCGCAGTCAATAGGAAATCTCACCTTTTATTTAGGAGAGCTAAACTCTGACTTTGTGCTACCAGTCAGGAGCATTGCCTGGGAGGACAGTGAATGGAAAGTTCATGATTTTTCTGATGATTTAAACTGTGTCCAGTTTGCACTGGAATTTCCAATATGTGTCCTCATCAATGCCAACAATGCAAAGTCAGAAAATGGTCCCCTTGAATATTAAGCTTCCAAATCTACATTCTTTCACAGTTTTGAAAATTAACACAGAGGAATAAATTAAATATTTTTGTGTCAGCTTAAGTCAGTTTGTGGTTATGAAATAGCAAATAACAGCTTCTAACGAGAGGAAAACAACACATTTTGTGTGATGCTGCTACATGCTTACATTTAGAACATGGAGGAGGGAAGAGAGGGAGTTATTTTGGTCCTGGAAGCATTGCCGATTGCATTTTATTTTTGCTCTTGTCTAAATGGCTTTGTAATGTATTTAATAAGAGCACATTTTCAGTTGAGATGCAGAACCGCACCACTATATTACCTTTTTGTTTGTGTTAGTTCAAATTTCTCCTCTAAAATCAAATGTCTCTGTTGAACAGGAAATGCTAATCCTCACCTGACATAAAAGTGGAAGCAGAGCGAGGTTTTCACTTGCACTGTTGACCTCTTGCTCAATAATTTCAGCGTTTTGGATCTGAGTTCAGGTTTGATGGGCTGGGGTCAGTTTGGGTTGAAATGACCCGAAATTTCAAGCAAGGCCAGTTCACTGCTTTGCTTTGTTTCAAATTTACACGACTTGAACATATCACAATTGCAGAAACCAAGTGAAGAGTGAGGTTTTGAAACATCTTTGGTTTAATCTTGAGGATTTTAAAAAGTTGTTAAATGACAAATGTCTAAAAAATAAACATTTTCCAGTTTATGCAAGTGATTTTGGAAAAATAACCACATTCATACAAAAATCTAAACACCTAGGCAAATACATTTGTACAGTTAAATTCTGGGTGGATCGACAAATGTAGGGATCGGTAACTCAATAGATGGGGTAGTCAGTCATGAAATACTGTAGAATTTGTATTTTGATTGGGTTTCAGATTTTTACACCACCGCTGTTGTGAAAACCACATTCTGTTCGATTAGTAAATCAAATGCTGTGTATGCCTTCCAAGATGGATGGTTGTGGAATTGAATTGGATTTGGAGGCTTAGAATACATAAGGTGTGCTGGTAGATAAAACATACTTAATTATTCATTAATTTCCTTTGCAAAAAAAACAGCAGAAGTATGCATGAAGTTTTAATAATATAGCCTGCAGTTCAGCCAGTAGGATGAAGTGCAAGGTCTTTCGATGTCTGTAATAATAACGGAGCGAGGAAACACATCTACAAAATGGCTACACACATGAGTGTTAATTTAATCCAAAGAGCCCTACCTCATTGAAATAAAATGCTATGTTTGGGGCCATGCAAGTACAATGAAGTAACTGAAGAAAGCATTGGGCACACATAGTTCTTTTCACACCCTCTTACTATATTCACACTTTAACTGCTCTTGTACAGCACGAGTTTCTTAGGACTACTGAACTAAGCCCTATTTTCAATTAGTAGCTTTACTTCATCATTTGTTTGGGATTATCTGAGTAGGGGGGGTCAACAGTTGTAGTAAAACTATACTAACAAAGTAATGTGGGATTTTTAAAATCCTAATAATCAAGTGTGATTATTTAATTAAATCTAATGGATTTCTCACCTTCTATTTAAATTTGCACAAATTGACATTCAGTTGATCAGTTTTCAACTTCTTGGTGTTCAAAAGTAAGAACACTCAGGCTTAGAACTGTAGCCATCTGGGATGGCCACGTACCGATTACAAAATGGACACCCGCAAAGAATGCAGGGAAAATTGGACAATGCTAAGAAACAAGCAGGTGCAAGCTCTGTCTGTTGATTAGAACCTTAAACGCTCAGACAGGACAGAAACTACCAAACGATTTACATACTAATGAGCCATCTCTGGGGACAAAAGGGAAACATTTAGATACACAATGTTAGGACAGACTCTCGCCGCCAGAAGAAGCGAAGACAAAGCAGACTGACAGTCATCAGCATACGCCCAGCGATCAGGGAACCACCCCTCTATTGGAGGAAAATTGATACAGATGATTGGGAAAGACCCAATTAGTTGAGGCCAAGTTCAAGGCCCACCCAAAAGAGCACGAAGCCCTTTGCAGTATAAGAGGTATCACCCAAGGGAGAATCTTCCTCCTTTGGCTTTGGCTCTCACCGAAGAGAGAGACCTGCCCAGCAGCTGCATCAGACCAAGTAAGTCCCAAGTCAACGCACGCTATGAGATAGACGCTCCTAGTTGCTACCCTGTAAACAGCTCAACCCAGCAGCCTCAGAACCGAGCAACGGCCATTGTTCCTCTGACTGAGTGGGTGCCCGAAGCTAAGTATAGGCTTTAGTAATAGTGGTAGTTTAGTTTATGCATGAGTAGATTTGACTGTGTGTAAATAAATGAGCATTGCTTTTGAACTTACTAACTGGTGTATCGAGTCATTGATCAGTATTCGGTTCTGAATCTTGTGGCGGTGTCGAAAGATACCTGGCGACTCTTGAGCAAACGTGATTAAATAGAGCCAAATTAAGAACCAACCAAAAGTTAGCAACAGAACCATAGAGGTTTACAGCACAGGAGGTAATTTGATATTGATATTTATTTCTTGTCATATGTACCAAAGTATAGTGAAAAGTATTTTTCTGCGGCCAAGGGAACGTACACAGTACGTACATAGTAGACAAAAAGAATAATCGACAGAGTACATTGACAGTGGTGCATCAACAAATAGTGATTGGTTACAGTGCGGAACAAGGGCCAAACAAGAGGAGCATAGGGCGTCGTAAATAGTGTTCTTACAGGAAACAGATCAGTCCAAGGGAGAGTTGTTGAGGAGTCCAGTAGCTGTGGGGAAGAACTTGTTCCTATGTCTGGATGTGCGGGTCTTTAGACTTCTACCTGATGGATGGGTCTGGAAGAGGGCAAAGCCTGGGTGTGAGGGGTCTCTGACAATTCTGTCTGCCTTTCTGAAGCAGCACGAGGTGTATTTGGTCCATCATGTCTGCTTCAGATCTTTGCTGCAACGATCCAAGCTGGTTCAAATGACTCATTTTCTTTTTATCTCCGACTGCTCCAAATATTGATCCACTTACACTTTTAAAAAGTCTCGACTTCATCCACTTGCTATGACAAAGCGAATGGAACTGAAATTTGTGTGATCATCAGCGAACATCCAGAAGACAATAAGACCATAAGATGTAGGAGCAGAAGTAGGCCATTCGGCCCATCGGTCTGCTCTGCCATTCAGTGAGACCAAGATTGATCTGATATGATAATCCTCAATCCACTTTCCCGCCTTATTATCATAGAATTTACAGTGCAGAAGGAGGCCATTCAGCCCATCGAGTCTGCACCGGCTCTTGCAAAGAGCACTCTACCCAAGGTCAACACCTCCACCCCATCACCCAGCAACCCCACCCAACACTAAGGGCAATTTTGGACACTAAGGGCAATTTATCATGGCCAATCCACCTAACCTGCACAACTTTAGACTGTGGGAGGAAACCGGAGCACCCGGAGGAAACCCACGCACACACGGGGAGGATGTGCAGACTCCGCACAGA
This sequence comes from Scyliorhinus torazame, assembly GCF_047496885.1. NCBI lineage: Eukaryota > Metazoa > Chordata > Chondrichthyes > Carcharhiniformes > Scyliorhinidae > Scyliorhinus > Scyliorhinus torazame. The sequence goes on from NC_092712.1 coordinate 177,317,086, forward strand.
CAGTGACCCAAGTCGGAATCGAACCTGGGACCCTGGAGCTGTGAAACAATTGTGCTAGCCACAATGCTACTGTGCTGCCTTAAACCCATAACCCTTGATTCTCTTACTGATTAAAAATCTGTCTATCTCAGCCTTGAACATATTTAACGACCCAGCCTCTACAGCTCTCTGGGTAAAGAATTCCCCAGATTCATTCCCTTCTGAGAGAAGAAATTCCTCCTCATCTCCGTCGTAAATGGGCTGAGATTACGCCCATTGGTCCTAGGCTCTCCCACAAGGGGAAACAACCTTCCAGCATCTGCCCTGTCAAGCCATGTGAGAATCTTAGTATGTCTCAATCAGGTCACCTCTCATTCTTCTAAATACCGAGGCGTGAAAAGATTTGTTCTCATGTCATTTTTACTTTTGCCAATTACATAGTGTTGCTCTTTTTAACCTTAGTCTATTTGCTCTGATTACGTCACCTTTGCTCATGAATCGCCAGGTATCTTTATGATACCGCCACGTGGTTCAAGTTCAGGTTATGATTAATAATACAGCACACCGCTTAGTATGGATTAAAACAACGGTCATTTATTATATACAACAAGCAATATTAATACCCTAATACTACTTTCTATAGAATAAACCTATCACTACTGGCCAATACTTAACTTAGGAAGAGCCCACCAGGTCAGGGAAATGAATGGCTTGTCCAATCAGATCTGGCCCGCGGGATTCAAAAGGCTGCTACAGGTCGGTGGCTAGGTGTCTCTATCGGATAGCGATCACTGGATTCAAACTTACTGTTGCCGGTTGCTGTTCTTGCGAAGGTCTCGAGCAGGCGAAGAGGAGAGAGAGAGAGATCTGAACTTGGACCCTCACTTTTATAGGGCCCAGAGGCTTCCCACCTCCCGGGGCGGCCCTTGACCCTGAGTCCCAAGTGATTGGATCTGTCCACAATCTCTGGGGTCGATGTGTCCAATGGTGAGGCGATTCCTCGATCGGGGGGTGGTCGCTCACCTGTCTTTGTTTCGGCCACTGCAGGCACCGACAGGTCTGGCCCGGTATTCAATTGCTAATATGTTGCAATTGTTCCCGGGGATAGCCGATTTAACTGTGGATGTCTGAGTAGATTAGGTGTAAACAGTCCTGAATGCAACTGCGGATACCTGGGTTGATGGGCTGTTGATAGCCCTGAGTATCGATCTGGGCTAACTTCCCAGAGCCGAATATGAAATACTGTCTGCAGCTGCCTGCTTGTGTCTTCTTAGCTGCTTTTCCCAGCAGTCTTTTGGGTTAGCCATTTTAAACTGGGTTTTGGCCAGATTAATCGGAACGCAGCCATTTTACGTGGCTACAATCCCGCCTTGTGATCCTAACGCGAAGCGCGAAGGATCACACAAATTTTGTCCTCTTCGTTCCCTGACCGGGGTGGGGGGGGGGGGGTACCTCCTACGTGGCCACTATTCTGACCCTAGCTATGCACAAAAATTTACCTAAACAATTCTTGAGGGCGCTATGTGAGGCAGGGGCATGCATCTATAAAAAAATAAACTGGGAACCTCTAATTTTACCTAAACAATTTTTCAAGCATTATACAATCTTCCCAAGATCTCGCCCCATGTCTTTTGTGACATTTAAGGGGCATCTTGACAAATACATGAATAGGATGGGAATAGAGGGATACGGACCCAGGAAGTGTAGAAGATTGTAGTTTAGTCGGGCAGCATGGTTGGCACGGGCTTGGAATGCCGAAGGGCCTGTTCCTGTGCTGTACATTTCTTTGTTCTTTGTTCTTTGTCTTGCAGGCTCACCATCAGATGAGGCTGGGCTGTCCGTGGTCAACCCCCCAGCCACATTCCCAGTCTACCCCAGAGCACCAGTCCGGGGAAGACACCGCCATTTCAACACTGCTGCCACCTGCACTATCCACCATCGCAGAGACTGTAATCTTGGTGGGAAATGTTAGCATTTTGAGGATCCTAGGTCACCCTCTGATGTGCACCACACATATGCTGCAGCACATCAGGTGGAGGCCGTGACTCCCGAGGGAGCGGATGGTCGGAGGGCTGCATCATTCTAGTGAACAGCTGCCGTCTAGACAGGTGTCGCGCTTCTGGAAAGTATTATCCCATCACTGGTGCAGATGCAGATGCAGAGCCAGAATCTATAGGAGGGGGTGTCAGCAGCTTTTCAGCAACTACAGATCCAGCTACAGGAGTGGAACCATCTTCAGGTGCAGGAAATGGTGCTGACAATACATGGTACCCAGGCCAACGCTGAAAGGGTGGCTTGCTCAGTGGAAGACCTGGAAAAAGACATGAAAGCAATGTATCAGGACACCCAAGACTTGGGGCACACAGTGCTGTTGATGGCTGAGGAACAGGACAGGAGATCCCATACAGGCAGGCATGTCCTGGTTGCACATGGACGTTGCTGCGGCACTCCAGAGCTTGATCCATTCACAAAAGTTCATGTCTGATGGCACCAAGAGCAATGGCCGGGCACTGTGACCTGAGCCAGACACAGAGGAACATGTTGCAGGCAGAGAGGGACATTACTGAGGCAATGAGGGACATGACAGAGGCAGTGAGTCCCAGTCTCAGTGCCCCATGGCTGAGGGTATCAAGACCCTGGTTGAGACAAGGGTGGGCCTGCAGGACTGCCAGCACCAGGTGACAATAGCACCTCCATAGCTCACTCCAGCCTTACCTCTGTCCCATGGAGTAGCCCGGGGATGAGCGAGCACCCCAAGGGAGGAGGAATTGATTGGTCCCATGCCGATCCCACCTGACACTAGTTCATCTCATGAACGGTGGGCAGAACAGGCTGTCATATCGTCACCTTTGACACCTGCAAGTCAACTGGGACCATCCAGGTCCAGGCCCTCGAGAGGACGGGGGCCAAGTGCATCACAGAGTAGAGGGCGAGACATGCAGCAGGTCACCTCCATTTCTGATGCGCAGTCTGGGGTATCATGTAGAAGGAGTGGTAGGCCATGTGAGATAAGGAAGATAGATGCCAATTTAGTTGGCACGGGTGCAGTACATAGACAATAGGGGTTAGGGCACACCATTGCACATAGTCATCATTAAACTCTTTTGCACCACCGGTCCGACATGCCTCTAACCCCTGTCTGATGGGTGTGGAGGATGGACTGGGACTGGATGTTGTGCATCTGCCGGGACGAAAGGTGGGCAGTGTATGGAGGTTGTGGAGGCTAGGGCGGGGCAGGGTGCCCATGAGACATGAATGTCCCACATGGTGACACTCTGACTGAGACATGGCAGGGACTGGGGGCAGCAATGTGAGCCTGCACCAGTGAGTGAGCCCTAACCGTTCTCTATCTCCTGCAACCGCATCCACCCCCCTCCCCGCCACCCCCGCATCCAAGATATATGGACCCGTGAGAAGGATTTGTCAGCACACATGCAAGTATCATCTGGGCAGACAGTTGAATGTAATCCTAAAGTCAGGAGTCCGACTTTGTCAAACACTGAGGAGCTACAGTGCTCATCACACAGAGGCTCCCGTGAACAAGACCCACTGTTACTGCCTGCCCAGGGCCAACACCCTGTGGTGATGCTGGTTGGACCCTTGGAGGGAGAAGGGGGAACTGGGGCAGTGGGAAAGAGTGGACGGCTAGAGGGAAGGTGGCGAGAAGGAATGTGGGACAGAGAAGATGAAGTTAAGGTCTGAGCGGCATGGAAGGGGTGAGAGGTTCAGGGGAAGGGGGATTCTGTGTGTTGGGGGGGGGGGGGGGGGGGGGAGGGAGAGATGGGACAGGGCAGCGGAGCTGCCAGAGTCCAGGTCCTAGTTGAGAAATCGGGAGGTGATGAGGTTGTCCCATGTTTACGCAGCCCTGGAGCACTCGTTGGGAGGTCTATACTGCCAGCTCAAGCTCCACACCTGGATTCTCCTGGACACCATCCCCATTCTCCTTGTCAGATGAGGCCTGGCATTCTTCCTCCTCCTCTAACGTGTTATGCAGGATGCAGCAGGCCACCACAATGTTTGAGACCCTCTCGGGACTGTATTGGAGAGCCGCACCAGAGCAGTCGAATCATCAGAAGCACATCTTGATAACGCTGATGCCCGCACGTTGATGCTCTCAGTTCCTGTGTAAGTATCATTATAACAGGTCTCCGCTCTGCACAGGCGTCCTTTAGCAATTACCTCAGCGGGTAACACAAGAGCCCACCCCATGCCCAAGGGAGCACGTCGAAGGTGCCAGTGGGCAGCAAGGTAGCACAGTGGTTCACAAAGATGCTTCACAGCTCCAGGGCTCCAGGTTCGATTCCTGGCTTGGATCACTGTCTGCGGAGTCTGTACATTCTCCACGTGTGCGCGTGGGTTTCCTCCGGGTGCTCCAGTTTCCTCCCACGGTCCAAAGATGTGCAGGTTAGGTGGATTGGCCATTCTAAATTGCCCTTAGTGTTCAAAAAAGGATAGGTGGGTTACTGGGTTACGGGGATAAAGGGGATAGGGTGGAGGTGTGGGGCTTAAGTGGGGTGCTCTTTCCAAGGGCCGGCGCGGACTCGATGGGACGAATGGCTTCCTTCTGCACTGTAAATTCTATGATACTGTATAAACTGATAAGAGAGCCAGGATGTAAGCATCATGCATGCTGCATAGGTATCAGCAGCAAATGTGTATGATGTGTAGCTGGTGGTTACACACAAACTGCTCATTCATGGAGTGGAACCCTGTCCTAATGATGAAGGGCACCCTTTTGTTGAATCAGTACTCGGAGGGCTGCATGTGTGGCCATCGATCATCCCCTGGACCTGGGCATGCTCGTGATGGCGGCAAATCCTGCTGCCCAGGCATCCTGGTGGGCCTGGTCCAGGTTGAAGGTGATGTAGTCCAATACCCGGGTGTATAGGGCACCGTACTAGCACGGACGCACCTGTGTACAGACGATTGAAATAGCAAACACAGGTCCCGACTCGAGCCCTGGAATGAGCCAGCACCGGTGCTACACGGTCTCCCTGATGAGCCTGAGTCAGCACCAGCACACGCGATCCCGCTCATCAAAGGACAGGTGCCGACGGTAAGCACGTGGCTGGATGCGGCGCCTCCTTCACTCCTCCTCCTTTGCCTGTTGGACAGCCAGCATTTGAGGTGACCAACTGGCCCCAACTTTTTTGGGGAAGCCTTCTCTTGCGCAGGGTCCTCCCTGGGCCGACCCTGGTGATCTCGATCTGTGCATCCGCTAAGATAGGGAGCATAGCGGGCTGTAGTCCGATATTCATGAGCGAAATCCTTTGTTTGGGAGATGAAGTGTTGACGTCGGGACTGAATTGTGTGTGGTTCGCGGTCCGGTTGAGGGCACTATTTCTGGAGCAATTCAGGGAATGCCAATGTGCCAGCACTCTGCTTGGGCAAATTCTGGCAATGCCCGGTCCAGCGAGTGTTCTAACCACTGGGGCCGGAGTTAACACCAAATAGCCTGACAGCTGGAGCTGTTTTTGAGCGTCCCACTTATCACACACTCCCTGCAGCCACCAAGATGGCTCAGAGAAGACCTGCCACCAGGTTTGGGATTTTGAGGTGGACCCAAAACTCCATGCCAGTGAGGAGTGGGGGACACACCCTCTTCCCCTGCGTGGGCCACAGATACAAGCTTGCCCTATTGAACATTGACTGCCAGCTCGTGGCAGAGGCAGTCAGCATTGCCAGTTTCACAAGAAGGAGACAGTTGGTGATCGGGGGTGGTGGGGGTCCTGGTGAGCTCTCTGCCCTGAGAGGGGCAGAGAACCAGGGAGTGTTCCAAAGTCTATGGTGCAGGTGTCCTCTGGTTGGTGTGAGCTCTACTGATCCCCTGCTTCCTCTGAAGTGGGGCAGCGTTTCAACAACTGGTGGGCTCCTGTATGAGCTTGGCACGTGGTGATAAAGCTGGGGTATGAGGGTGTCCAGAACAGGGCAGCCTGGGTGGGCACCCAGATAACCAGAGACTGTCTGAGCATTTAAAGGATAAAAGGCAGCACTCGAGGAGTGCATTTAACAGACAGACTGCAGCAATGGCAGTCTGAGCCAGGCCACTCTGAACCTGAGGGGGAGGCCCCAAGTCCATGGACTTGGCACCGTCACTAGCCGCTACTGCCCCCGGCCCGGGAAGCCATCTCCCAGCAAGTCTGTAGCCATCTAAGATGGCCACCTGCAAAGGACCATGGGAATTATGGCAAACCCGGACTCAGACAGATGCAGAGCCAATGTGTATCTGAAATACAGGTAACAAGACCTGATTGACACCTCCGCTTGTTTGCATTTTAATGCCCATTTCCCAGGACAATAGAACTCCAATCAAGCAACCGGTACAGCCACAGACTGATCGGCGCCACTCCCCTTACTCAGAAAGCCCAACTGCCAAGGTCAATGACCGCTAAGGACCCATCCAGCCACCAAGCCACCCACCCCTTTATTGGCCGAAATCGAAGACAGTAATCAGAGCCCTGTCGAACTATTGGGTCCAAGGTTAAGGACCGCCACAAAGAGTGCCAAATTCCCAGAGGGATAAAAGAGAGCACAGCCATGTGTTCTGTCTCTTTTGGATCCGGCCTGTGCCAACCCAATTGCAGCAGGAGCAGCCAGCCAAGTTCAAGACCAACGATCGCTACCTGACAGTTGAGCCCAGCAGAGACAGAGCCACTTTCTTCAAACCAGCCAAGTGAAATCCAGATAAAGGCCTTATCCATTTGCACAGTGCTGGTTGCCCTGAAGTTAAGTATAGGTTATTGTAGCTGATAGTAGATATTGTGTTTGCATGTCAAAATAACTCTTGTGTATATAAATAAACCATCTTTTGAACTAACTAACTGGCTGTGTGGTCATTTGATCGATATAAGGGAAGGCTTGTGGTTCACCAACATTATTAATAGAGCAACATTATTGTCAAACTCTGACGGGACATGATTAGAAGTGACTTTGTCACTCCGAGAGAACCCACAAACCAATTGCGAGAAAGAGAAAAACCACAAGTGCAAGTCCCATATCGACCAAATAACCAAATTTTTGAAGTGTGTACTAACCCGCATGCGTATCTAACAGGAAGAGTAAGGTAAACTCGTTAGAATTGTGTACAACTATCGAGGGATTGTGAGCCGGAAAATAGCTTAGGCCATACCCACTGTTCAAATCGCCCCTTATTTGTCTGTCCCAAATTAAAAGGAAAGAAAGCGACAAGATAAGTAATGACCACTAAAGCAATGGAAAGATTGATGAATCCACAGGAACCCGAGGTCGCAGCGACCAACAGAGTCGAGCAATGCCCCATATGGGAGGAAGAGTTAAGGAAATACTTAAAGGGGAAAGGATGGCCCCTTTGGTCGAATCTTTGCGCTAATAATGAGTCAGGTCCAGGAAAGATTGGACAAATTTGGTGGGAGAACCTAAGTGAGGTCCACAAGAAAAATGTAGGGAAAGTCAGAAAGCCAATGGCAATAGTGTCCTGTTTGGCTCAGTTACAAGGCACAGAGGAGGTCGTGAAGACGCTCCGTAGGGAGTTAATTGAGAAGGAAGAAAAGAACGAAGGAAATAGTAACGAAAGCGAGAAGATAATTGAGCAACTCCAGGAACAGTTAACAGCAAAGGATAAGGAAATAGCCGATAAAATGTGCACATCAATCTTGTCTAGTTCACCTTAGTTGCTTCCAGACCCAGTACGATAAAGCCTACCAAGATACAAAGCGTGCAGTCCTGGTTAGAGAGGAAACAGAACAACAGGCCACCCAGCTAACTAGCAAATGCGCAGATTTAAAAGCAGCTTTGAGAGAGCTCCACAACTCCATTAAGGAACAGAGACAGAGTACCATTGACCATGCTAAATGCCAACTGAAGATAGAAAAGTTACAGTCACTGCTCTCAGCACAGAATGGCTTCAGGTACACTTTCGGGCAGGATTTAGATGAGGAAGATGCTCCCGATTGGCAAGAATTAAATGAAAGCACCCAAAGGTACGTAGTGGACACGGGAAATCAAAATCGAGCCCCCCACTCCCCAAAAAGAAAAGCACCTGCAGCACCGACTGCACAGGCAGCACACACCCTCACTCACAATTCGTCCCCCATGAATCCGGTTACCACACAACGCATGTCATCGGATCACGATGAGCCTGATATTGTTTACACCACCCACTATCCATAATCCAATTAAGAGACGCTTGCACGAAAATTATTCCATTCCAGCCCACCGCAGACCCGCACAGCTTCATTGAGGAGTTGCGCCAACAAAAAGTTATGTACGGCCTAGACGAGAGGGAGGAAGTAAAGCTAATAGTTATGAGCCTTAGCCAGTCCATAAGATCAGCTTTGCCCAAACCCCAAAATGTAGCAGGAGGAACCCTACAGGAAATGAAAACAGCCATATTAGATGCCATCGGGTATAACAAAGGCGATCCAGTCAAGGGTTTAAATCAGTGCAGGCAAAAGAAAGGAGAACATCCGACATCATTTGCTGGTCGCCTATGGATTCATTTCATGGCAGTCTACGGCCAATTGAACTGCGCACGCCGAAATGAGGAGGACACCACTAAACGGTCCCTCACCTGATTCTCGCATGCCACAGACGCAGGTCAAAAGGCTTGTGTAAACTACGACCTCGCAGACCTCACATCCAATGAAATTTGGGTATTGAAACGACTTTCTAGAGCATGGGAACAAATCCTTCACCAACGGACAGATCGGGACGAGATAGAAGCAAACATGCACCCAGTTAGAACTAACCAGGGACCCGCGTGGATAAACGAGGGTAGACACGAGGGACAGCACCCCAGAGCACAGGCACCATGAGGTTGTTACAATTGTGGCCACATGGGACATTACGCCCGCGATTGCCGACAAAACCCCCCGAACCAGCAACGATACCAACAACCAAACCCCCCCCCCCCACCTAGGAACAATGTTAAGCCCATGCACAATGTTAGCGCCCGTTCAGACAACTTAGCGTTTAACTCCACAGATTGACGGTTTTCGGACTCCCCAACTTGGGTCTGTGACACATGCTGGGACAAATCAGGCAGACCAGTAGTTACAGGCACAGTCCGGGGACGTACAGTCGATTTCCTTTGGGACACAGGAGGATCCCGCATCACGTTAAACTCCACCATGTTTCAACAGGACAAATGGCACATCACAGACACCATCACCATGAGTGGATTCACAGGCCACATGCAACAAGGATGTATCACAGTTCCTGTACCCATTCAGATAGGAAACATTAGCACCAGACACCCCGTCGTTTTAGTTGACTTACCCCAAACTGCAGAGCACATTTTAGGCATTGATTTTATGAGCTCCCATAACCTTTCGTTTGACCCAGTAAACAAACGTGTCTGGCGAATGGCTAAAACAGCTAGGGCTCGCGCTGCGCTCACAGTACGGGATTATGAAAACAGGATTTGCTCGGTAGGGCACTATTGGTTTAATCCGCAAACAATTAGCGCAGACTAGACGATTAGAGAGGTCCTCATAAAACTTAGGGGCTGTTTAGCACAGGGCTAAATCGCTGGCTTTGAAAGCAGACCAAGGCAGGCCAGCAGCACGGTTCAATTCCCGTAACAGCCTCCCCGAACAGGCGCCGGAATGTGGCGACTAGGGGCTTTTCACAGTAATTTAATTGAAGCCTACTTGTGACAATAAGCGATTTTCATTTCATTTCATTTTCAAACACGAAGCTTTGTTCGCACAACACAAACACGATTGTGGGAAGAATCCAGGTACAGTGAAGATTTCAGGTCCCGTTCCAAAGCCGCAAAAACAATAGGGTTTCCCACAGAAAGCCGAGGGTGAGATTTCGAAGGTTATTAACAGTTTGTTAGACCAAGGAGTTATTCGACCCATGGCGCCCACAAATAATGCCCCAATTTGGCCCGTAAAAAAGCCCGATGGTTCATGGCGACGAACGATCGACTACCGAGAACTTAATAAGGTAACCCATTTAGCAGCCCCCACCGTTGCCATGAGTCCCACGACCATGCTCAAACAGGGAGTACAGGGAAAATATTTCAGTGCTGGATATCAGCAATGGCTTTTGGTCCATCCCGTTAGATAAGGCCTGTCAGTATAAATTTGCGTTTACGTTTCAAGGGCAGCAGTATACGTGGACATGCCTCCCACAAAGATTCTATAACTCCCCCTCCATTTTCCACCGACAATTGGCCAACGGACTTTCTAAATTTTCCCGACCCGAATGCTTAATACAAGATGGAGATGATCTGCTCTTGCAAACGGACACAAAAGAGGAACACGTAGAGCTTTTAGCGGAATTACTAGCCCTACTGCAATCCATCGGATGTAAGGTCAACCCCAAAAAGGCCCAGATTTTAAAGGAAAAGGTTCTTTATTGAGGCACCAGCATCACCCACGGGAAGAGAGAAATTGAGCAAAAAGGAATCGAATCCATCGTCAAATTGCTCCTGCCCCAAAATATCACTGCACTCTGGTCATTCTTAGGTTTGGTAGGATATTGCAGAAATCATATAGATGGTTTTGCCACTAAAGCAGCCCCACTCTCAGAGCCCCTTAAAAAGAACGCCCCATGGGAATGGCTTCCGCAGCACACAGACGCCATTGATGATTTAAAATGCACCCTAGGCACAGCCCCCGCTTTACAAGTTCCAGACCCAGATTTGCCCTATGCCATAGAAGTAGCAACCACCGACCGAACCCTATCAGCAAGAACGACACGATCACTTAGGACCCGTAGCCTATGCCTCAAGAGTATTAGACCCCGGAGAGCAAGGATTCTCAGCCTGTGAACGGCACTTGCTTGCAGACTTTTGGGCAGTACAATACTTTACGTACATCACAGGCCTCAACCGAGTCATGATCTTGACCGAGCACACCCCCACGCAACTATTACTAGACGGTAGATTAAAGGACGGTTCAGTCAGCCAAATCAGAGCAGTTCACTGGACACCATATTACAAGGCAGGGACATTATGGTAAAACACACCAAGACCCACACATTCCTGGCCGATAATCTCCAATATGCAGGGACCCCACATGAGTGCCAGATCATAGCAGCCCAACAACACACAGGACCCTTTATTCCAAAGTCACTACACCCACGAGCAAGCAGTAAGACACAGGATTCCCAAACCACATGGGGTACTTTAAAAATGTATGCAGACGGTTCGTCCACAGTCGAAAATGGAGTTAGAATTACAGGTTGTGGAATTTCTGTGGAAGACGCACAGGGACGCCCACAAGAAGAGATCTCTTTAAAATTGCCCGGCCACCTAGGTTCACAAGCAGCAGAACTCGCAGCCATAGCCTATGTAATTCAGCACCCCGACTCTTTTCCAACTCCCGCAGACATACACTCGGACTGTCTGCATGTGTGCAACAGCCTAACAGATGTCCTGCCCCTGTGGGAATCTTGAGGTTTTGTTTCAGCCGATGGAAAACCCCTACCCTCTGCCCCATTGTAAAAGCACATTCTCAAGACAGCCTCAGACCGCACATGTGGTATCATTAAAGTAAGAAGCCATCATCGCTCCTCACCACCCGGTAATGTAAAGGCAGACGCCTTAGCCAAAGCAGGATCACGCCATGGTCACTTCTGGCAGCCACCCGAAAGCGAACCGATGCACTCAGTCTAGGTTTCCCAGACCAATATTGAGGATCTATTTCAAGCCCATAAAGCAGACAACACCCTCAAACAGGTTTTAGACGGCACATTCCCTGCCCCCTATGATAAATGGAAGGACGCACTGTCTGTACAGGATGGCATAGTTTAAAAAAACTGAATTTATGTGGTCCCCACCCAGGACAGAAACCGGCTCATTTACCAATTTCATGACGGACACGGACATCAGGGGATAGACAATACCATTGCCCATTTAAGACCTTTGTGTTGGTGGCCCGATTTAAAAAGCGATGTAACCCATTATGTCGAGAATTGCCTTATCTGTGCTCAGAACAATCCTGAACGTTACTCGAAGACAGGACAATTATGTCACACCCGACCTGTGAATGGCCCTTGGACAAATTTGCAAATCGATTACCTTGGCCCCCTTTCCCCTTGCAGAAACGGTTTCAAGTACATGCTGGTTGTAATCAACACCTTTACTAAATAGGTAGAAGCATTTCCCTCACGGACAAACACAGCAAAAGCCACCGCTAAGACTTTGACCCGACAGATATTCACACGCTGGGGTCTACCCCGCAGCATTGAGTCAGACCAAGGCTCCCACTTCATCGGCAGAGTTATGCAAAATGTTTTAACAATTTTTGGGGTCAGGCAGAAATTCCATATAGCATATCAACCCCAATCCAGTGGCATTGTCGAGAGAATGAATCAAACTTTAAAAGCGACCATTAGGAAGATGGTGCAACAGAACAATACCATGTGGGACAAAGTCCTCCCATTTGCTCTCATGTTTATTCGGAATACCGTTTCCAGTTCCGCAGGTTTCACACCCCACACTCTCATGACCGGACGGCCCATGAAGAGTATTGAATATTTTTTAGGCCTCGATCAGGCAAGCCCTACAGTAACTGCCCTCACCCACAAAAAAGCAGTCCAACAGGTTACAGGTAACAGTAAAGCGGCACAACTCGCTGCAGCTGTCCGATTAGGCGCTAGAAGGAAGCAGAGTAAAGCCTGCTTTGACAAAACCATCCACCCTGTAGAGTACGCAGTCGGTACGCAAGTAATGGTTTCACTTTACAACCCCAGTTCTTTCCTCTCCCCCAAACTTGCAGGACCCTACTCCATTTCCGACAAAGTGAGCCCCTCCGTGTACAAGAAAACCTACCCCAACGGTAAAACTGGTTGGTTGCACATCAACCAACTCAAAGTCTACGGATCCCAAAGTAGCCACTCCCACCACATAGAATCATAGAAATTTACAGTGCAGAAGGAGGCCATTCGGCCCATTGAGTCTGCACCGGATCTTGGAAAGAGCACCCTACCGAAGTCCACACCTCCACCCTATCCCCATAACCCCATTACCCAGTAACCAAACCCAACACTAAGGGCAATTTTGGATACTAAGGACAATTTAGCATGGCCAATCCACCTAACCTGCACATCTTTGGACTGTGGGAGGAAACCAGAGTACCCGGAGGAAACCCACGCACACACGGGGAGGACGTGCAGACTCTGCACAGGCAGTGACCCAAGCCGGGAATCGAACGTGGGACCCTGTAGCTGTGAATCAATTGTGCTATCCACTATGCTACCGTGCTGCCACATCTCTCTGGCAATAGGAGACGATTACACCCCGCCCATCAACAACCTAGCCCAACCCCTACGCCAACCCTCCCCCAGCCATGCCGGCATTTATCCATTGTCCATGCCAGTAACGGCACTAACCCCTGCCCTACCTGGGGATTTCACCCATTCTTATCCCACAGCGGCCCACATGCCCCTCATGTTCCCGTCACTTCATATGCTCTGGAATGGTTCTCTACACTCTGCACTGTCTTTGGCAGGCCTTAGTTTCACCTTCTCTACTCTCCTTTGGTTGTGGTATAAAGAATGCATTTTGCCACGTTCTACACGCTCACCCCTTCTTTCCTTTTCCTTCCGTGACCCCCTGGTCATTCCCCACCTGCTATTTACACATATGACACAATTGGTTGCTATACACGCTGCTACACGCGAACTACCTCTGAACCCTGGGACGAAACTCTATAAAACTGTCCGCCCTGAAATTCGGCTGGTTAAGATAAGCCTCAACCACCACTGGTTGCAAGTAAAGAAAAGACTGGTCGAAGAAATTGTCCGCCCACTCCTGGCATCGACCACAAGCTGCAAATTAAAGATTTGCATTTCTTGTCTCTCAAAATGGTATTTAAAAAAAAAAAATGAGGGACTCACACATGGTGAAAATCATAACGGGTAATTGGAGTGAGGAGAGAAAGACTAATAAAACGAGATATTAACCAAAGATAGTAACAGATACTGTGTGTGCACCCTCAGGATTACACAGAAAACAGAAAACACAGGATGAAGCAAGGACAGCTGACATGCGTTTGGATCATCGCTGGGCTTCTGAAACTGCGCACGCAACGGACTGTTTTAACAAACCCCACACCAGCCCCGAACACTACCACACAACAGGCCACCACCAGCCCGGACACTACACCACACATAAAGACAGATATCGAAACCCCCACTTGGTGCAAAAACATTGCCAAATGGAACCCCCTTTCATACATAGTAGAGGCCCTTCTAGTAATTGCAATAATCTTCAGTGTCATTCAGACACTTCGACTCCGTAAATGGCGAGCAAAAGCCTCCCGCTCCCCGATTTATACAGTCCAAGCCCCCTTCTTCGGAATTCAACAAAATTAAACTCGTACCAATCGCTGCTAAAAATAAACCATGCACCTCTTTAACTTTATCAGGATTAAGAAGAAATGTGATGCTGCTGTTTTAAATTTTGTACTGTATATAAGTTCTTCGATTTTCACTAGCAGCATGAGAGTAATTTAGATAGTGTTAGCGAGAGATCAACTGTGCGGATAAATTAAATGTTTGAAAGAGACCTGATTATAGTAACCGTTAGAGATTAATTAATTGCTTCCGGTGGCGGCCATGGAGGAGTAGGTTGCCCATTCGATAGCACCCGCCTTTAACGGACTTTTGGACCTTTTTCCCCCGATTGTTTGGGGATTTTATGGGATAAATCGGTGAACTGTGCTACAGTAAGGAGGATTCCCTCCCTGGTGTATGGAGAATTGGACCAGAAGTGGCCGTGTGAAACGACTCAGTCCTGGTAGTTAGAAGCAAGCGGAGCTGGTACCGTGGGCAGCATGGCGGAGGCCAAGGGCCGAGAAGAGACGCCTCAGTGGTCGACGGAGAAGCTGGTGAAATTTTTTGAGGATTGCTTCGCCAAGCTGATAAAGGATACGCTGGATCAAGGCTTTGATTGATCAAGTAGTCTTGAATCAGGAGACCCAGGGGAAAGCGATACAGGAGATCGAACAAAGGTTATCCAACCAGGAGGCCTATGTAACCGTGCTGGAGAACAAGGTTGAGGTGTTGGACGACAGCCAGACGAGGATGTAGGAGAAGCTGGAGGACCTGGAGAATAGGTCCAGCAGGCAGAACCGTTGGCCTCCCTGAAGGCAGTGAGGGATCGGATGCGAGGGCATATGTGACGGACATGCTGGAGAAGTTGATGGGGGCTGGGGTGTTCCCTCGGCCCCTGGAGGTGGATAGAGCGCACAGAGCCCTCGCGAGGAAACCCAGGGCGAATGACCCGTCGAGGGTCATGGTGGTACGTTTTCACCGGTTTACAAATAAGGAACACATCTTGCGGTGGGCCAAGAAAGAACGAAGCAGCAAGTGGGAGAACTGTGAGTTGCGTATTTATCAGGACCTGGGAGCGGAGTTGGCCAAGAGACGGGCTGGGTTCAATCGGGCAAAGGCGACCCTCTTCAAGAAAGGGGTGAAGTTTGGGATGCTGTACACAGCGCGGCTGTGGGTTACACACGAGGAACGGGACTTTTATTTTGAGACGCCAGACGATGTATGGGCATTCATTAAAGAAAAGAAGCTGGAGACGATTTAAAGGACACTTAAGCTGCAGAGAAGTTTTGTAGTGGTGGTTCGTAATACTGTACTGGTTTTTTAAAAGAAAAGAGATTTTATGTTGTTCTGGGTGAAATTATGGGCTGCGGTGATGGTTGTGGGGTCCTTTGTCTTGCAGGGATTTGATGTGAGGGGGGAGGGGGCCTTAAAGTTAGAGTTATTCTTTGGGAGACAGGGTTTTGTTTTAAGTGACTGTCTCTTCACTGGTTTATGTTAATTGCATATATTTATGTTAGTTTTTTTTTTGCTGCTGTTTACTTACTGGGGAATGTGATGCTGTTAAAATGTTTATTCATGTGGGGGGTGGCAAGGTTCGAACAATAGGGAGACAGGCTGTTTGGCGCCAGGGGCGGGGGTATCGGGGTCAGCATGGTTCAGCTGACTCTTGAAAGTGCAGTGGGGGGTGAGCAAGTGTTAAACTGGTACTTGACCTGGGGGATGAGGTTTCTGGTGCTGTTGTGGGGGGGGGGGGAAGGGGGAGAGGATGTTTTGCTGACAGGGGAGGAACTCTTGTCGGGGAATAAATGGGAGGTCGGGAACGGCTGCTGCTCATGGGGGTACTCGGGGAAGCGGGGGGCGCGGGACCGGGGCAGGCCTAAAATGGCTAGTCGGCAGGGGCGGGGGGTGGGAGCCCCCCCGTCCAGGCTGATTACGTGGAACGTGAGAGGATTGAATGGGCCAGTCAAGAGGGCTCGTGTGTTCGCACATCTAAGTGAACTGAAGGCAGACATGGCTATGCTACAAGAGACACTTGCTTAAGGTCATAGACCAGACGAGATTGAGGAAGGGTTGCTTTAGCCAGGTGTTCCACTCAGGGCTGGACTCAAAGACCAGGGGGTAGCAATTTTGATTGGTAAGCGAGTGGCATCCGAGGCTGGGAGAATCGTGTCAGATAAGGGGAGTAGGTACATAATGGTGAGTGGACGGTTGGAGGGTGTACGAGTGATGCTTGTGAAAATATATGCTCCGAATTGGGACGACGTGGAATTTATGAGGCGGGTGCTAGGTAAGATCCTGGACTTAGAGTCACATAACCTGATCATTGATCTGGAATTTAACCAGTCAATATCCAGGTCAGGGAGGAGGCCTGCTGTGGCAAAGGAATTGAAGGGCTTTATGGTACAGATGGGGGGGTATAGACACATGGAGGTATACATGGCCGAAGGCGAAGGAGTTTTCTTTTTTTTCTTACGTCCATAGGTTTACTCTTGTATTGACTTTTTTGTTTTGAGCAGGGTGCTAATACCAAGGGTGGTGGGGATGGAATGCTCGGCAATTGTAGTGTTGGATCATGCCCCGCATTGGGTAGATTTGCGGGTTAGCACGGAGAGAGGGCAACGTCCGTTATGGAGACTGGATGTGGGGTTGTTAGCGGATGAAGCGGTCTGCGGGCGGGTGAATAAGTCCATCCAGAACTACTTGGAAACAAATGACATGGGAGATGTATCTGCAGCGACTGTGTGGGAAGCTCTGAAGGCGGTTGTTAGAGGGGAGCTAATTTCGATTCGGTCCCACAGGGAAAAGGGGAAACGGGCAGAGAGGGAGAGATTAGTGGAGGAGATACTCCGGGTGGACAGGAGGTACGCTGAGGCCCCAGATGCGGGACTCCTTGATGTGTTGGGTACTCTGGATCTGTGGAGACTGCGTTTACCTTAGCAGTAACATAGACAGGCTACCAACAATTGTAATAGTACAACTCTATTTTATTTAACTAAGAGCTGTTAAACATACTTGCACTGTGGGTCGACACTATGTTAGATTGACTGAAGACCTATGCCTAATCTGACCAGCCTACACTCTAGCACATGGTGGATGTTTGTGCTACTGACTACGGGCTCTGTCTGTCTCAGAGGCTGCATCCCGAATGAGCGGGAAAACTAGTGCCCTCTGTCTTTATAGTGACGCGCCCTAACTGGTGATTGGCTGCTGTGTTGTGTATGTTGATTGGTCTTGCAGTGTGTCAGTCAGTGTGTCTCTGCACCATGATATACTGATTTGTATATTATGACACTCCTGAGGGAGCAGCGGAAGTTGCAGGCGGAGTTTGAGTTGTTGACCATAGGGAAAGCAGTGGAACAGTTGAGGAAGGTAAAGGGGGTGGTTTATGAGTACGGGGAAAAGGCGAGTAGGATGTTGGTGCAATAGCTTAGGAAGAGACAGGCGGCCAGGGAGATTGGCAGAGTGATGAATAGGGACGGTAACATGGTCTTGGACCCAGGAGGGGTGAACAAAGTTTTTAAAGAATTTTACAGGAAATTATATGAGTCGGAAATCCCGGCTGAAGTGGAGGGGATGAGGCAATTTCTGGATCAGTTGGAGTTTCCGAGGGTGGAGGTGGACCTGGTGGAGGGGCTGGGAGCCCCAATTGAGATTGAGGAAATTATCAAGGGGCTGGAGGGCAAGCAGTCGGGCAAAGCTCCGGGGCCTGACGGCTACCCGGTGGAATTTTATAAGATGTTCTCAGAGACATTGAGCCCATTGCTGGTGAGAACATTTAACGAGGCTAGAGAGAAGGGAATCCTCCCCCTGACAATTCGATTTCACTTATTCTTAAACGGGAGAAGGATCCTGAGCAGTGTGGGTCATATAGATCGATCTCGCTTTTGAATGTGGATGCCAAGTTGTTGGCTAAGATATTGGCCAGAAGGAAAGAAGACTGCGTTCCGGGGGTGATCGGGGAAGACGAGACGGAATTCGTTAAGGGCAGGAAACTCAAGGCCAACGTTCGGAGGCTTTTAAATGTTATTATGATGCCCTCAGAAAGAGAGGCGGAGGTGGTGGTAGCGATGGATGCGGAGAAGGCTTTTGATCAGGTGGAGTGGGAGGACCTGTGGGAGGTTCTGGGAAGATTTGGGTTTGGTGAGGGCTTTATTGGCTGGGTGCGGTTGCTCTACCAGGCACCTATAGCAAGAGTGCGTACAAACCGGCTGGGGTCGGGATATTTTAAATTACATCGAGGGACGAGGCAAGGGTGTCCCCTTTCCCCGCTATTGTTTGCTCTAGCTATAGAGCCACTGGCCAGGGTGCTAAGAGCATCGAGGAACTGGCAGGGGCTGGTTCGAGGTGGGTGGGGTGGATCACCGGGTCTCGCTCTACGCAGATGATTTGCATTTGTACATTTCGGACCTGTTGGAGGGGATGGGGGAGGTTATGCGGATCTTGGGGGAATTTGGCAGTTTTTCGGGGTATAAATTGAACATGGGGAAGAGCGAGATGTTCGTGATTCAGGTTAGAGGGCAGAAGGAGAGACTGGGAGAGCTGCCGCTTAGAATGGAAGGGAAGAGCTTTCGTTATCTAGGAATCCAGGTGGCTCGGAAATGGGAGGCACTGCATAAGCTTAATCTATCCCGGCTGGTGGAGCAAATGGAAGGGGACTTTACGAGATGGGACATGCTTCCATTGTCACTGGCGGGGAGGGTAAAGACAGTGAAAATGACGGTCCTCCCCAGATTTCTGTTTGTCTTTCAGTGCCTCCCATCTTCATCCCAAAGGCCTTTTTCAAGCGGGTGAACACGATCATCTCGGGCTTTGTATGGGTGAATAAAATGTGGTTGGAGCGTAGTCGGGGGGGAGGGTGGGTTTGTGCTGCCGAACTTCTGCAACTACTACTGGGCGGCTAACATAGCCATGATTCGGAAGTGGGTAATGGGGGAGGGGTCGGCATGGGAGCGGTTGAAGGTGGCGTCATGAAAAGGCACCAGTCTGGGAGCATTGGTAATGGCATCTCTGCCGTTCTCGCCGGCCCGATACTCCACAAGTCCGGTGGTAGTGGCGGCACTGAGGATCTGGGGCCAATGGAGGGGGTATAAGAAGGTGGAGGGTGCGTCAGTCTGGACCCCGATCTGTGACAACCACAGGTTTGCACCAGGCAGGCTGGATGGCGGGTTCCAGAGCTGGCAGAAGGCAGGAATTAGAAGAATAGGGGATCGATTTATAGACGGGGGCTTTCCCAGCTTGAAGGCGCTGGAGGATAAAATTGAACTGCCGCCAGAGAATGGTTTTAGATATTTGCAAGTGCGAGACTTCCTGAGAAAGCAGGTACCGGCCTTTCCACTGCTGCCGCCACGGGGGATACAGGATAGAGTAGTGTCCGGTACCTGGGCGGGGGAGGGGAAAGTGCCGGATATCTACCAGGAGCTGTTGGAGGCGGAGGAAACCCCGGTGGAGGAGCATAAGGGCAAGTGGGCGTACGAGCTGGGTGGGGATTTAGAGGCAGGTCTAAGGGCGGATGCCCTAAGCAGGGTCAATTCCTCCTCTTCATGTGCCAGGCTTAGCCTAATACAATTTAAGGTGGTCCACCAGGCACACATGACAGCGGCGAGGATGAGCAAGTTTTTGTGAGTAGAAGGTAGATGTGTGAGGTGCACGGGAACCCCAGCAAACCATGTCCACATGTTCTGGGCGTGCCCGAAGTTCAGAGGGTTTTGGCAGGGGTTTGCGAAGGCAATGTCCACCGTGCTAGGAACTCGGGTGGTGCCGAGTCCAGAGGTAGCGATCTTTGGGGTGTCAGAAGATCCGGGAGTTCAGGGAGTGAAAGAGGCCGATATCCTGGCCTTTGCCTCCCTAGTAGCCCGGAGGCGGATTCTTTTAATGTGGAGGGACTCGAAGCCCCCGAGTGTCGAGACCTGGGTTAGTGACATGGCTGGGTTTCTCAGTCTTGAGAAAATAAAGTTTGCCTTAAGAGGTTAATGATGGGGATCTCTCGGAGGTGGCAGCCGTTCGTCGACTTTTTCGGGGAAAATTAAAATGTCAGCAGAAGCAGTATTCCAAGGTGGGGGGGCGGGGGGAGAGAGGGTGGATAGGTGTTAGATGGTTGTGGTGTGTGAAGATTGGGTAGGGTGGGGAAATGTTTATTTTACCATGTCAATGTTATTGTTTCTGTTATTGCTATAAAAATTTTGCAAAGTAAAAATATTTTTTAATAAAAATATTTTTTTAAAAAAGAGATGAATTAATTTATGAATGTATTAATGAAATATTAGGTAAATGTCCCAAACTATAAGATAAAGTAGAGTAGAACCTTGCATTGACCAAGGGTGACTGGGTCACCAACGATGAACAGGGATCAATAGTGTGATCCACCATGCTTCGCATTCAGGATCAAGAGGATGGAATGTAGCCATCTAAGATGGCCACCTGCAAAGGACCATGGGAATTATGGCCAATTCAGGACTCAGACAGACACAGAGCCTATGTGTATCTGAAACACAGGTAACCAGGCCTGATCAAAACCCCCGCTTGTTTGCATTTTAATGGCCCATTTCCCAGGACAATAGGACTCCAATCAAGCAACAGGTGCAGCCACAGACTGATCGGCGCCACTCCCTTGCTCAGAAAGCACAACTGCCAAGGTCAATGATCGCTAAGGCCCCGCCAAGTCACCAAGGCACCCGCCCCTTTATTGGCCGAAATCGAAGACAGTGATCAGATCCCTGTCAAACTATTGGGTCCAAGATTAAGGACTGCCCCAAAGAGCGCCAAAATCCCAGAGGGATAAAAGAGAGCACAGCCATGTGTTCTGTCTCTTTTGGATCTGGCCTGTGCCAGCCCAATTGCAGCAGGAGCAGCCAGCCAAGTTCAAGACCAATGATTGCTACCTGACAGCTGAGCCCAGCAGAGACAGAGCCACTTTCTTCGAACCAGCCAAGTGAAATCCATTTGCACTGTGCTGGTTGCCCTGAAGTTAAGTATAGGTTATTGTAGCTGATAGGTGTAGTTTAACTCGTAGTAGATATTGTGATTGCATGTCGAGATAACTCTTGTGTATGTAAATAAACCATCTTTTGAACAAACTAACTGGTTATGTGGTCATTTGATCGATATAAGGGAAGGCTTGTGGTTCACCAACATTATTAATAGAGCAACAAGTCCGACAATTTTCAATGGTTTTTAAGTGTTTTCTTTAGCCTCCCGCTCCCCCTCTGTGGCCGTGGCGCCCAGTCCCTGTTTGTAAATACTTGTGGTAATTCACACCAGCGAGACTTCCACCTGAGGGGAGTGAAATATTATGGTGAAATATACTGTGTCCAACCTGTTAATCAGATTTAAATGCAGGCAAATGCTGGTTTTCCATGCTGCCACTGGCGCAGGGCACAAATCCCGTTATCACCACCAGCGAGGGACCAAAGCATGACGCCCAAATCGTCGCTGGGTACGGACCTCGATTTTGGCCGGACACCCGACTCTCCACCCAATTATGGTAACCGGGTGGAGGGGGGACAGATGGAAAATGTTATCAAGGTGAGGATTCCCTTGACCATCCAATGTCACCAGGTTACATGGTCACCCTGAGTGGTGGGGATGGTCAACGTGTGCTGCCAGTCACCTCCATTCTAAGAGGCTGGTGTGTGGGCTGTGTGTGTTTGCTGGGGACGGGGATGAGCGTGGGATGTGTGTGTTTGCTGGCACCTTAGTTGCAGTGTGATGTGGAGTTGAGTTTAACAGAGAGGCTGTGACAGAGAGGTGGTCAGGTTTCCTGACCGGGCGCAGAATGGAAGGGATCAGGGGCACAATAGACAGGCAGGCCTTGGAGACATCATGTGATCCTTAGGGTGGGGTAGCTCATAGTGTCACCAGTGAGGCTTCTACTCCGAGGGGGGTGGTGTGCCAGGGAGGGTTACAACAATCATGGGACATGTGCCCTTTTTTGGGGGCGAGCACTGCTAATACCCTGCATGGGGCTGCGCTTCTGGGGAGTGCCAAAACCTGGTGCGCCGGCGACTGAGGATCCGCTTGATGATGCTGCTGGGATATGTGGATTTCCAGAGGGGTGGGCTGGGTGGGTTCCCACATGGCCCTCTTAGCATATGTAGGGTGAAGTGAACAGTCAGCAGTGTGAACAGCCAGGAGCCTGTAAATTGCAGCTGAGGGGTGTGTTTAAATGAAACCATGCAGCAATGGTGGTCTGCGCCAGGCTACTCCGGGTCCACGCATTTGCCACCAGGTTATTCCCCGCTAACCCTTGAAGTCCAGGCAGACACCCCCCAGCAAAGGCAAAGATGTTTTGAGAATTTTCTTACCTTCTTGCTCCCCCACAACAGCTTTTGTGCCTGGGCCCTGCTCGTAAATACATGCTCAATTCACGCCCGGGAGACATCCGTCTGAAAGGGGCGTAGCATCGCGGAGGAGCAGAAAATCATAGGCAAACTGATGCAAATTGTGGATTTGCATGGGGCCGACAGCACGGGGTGCGAACCTCAATGCTGCCACCAGCGGGGGACCAGAGCATCACAATAGAATTGGCACGGCCACCAACCCTGTTTTTTGCTCCATGCAACATTCTCCACTCAATCGCCAATCTCGCGGGCATCGGGCACCAGAGAATCCAGCTCCAGGCTTGCAAACCACTAAAGTTGGGAAAGTCACCTCCAAAGTTATGAAAGTAACATCTAAAGATGTGAAAATAATCGCTCGGCACACGTGAACAAAGCAGTTCATTCAATCAGACAAGAAATTTGTTATGGGGTTTCAGTACTTATTGGCTTACTAACCTGTCATGTCTTCAGATCCTTCAATTGCGCCTGTGGGCGTGCCCATGTGAGTTCCATGCATCGGAGGTTAAATTCCAAAAGCCAAGTTAATGTTACTCTAACTGAGACATGAAAATGTGGAAATTGCCAGCCCGCCTCTCCTGAGGGTTGGCTCGCACACTGCCTGACACACGTGCAGAATGTGCAGAGCTGTTTCCTGGTGATGAAAGTGCATTTCCCATCTTACACACAGAGTGAATCAAACCCCAGCATTACTGGTCGAAGGTTGTGTGGCATGACCAAGTCACTGCAAAATGCTATAATTTTCTTGAATTTCTATTCCTATCCATGGACGCAGTAACAATAATAATTCTCTGATTTGCTTTTTATTTCATAAACTTAACAATGCTGCCTCAAAAGAGGCCCATCGTGTATACAGCAGTTTAAAGACTACTGCCAGCACTTAGTCTAACAAATATATCTGTCTGCGTGGGAAGGTTTTATACTTAAACAGGCATCATGTAACTTAAATTTTCTGGTTTATTTGTATTTTTATCTCTTGCACACTCATGGGAATATGCCTCTGACCAGAATGTTTTTCCTTCATTGAAGCATAAAGCAACAAAAGTTTTTCAACATATGGCCAACGTACTTTTAAATAATTATACAGTTAAATCAATTTACGTTCTTTGTAACAAGTGATTTTCAGACTAATTTCTGCAATTATGTTTCTTTCTGTTGAAATTCAACATGAAAACCTACTTCTCAGCCTGTGAGAGCCCAATAAATGAATATTAATGTTCTACATATTATATTTGTGGCTACCGCTTGAATAGTGCTAATGAACAGAATATTTTCCTAACTTTGGAACACAAAAGCATGAACCCAAATACTCGAGCCTCACCAACCTCTCAACCTGTTATGGAGCATGGACTAGAGATCGCTCTCTTTTCTTAATCATGGCCATCATAATTTCACATCCTCATCATGTGTCAGGCTTAGCCTGATACAGTTCAAGGTAGTCCACCGGGCACACGTGGCCCAGATGAGCAAGTTTTTTGGGGTAGAGGACACCTGTGCGCGGTGCGCGGGACGTCCGGCGAATCATGTCCACATGTTTTGGGCATGCCCAAAGCTAAGAGGGTTTTGGTGGCAGGGGTTCGTTAAGGCTATGTCCACGGTACTTAAAACATGGGCGGTATCGAGTCAAGAGGTGCCGATCTATGGAGTGTCGGAAGAGCTGGGAGTTCAGGGGGCGCAAGAGGCTGACGTCTTGGCCTTTGCCTCCCTGGTAGCCCGGAGATGGATCCTACTAATGTGGAGGGACTCACAGTCCCCGAAATTAGAGACCTGGGTTAGTGACATGGCTGGGTTTCTCAGTCTCGAGAAAATAAAGTTTGCCCTGAGAGGATCAATAGGAGGGCTCACCCGGAGGTGGCAGCCGTTTGTCGATGTTCTCGGAGATAATTAAAAGGTCAGCAGAAGCAGAAATCCAAGGAGGGAGGGGAGGGCTAGACTATTGTTTTATTGGTGGGGGTATGAAGAATATGATGGGGATGGAAATGTTTATTGTACCATGTTTATGTTGCTGTTATTATTATTATGAAAATTACACATACTCGAATAAAAATATATTTTAAAAAAATAATGAGCTGAGACATTTGTGTCGCTCTGCCAATGTCTCAAAATTAAGTTAGGTGGGGTGACTGGGTTACGGGAATAGGATGGAGGTGTGGGCTTAAGTAAGGTGCTCTTTCAAGGGCCGGTGTAGACTCGATGGGTCGAATGGCCTCCCTCTGCACTGTAAAATCTATGTCTGTGTCTTTTGTGAGGGCTACGAAGAATCCAGCACGAGTTGAAGGATAGAAAGAAATAACATTTATTTACAATAACATATATATATACACAATGGCAGCAGCAACTCCTTGCTGCTCACTCTCCTCTAGCCGGTTTCAAACTGGCCAGCTTTCTATATGCAGGGAATCTGCTAATGATTTCTCTGCCCCAGTCATTTGGGAAGCTCATACTCCCAAAGGGTTGTGGGATTGCCATTAGTCCCCAGCCAGTGGTAAGCAGGCAGGTTCTAACATCCCTCCCCCCCCCAAAGGCCAAGGAATCCACCGAAGACTCTGGCGAAGGAAGGCGTCAGACTAGTTTTATCGCAGGCCCAACACCATTTGCACGAGGAGCTTGATCGGGCAGCGTGTAATGAGATGGAGAACGGCGCTTCCGTGATGAACGGCGTAACAGTTGTACATCGATGGCCCGTGGGCCCGAGGATTCCCCCTCTGAGACGTCCTGTGTCTCCATCTCAGTGTCAGAGTCCGCTGCCTCCATCATCTCAGCGTCTCTATCTCCACACGGTTCTGCAATGACCTGCGCAGGCTTTGAGTGCGACACCAGAGGAAGATTGTGAAGAATACTTTCCACTGTGTCTGGTCTCTGTGGCTGTAGAAATGAGCTCTGGGGGCGGGGAATCGTTGGAAGGGATGGTCTTTTGGACCGAACGTGGTCTACATGCTTGCGCTGGAGACGACCCTGGGCTTGCACCTGGTAAGAGATAGAGCCCGTTTTGCGAAAGATTACGCCAGGGACCCACTGGGCACCACCAGCAAAATTCCGAACGAACACTGGGTCACCGGGCGCAGACTGCCGAATCGGCCGATGCCGAGAAAAATCATGTCCCTGCTGTTCTTGTGCGTGGCGTACTTTTGCACCAATGTCCGGGAAAACCATGCTAAGGCGGATGCGAAGTCATTTAGGAGTTCCGTGGGAGCTACCCCAGTCACCACATGTGGGGTGGTCCAATGTGAAAACAGAAAATGAGCCTGTCTCATGTCCATCGACCCGGAAGACTGCTTCTTTAGGCCTCGTTTGAATGTCTGCACTGAGCGCTCCGCCAACCCATTTGAAGCCTGGTGGTATGGGGCGGTGCGGATATAGCGTATGCCGTTCACCTTCATGAACGGAGTGCCATTGTCCATCACCAGCACCTCGGGGAGGCCATGCGTACTGAAAGACAAACACATCTTCTCGATTGTTGCGCAGGACGTTGTGCCTACCCTCTTCTGCACCTCTAACCATTTAGACTGGGCATCGATTAATAGAAGGAACATGAATCCTTGAAAAGGGCCGGCGAAATCTGCATGCAAGCGCGCCCAAGGCCACCCTAGCCATTCCCAGTGATGTAGGGGCGCAGCCGGCGGAAGCTTCCGATGCTCCTGACAAATAGAGCAGTTTTGGGCCACCTTCTCAATGTCAGTGTCAAGGCCTGGCCACCAGACAAAACTCCGGGCCAACATTTTCATTTTGGTCAAGTCTCCCATTGTGCAAGTCTCTTAGTATCAGCTCATAGATCATAGATCATAGAATTTACAGTGCAGAAGGAGGCCATTCGGCCCATCGAGTCTGCACCGGCTCTTGGAAAGAGCACCCTACCCAAGGTCAACACCGCCACCCTATCCCCATAATCCCACCCAACACTAAGGGCAATTTTGGACACTAAGGGCAATTTATCATGGCCAATCCACCTAACCTGCACAGCTTTGGACTGTGGGAGGAAACCGGAGCACCCGGAGGAAACCCACGCACACACGGGGAGGATGTGCAGACTCCGCACAGACAGTGACCCAAGCCGGAATCGAACCTGGGACCCTGGAGCTGTGAAGCAATCCTGTCCTTTTTCAGGGACAATCACACGCGTCCCTCACAAGAGGATGCCGTCTTCCACGCTAAATTCTGACAGCTTGGAGGAAAATGCCCGCAACTCTCCTGGGAGCTATCTATGCTGCCCACCATACAGGACTATGTCCCGAACCTTTGACAGGACTGGCTCCGTCTGGGTCCACTCACGGATCTGTGATGCCGTGACAGGCAAGGTGTCCATAAAATGTAGGGTTGCAACCACCTCACCGGTTGTGGGGGTCGACATGGGGCCAGTCGATAAAGGCAATCGGCTCAGCGCATCAGAATTTGCTATCTGGGTTCCTGGTTTGTGCTCCAGAGAATACTCGTAGGCAGCGAGCAACAAAGCCCAGCGCTGGATCCGTGCGGAAGCAATGAGCAGTATTGGCTTATCCTCTCTGAAAAGTACCAGCAGAGGCTTATGATCTGTCACGATAGCCGGCCATACACGTAAAGGTGTAAGCGTTTCACCGAAAAGACCACCGCCAGGCCCTCCTCGATCATGCGTACTTCTTTTCCACTGCAGTCAATGTGCGGCAGGCGAAAGCTATCAGCCGCTCGGCCCCGTTCTCCATCTTGTGGGACAGGACGGCCCCAATACCATACGAGGATGCATCACATGTGATGAGCAAAGCCTTTCCAGGATCATAGTGGGTTTGTAACCCAGACGACGAGAATTATTGTTTTACCCGCCGGAAAGCGGTTTCTTGCGGCTGACCCCAAACCCAGATGTGATTCTTCTCTGGCAGAAGGTGCAACAGGGCCAGTGTAGTTGCCAGATTGGGGAGGAACTTCCCGTAATAGTTTACGAGGCCGTGAAAAGAACGAAGATGCGAAGTGTCGGTCAGGGCGGGGGCCTGTTGAATTGCTCGCACATTCTCTATGACGGGGTGCAAATCTTCGCGGTCCACCCGATAACTTAGGCAGGCTACTTCGTTTGCCTGAAAGACACACTTTGTGCAACGTAAATGCACTGCAGCCTCTGAAAAGTGTCTAAGGACAGCCTCCAAATGTTCCTGCTCCAACGTCCCTGTAATCAATACGTCGTCTAAGTAGACAGCGACACGCGGTAAACCTCTCAAAATGCCCTCCATGACGCATTGAAAAATAGCGCAGGCAAATTATACCCCAGAGGGCAACGATGTATATTCATACAGGCCCCGGTGTGTATTAATCGTTACATATGGCCAGGAGGCAGGGTCCAGCTCCAACTGTAGGTAGGCGTGACTCATATCTAATTTCATGAACGAGAGTCCGCCTGCAAGCTTCGCGTAGAGATCCTCTATGCGAGGCATTGGATATCGGTCGAGCCGGGAAGCCGTATTCACTGTAAGTTGACAGTCGCCGCACAAGCGAACTGTGGCATCTGGCTTCATTACAGGTACAATTGGTGCTGCCCAGTCAGCGAAAAGGACGGGCCTGATAATACCAAAGTCTCCAAACGAGTGAGCTCCGCTTCTACCTTCTCGAGCAAGGTGTAAGACACTGGGCGCGCCCGGAAATAGCGCAGCGTGGCTCCTGGTTCGATTTGGATACAGGCTACGGCCCCTTTTATTTTCCCCAAACCGGGCTGGAATACATCTGGGTACCGTCCTAACACCTCAGTCAACCCTCCTGAAACTGTTTGGAGGATGTGCTGCCACTGCAGCCGCAAATGGCGCATCCAGTCCCGACCCAACAGGCTGGGCCCGTGGCCGCGCACCGCGATAAGTGGGAAACGCCCCTCCTGGCATCCATAAACAACAGGGGTCATCGTAGTTCCTGCAATGTCCAATGGTTCCCTCATATAGGTGGCCAACCTGGCCTGTGTGTCGGTAATTGCAAGGGTCTGTATACCCTGCTTGATGCGGTCGAATGTCCTCTGGGTAATCACGGAAACCGCTGCGCTAGTGTCCAACTCCATCTCAAGCGGGTGACCATTGACCCGTAATGTCACCTTAATGGGGGCCACACGGAGAGCTGCCACACAATGCAGCTGCAGGCAGGGAGTAGTCGCCGTAGGTTCATCCAAATGGAAGATAGGGCCCCTGGGCTGGCCCCAGTTTCTGTCGGAAAGACGGCGCCTCTGGCGCCCCCAGGACCGGAGTCCGCAACGGGGTCGGTGCCCACAAGTCTGACAGGGACATGGCTCCTCATCCATTGGTTCTGGAGAAGGCTCCCTTCAGGGAGGAATGTCCGATGGCCACTGGCGTCGATCCGGACGTCGCCTCGCCCAAGGTACGGCAGGTGTGCAGGGTGCCGCTTTCGGACGGAAGGGGTTGCACCCCAAGGCATGCACTTCCATTCCCTGTAGCTCCTGCACTCCCCGTTCAGCACTCTCTCGGGACAATACTATTTGAATGGCCTGCTGAAATGTCAATGTTGGTTCAGCTAACAAACTTTCTCTGGGTGGCCGCATTGTTAATACCGCAAACCAAACGGTCGAGTAACATTTCCGACAAGGTCTCACCATAGTCACAGTACTCCGCAATCCTGCGTAGCTTGGATAGAAAATCGGTAAGGGATTCTCCTGGGGTCCTCTCAGTGGTATTAAACCGGTAATGCTGGACTATCGTGGACGGGGTTGGGTTAAAATGGTGCCCCACTAAGTTCACAAGTTTATCAAACGTTTTGGTGTCCGACGCAGCTGGGTTCGTAAGGCTCCTAATCACCCCAAATGTATGCGGGCCGCAGGCGGTGAGCAATATGACCACCTGCCGCTCGTTTTCGGTGATGCTGTTTGCCCGGAAATAGTAACGCATCCGTTGTGCGTACTGGTTCCAGCTTTCCAGCGCAGCATCAAAAACATCCAAACGTCCATACAGAGGCATGGTGTAATAGAAAACAACTTCCAACCTGTATCGAACAAAAATCCTGGGAGGTGGCTTCAGCAGTATAGACAGCTAATCACTTTAACCCTCGTCGCCAGTTTTGTGAGGGCCACAAAGAATCCAGCACACGTTGAAGGATAGAAAGAAATAACATTTATTTACAATAACATATATATACAACAGCAGCAGCAGCAACTCCTTGCTGCTCACTCTCCTCTAGCCGGTTCCAAACTGGCCAGCTTTATTTATGCAGGGAATCTGCTAATGATTTCTGCGCCCCCCTCATTGGGGAAGCTCATACTCCCAAAGGATTGTGGGATTGCCATTAGTCCCCAGCCAGTGGTAAGCAGGCAGGTTATAACAGTGTCTATGAAAAGTTGATTGTAATATCTCCCTCTCTAGACAAGTCAATGGTTATCACAGATTTTCTGGATTTAGGCCAGGTTTCTTAACATTGCCAACTTAAATTGTGCATAACCTCACAGCGAGTTATAAAGAAAGTTTCTACCTTTCTGTTGACAACCTCCAGCTGTCCCTTTATGGACTGTTGGTTCCATCCACAGATCAACTCAGAAAAAATTAATCTGAGCATGGCCAGGCACCATTCGCTTGTGCACATTTTCCCAGCCTCGTTAAGGTAGCCAGTAGGGATGGATGAATATCCCTGCAGTCAATGTGGTGCCACATAATTTCAGACACTCTCGGGGAATGAGCCATTGCTCCGTGAAATAGGATCTTTTTCTCCCTGTTTTGCACTCAGAAATGCAGGAAAAGGAAAGTACCTGCCTGCCCCACATTTTATAATCTGATTTTTTTTTAGGTAGCTTAAAATATTAAATGGTAAATGGTAAGAATAAATGTGTAAATTAAAATATTTCTGACAATTAAATTCAGGAAAAAGAAAGGCGTCTTTAAACTCAATTTTCTGAATGCAATTAAGTTGAATTCAGAGTAGGCGTTTTTGAAATTCAATATGCTATGATTCAGCTAATGGCGGTATTGATCTGTTTAAATTATTCACTAATGCAATTGGGGTAAACATAAGCTCACTGCAGCATTTCCAATTTTATTATGTGCAAAATTAGGCAGATTGGAGCACAGAAAAGGTGGAATTAATGGCTTATATCATCATTGTGTTCTTCCAGGAAATGCCAGACCATTAAACCTGATACGGTTTTCGATGCAATTGTCTCAGAAAGATAGAACTAAAATTCATAATCGGTGAGGTGAGTATTTACATCATCTCACTTAATCTTCATTGACGGTATCATTTATGAGCTTTGTGTGGTATATATCACCTCAACTTGCTTCTAGATTGATTTTCTATTTTTAATCAAATGTCATATTTAGATACAATGAAGAATAAAGTTCTGATCTGCTTCACTAAAAATGCTTCGACAGTATTATAATATTATGGCTTATTAGTGCATTTATTCATGCTTCCAAACTGAAATCATAGATCATAGTTTTATCATAGAATTTACAGTGCAGAAAGAGGCCATTTGGCCCATCGAGTCTGCACCGGCTCTTGGAAAGAGCATCCTACCCAAGGTCAACACCTCCACCCTAACCCCATAACCCAGTAACCCCACACAACACTAAGGGAAATTTTGGACACTAAGGGCAATTTATCATGGCCAATCCACCTAACCTGCACATCTTTGGACTGTGGGAGGAAACCGGAGCACCCGGAGGAAACCCACGCACACACGGGGAGGATGTGCAGACTCCGCACAGCCAGTGACCCAAGCCGGAATCGAACCTAGGACCCTGGAGCTGTGAAGCAATTGTGCTATACACAATGCTACCGTGCTGCCCTAAGCAGCTTCTCCCAAGTCGTGCTTATTTTTAATTTGCCTACTCTTTCATCCGTGGTTTCGTCCAGACATGGAGTATCTTTGATGAGTTTCTGAATGATTTAAATTTTCCAAAGTCCCTGCTCCTGGTAGACCCATGAATGCTTGGCTTATTGGAAAGCTATATGCTGCCTGCTTGAAGGGTAGAACTTTGGAAAATATCACTCTGCACCATTGGTCAAGTTCTTACCATGAACAAGATCTTGCGAGACATCATGATTTGGATCCTGCCCTCAATGCACAAGACCCAGACCTGCAGAGTTAAGTGAGCTTGAAAGCTCTAACCGGCACCCACGATCTATAGGCCTTGCTGATAACACCCCAGCTGTGCACCATTTAGCACTGGTCCCCACAAACGGGGACCAGGCAGAACAACGCTTGGGGGAGGGGATCATCGAGGTGATCGGAGGCCCCTAGGTGGTTGGAATCTGGGAAGGGTGGTACGCTGGCACTGCTGATACCACCTGGGCACCATGGCACTGCCAGCCTGGCACCCTGGCAGTGCCACCAGACACTCTGGCAGTGCTACCAGGGTGCCAGGCTAGCTGCGCCAAGGTGCTCAAGTGGCATTTTTCCCTCACCGGCGATCAGATCCGAGGGTACCCTGCATATATGAGGTGAGATGTGGGGGGTTCGAGGACCCCCCCCAACAGGTTATCTGGGGTGTGGGGGTGTCCAGGGGTCAATTCGGTGGGTCGAGAGATCAGGGCGCCGTTTCTCTTTCTGGCAAATACAACAGAGTGCGATCTCGGCAGGACATTCCCCGCTGAGGTGCAAAAAAACGCAAAATGTCGTTAGAAAGCAGGGTCGTTCATAGTGCTAGAAGCGCTGGGAACAACCCCTCTAATCATGCCCAGAACTGACTTTTTTTCCGTTAGGTCACACCCATTAAAAGTAGATCATATCTCATTCTTCTAGGGATGTGAAGAGACCAATAATTCACTACTTTTCCAAATTCAATGGACAGTGTGAGGTTACCACAGTTGCACCATGTACTGGTCTTCCAGACATATCACTCTTGAAGTGATCGGAGTGCAAGACCCCAACGTTGGACCCCTGCGGCCTTGGTGTCTATTGCACACTGGACAACTGACCATCATGGAGAGGAAGGTAGAACAGCCATGAGGGAAAGCATGAAGATGCATAAAACAAAGGGTAGAATAGTCTGGGCTAGAGAAACCAAACACTGGAAATGTCACAATTTATTTTTAATGCTTTACTTCTTCTGAAGACCCACACTAAACCAGAATTGGCACTTTACAAAGGAAGAGTCACATTACAGGATGGCTGCTTCATTTACAACAAAGTTAAAATTTCACCAAGATGAGATTACAGTTTGTGCGCAGGCTCCTTTACACTAGCTGTGTGTTTTGGAGAGGTGAGTGGTAACTTCAGGTTTTAAGCATGTCATGAATGCTTGCTTTACAAAAATTGACTTTGTGTTCCGATATATCGACTGGCTTTGTCCTATGTGGTAGAGGTGACGAGTTTGGAAGTGTTAGTGTGCATTTTGTACATGTTACACACTGCTGTAGCTGTGCATTGGTGGTCGAGGGAGTGAACGTTTAAGATGGTGGAGGGGATGGCTATCAAGCGAGTTGCTTTGTCCTGGATTGTATCAATTGTATTCTTGAGTGTTAATAGAACTGTACTCATCCAGGAAAGTGAACGGTATTCTACCACACTCCATATGCCGAGTAGATTGTGAACAGGCTTTGGGGAGCCAGGAGTTGAGTTACTTGCTGCACAATTCTCAGCCTCTGACCTCCTCTTGGATATTCAAGGCAGAGTTTTCTCAGATATTTCCAGAGTGTCAGGGTTCTGACTGGAACCCAGCATGTTTCTCCCCAGCTGCACAGCCTAGTTTTTGTCTAGATCTTGAGCCTCTCTGAAAAACTAATCAGTAGGCGTAGTTTACGCCATCACTGTGTAAGCAGCTGTTGTAAACCTTATCGAAATGATGTCACATTGGCACGGTTTGAGTATTCAGTGGGGTGAAAATCATGTAGCTGGGGGCTGAGTAATGAGATTACAATGTATGTAAAAGCATTAAAATGAGATTCTCACCCTTTGTAGGCCTAAGCCTCCCCCAGGGACGGAGAAAATCAGGAAACAAATTCTCACCGGCGAGAATCTTTTTCCTGATTCTCATGAGATTTTGCGTCCGCGTCACCATTCTCAATGACAACAAATGCAAAATCACCCCCACATTATTTACTAGTTCTGTTAAATTTTTAGTTCAGTTAAGTTGCTTGTCAACGGTAACCCCCAGCATGTTTATAGTGGGTATTCAATGATATTAATGACTTTGAATATCAAGGGGATATGACTAGATTCTCCCTTGTTGGAGTTGGCCATTGCCTGCCTCTAATATTACTTGCTATTCATCAACCTAAACTTGACTGTTGCCCAGACCTTCAAACATGTAGACATAGATTGCTTCAGTTTTTGAGGAGTCATAAATGGCATTGAATTCTGTGCTTTCATCAGCGAAGATCCCCACTTCTTTGCTTATGACGGAGGGAAGGTCATTGATGAAGTGACTGAAGATGTTCGTGCATCGAACATCACTCTCACCATCTCCAGCAATGATGTCCTGGGCTTAATAGAATTGACCTCCAACAACCTCAACTATCTTCCATTTAACTGGGTACGACTCCAGTCAGTGGGAGTTTCCCACCTGATTTATTAAGTATTCCGTAATGAAAATAGTGACCACTGCAATATGAATAAATGTGCAACCTAGCCCAACAAAACTTTTCCCACTGCCAGTTTCGCATTAACATTCCCACACCCTTCCTTTATTGCCTGCATCATAATATCCCACTTACGGCTCATCTCTATGGAAGAACCACAGAAACTTTGTTATATGCATATATTCTAATGCCTGTATGTTTTAGGTATGGATTAAGGGCACCTATTTTGTTTTCTTCACAATGTGGTGTGTGGTGTACTTCAGGCTGGTAAGATGTACATAAGACCACAAGACCATAAGACAGTGAAAACAGCGCGAGAGGTGAGAGAGCCGGGACAGTGAAAACAGCGCGAGAGGTGAGTGAGCCGGGACAGTGAAAACAGCGCGAGAGGTGAGTGAGCCGGGACAGTGAAAACAGCGCGGGAGCTGAGTGAGCCAGGACATTGAAAACAGCGCGAGAGGTGAGTGAGCCGGGACAGTGAAAACAGCGCGAGAGGTGAATGAGCCGGGAAATTGAAAACAGCGCGAGAGGTGAGTGAGCCGGGATAGTGAAAACAGCATGAGAGGTGAGTGAGCCGGGACAGTGAAAACAGCGCGAGAGGTGATTGAGCAGGGACAGTGAAAACAGCGCGAGAGGTGAGTGAGCCGGGACAGTGAAAACAGCGCGGGGTCTGAGTGAGCCGGGACAGTGAAAACAGCGCGAGAGGTGAGTGAGCCGGGACAGTGAAAACAGCGCGAGAGGAGAGAGCCGGGACAGTGAAAACAGCGCGGGAGCTGAGTGAGCCGGGACAGTGAAAACAGCGCGAGAGGTGAGTGAGCCGGGACAGTGAAAACAGCGCGGGAGCTGAGTGAGCCGGGACAGTGAAAACAGCGCGGGAGCTGAGAGAGCCGGGACATTGAAAACATCGCGAGAGGTGAGTAAGCCGGGACAGTGAAAACAGCGCGGGAGCTGAGAGAGCCGGGACATTGAAAACAGCGTGAGAGGTGAGTGAGCCGGGACATTGAAAACAGCGCGGGAGATTTAAAAAGCGCAGGAGCTGCGAGTCAGAGCGGAGATTTTACAAGATTGCGGCCTAGTTTCGGGAGCCGTTCGGAGGAGGAGGAGCAGTCTCTGTCAGGGAGAGAACCTGAGAACATCTAAGACACTCAGAAGGTAAGAAGGTAAGTAAGTGATTTTTACCCATTTTTACTTTTATACCTTTTTCAAATTGTGTGTGTCGGGGGGAAACTGAAGTGACATCACAGAAAATCTGTGACCTGAGCTGGTTGGGAAACTACACTAAATTAAAAAAATTAAGCATTGGTAACTAATTAAACATAATTACTTAATTATATCTTAGAGGGGTATCTAAGCCAGAGATCGGAAAGTACTATATTTAGCTTTCGCATTTATATTAGAAATCTAATGCTAGGAAACAGATCGTTAACAGTAACTTTGAAAAAATAAAAAAAATATATTAAAACATTTTTTATAAAAACTTTTAATTTTAATTAATTGACGCAATGTCAGTTAGAGGGGTGCAGTGCTCTGACTGTGAGATGTGGCAGGTCCGGGAGGCTTCCAGCGTCCCGGATGGCTTCATCTGCAGAAAGTGCACCCAACTGGAGCTCCTCACAGACCGCATGGTTTGGTTGGAGCAGCAATTGGATGCACTTAGGGGCATGCAGGTGGTGGAAAGCGTCATAGATCGCAGTTATATAAATGTGGTCACACCCAAGGTGCAGGCAGAGAAATGGGTGACCACCAGAAAGGGCAGGCAGTCAGTGCAGGAATCCCCTGTGGTTGTCCCCCTCTCGAACAGGTATACCCCTTTGGATACTGTCGGGGGGGATAGCCTATCAGGGGAAAACAGCAGCAGTCAGAGCAGTGGCACCACGGCTGGCTCTGATGTACAAAAGGGAGGGTCAAAGCGCAGAAGAGAAATAGTAATAGGGGACTCTATAGTCAGGGGCACAGATAGGCGCTTCTGTGGACGTGAAAGAGACTCCAGGATGGTATGTTGCCTCCCTGGTGCCAGGGTCCAGGATGTCTCCGAACGGGTAGAGGGCATCCTGAAGGGGGAGGGCAAACAGGCAGAGGTCGTTGTACATATTGGTACGAACGACATAGGCAGGAAGGGGCATGAGGTCCTGCAGCAGGAGTTCAGGGAGCTAGGCAGAAAGTTAAAAGACAGGACCTCGAGG
This sequence comes from Scyliorhinus torazame, assembly GCF_047496885.1. NCBI lineage: Eukaryota > Metazoa > Chordata > Chondrichthyes > Carcharhiniformes > Scyliorhinidae > Scyliorhinus > Scyliorhinus torazame. Next base: position 177,353,312 of record NC_092712.1, read on the forward strand.
GTTGTAATCTCGGGATTACTCCCTGGGCCACATGCCAGTGAGGCTAGAAATAGGAAGATAGAGCAGCTAAACACGTGGCTAAACAGCTGGTGTAGGAGGGAGGATTTCCGTTATCTGGACCACTGGGAGCTCTTCCGGGGCAGGTGTGACCTATATAAGAAGGACGGGTTGCATCTAAACCGGAGAGGCATAGATATCCTGGCCGCGAGGTTTGCTAGTGTCACACAGGAGGGTTTAAACTAGTATGGCAGGGGGGTGGGCACGGGAGCAATAGGTCAGAAGGTGAGAGCATTGAGGGAGAACTAGGGAATAGGGACAGTGGGGGTCTGAGGCAGAGCAGACAGGGAGAAGTTGCTGAACACAGCGGGTCTGGTGGCCTGAAGTGCATATGTTTTAATGCAAGAAGTATTACGGGTAAGGCAGATGAACTTAGAGCTTGGATTAGTACTTGGAACTATGATGTTGTTGCCATTACAGAGACCTGATTGAGGGAAGGGCAGGATTGGCAGCTAAACGTTCCAGGATTTAGATGTTTCAGGCGGGATAGAGGGGGATGTAAAAGGGGAGGTGGAGTTGCGCTACTGGTTAGGGAGAATATCACAGATGTACGGCGGGAGGACACCTCAGAGGGCAGTGAGGCTATATGGGTAGAGATCAGGAATAAGAAGGGTGCAGTCACAATGTTGGGGGTTTACTACAGGCCTCCCAACAGCCAGCGGGAGATCGAGGAGCAGATAGGTAGACATATTTTGGAAAAGAGTAAAAACAACAGGGCTGTGGTGATGGGAGACTTCAACTTCCCCAATATTGACTGGGACTCACTTAATGCCAGAGGCTTAGACGGGGCGGAGTTTGTAAGGAGCATCCAGGAGGGCTTCATAAAACAATATGTAGACAGTCCAACTAGGGAAGGGGCGGTACTGGACCTGGTATTGGGGAATGAGCCCGGCCAGGTGGTAGATGTTTCAGTAGGGGAGCATTTCGGTAACAGTGACCACAATTCAGTAAGTTTTAAACTACTGGTGGACAAGGATAAGAGTGGTCCTAGGATGAATGTGCTAAATTGGGGGAAGGCTAATTATAACAATATTAGGCGGGAACTGAAGAACATAGATTGGGGGCGGATGTTTGAGGGCAAATCAACATCTGACATGTGGGAGGCTTTCAAGTGTCAGTTGAAAGGAATTCAGGACCGGCATTTGCCTGTGAGGAAGAAGGATAAATACGGCAATTTTCGGGAACTTTGGATAACGAGAGATATTGTAGGCCTCGTCAAAAAGAAAAAGGAGGTATTTGTCAGGGCTAAAAGGCTGGGAACAGATGAAGCCTGCGTGGAATATAAGGAAAGTAGGAAGGAACTTAAGCAAGGAGTCAGGAGGGCTAGAAGGAGTCACGAAAAGTCATTGGCAAATAGGGTTAAGGAAAATCCCAAGGCTTTTTACACGTACATAAAAAGCAAGAGGGTAGCCAGGGAAAGGGTTGGCCCACTGAAGGATAGGCAAGGGAATCTATGTGTGGAGCCAGAGGAAATGGGCGAGGGACGAAATGAATACTTTGCTTCAGTATTCACCAAAGAGAAGAAATTGGTAGATGTTGAGTCTGGAGAAGGGTGTGGAGATAGCCTGGGTCACATTGAGATCCAAAAAGATGAGGTGTTGGGTGCCTTAAAAAATATTAAGGTAGATAAGTCCCCAGGGCCTGATGGGATCTACCCCAGAATACTGAAAGAGGCTGGGGAGAAAATTGCTGAGGCCTTGACAGAAATCTTTGGATCCTCACTGTGTTCAGGGGATGTCCCGGAGGACTGGAGAATAGCCAATGTTGTTCCTCTGTTTAAGAAGGGTAGCAAGGATAATCCAGGGAACTACAGGCCGGTGAGCCTTACTTCAGTGGTAGGGAAATTACTGGAGAGAATTCTTCGAGACAGGATCAACTCCCATTTGGAAGCAAATGGACGTATTAGTGAGAGGCAGCATGGTTTTGTGAAGGGGATGTCGTGTCTCACTAACTTGATAGAGTTTTTCGAGGAGGTCACTAAGATGATTGCTGCAGGTAGGGCAGTGGATGTTGTCTATATGGACTTCAGTAAGGCCTTTGACAAGGTCCCTCATGGTAGACTAGTACAAAAGGTGAAGTCACACGGGATCAGGGGTGAGCTGGCAAGGTGGATACAGAACTGGCTAGGTCATAGAAGGCAGAGAGTAGCAATGGAAGGATGCTTTTCTAATTGGAGGGCTGTGACCAGTGGTGTTCCACAGGGATCAGTGCTGGGACCTTTGCTGTTTGTAGTATATATAAATGATTTGGAGGAAAATATAACTGGTCTGATTAGTAAGTTTGCAGACGACACAAAAGTTGGTGGAATTGCGGATAGCGATGAGGACTGTCAGAGGATACAGCAGGATTTAGATTGTTTGGAGACTTGGGCGGAGAGATGGCAGATGGAGTTTAATCCAGACAAATGTGAGGTAATGCATTTTGGAAGGTCTAATGCAGGTATGGAATATACAGTGAATGGTAGAACCCTCAAGAGTATTGAAAGTCAAAGAGATCTAGGAGTACAGGTCCACAGGTCACTGAAAGGGGCAACACAGGTGGAGAAGGTAGTCAAGAAAGCATACGGCATGCTTGCCTTCATTGGCCGGGGCATTGAGTATAAGAATTGGCAAGTCATGTTGCAGCTGTGTAGAACCTTAGTTAGGCCACACTTGGAGTATAGTGTTCAATTCTGGTCGCCACACTACCAGAAGGATGTGGAGGCTTTAGAGAGGGTGCAGAAGAGATTTACCAGAATGTTGCCTGGTATGGAGGGCATTAGCTATGAGGAGCGGTTGAATAAACTCGGTTTGTCCTCACTGGAACGAAGGAGGTTGAGGGGCGACCTGATAGAGGTCTACAAAATTATGAGGGGCATAGACAGAGTGGATAGTCAGAGGCTTTTCCCCGGGGTAGAGGGGTCAATTACTAGGGGGCCTAGGTTTAAGGTGAGAGGGGCAAGGTTTAGAGTAGATGTACGAGGCAAGTTTTTTACGCAGAGGGTAGTGGGTGCCTGGAACTCGCTACCGGAGGAGGTGGTGGAAGCAGGGACGATAGTGACATTTAAGGGGCATCTTGACAAATACATGAATAGGATGGGAATAGAGGGATACGGACCCAGGAAGTGTAGAAGATTGTAGTTTAGTCGGGCAGCATGGTCGGCACGGGCTTGGAGGGCCGAAGGGCCTGTTCCTGTGCTGTACATTTCTTTGTTCTTTGTTCATAGGAACAGAATTAGGCCACTTGGCCCATCGAGTCTGCTCCGCCATTCAATCATGGCTGATATTTTCTCATCCCATTCTCCTGCCTTTTCCCGATAACCCCTGATCCCCTTATTAATCAAGAACCTATCTATCTCTGTCTTAAATACACTCAGTGAATTGGCCTCCACAGCCTTCTGCGGCAAAGAGTTCCATAGATTCACCGCCCTCTGGCTGAAAAAATTCCTCCTCATCTCTGTTTTAAAGGATCGTCCCTTTAATCTGAGATGGTGTCCTCTGGTTCTAGTTTTTCCTACAAGTAGAAAAATCCTCTCCACGTCCACTCTATCCAGGCCTCGCTGTATCCTGTACGTTTCAATAAGATCCCCTCTCATCCTTCGAAACTCCAACATGTACAGACCCTGAGTCCTCAAACGTTCCTCATACGACAAGTTCTTCATTCCAGGGATCATTCTTGTGAACCTCCTCTGGACCCTTTCCAAGGCCAGCACATCCTTCCTTAGATATGGGGCCCAAAACTGCTCACAATACTCCAAATGGGGTCTGACCAGAGCCTTATACAGCCTCAGATGTACATCCCTGGTCTTGTATTCTAGCCCTCTTGACATGAATGCTAACATTGCATTTGCCTTCTTAACTGCTGACAGAACCTGCACATTAACCTTAAGAGAACCGTGAACAAAGTCTCCCAAGTCCCTTTGTGCTTCTGCTTTCCGAAGCATTTCCCCATATAGAAAATAGTCTATGCCTCCATTTCTCCTTCCAAAGTACATAACCTCACACTTTTCCACATTGTATTTCATTTGCCACTTCATTGCCCACTCTCCCAGTTGGTCCAAGTCGTTCTGCAACCCCCTTGCTTCCTCAATACTACCTGTCCCTCGACAGATCCTTGTATCATCTGCAAACTTAGCAACAGTGCCTTCTGTACCTTCTTCCAGATCATTAATGTATATTGTAAAAAGTTGCGGTCCCAGCACAGACCCCTGAGGTACACCACTAGTCACTGGCTGCCATCCTGAAAAAGACCCCTTTATCCCCACTCTTTGCCTTCTGCCAGTCAGCCAATCCTCTATCCATGCTAGGATCTTACCCTGAACACCATGGGCTCTTAACTTATTTAACAGTCTCCTATGCTGCACCTTGTCATAGGCCTTCTGGAAATCTAAATAAATCACGTCCACTCATTCTCCTTTGTCTAACTTGCTTGTTACCTCCTCAAAGAGCTCTAACAGATTTATTAGACATGACCTCCCTTTGACAAAGGGATTCCTGGGGCGTCATTCTCCGACCCCCCGCCGGGTCGGAGAATCGCCGGGGGCTGGCGTGAATCCCGCCCCCGCCAGTTGCCGAAGTCCCCGGCACCGGAGATTCGGCGGGGGCGGGAATCGCGCCGCGCCGGTTGGCGGGCCCCCCCCCCGCTCGATTCTCCGGCCCGGATGGGCCGAAGTCCCGCCGATAAATTGCCTGTCCCGCCGGCGTGGATTAAACCACCTTTTGAACGGCGGGACAAGGCGCCGTGGGCGGGCTCTGGGGTCCTGGGGGGGCGCGGGGCGATCTGGCCCCGGGGGTTGCCCCCACGGTGGCCTGGCCCGCGATCGGGGCCCACCGATCCGCGGGCGGGCCTGTGCCGTGAGGGCACTCTTTCCCTTCCGCCTCCACCACGGTCTCCACCATGGCGGAGGCGGAAGAGACTCCCTCCACTGCGCATGCGTGGGAAACTGTCACCGGCCGCTGACGCTCCCGCGCATGCGCCGCCCCGACATGTCATCTCCGCGCCAGCTGGCGGGGCAACAAAGGCCGTTTCCGCCAGCTGGCGGGGTGGAAATTCCTCCGGCGTCGGCCTAGCCCCTCAAGGTTGGGGCTCGGCCCCCAAAGATGCGGAGCATTCCGCACCTTTGGGGCGGTGCGATGCCCGTTTTGGGCACCAGTCGGCGGACATCGCGCCGTTTCGGGAGAATTTCGCCCTTGATTCCTGATTACATGATTCCTGCCGCCACACTGGGACGTTTGTAAGCATTTAATGCCAGAAAAACTGATGTTGTGCAACAGATTTGCCAGCAAGAATGGCACAGGCAGGCAGTCAGAATCCTGGAACAGAAACCAATGGCACAATAAAAACTGAAATTAAGAAATTCACAAAGTCCTGAAGGGCAGTTAGAAGTTATCTTCCTAAATCAAATAAGACAATCCACTTATTTTTTATATAAAATGAAAATAACTTAAACTGATTGAATTAAGTGAACCTGATCATAACTGCAGTTACTGTAAACAAAGATTAAAGAAGCATATTATAACTGGTTCAAGTCTGAGTCAACTCATATAAATTAAGGCACTCAGACTGCTTGCTGCAGCAACCAATGTCACTAAACCCAAAAAGCTATCTACTGCAGATCTGAATTATTAGCTTCCAAATAAACATTACAGAAAGTTTCCCCTACTTCCACACTGTCTGAACTTCAGCAGGGCAAAGATTTTCCCTGTTCTATACCTGTTGCCTGTCTCCAGCCTATTTTCCAGGGCTAAGCTAATTTGAATATGCAAACTGGCTCAGGGGAGGTTTCCATCTTTGAAGGGGAGCCAGCATCAAGATCAACATTGTTATGATGCAAATAATGGGGCCTAACACCATATGACATATTTTGATAGTTTATAATTTATTTTCATATAGCTAGCCAGACTTGAGCCATATTTCATGCCTGCAGGTACTTTAATGGGAAACCAGGAATGATGGCAGATGTCAAGCAACCATCAGAAAGGCTTCCAATCCACTTTAGTTCAACAGGGAGCTTCTCCAGTGACAGTTCTGAATAGGTGTCAACTGTGTCATTAAAAATTAAACAAATATTCTTTAATATCTTTTGAGAAAAAATAATCCAGCTGATACAGGGACAATAAAATTCATAAGCCTGGTTATTCCCCAAGAGCAATTTAAGGATCATGGGTAAAAGTCGGCAATCACTTTTAACACTTTTATCCTAAATTGTTATCCTATGGGATTGGTAGGTAGAGAAACAGTTTTCACTGATGCGTATTCCAAACCTCGGGGCCATAAATATAATATAGTCACTAGTCATTCCAGTAATAACTCAGAAGAAACTTTTCTCAAAATGTCTCACTAATGGCAGGAAATATGACAGGTCTGGATGGAAGATGGGTAGACAGGTCTGGTGGGAGGTCAAAAATATTTTCCTGATATTGGAAAAGCAGGTTGGAATCTCCCTCACCCGATTTTTATGTGGGATGATGGTAGGTCACCTTACTTGCTTGTGAACGTTGGGAACATGTTTTGCATCTCATGCATGCTCATGACCGGGACAACAGATCAGATTCTTGTGCCTCCCTAAAACCTTCCACCACACCTGCGGGAATTTACGCCATTCAGTTACTCAACTTGACAAAAGTGGCTTGCACCCAACGAGGGAGTCCTCTTAGACTTACCTGCCACTGGATGCTGTCTTCTCATTTGCACTGTTCTTCTCCTGGGTGACTGGCAGTCTCTTACGCAGCAGATCGGATGCACACATATCAAGGGGTTGCATCGGCAAACACGAAGGAAGGGTATGTTAGAAGGTAAAGTCAAAGACAAATGTGGTGGGTGTGGATGGCAAAGTCCAGGGTGGGGGGGTGGTGTCTGAGGAAGGGAGGTCTGCAACGGAGGGGGGATCAAGGGGAAAGGGGGGCATAGTGCGTGATAAGGGAGGGTAGGTTGACTTGATATTGAAGTACTGGCGGGTAAACTCAGGGTGCTTCTGTTCAGAGCAGATGGCTACAGTCACAGGGGGAAATGGGATCAGTCGGGTGGAATGCAAACGTTTGCGTGACAGTGACAGGTGTGGTCTCCATGGGGAGGGAAGGATTATAGTTATCCGGTCCAGGAATATGACTGGATGTTCAAGGGTTGCAGAAGGAAGGTTAAAGGTGATGTTGGGGGTGCGATCTATGGTGAAGGGACAAATTGGTGGATGGCAGGCAGAGGGTAAAAGTTGCTGGGTGAAAAGTGATATGTACCATCTTCTCAAAAAGTAGATCAGTAGCCATTCAATGTCCTCAATGTCCAAATGTGCAAACGTCAGGTGGTAGAAGCGTCCTCCTGTGTGGGTGAGGTTCAATGTCACCACAACCGAACAATTAAAGGAACACCCTAAAATCAATGGGAATTGTGATTGCTGTGGTCATTTGAAAGCTTAACAGTATGGTGAAGTTCACTCGACAGCAGGTTTAGCCCAGAGGGTTTTCAAAGCAACGTGATCCCAGCAAGGTGCTGACCTGCCGCGTGTTCCAAGCCATTAGCCCTCGGCTACAGCCAGATTGAGGGATGAGGAGAGAGGAGGAGGTGGGTGCCCGCAAGGGGCGTAGCTGGTGAATGGCTGCCAACTTGCAACTGCACACCTCCATCCTCCTTGTTTCACGATCACACTTGACAAGGGCTCATGTGGTTAGTCGTTCTATTATGACAAGGCAAAGGTTCCTGCAATATTCTCGAGGGCAATGGAATCAAACAGAATAGTGAGAGGGATGCATCTTGCACATGACTCTCATCGCCCTTCTCAAAAAGTGATTACCCCATGCAAAGGCATGCATTACGGGGTGGTCCTCCAGGATGTCCTTAATCTGAAAGGGATGGAGTATACAGAAGCATTAAAGCAACTAGCAGTGATAGAACAAGAACAAAGAAAATTACAGCACTGGAACAGGCCCTTCGGCCCTCCCAGCCTGCGCCGATCCAGATCCTTCATCTAAACCTGTCGCCTATTTTCCAAGGATCTACTTCCCTCTGTTCCCCGCTCGTTCATATATCTGTCTAGATGCATCTTGAATGATGGAGTATTCAGGGACATTAAAGCAACGAGGATGAATTCAGGAAACTTCTAAACAGTGCAAGTTAAAACATATTTACAAGCGCCAGAATTTTATACATGATTGTACACTCATGCCACCAGTGTGACATCTGCGGCAGAGGTGGAGGTAGCCTGTTGACTGCTATTCCCTCTTGTCTGTGATGACCTCTGGAGGTCTGAGGCCTGAAGGGTCCCAGCCTGCTTTGTGTCTCCTGTTCTGGATCAGGTCTGAGGCCCCTTCCCGGCCTGATCACCTGGAGCACATTGGGTCACAGACAGTGGGGATTGGGAATGCTTTTACACCCTTGGAATGTCCTGGGTTGATGCCCCAGGGATGTCTGGCAGATGCTCTGCCTCCCTTTAGGTGACCAAGGGCCATTGCCTGGCTCAAGGACTGGAGCATATGGAGGGAATTTGAGGTGACCCATCCCCCTTTCACAGGGTTTCCTCTGAGCGCTCCAGTTTCCTCCCACAAGTCCCGAAGGCGTGTTGTTAGGTGAATTGGACATTCTGAATACTCCCCCTGTGTACTCGAACAGGCACCAGAATGTGGGGACTTGGGGATTTTCACAGTAACTTCATTGCAGTGTTAATGTGTTAATGTAAGCCTACTTTCGAAAATAATCTCTACTGCCTCCTGCAAATACACTGCCTCCCAAAAATACACAAGGCCAACACACCAGGCCATCCTATTGTATCAGGCAATGGGACCCTGTGTGAGAACCTCTCTGTCTACATTGTGGGCATCTTGAAACCCATCGTACAAGAAACCCCCAGCTTCTGTCGCGACAATAGGGACTTCTTACAAAAACTCAGCACCCCATGGACCAGTTGAACCAGGAACATTCCTTGTCACAATGGACATCCCGGCACTCTACACCAGCATCCCCCTGACGATGGTATGAATGCAACAGCCTCAATAATCAACACCGACAACTGCCAATCTCCTGAGGCAATTCTACAACTCATCCGCTTCATCCTGGATACAACGTCTTCACCTTCGACAACAAGTTCTTCATCCAGACACACGGAACAGCCGTGGGGACCAAATCCGCACCTCAATTTGGCAACATCTTCATGCATAAATTCGGACAAGACCTCTTCACCACACAGGACCATCAACAGCGCTTATACACCAGATACATCGATGACATTTATTTCCTTTGGACCCACGGCGAAGAATCACTGAAACGACTACACCATGACATCAATAAGTTCCATCCCACCATCAGACTCACCATGGACTATTTTCCAGAATCGGTTGCATTCTTGGACACACACATCTCCATCAAGGACGGTCACCTCAGCACTTTGCTTTACCGCAAGCCCACGGATAACATCACGATGCTCCACTTCTCCAGGTTCCACCCTAGACACAGTAAAGACGCCATCCCCTATGGACAAGCCCTCTGTAAACACAGGATCTGTTCAGATGAGGAGGAACATAACGGACATATACAGACGCTGGAAGATGCCCTCAAAAGAACAGGATATGGCGCTCGACTCATTGATTGACAGTTCCAACGCACCACAGCAAATGAAGATGAATCGATGAACACAAACATCTTGCCAAGGCCATCTCCACACCCCTACTACTTGCCTTCAAACAACCGCGCAACTCAAACAGGTCATTGTTTGCAGCAAACGACCCAGCCTTCAGGAAAACAGCGACCACGACACCACCAACCTTGCCATGACAACCTCTGCAAGATGTGCCAGATCATCGACATTGACACCACCATTACATGTGAGAACACCACCCTCCAGGTACACGGTACATACTCGTGCAACTCGGCCAACCTTGTCTACCTCATACGCTGCAGGAAAGGATGTCCAGAAGTGTGGTACATTGGCGAGACCATGCAGACCCTGCGACAAAGCATGAACGGACATCGTGCGGCAATCAACAAGCAGGAATATTCCCTTCCAGTCGGGGAACACTTCAGCAATCAAGGGCATTCAGCCTCTGATCTTCGGGTAAGCGTTCTCCAAGGTGGCCTTCAGGATGCACAACAACGCAGAATCGCCGGGCAGAAACTGATAGCCACGTTCCGCACACATGAGTACGGCCTCAACCGGGACCTTGGATTCATATCTCATTACACTTAACTACATTTAACCCCCCCACCATCTGGCCTGGGCTTGCAAAATCCTATCAACTCTTCCGGTTTGAGACAATTCACACCTCTTTAACCTGTGATTATCCCTCTCTCCAGTCGCACCATCTGAGCCTGTAAAGACTTAATTAGTTCCAAAGACTTGCATTCAAGGTCTCACCTTGCATCATTGGCTTTATATGCTGTGTTTGTGTAACCTATCTCTTCACTCACCTGATGAAGGAGCTGTGCTCCGAAAGCTAGTGATTCCAAATAAACCTGTTGGACTTTAACCTGGTGTTGTAAGACTTCTTACTGTGCCCACCCCAGTCCAACACCGGCATCTCCACATCATGACAATAATAAAGATTATTATTACCTAGCTACTGCTGGAATGCAGCCATGGCTACAGCAATCATTTTGATAAGATCTCAACGAAAACTGGACATGATTTGAATCCTTTCCTACATTTTCCTTTGCTTGCAGGTCTGAAGACTTGACTATTTTTTGGACAATCTAGGAAAGTAGATCGCTGGATGTTCCCAACTATTAGATGTGGCTCCACATGAACCAAACTACAGCTCAACGGTTTCCTTACATGGAAACAAAGGTTGAGTCGACAAGTAGAAAAAGGGTTGTTTTCTGAGGTAATCGCATCAATTATGGTAGTCAAAATGAAGTGATTTTTACTATCTGTGGCAAGATAGTAATTACAGAGCAATGTGATTGTATCTGACTATATCTTTGGGGAAATCAGGATTAATGCGCCAATATGTGTCGAACACGGTTATGAGAAAAATAAAATTTACTTGACTTAACCCACAAGACTGAAATGTCATGAAGCTACTTAAATTTTCAACAATAGAGGTGCTGGAATGGGGTTGGTTTTGCACTCCTATGTCATAGCTATGAGATTCATATTGTTCATCTACTTTTTCTCAAGAAGTGTATCCTCTTTCCTAACAGTTCCTGATAAGTAGAAAATACGTGCCTTCAATTTAAACGAAGCCTTTCCCTATAATCTGTATGTGGTGCAATGAGGGAGCATCTCAAAACATGGGGGACAGGATTCCATGTCCCGGAATGCCTGGAATGGGTTCCTCGATGGGACAGGGGAAAATCGTTGCCAATCTGAGTGTGGTTCTCCGATACCCCGCTGGTGGTGCGAATAAGGTCCAGGATGCATGCTGGTGGAAGGATGTAAATAAATACAAATGGGTCTTAATGACTCATTTGCAACTATTTAGTGGGCCTGTGGCCCTATGCTCCAGCCTCCCATGATTATCCGGTCCCCACGGTGGGGAAGCACAGGGGCGCGGACCATTTGTGATCTCAGCAATCGCGAGCCTTACATAGTGGACCTCGAGGTGGTCCTCACATTCCAAGCACTAAAGTGCATTCCGTCACTCAAGCAGGTGATTTCACTCCACTTACATCTCTTTGATGTGGTCAATGTTTACTAACATTGGGGTTCACCACTTAGGCCACTGAAGCATGAAAGGATGTGAATGAATCAAAGCTACAAATGTTTTTTGCAAGATTGACTCGCTATCAATCACAGACCACTACTCGAAAGCTATGAATGACTTACAGATAATGATTCTGTGGGAACCAGGCACAGGCACCGCTGCTCTCCTTCGATGAATGGACATAGAGCTGCAAGGTAAGTATTACAGCTATAATGCTCCCACTGCCCCTGTCTGAACTGCTGTCTAGCTTCCAGTGGTGCGGCCGAGGGGAGGGGGGGGGGGTTCTGTGTGGAGAGGGTTTTTGTTAGGTCCCCCTATTACAGGTGTCCCTATGGGGCCCCCCCATTACAGGGGACCGTGGGGGGGGGAGGTTTGGGTCACTCCCATACTTGGGGGTGGGGTGGGCCCAGGTAATCCGGGGTTGGGGAATACCGTGCGGTGGGGGGGGGGGGGGGGGAATCAGGGCCAATTTGCGGTGGAGGGGGTTACAGTCAATTTGCTCACGGGACCTCTCTATTGGGCCACCCACTAAAGATGGCAACCTGATAGTGGGATTCCCTGGGAATCCCTCACATTCCACAACATGTATAAATTTGTATGGCGTGGAACACTGAATTGCATCCTACTTCACGATCACAAGGAGATCGTAAAACTGATGCAATTCAGCTATGGTGGGAGAACATAGGGCTTGATTCTCCATCAGCGGTGTCCCCCACTTCACCCGCAGCGCACCGATGACTGCGGATTTCCCGAAGGCGTGGAGATGCCCACAATGGGAAACCCCATTGGCCAACTGTCATGAGAATGTCACTTTAAGAAATGTTTGGCTGCTCATGTTACTGCAGTTATGTCAGAGTGTGGGTGGAGCTGAGCTCTGGCTCTGCTTTTTAGTTTCACTTTGAGTAAAGCTTGGGTGTGTCTGTGTTTTTTTGGTTTTGTTTTAGTATTGGAGCTGAAGCCACACAAAGCAGGTCTCTCTGCCATGAAAAGACTATCTCTTGATCATTTGGTGAATTCAGAATTATAACTGTTTTCAGTAGTGAATTTAAACCTGATGTGCTTCTGTTAAAAGGTGTTTCTTTTGTCTTCTGGATGTTGTTTGGGAATTTATTAAGGATTACTTAACGTTGTATTCTTTGGGGGTTGTATTTGAATTAATGGTTGCTAAGATGTTCACTGTATGTTTTAAAAAGGTTAACTTGAGTTCATAGAATAAACATTGTTTTGCTTTAAAAAATACTTTTCCATTTCGGCTGTACCACACCTGTAGAGTGGGCCGTGTGCTCCCCATACCACAGTCTATTAAATGTTGTGAGTCAGGTGAACTCCATGATACACTTTGGGGTTCTCTAAACCCTGGCCCATAACAAATTGGGGGCTCGAGGGGGACAAAAGTCTATCTATTGGATTGGCTTCGTGAACTTAAAGACAGTGAGGGGTGAGCATATTGTGGTGGCTTTTCAGGTGTGGTATTCCAGTTTAAGTGGGGAGTGTGTTGTGGACAATGGCTCTTTCAGAGGCTCCGAAGTTTGTGGGGGTGGAGACGGTCACATGCAGAACCTTACGGACAGAGACTAAAAGCAGATTGTTAGATTTGGCAAAAACATTGCAGTTAACATTACCTGACAAAATGCAAAAAGATTAAGTAATTATGGTAGTGGCAAAGCATTTAAAGTTGCCTGAGATACAGTTTGAATCATTGGAAATGGCAAAAATTCAGTTACAACTTAAACAAATGGAAATGAGAAAGAATTAAAGCAGCTTGAATATGAAAGCGAGAGAGAGGAAAAAGAAAAGGAGAGAGAAGAAAGGAGAAAAGAAAGAATAGCCCGAGAAGAACAAAAAGAAAGAGAAAGGGAGATACAGATCAGGGAAAAAGATAAGGAGAGACAGTTTGAACTTCAGAAAATGGCCATGAAACATGACAGTTGGTTAAAATTGGCAATGAAAAGGGAAACGTACAGTTGGATGATAGTGATGAGGATAGTGAGAAAGAGCGTCACAGTCGAAGGCTTGGTGGGTATCTATTCAAATATGTCCAAGGTTTGACGAGAAGGGGGTGGAAGCCTTTTTCATTTCACTTGAGAAGGTGGCTAAACAAATGAAATGGCCACAGGACATGTGTGTATTACTGATTCAAACAAAGCTGATCGGTAGGGCTAGTGAAGCGTTTGCATCACTACCGGAGGAGGTATCTGGGATGTATGAGGAGGTGAAAAAATCCATCTTAGGTGCATATGAACTCGTGCCTGAAGCCTACAGACAAAGGTTTAGAAATTAAAGTAAAGAATTTGGTCAAACATACATGGAGTTTGAAAGGATCAAACAGAGTAATTTTGACAGGTGGATAAGGGCTTTGAAAATAGACCAAACGTATGAAACTCTCAGAGAAATTATATTTTTGGAGGAGTTTAAAAATTCAATCCCTGATGTAGTGAGAACATCATGTGGAAGAGCATAGGGTTAAAACTGCAAGGTTATCAGCAGAAATGGCAGATGATTATGAATTAGTTCAGAAATCAAAGTTTGGTTTCCGACATCAGTTTCAGCCTGTGAGGGATAGAAACTGGGGACATGAGAAATACTCAAATGGTAAAGGTAAAGGTGATCTGATGGGAGATAATAAGGAGAGTGTACCTCAGGTTTTAAAAAAATCCAGGAGGGTGGAAAAGAAATGAAAAGTTTCAAATGTTTTCACTGTAATAAACTAGGCCATGTAAAGTCACAGTGTTGGTGGTTGAAGAAAAGCACTGGGAAGGCTGATGTGGTAAAACAGGATAAGACAGTGGGGTTTTTTAAAGTGGTAAAGGAAAGCCCAAGTGAAGCGAAGGAGGTGCAAAAGATTGTACAGTCTGATCAAGGGGTGATTGATAAGAAGGTGCCAGAGGTCTTTAAAGAATTTACTTGTGTGGGTAATGTTTACTCATGTGTAACAGGAGGAGCAGGGAAAGAAGTCACAATTTTAAGAGATACGGGAGCTAGTCAATCTTTAATGGTAAGAGATGAGGAGTTATGTAGTTTGGGAAGAATGTTGCCAGAAAAGGTGGTATTATGTGGAATTCAGGGTGAGAGGAGTAGTGTTCCATTATATAAGGTAACGTTGCAAAGTTCAGTGAAGAGTGGTGGTGGTAGTAGGAGTAATAGAGAAACTATCTTGTCCAGGAATACAGTTTAACTTGGTAATGATATAGCTAGAACGCAGGTGGGAGTGATGCCTACTATGGTTGATAAGCCAGTGGAAAATCAGACAACTGAAGTGTTGAAGGACGAATATCTTGGGATTTTTCTGAATTGTGTAGTAACAAGGTCGCAAAGTCACAGGTTAAGACAAGAGGAGGAATCAAAGAGTGAAGATGAAGTGGAAGTGCAATTATCAGAAAAGATTTTTGATCAGATGGTTGAAAAAGAGCAAGAAGAGGTGGAGGATGAGGCGGATATTTTTAGTTCAGGAAAATTGGTGGAGTTACAACAGAAAGATATAGAAATAAAACGGATGTATCAGAAAGCATATACGGAAGAGGAATCTGAGTGTATACCAGAGTGTTATTACCGTAAAAGTGATCTCTTGATGAGAAAATGGAAACCTTTACATATGCAGGTGGATGAAAAGTGGGCAGACGTTCATCAAGTAGTATTGCCGGTAGGGTATAGAAAGGAGGTGTTGCGAGTTGCACATGAGGTATCAGTGGGAGGTCATTTGGGAATAAGGAAAACACAAGCTAAAATCTAGAAACATTTTTATTGGCCTGGACTACATAAAGATGTAGTTAAATTTTGTCAATCATGTCACACATGTCAAGTGATAGGGAAACCTCAAGCAGCGATAAAGCCAGCGCCCTTAATACTCATTACAGCATTTGAGGAACCTTTTACAAGGGTCCTAATTGATTGCGTAGGACCGCTTCCTAAAACGAAAAGTGAGAATCAATATCTTATGACGATAATGGATATGTCTACTAGGTTTCCAGAGGCCATTCCAGTACTTAATATTACAGCTATACAGATTGTAGAGAAGTTACTTAAACTTTTTACTAGGTATGGACTACCCACAGAAATACAATCAGATCAAGGATCGAATTTTACCTCAAGGTTATTCAATGAAGCGATGGATAGCTTAGGAATAAAACAATTTAAATCAATTGCATACCATCCAGAATCGCAGGGAGCGTTCGAAAGGTGGCATCAGACATTAAAGACAATGTTGAGGGGTTATTGTCAAGATTATCCAGAGGACTGGGATAAAGGAATTCCATTCATACTGTTTGCAATTAGGGATACACCTAATGAGTCAACCAAATTCAGTCCTTTTGAACTAATTTTTGGTCATGAGGTAAAAGGACCACTTAAATTGATTAAGGAAAAATTGGTGAGTGAGAAATCAGAAATTACATTATTGGATTACGTGTCAAATTTTAGGGAATGATTAAATAGAGCAGGTGAATTGGCTAGGCAACATTTAAAAGTTACACAAAATGTGATGAAACGGGTAGGGGACAAGAAATCCAAAGTTCGTAGTTTTGCCAGTGGAGATAAAGTTTCAGTATTGTTACCAGTGGTAGGTGAACCTTTAAAAGCTAGGTTTTGTGGACCTTATCAGATTGAAAGGAAATTAAGTGAGGTGAATTATGTGGTAAGAACGACAGATAGAAAGAAGACTCACCAAGTGTGTCATGTGAATATGCTTAAAAGGTACTTTGAAAGGGAAGGAGAGAAAAAGGAGGAGGTTTTAATGATTCTAACTCAAAGTGACAAATCAAATCCAGATGACTTGGAATTTGACATACCTCAAATTAAATTGGAAAACGATAATGTTCTTAAAAATTGTGATAAATTGTTAGTTACCTTCCAGAGGAAAAACAAACTGACCTCAAAGAGTTATTGATATCACATGGGTAAGTTTGTAGAGATAAATTGGGAAGTACTAAAATGGCTATACAGGATGTAGATGTGGGAAATGCTGTTCCAATCAAACAACATCCAGTCAGACTTAACCCTTTAAAATGCACAGGTTAACAAAGAGATTGAGAGTATGCTTAAAAATGGCATAATTGAAGTGGGTTGCAGCCAATGGAGCTCCCCCATAGTGATGGTACCTAAACCAGACGGTACCCAATGGTTGTGTGTGGACTATAGAAAGGTTAATGCAGTTACAAGAACGGACTCTTGTCCTATCCCACGTTTGGAGGATTGCATTGAGAAAGTGGGACAATCAGCTTTTATTTCCAAACTGGATTTACTTAAAGGTTACTGGCAGGTACCTTTATCCGAAAGGGCGAAGGAGATTTCAGCTTTTGTGACTCCAGATGGTATATACCAATTCAAAGTTATGCCATTTGGCATGAAAAACGCCCAAGCCACATTTCAACGGTTAATTAAGAAAGTTGTTTCAGGATTACCCAATTGTGCGGTATACATCGACGACCTGGTAATTTTCAGCCAGACATGGACAGAACATTTGAAACATCAGATGGAGTTATTCCATCGACTTCAGGAGGCGGGTTTGGTGATGAACCTAGCCAAAAGTGAATTTAGAAAAGCCCAAGTCACTTTCCTTGGCCATACAATTGGACAAAGTCAAATGGTCCCATCGGATGTGAAAACAAAAGTTATTGTGGAGTTTCTGATACCTTTGACACAATGGGAAATAATGCGATTTCTTGGTATGAGTGGATTTTACTGGAAATTTGTACCGAATTTTATCAGTGTGGTCGCTCCACTGATGGACTTGCTCAAGAAGCGTAACAAATTCCAGTGGACAGCGGAGTGTCAACAGGCGTTTGACGGCCTGAAGGCTGTGTTAACCACTGCTCCTGTGTTAGCCATCCCAAATTATACGAAACCATTCAAAGTGGCGGTTGATGCGAGTGATGTGGGTGTAGGTGCGGTGCTTCTGCAAGACGACGATGAAGGGCTGGAGAGGCCGATTGGTTATTTTTCAAAGAAATTGAATTCTCACCAAAAAAAGTATTCCACGATTGAGAAGGAGACTTTGAGTTTGGTGCTGGCTTTGCAACATTTTCACATATATGTGACCAGCAATCCTTCTGACTCCATTATATATACTGATCATAATCCATTGACGTTTTTGGAGCGATTCAAGCTTTGAGAAAAGCTTGGGTGTATCTGTGTTTTTTTGGTTTTGTTTTAGTGTTGGAGCTGAAGCCACACAAAGCAGGTATACTGTTGTTCTCTCTGCCATGAAAAAACTATCTCTTGATCATTTGGTGAATTCAGAATTATAACTGTTTTCAGTAGGGAATTTAAACCTGATGTGCTTCTGTTAAAAGGTGTCTCTTTTGTCTTCAGGATGTTGTTTGGGAAGTTATTAAGGTGTTGTAGTCTTTGGGGGTTACATTTGAATTAATGGTTGCTAAGATGTTCACTGTATGTTTTAAAAAGGTTAACTTGAGTTCATAGAATAAACATTGTTTTGCTTTAAAAAATACTTTTCAATTTCTGCTGTACCACACCTGTAGAGTGGGCCGTGTGCTCCCCATACCACAATCTAGCAAAAGTTGTGGGTCAGGTGAACTCCATGATAAACCTTGGGGTTCTCTAAACCCTGGCCCATAACACTACTGCCGGGATGGAGGATCCCGCTGCTGGTGGGGGCACGTCGCTCCAGAAAACAGGTGCTCTGGAGTGGAGTAGACCACACATAGCCTTCCAAATGGAGAATCCTGCCCGAGGAATCTGTTGTCAACTCAACAAATGATTAGGCAAGGTTTTTCAGCTTCAAGAATGTAACTGATGATATTCAAGTCGACCTTTGTTTCCATGTAAGAAAATCATTGAACTGTAGTTTGCTTCACCTGGAGCCACATCTAAGAGTTGGGAATATCCAGAGATCTACTTTCCCGGATTGCCTAGTAATTTTGGATGAAATATTCTTGTCTCTTACAACTCTTTTGGTATTGTGCTGTTTTTCAAATTATCTGGCAGATGTGGTTGCCACATTGCAGACTGTGTGGCAATGTCTGATGATTTGCCTGCCAAAGGCATTTTTCAGAGAGATTGAAGGAATGATGACCTTGTTCATTTGGGGAGGGAAGGTGGACAGAGTTAGAAAAGTGCTGCTTCAGAGGGGAAGGCAGGCAGGGTGTTTGGGTCTTCCGAACCTGATGTATTATTACTGGGCGGCGAATGTGGAGAAGGTGCGGAGCTGGGTCAGAGGGGTTGATTTCCAGTGGGTCAGAATGGAGGAGAGTTTGTGCAGGGGGTCGGGACTGAAGGCACTAGCAACAGCGCCGCTCCTGATGGCACCGAGGAAACACTCAGGGAGTCTGGTAATAATAGCTTCATTGAGAATTTGGAGGCAGTTTCGCCAACACTTCATGTTGGGGGTAGTGTCAAGGGAAATGCCGATTCGGGGGAATCACAGATTTGAGCCAGGGAACTGGGATGGAAATTTTCGGAAATGGGATTTAGACACTACAAGATTTGTTTCTTGAGGGTCGGTTTGCAGGATTGAAGGAGCTGGAAGTGAAGTATGGGCTGGAGCAGGGGGAAATGTTTAGATACATGCAGATTCGAGATTTTGCCAGAAAGGAGATACAGAGCTTCCCGGTGGAGCCGGCCTCCACATTGCTGGAGGAGGTGCTGATGACAGGGGGACTGGAGAAGGGGGTAGTGTCGGCAGTTTACGGAGCTATTTTGGAAGAGGAGAAGGCACCACTGGAAATGATCAAAGTAAAGTGGGAGGAAGAGTTGGGAGAGTGTATGGAGGAGGGGTTCTGGTGTGAGGTGCTCTGAAGAGTGAGTGCCTCCACCTCGTGCGCGAGGTTGGGGCTGATACAGCTGAAGGTGGTATATAGAGCACACCTCACAAGGGCGAGGGTGAGCCAATTCTTTGAAGGGGTAGAAGATGTGTGTGAATGTTGCGGGGGGGCGTGGGGGAGCCCGCAAACCACGTTCGAAATAAGGTAGGGGAACTGGCAGCATGGGCTGGTACCTGGGACTTCGATGTTGTGGCCATTTCGGAGACATGGATAGAGCAGGGACAGGAATGGATGTTGCAGGTTCCGGGGTTTAGGTGTTTTAGTAAGCTCAGAGAAGGAGGCAAAAGAGGGGGAGGTGTGGCGCTGCTAGTCAAGAGCAGTATTACGGTGGCGGAGAGGATGCTAGATGGGGACTCATCTTCCGAGGTAGTATGGGCTGAGGTTAGAAACATGAAAGGAGAGGTCACACTGTTGGGAGTCTTCTATAGGCCTCCAAATAGTTCTAGGGATGTAGAGGAAAGGATGGCGAGGATGATCTTGGAGAAGAGCGAAAGTAACAGGGTAGTTATTATGGGAGACTTTAACTTTCCAAATATTGACTGGAAAAGATATAGTTCGAGTACATTAGATGGGTCGTTTTTTGTACAGTGTGTGCAGGAGGGTTTCCTGACACAATATGTTGACAGGCCAACAAGAGGCGAGGCCACGTTGGATTTGGTTTTGGGTAATGAACCAGGCCAGGTGTTGGATTTGGAGGTAGGAGAGCACTTTGGGGACAGTGACCACAATTCGGTGACGTTTACGTTAATGATGGAAAGGGATGAGTATACACCGCAGGGCAAGAGTTATAGCTGGGGGAAGGGCAATTATGATGCCATTAGACGTGACTTGGGGGGGATAAGGTGGAGAAGTAGGCTGCAAGTGTTGGGCACACTGGATAAGTGGAGCTTGTTCAAGGATCAGCTACTGCGTGTTCTTGATAAGTATGTACCGGTCAGGCAGGGGGGAAGGCGTCGAGCGAGGGAACCGTGGTTTACCAAAGAAGTGGAATCTCTTGTTAAGAGGAAGAAGGAGGCCCATGTGAAGATGAGGTGTGAAGTTTCAGTTGAGGCGATGGATAGTTACAAGGTAGCGAGGAAGGATCTAAAGAGAGAGCTAAGACGAGCAAGGAGGGGACATGAGAAGTATTTGGCAGGTAGGATCAAGGAAAACCCAAAAGCTTTCTATAGGTATGTCAGGAATAAGCGAATGACTAGGGAAAGAGTAGGACCAGTCAAGGACAGGGATGGGAAGTTGTGTGTGGAGTCTGAAGAGATAGGCGAGATACTAAATGAATATTTTTCGTCAGTATTCACTCAGGAAAAAGATAATGTTGTGGAGGAGAATGCTGATCCCCAGGCTAATAGAATAGATGGCATTGAGGTACGTAGGGAAGAGGTGTTGGCAATTCTGGACAGGCTGAAAATAGATAAGTCCCCGGGACCTGATGGGATTTATCCTAGGATTCTCTGGGAGGCCAGGGAAGAGATTGCTGGACCTTTGGCTTTGATTTTTATGTCATCATTGGCTACAGGAATAGTGCCAGAGGACTGGAGGATAGCAAATGTTGTCCCTTTGTTCAAAAAGGGGAGTAGAGACAACCCCGGCAACTATAGACCGGTGAGCCTCACGTCTGTAGTGGGTAAAGTCTTGGAGGGGATTATAAGAGACAAGATTTATAATCATCTAGATAGGAATAATATGATCAGGGATAGTCAGCATGGCTTTGTGAAGGGTAGGTCATGCCTCACAAACCTTATCGAGTTCTTTGAGAAGGTGACTGAACAGGTAGACAAGGGTAGAGCAGTTGATGTGGTGTATATGGATTTCAGCAAAGCGTTTGATAAGGTTCCCCACGGTAGGCTATTGCAGAAAATATGGAGGCTGGGGATTGAGGGTGATTTAGAGATGTGGATCAGAAATTGGCTAGCTGAAAGAAGATAGAGGGTGGTGGTTGATGGGAAATGTTCAGAATGGAGTTCAGTTACAAGTGGAGTACCACAAGGATCTGTTCTGGGGCCGTTGCTGTTTGTCATTTTTATCAATGATCTAGAGGAAGGCGCAGAAGGGTGGGTGAGTAAATTTGCAGACGATACTAAAGTCGGTGGTGTTGTCGATAGTGTGGAAGGATGTAGCAGGTTACAGAGGGATATAGATAAGCTGCAGAGCTGGGCTGAGAAGTGGCAAATGGAGTTTCATGTAGAGAAGTGTGAGGTGATTCACTTT
This sequence comes from Scyliorhinus torazame, assembly GCF_047496885.1. Taxonomy (NCBI): domain Eukaryota; kingdom Metazoa; phylum Chordata; class Chondrichthyes; order Carcharhiniformes; family Scyliorhinidae; genus Scyliorhinus; species Scyliorhinus torazame. Next base: position 177,374,958 of record NC_092712.1, read on the forward strand.
GGAAGGAATAACAGGAATGCGGAATATTTGGCTAATGGTAAAGTTCTTGAAAGTGTGGATGAGCAGAGGGATCTAGGTGTCCATGTACATAGATCCCTGAAAGTTGCCACCCAGGTTGATAGGGTTGTGAAGAAGGCCTATGGAGTGTTGGCCTTTATTGGTAGAGGGATTGAGTTCCGGAGTCAGGAGGTCATGTTGCAGCTGTACAGAACTCTGGTACGGCCGCATTTGGAGTATTGCGTACAGTTCTGGTCACCGCATTATAGGAAGGACGTGGTGGCTTTGGAGCGGGTGCAGAGGAGATTTACCAGGATGTTGCCTGGTATGGAGGGAAAATCTTATGAGGAAAGGCTGATGGACTTGAGGTTGTTTTCGTTGGAGAGAAGAAGGTTAAGAGGAGACTTAATAGAGGCATACAAAATGATCAGAGGGTTGGATAGGGTGGACAGTGAGAGCCTTCTCCCGCGGATGGAAATGACTGGCACGAGGGGACATAGCTTTAAACTGAGGGGTAATAGATATAAGACAGAGGTCAGAGGTAGGTTCTTTACGCAAAGAGTAGTGAGGCCGTGGAATGCCCTACCTGCTACAGTAGTGAACTCGCCAACATTGAGGGCATTTAAAAGTTTATTGGATAAACATATGGATGATAATGGCATAGTGTAGGTTAGATGGCTTTTGTTTCGGTGCAACATTGAGGGCTGAAGGGCCTGTACTGCGCTGTATTGTTCTATGTTCTATGTTCTATATGTTTTGCTGGAGGATTACTGGAAGGTTTTTTTTAGGGTAATCTCTAAAGTGGTGCACGTGAAACTGGACCCGGGCCCTCGGGAGGCCATATTTGGGGTGACGGACCAGCCGGAGTTGGAAACGGGTGCGGAGGCAGATGTTGCAGCCTTCGCCTCGTTGATCGCCTGAAGGCGGACCCTGATGGGATGGAGAGCAACCTCTCCACCCTGTGCTCTGGCGTGGCGGGGAGAACTGTTGGGATTCTTGACTTTTGAGAAAGTTAAGTTTGAACTGAGGGGAAGGACGGCGGGGTTCTACAATTCATGGGCATTATTCATTATGCACTTTCAAGAACTGGATAACATCGAACATTACTTGTGGGGGCGATTGGGACGGTTGAGGGGAGGGGGACTGTGTGTGTTAATAGTGACTGTGAGTGATTCCTGATTCCTTTTTGTCATTTGTTTACGTGAACATGTGGGCTAATGTTTGGGGTTTGGTGGGAGGATGGGATCGTTGTTATTGATATGGGGATTGACATTATATTCATTACAGATTATTGTTTATTGTTGGTGGGTGCAAATTTGGGGGAAAATGTGAAAAAGGAGAATAAAAATATTTATATTTAAAAAAATCAAGACTGTGTGGGTTACACTCCTGCCGTATGACAAAATTTATGTTCTTTAATCTTTTCTTCATTTTACACAGCTTCTATTTTGGCTCTTCAGAAGTCATTGACTCCCTTCCTTTTTTCTTTCACTTCCTTCGAACTCATAGCTCCCCGAGCCTTGTGGAATCATCAACATGGTGCTGAATTCAGGTTATAATGCATTCAATAAATTGACATGAGTGTTCAGAGCAACTCAAATCTTTTCTGCTCATAATTTGCCATACTGTGTAACAAAATGGCTGGAATTCATTTGTGATTCATTTTTCCCGCCATCTGTGCACCCATGCCCGTGGGGTTGCCGGCAGCGTCAGGTAGTTACAATGGGAAATCCCATTGCCAATCAGCGGGAAGATAGAATCCCAGTGGCAGCGAATGGTGTGCCGCCGAGAAACACAGGGCTTGGGAACCAGAGACTCCCATCCAGTAATTCTGCACATTCATCTCTTGTTCTCAGAACTTTCAATGTGTAAGTTTTTATACTTTTATTATGTTGGTGTCAGCTACTTGTAATCAAGATGCAGCCCATTGGAGGATTTTGGGAGTGAGAGAATGGCCTCATCGTCCCTGAATCGGTCAGAGGGCAAGGGACAAAGTGTCACTAAGGTCAAGAGATTCTAACAAACTCAACAGTTCTTTATGTTTCACCTTAACAAATGCCTTACTATAATTAATAAAACACATGAATCACCTGTTTTCAAGTCTTCTAACAGCATGTGTACCATAAAGACAGCATTTCTTGTTATTTATTTTACCTCACCCACCTACCCACTCTACTACCCTGCCCATTCACCCATTCAATAACATTCACACTGGACATTAAAACTTACCATACAGCAACTGTCAGGTTAAAAAGTGCTGTAGCTTGTTTTTCCCTGACGCTCCAGTGCGATGACGAAGCACTTTGTGGGATTGTATGCTCCACATTTCTGAAGAAGCCAGCCTTGGAAGAGCCAAGAAATGTGGAGCAGTGTCAAGACGCTGCAAAGTAGGAGTGGAATGGCAGTCCGACGGTGATTGCAGTTCGCGGAATATCCAGGCAACATGTTCCGACCATGAACATTTTATCGCAACGTTCACAGTTACTTTAAATTTATTGATTTAAACTCATTGGAGACCATTCGCTTATTGCCTGGGTACTCAAATACACAATGAGCAAAGCAACAGGGCTTGCTGAGTAAATGAATAACCCATTTCTTGAATAAGCACATTAAGACACTCAACAAGAATGTATACATTTGAGTTACCGCAATTATTTCCGCTTCTTAAAGATTCTTTTTCTACTGTTTACATTTGGTAAGATTACACTTCCTCTGCCTCCTATAGTGGTGGGAATTCAGGAACTCATTATCTCAGTAGACAGAGATCCCTTTAACTGAAGCAAAACACTATTGCTATTCAGAAATAAATGAGTACAGTATGACAATCTGAAAGAATGAATGGTTTCTCACTTAGAAACTTTAAAAAATGGAGGGAAATGTCTTGAGAGATCAATTGTATAACAACAAGATACCAAAATAAAAATGTCATGGTTCTAAATTGGGAGACGATTAATGCCCGAAAATAAATAAAAAGGAACCACATTAGAGTCATTTACAGCAAGGGTCCAAGGGTCAAGGGTCCAAGGGTTAAACATTATTGTTAACAAACTCAGTGTGCACTTGTCTTCAGAACAGAATTGCTTTCCTTTTGTGGAACGCTCTAGCATCTATAAGAAAGATGCAGACAGAATACTGACGTGAAATGAAAATATGGATGCTGTCTTTCTCACAAGCTTACACATTGCCAACATCCCCCGGACACCTGGACACCAGTTCAGCATCTGTTTGGACTCTTCAGAGTGCAATGTATTATCTGTAATCCCATAACCAGAAGCGAACAAGTTAGGTCTGGCATTTATTCTTTTTAAGTACAGTGAGTAGAATCCTGATAATAGGAGGGTTTATTATAAGTTTCCGCTCTGCTATTTCCTCAATTGATGGAGATCCTTTCCTGCAGGCTTTTTAATTTCAGTATTATTAATACTTACATGTATTTGGCTAGTAACTGATTTTCTAAAACCCAAGCCATATATTAGCTCATTTACAAAATTACAACATATAAATAGAATTAGCGACGGTGATTTAAATTTTAAAATCTGAATACAAAAATAACTTCCCCTTTATACTCATGTGTGGCCAGAACTGCACTACCGATGCTAATTTGATCAATAGGATGGCCGACATTATACTTTAAAATTCGGATCATTTCAAGATTTTGGCCGGGATTCCCCATTTGGGAGATTAGGTGGGATTCTCCGTTTCCTGACGCCGATTTTGTAATCGCCAATCGGGTGGAGAATCCATTTTTCCGACGGAATTGGGGGCGGTGCCTATTTAACGCAGATTGCACATGCTCGGCCCCTCCAAAATATCTCTTTGCGGCACTCGCCCCTCGACATTGGGACGTCCTCAGGATATCACCTGAAGGCCCTCCCCGATGGGTGGGGTTCCCGAGCACGCGGCTGACCTGCGGTCTCAACGATCGGGAACCCGGCATGGTGGCTGCGGACTGTGTCTAGCGCCACCACAGTCGGATGGAAGCCGTGCTGCTGGCTGGGTGGGCTTCGGCGTGGGCTGGGGGGGATTGGTGGGGCGTGGCCAGGGGACACTATCTGGCAGGTCAGGTCCGTGCACGGCTGGCGCCATGTTGTACAGAGTGACTGCTGCAGCTTGTCGCCATGCGCATGCGAGGCCACGGACTCGGCAATTCTCCGGCCGTTTATTTTGTGGAGGCCGGACGTTTTATATGTCGTGGCTGCTAGCCTCTCAGCGGTCAGAGGATCAGTGCTCGGGAGGCGCTGATTTTCCCCACATAAATGCCACGGATCCTCTGTACATAGCCTCAAAATCGGAGAATCCAGCCCTATGGGCACGATTTAATGGAAAAGTTTCTGAGTGTGGTAGCCAGCAGGAAATGTCGGGTGTTTCCCGACAGCCGATCCGGTGAAGCCGTCACCAGTATCTAACGGGGAAGCCGTCACCAGTACCACAGGCTTCACGTCGCAAATGACTGTCCCGCCGGCTGATTCACCGGGACTGCACCTGGCAGCTCCCGCTAAGGAAGGAGAGCAGCACTTAAACCAAGCCTGCAGAGCAAATCCTTGGCAGCACACAGCCACAACGCACATGCAGACCAGCTCCCATGATTCAGGCTTGCAGACCTGGCCAGACTGTTGGATGCGGTGGAGTCCAGATGGGATACCTTGGTATTCTCCAATAATGGGGCTATGTCCCCACGCCAGTGCCTCAAGAAGCTCAACGACCTTCACTGGGCTGCACGGGTGAGTTGGCTTCAGCCCCCTGGCACCGGTCCCATCTGTCATCCCTACCCCCCTATCAACTATTGGCCTGGCACGACCCCCCCCCCCAGCACAATGCCATGTCCGTGCCACAGCACACCATGGCACCCACCAGTTTACCCCACCCACACATGGCAGTCACCCACCATGCCCCCCCCGCGAAGCATGCAGCATTCGGCTCATGATGTCCCCCTGTGTCCCTGCAGGGGAAGTTGGGGCACAATCAGTGGTAAAGGGCCCCGACTGCTGTCTGCCTTCCTGAGGCAGCGGGAGGTGTATACAGAATCAGTGTGCAGGTGGCAAGCTTGTGTGATGCGTTGGGCTGAGTCCACCACACTCAGCAGTTTCTTGCGATCTTGGGCCGAGCAGTTGCCATACCAAGTTTAATTGCAGCCAGATAGGATGCTCTCTGTGGCACATCTGCAAAAGTTTGTGAGAGTCGATGCAGACATGCTGAATTTCTTTAGCTTCCTGAGGAAGTAGAGACGTTGTTGGGCTTTCTTGACTGCTGCATAAACGCGAGTGGACCAGGACAGACCCCCAGGAACTTAAAGCTATGGACCATCTCTACTTTGGGACCATTGATGTAGACGGGGGTTTGTGTCATGCTATGCTTCCTGAAATTGATGATCAGTTCCTTGGTCTTTCCAAGATTTAGAGTATGTTGTTTTTGGTACACCATGCAACCATGTGATCTATCTCCCTTCTGTAGCCTGATTCGTCATTGTTTGAGATATGACCCACCACAGTCATATCATCTGCAAAGTTATGGATTGAATTGGAGTTGAATCTCGCCACACAGTCGTGTGTGTACAGGGAGTACAGTATAGGACTGAGCACACATCCTTGCGGGGCCCAGCTGTTTGGGACTCATGTGGAGGAGGTGCTGTTGCCTATCCTGACAGATTGCGGTCTGTTGGTGAGGAAGTTGAGGATCTAGCTGCACAGGGAGGGGTCAAGTCTGAGGTTGCAGAGTTTGGTTGGGATAATAGTGTTGAAGGCAGTGCTGTTGTCTATGAACAGCAGTCTGATGTAGTTGTCCTTGTTGTTCGAGTGTTGATTGTGGGGAAAATCAGCGCCTCCCGAGCACTGATTGTAGGGAGATAGCATCTGCCGTGGAGCGGTTGCGGCGATAGGCAAACTGCAGTGGATCAAGACCGTCTGGGAGGATGGTGTTGATCCCTCTCATGACTAGCCGCTCAAAGCATTTCATGATAACAGACGTCAGGGCCACCGGTTGGGGAACAGGGAGGGGGGAACGGGGAGCAGGGGCATGGTTATGGTTGCGGGGAGGACAGTGGGTGGGATGGGGAGTGGATGTGCTATAATGGCCGAAGCCACATCCTATGAGAAATAGGCGAGGATGCGGGCCTCCGCTGCCTTCTGGGCATTCGGGAACCTTAACGCTGCTGCCTGTCCTACACCCTCTGGCTGCTCCACGGGTCCTCCCTGGGCTCATCCTCCAGCCCTTCCTGGTCCGCTCCTCCTCTGAGGTGGCCACATGTCCCTCCCACAACTCCAGCAGTTTGCCGCATGGTAGCACAGTGGTTAGCACTGTTGCTTCACATAGCCAGACACCCGGGTTCGATTCCGGACTTGTGTCACTGTCCGTGCGGAGTCTGTACATTCTCCCTGTGTCTGTGTGGGTTTCCTCCGGGCGCTCCGGTTTCCTCCCACAAGTCCCGAAAGACGTGCTGTTAGGTGAATTGCACATTCTGAATTATCCCTCAGTGTACCCAAAATGACGCAGGAGTTTGGCGACTCAGGGATTTTCACAGTAACTTCATTGCAGTGTTAATGCAAGTCTACTTGTGACACTGAAAAAGATCATTATTATTATTATTATGCTGCGCCAGGTTGTGGTGGGCACAGCAGACCACCACAAAGTGGACGACCCCCTGGGGGTATACCACATGGTCCACCAGACCGGGTGAAGCATTGGAACCTCATTTTAAGCAGTGCAATGCACCGCTCGATGACAGCTCGGGTGGCCACATGTGCCTCGTATATTGGGTCTCTGCTTTGGTCACCGGCCTCCATACTGGCGTCATTATCCAGCACCTAAGCGGGTATCCCTTATCCCTGAGACCCATCTGGTCACCCTGGTATGTACTTAAAAGGTGATGTCCGACTGCCCCAGGATGTAGATGTTGTGCACATTCCCTGGGAAGCGTGCACACAAGTGCATGATCATCATGTGGTGGTCACACACAAGCTGGACATTCGGGGAGTGGATCCCCTTCCTGTTGATGAAGGGCGCTACCGAACAGCGCACATGGCGACATGCGTGTCATCTATTACCCCATCGACCTGGGGCATCCCGGCGATGGCAGCGAATCCTGCTGCCCGGGCATCCTGTTGGGCTTGGTCCAGGTCAAGCTTTATATAGTTGGCTGTCTGGGAAAACAGGGCATCTGTGACTTTACGGATGCACTTTTGGGCTGCAGTTTGGGATGGGCCACAAAAGTTCCCGATCGAGCCCTGGAATGATCCCGAGGCATAAAGGTTCAGGGCTGCAATGACCTTGACGGCCACCGGGAGTGGGTATCCTCCAGCTCCAGGTGGTGCCACACCGTCCCCTTTTTGAAGTGGAACCTCCTTTGGCACATGCTGTCCGACACCATTTCGAAAAACCAGCGAAGCCTGTATACCTCAGGATGTCACTGGTCTCCCCCTCTGGGTCCTACCCTGGTCTCATGGACTGCCGGTTCTCAGGGTGTGGGGCAAGCCCCTGCACATGGGCAGCCGCCTTGAGCTTCTGTTGACGCTGCTGCCGCCACCTCCTCCGGCATCTGGCCGCCTGGCCTGCCAAAGCCAATGTGAGGGCAGTGTCCGCGGGGTCCACAATATCATCCATAATGTGAGATCTGTAAAATATTAGAGAGAACAATTGACTGACAATCAGCTGTAACTTCCATCCCAAACCCGAGGGTCTCCCAGACCTCTCCCACCCTCACATCCCCTGCCATTCCTCATGGTGCCATCCAACACGCCCTGCACATGCACCCCCAGCCGCAGCAGTGGCTCATTGGCACTGGACCCTAGATCTTGTACCTCAGGCACCCGCTGGAAACATTGCCTGGACCGGTGGCCAGTTCCCTCCCAGGTCCACACAACCACCTTCTGGTTGTGGAGATGTCCCCAGTGCTGTGGTCCAGCTTTTGGGTGTTGGAATGTTGACTGCTCCCTCTGTGGTGTTGATGCCTCCAGAGTTCAGGACAAGTGTTCAGGCATCACAGCCTGATTGGGATGCGAGGCAGTAACAACCCCTGCTTCATGCATGCCTACCCACGGGAATCCACTTGGAAACTGTGAAGTGCTCGCATTACTAGACTTGCCTATTCACCAATAACAATAGCCTTCAGCTGTGCGGCCAGCAGCTGCCATGGTCAATGGGAGTTAAAGTGACCTTCACATATTGCCAAGGATGGGCTCTGTCATGGGGTGTCTTGTGGGACAGGAAGCAGCTGGAGTTGCCCCCGTTATGGGTATGCACAATCTGTGGCTGACATGGTGGACCCATGGGCGCTGAGTCCCTCACCTCCCAGCCCACGGGTAATCCCACAGATGGCGTCACACACTCCCCGACTGACTTCGCTTGACCCCCCTGGAGGCTGTCCACCCCTCCCTTCCCCTTGTCCTGCCGCTCCCCCTTGCCCCCCCGCTTCCCCCCCCATCCCCCACGGGTGGCGTCACCCCCTCCCCGACTGACTTAGCTTGACCCCCCGGAGACTGTCCTCCCCTCCCCCCACTCGATTGTGTCCTATATGACCAAAGATCAACATGTGGCTGGGAAGAAAAGACATAGGACGTTATTAGGGCTTGATAGGCCAGTTGTCTTTCCCCTGTCCTTTTAATAATAATATCCTTTGCCGATTGAAGTTCATGGCTCATTTTACATTTACATTTCACTCCACATAACAGCGACTAGGCTGATCAAACACTCAAGTTTTAAATGTTCAAAAATTCCACATCATTTCTAAAATTGACACGCATTTATGAGTTTGATGGTGCTTTGCAGACTTGCGATATTTATGTGATTTTACTGATGTATAATTCCAATTTTACTGTAAACAGATTGCAAGCAGAACTCTTGCTTTTCACAACATGTTTGCGAGGTGGGAATCATTTCTGATTGGGTGACAAGTTTTCAAAGTAATTCAAAAGTCTGGTTCCTTGCTTGTAAAGATGTCTGATAAGGTTTTGGCACCTACAAATACAGCAACACCTTTATCCAATTTACACCTCTGATGTTGCTCTCTCATGTAAGAGAACATTCTGCAAATAATAGCACAGCTGTCTATTAAAACCAATTAATTCTGCGGCTCCCACACCCAGCAATCGGCGCAGTAGCGCCGGAAGCTGTCTCTCAAATTCTTCAACTGGAAAGAGGTGTAATTCAATCCAAAATCTGAGATTTTACAAAAGAAAACTCTGATATGATGATTATTTTTCAAAATCCCTTTGAATTCAAAAAAATAAATATGGACAGATTAACTCATTGTCTTCAGGAAAATTAATGTATATTTTCAAGGAATTCACATATTTCATTGAAATGGAACTACATCTATTTTACAATACAAATACAGGAGCTTGTTAAAGCCAGTCATGTTAGAGTTGCACTCTGCACATGCAGTAATCCTAACCCCATGTATCCAAGCTGTTCTAGTGTCCCATGTTATTTTCTTCTTCAAACAGCTGTCTCGTCCGTTATTAATGCAGTCTCAGTTTGGAAGAGGGAACCATGATATTTTTCTCAGAATTTTTAAATATTTATTAATTCACGGGATGTGGGTATTGCTGACAGGATAATTCTAGTTGTTCTTGAGAAGCTAGAGGTGAGCCACTTCCTTGAGCCTCTGCAGTCCTTGTGATGAAGCTACTCCATAGTGCTTTTTGGGGAGAAATGTCCTCCCTAAACTGCACAGGCATGAGGTCATGCAACAATCTGAATGTTTCCATGCAGGCTGTGCACAAATTGGCTCTTTAAATTATCACGTGTATGCAACCATGCCAAAAATATAAAGGGTCAACACACTTGAATGAATTGGCTGTGCAGATCATTTGCAAGGGGCAACGTAAGGAGTCCACACCGAGTTGTAGAGAAAAACAAACTTATTTTTATTTAACGCATTAACTATGTACACAGCTAAAGTAGTTCCCTGCTGGGTCTTCTCTCGACTTCTATTTATACAATGGCACATTGCCTTAGTTAAGGGTCCCCCACACTCTTATCAGGGGAGCTTGTATTCTGCAAGCTCCAGTGGATCACCCCTGCTCAGTAAGACCCATGCGGTTTATAATAAGAACAAAAAAAAAAGACAGTAAATTGGTAAGGAATTACAAGATTTTGAGATTTTGACCCAACAACAAAGAAGGAGCAACAATATGTGTCCAAGTGTGTGACTTGGAATGGAATTTCGAGGCAGTGGTGTTCACATATGATTGTGCCCTTGTTCTTCCAGATGGCAAGTTTCTACAATGCATTTTATATATGCCGCACACTGCTGCTAGTGCATGTCAGTGGTGGAGGGAGCAAATGCTTAAGGTAGTGGATGAATTATTCATCAAGCAGGCTGCTTTGTTTGAGATGGCATTGAGCTTTTTGGGTGTTGGTGGACAAGTAAGTGGGAATATTCCTTCACATTCCTAATTTATGCCTTGTAAACAAAGTAAAAAGTCTTACAAAAACAGGTTAAAGTCCAACAGATTTGTTTAGAATCACTAGCTTTCGGAGCACAGCTCCTTCCTCAGGTGAATGAAGAGATAGGTTCCAGAAACATTTATATAGACAAAGTCAAAGATGCAAGACGATACTTTGAATGTGAGTCTTTAATTGGTGGGGCAGTAATTGGTTGGATTGGATTTGTGCTGTTTGTGAAGTGGGCAAATATGGGCATAGTTCAACTCTGTTAGGTAGATATCAGTATTGTAACTGTACTGGAACAACTTAATTAGTGATATGGTAAGTTCTGAAGCACAGGTCCTCAGCACTATAGTGAGGGTGTTGTTCTGGGCCGAGCCTTTGCTGTTTCCACTATGATGCGCGTTATTTGATATTGCTGAAGACTGGCATTTGTTATACTGGGAACCTTAGGAGGAGGCTGAGATAAATCATCAAATTGGTACGTCTGGTCCTTTGCACTCCTGTGTTGGACTCTGCCATCAATGGGGATGAAGTTGTTCATGGAACCTCCTCTTACTTTTAACAGATTAAATTGTCCATCCCTATTCACAAATCAATGAGGCAGTGATTTGAACTGATCCATTGGTTGTGGCCATGCTTAGCACAGTCCACAGCTAAGCATGCGTGGGTTTTCTGTGCCGCAGCTTTACCAAGTTCACAATTTGCTTTCAGGTATGCCCGGTGCTGCTCGTGGCATTTCCTCCTACACTCCTCATTGAACCACAATTGGTCCTCTGGCTTGATGGTAATGTTAATTTGATTGATATGCTGGGCAATGTGGTTATTATGCTGCTGGCACGCACAGCAGCATGGCCAATTTCCACCGTTAGACCTGTCTTTAGTGTTAAGATTTCTGTAGAGACCAATAACTTTTAAAAAGAAACTAGAATTTCCAGTTAATATTTGAAAAAGTGACATGATAAATTTCACATTTTGAGATTTTTACTGTAACAAAAAATGAAAAGCACCAACAACTAAATATTGGGCTGGGTTCTCTATCAGCCGATGCTGGAATCAAGAAGCATGATTGCCGCGGCCTGCAAGGCATCCATCTTGCTGCGCACCCCACTGACCCCACTTGGAATCTGGTTCTGCAGTGTGCCACCGGGCTTATGGGTGCCTCCATCCCACCATCCCCCACACCCCAGCCCTGACCCTACCACCCCCTGCCCCCAGCCCTGACCACACCACCCCTCGCACCTTAGCCCACAACCTACAACCCACCCACACTTCAGCCCCCACCCTACCACCCCCACATTCCACCCTTCACCATGACGCCCCCCCAACCGGCGCTACCCACTGGCGGGCATCATGTGGCTCACCCAGAGCAATGTCCACTGTAACCCCTACGGGGGTGACGAACAGGTGCCGCGGAGCTTACCATTGGCAAGGGCAGTGCCAGCCGACAGTACGTCTATAAGCAGGAACGGGCGCCAGGGTCAGAGTCCCCATGGCACAGGCCACTGACGGGGTCCAGGGTGTGGAGAGGCAGGGGGAGGGGGACATGCGGTAGCAGAAACTGCAATACCAACTGGGGGCACGTAGCCCGTTGGACCTGGTTGGGCACGGGGGTATGCACTATGCTAACATGTCGCCCTTTCACCCCCGGCAGACAATGGATATTGGAATTCATCCAGCAATGCAGGCTTTCCTCTTAGTCGCCGCAACCCTAGGGGAAGCCCTGCGGCTGTATGAGCAGGCACTGGATGGGGGTGCGAGCGGAGCTATTCCCTGAGTCTCCCCCGCCACTTGGCGCTGCCAGTCAAGGATGCCTGCTCTTGTCTCGACCAGGATCCACATACTCGCGGCCATGGAGCGCAGGGAGTGGACCGCATCCATCTGCGACTGCGCCACATCACGCTGCGGTTGTGCTGTCACCTTCTGGGTCTGTGCCACACCAGCCAGTGACTGCGCCATCTCCCTCTGGACTGGGCCACCTTCCTCTGCTTCTGTGACAACTCGACCAGTGCCTGGGCAATACTATCTACACTCTTCCATGACCCGCTGTGACTGAGCTAGGCTCAGGAACACCGCTGCAATGTCCAGGTGGCTCTGGCACACGGCTGCCTATGAGAGGGCAGCCCTGTCCTGGGCCTCAGCCACTGCCTGTACAGATTAACCCAGACCTTGGACATATTGATCCATAGCCAAAGGCCTTGCCCCCAAGGCACCCTGCACAGATGCCACCTGTGCGGTGATGGCCTGAGTGGCACACATAGCTGGCACTACCTCCTGCCTCTGCACATGGTTGGCCTCCTCCACCTGAGCATGCAGGTGCTGGATGCTCACCGACAACGTGCAGTCCCTGGCCTGTGACAGCGTCTCCATTACAGATGGGACCAACCGTTCCAGAAGCCTGAAACCTGCCTGGATGGCAGCTAGTCTCTGGGTTCGCCTGCCCTCCGAGCGTCCACCCCCTTGGGAGTTCCCACCTCCACATTATGTACCAGAGCATCTGTGTGATGTGCACAGAGTGTTCCAGGGGCATCAACTAAAGTGCCCAACCGAGGTGAGTATCTCTGGGATGGTGGAGGGTGTTGGAGACAGCTGTGACAGGAAATCGGTGTTAACATTGGACTCGAACTCCGGAGTGTCCTGGGCTTCAGGCATATGAATCGACTCCATGTCGGTATCATCACTGCTGCTTGGAACATGGGGGAGTTCTGGTTGTGGCTGGGGGCAGGAGAGAACAGATGGCCAGATGTACCAGCCCCATCAGCAGCAGCTCCTGCAAGACACAAGACAAGGCGCATGTTTAGATCACTGGCCCGTTTGGAGGGGGGGGGGGGGGGGGGGGGGGGAGTGGGGGTTGTGGTGGTGGTATGGGATTGAGGGCGGTGTGGGGATGAGTGCGGGAGTGAGGATGGTGTGGAGGTGAGGGGGGTGAGGGTGGTGTGAGTGTCATGTGAGGGTGATGTGGGGTGAGGATGGGGGTGTGGATGGTGTGCTGGTGGTGGTGTTGGGCGCGGTTATCACCGCGGCACTGGAAACCGTAACGAAGCAGGGTATCTCTTCCTCGCCAATGCCCGATCTCCTTCCGACGACTTCTCTTTCCTCAGGCCTGCCAACCACTTTCAGGGCGCGCTGCTCTGCCACGGTGAGGGGCCGCAGGTCTGACATTCCCCCTCCAGTTTTCTCCCACTCCCGGCAGTTATGGGCAGCCTTCTCCTGTGGGAGGGGAGAGGGGTGGGGGGGAACAGATAAAGCAGTGTTAGACAGCCCAATACATGGAGCCTAGGAGGTGGGTAGCTGGTGGCTTCAGTGGCCAGGGCACCCGGCGGCCGTTATGAGTGCCATCATGTGGTGCAGGATGGGGGTTCGGGCGCCCTCTGGGTGGGGGGTTGGGGTGGGGTTACAAGTGTATTGTCAGACAGACGTCAGAACAGGTCACATGACCCCTTCATTTTACCTTAAATTAAAGACAAAGGGGTATTTTCAGCTCCTATTTTTGGAGCTGGGAACAGCGGCAGGGTGAAAAATTCCATGGGAGTCTCAAAATAGCTTTTACCCACTGGCAGGATTTCCCCAGTCAATTGACCCCCCCCCCCCCACGCCAATGATGTAACAGGTATCCTGATGTTGAATGACGCGATCCCCATGTGAATACATTTAAATTTCATTTTCAGACCTTTATGCCTGATAATCCCCCCACGTTACATTGTCCCTCACGTGGCTGTGAATCATGACAAGCCTCCCACAATGTGCACCTAGTGAGCAGAACCCGCTGGACATGCGCAATGAGAACATCCTGCAGCGGGAGAATATCATGCCCAGGCACTGCCCCCTGGCACTGCTTCCTGCATTGCCCATGTCCGGATGCACCTGCAACAGTTAGATCGGTGAGGATGAGATTTTTCTCTTGTATCCAGGTAGGAATGCTAATTAGCTATTCTAAAGAACCCAACTCTTTTTTATCTTGTGAGTAAATGGACAGATTAAAGCACAACTGTTGGTAGATTTTGCCATTCTGATGAAAGGTCATCAAATTGAAATGTTGGGCGAGATTCAGCGGCCTTGTTGCTCCCCATTTGGTGTCAGGACAAAGCCGTTGAATCTCGCGCGAGGCTTCTTGCAAGATTTGTGAAGCTCTAAACGGCTTATGAAATTCAATGGAATCTCGTGGCATGTCACGATCTGGATCTCACTCTCACTGGGTGAAATACGGGTGCGCATATTTAAATTAGCCATTATGCTCATTTAAATACACGTTTCACCCAGGGGCCGGGATTCACCGGTCTCGCCAGCGAGGCCTCAACTGAGCGCCATTTGGTACAAAGTGGTGAACCAGTTGTGATTGTACCTCGGGAAGGGGAGGGTCTCGCTATGGAGTTGAGGTCCCCGGATGGTAGGGCACTGGGCAGAGCTGCACCCTGACACTCCCCCTGACACCTTGGCACTGCCAGCCTGGCATCCTGACAGTTCTACCTGGGTGCCCTGGCAGTGTGATCCTGGCACTGTCAGGGTTCCTGGATGACGTTGCCAGGATGGCAGTGTCAAGATGCCCATGTGCTACATTGTCCATGCTAGGGGTTGGGCCCGGAAGGCCTTGCTCATAAAAAGTGGGATGAGGGGTGCTTGAGGGCCCCGGAAGAGATAAATTGGGTGAAGTATGAGGTCCTGAGACCACAGTGGACCTGAGGACCGAGGCTGAGGGAGATCGAAAGCTCGGGCTGCCTTTAGAAATGGTGCCCCAATCCCCGAGTAGTCTTCCTGCACTGGCGATGCGGGAAATGACTTGTGGCCTCGATGGGGAGTCCCTCACGAGGCCAAGAAAAACAGCAAAGTGCCGTTGAGTGGCAGGGTCTTTCTCAGTGCTACAGGTGCAGGGATAAGCTCCAATCACAGTTTTCAAATGAGATTTTTAGATTTTATGAAGCTGCAGGCGTTGAGAAACACCTCAATAAATGTGCCGTTCAGTGGACTTTAACTTGAGTCCACTGTATCGCGCCAGTTAACTCTGTTTCCCTCCACAGATGCTGCCTGCCTTGCTGAGTATTTCCAACATCCATAGTTTTATTTCAGATTTCCAGCATCCACAGTATTTTGCTTTTGGATTATTTTTTCCCTTGTGTTGGTTCTCTCATCACCTGCCATAAGCCCAGTCTTTGGCTAGCTCAGTGGTACTATTGAGCTCATCTTGGTGACGGGCATTGATGGCCCAGATCCCACATATGGGCCAGTCTGGTAAAGGCGGTGAGCCAGGTTTTTACAATTCTATAGCCTTATTGTCATCAGATTTATTTAATTATCTTTTTAAACCAAATTCAAATTTATCCTGCCTTTGTGACATTTGAACCCATGTCTCCAAATTATGAGTCCAGGCCTCTAGGCTGCTAGCCAGTCACAGCCGCTGTTGACCTCAGTACCTGGTCCAAATGGTGTCCAACATGGAGAATTAGCAATTCAACAGCATTAGATGTAATCAGTAGGAGGATTCCATGTCCATGTTTAACTTGATGTCATTAACCTTCATGGGGTCAATATTGAGGGCTCCTAATTCTATTCCCTTCTCACTGCATACCTAAGGAACAGGTGATGGAGAAGCTTAGGACATTGACTAGGTTCAAATTATGTGTATGACTATGTCAAACCAGTCGAAAAGACAGCCCTCCAAATGTTGGCACAAGTCCCAGACTTGAGGATATTGCAGGATTGACTGGGCTGGGTCCGTGTTTGTCATATCCAAATCTGAAACCTCGGTGAAGTCTGGGTTAATTTTTGCCATCGTGGTTTGATACAACTGACTGACTTGCTTAAGAATCAACTATGTTGCTCTGGTCTCAAGTCACATATAGGGTCAATCCAGATAAACACAGCAATTTCATTTCCAAATTCCAAATTCACACAATTGTTTTGAACTGAATTCACATTGACAAACAGCCACTGTAGTATTTGAATGATATCTGCAGATTATTCCTGTGTTTAGTTAAAGAAGCAGCTTTCAATGTTTTCTGTGCAGGGAACCCTTTATAAATATTGAAGCTGTGTTTCCAAGGACCTCTACCCTGGGACTTATAAAAGGCAAAAGTAAAACACCATTTACAACTCCCTCAAAATGAGATTTTCATTTCTACTGTTATATTATATGTTCTCCTAGATAAAAAAATCTACAATAGTTTTTGCATCAAATCAACATCTCCCCGGCCCCGGGTTACTGTCCTTGTGGAGTTTGCACATTCTCCCAGTGTCTGTGTGGGTGTCACCCTCACAATCCAAAGACGTGCAGGGTAGGTGGATTGACCATGCTAAAATTGCCTCTTAAATGGAAATAAAAATCAACATCTCCATTTAATGTTTCTGAAATATACTATCAATAACGGGATTATCACCATTTTAGTGAAATTTGCATATTACTAATGAAGCTATCAAAGGTGTAAGTATATTTAATACTTTCAAATTTCAGGGGCGGCATTCGCCATTGGCTGACGGCGAAATCGCAAACGCGATTGAGCGAGGAATAGGTTCGACCCAAAAATCATGACGGGCACCGATTTGATGCCAAAATGCAATTCTCTGCCACCTTGACAGCGGCATCAATGTGGTCTGAAACGCATTGTACAGTAAACACTGTTTGCATATCATTGGCGGGTCCAACCTGGTATTCTCCGGGTCCTCCGCGATGCTCTGCCTCCAATGGGATGAGTTCCCCTACGGCATGGTTCACTTGGACTTTTAAAAATGGTGAAACCGGCATCGAGGACCAGGCAAATCCCGCACCATTTTTCATTGGAAACATTTGTGTTCCACGTGGTGCCGGTGCTAACCCCTCCACAGTCGCTGAATCGGACCAGGTTCGGCGGCAGTTTTGCTGTTGTGAAAGTCCATGGATTCCTGCGTCGGTGTCAACACTTAAGTCTCAGAAATGGAGAATCCTGCACCATCTTTTAGGTCAATCAACTAAATTGCTTCTGAAAGCTTGGATACTTTCCAGAAAAAATGATTGCATGTTTTGAAACATGCCCATAGTTCCCATATCTCTGCAGTTTTAGAGGCTAATTATGCCACTTTTCCTTATTGTTGCTAGGAATCACATTGAAAAGTGACACTTAAATATTTCTAAAATGGCATAAATTACTTCAAAAATATTTGCTACTGTGCTTTAATACCAGACATCCCACCCTGGTTACTTAGCCTTAAGCTATGGGGCAGGATTTTGAGTACCCCCTGAGGTAGAATGGATGGCAGGGCAGGCATGGGGCTGGTTTAGCACAGTGGGCTAAGACAGCTGGCTTGTAATGCAGAACAGGACCAGCAGCGCGGGTTCAATTCCCGTTCCAGCCTCCCTGAACAGGCGCCGGAATGTGGTGACTAGGGGCTTTTCACAGTAACTTCATTGAAGCCTACTTGTGACAATAAGTGATTATTATTATTACTGGGGCTGGTTTAGCACACTGGGCTAAATAGCAGGCTTTTAAAGCAGACCAAGGCAGGCCAGCAGCACGGTTCAATTCCCGTACCAGCCTCCCCGAACAGGCGCCGGAATGTGGCGACTAGGGGCTTTTCACAATAACTTCATTTGAAGCCTACTTGTGACAATAAGCAATTTTCATTTCATTTTTCAAATACCAACGCTGACCAACATGCCAATTTCCAAACGCCATTTCCCATTTCAAACATTTTCCTCAGCTTGGGGGAAGGCCAGCATCAGAAATGTGTTAATGAACTCATAGAGGGCCAATTTGGGATTTTGGAAAGACATACAGGTTGCATGTTGTTCAGGGGCATGGAAGAGGCAACACAGTAGAGAGACAGTTATGGCTACCTCGGAAAATTTGGTGGGCTCATAAACGGGAGATCAGTTGAAAGGGACACTCAGACACCATCGCGTGTGGACAGGTGCAAGGTAAGTGGTTAAAAAAACACTCACGCAGTGCAGAGGGTGTGACCCTCCTGGAACCATGAGGCATAATAGGAGGGGTTAAGGCATAAAAGAAGGCAGCAACAGTGATGGAAGCTCGACTCAGATTTTGGGTCCAGTGGCAATGAGGAGTAACATCTTCTGCAGAAGAGACAGATCCACTAGCATAAGAAGGACTCGAAGGCTGAGGAAAAGAATGAGGGGCAGGAAGGCAATGGAGTCCATATCCTCATCAGAGAATCTACCACTAAGAACAGAGGTACCTGGACATGTTGGAGAACCGGTGTTGCAGGAGACTGTAAATCCCAGGCAGGTGGTCATAGAGGTTTATGCTCTCATGCTCCCCTTGCGACCGCATATGATGTGGAGACAGCCTGCTTACTTCTCCCAGCCTTTGGCTGAGTTGCATGAGGCAGTCATTCTTGTCATGGAGGTGCTAGTGAGAGCACCTTCAGAGGTTGCGGCGCTGGTTTCATCTTTCCAGAATGAATAAGGGCATTGAACCTTTTCCGGCATTGGTCTTAATCTTTCCTCAGCACACTTTGTCTGCTGACATATTCAGCAACTTCACTCGTGTCATCTTGGTTTGTAGCCATCTCCTCCAGAAAGCGAACCTCCTTCTTCTCCCCTCTTGCCTCAAGAAAGACCCCCACATCTACGACCACATCAGTGTTTGTGAAATGATGGGCAGTCTTGCCTAGGGTTCCAGCTCTCTGCCTTTACTGTTCTATGACTGCAGCAATTCAATGAGTAAGATGGCAGCTACAGTAATAGATGCCGTGGTCTATTTAAATCTTGTCCACACTCACTCAGACCCACCTCCATTCCTGTCCTCATAGCTGCTAACTTGTTGACCAACCTGTTGAGTTTTAGACTTCGGAAATATGATACACCACTTTCTATGTCCGAAGAAAACTTTTGCTTACAGATGCTTTTAAAATGTCTGCAACGTAAGCTTTTAGCTGCTTCTTTCAGTTCATTTCTCTTTTTTTAACCACTTCCAGGTTTGGCACAAAGACTCGACTGACACACATAATCAAACATAATGCAACAATAAAGAAACAGCAGCATGGGTTTTGCAGGAGAGGACTCTTCCAAACGAATTTCTTATTCGATAATGTTGCAGATATGGTCGATGAAGGCATCCAAATGATACTGTTTATTTTTATCATCAGAAAGCTTTCAACAGAATTGCACATAAAAGGGTTTCTAATATCCAAATTAATTGGTTAATTAGTTCCAATATCAAATTCATCACACAGCACTAAATCATATCTTCAATTATAAGCACTGAGAAAATCTCCCAATAAAATAACTGAACTAATACAATCGTTCAAGCCAAATTCTAATTCCTTCAGCTGTAACAAATCTGGATGCCATATCTTCACAAAGTGATAAAAAGCTACCAACAAGAGCAAGACAGAAATGTAACTAATGAAAGCTCTGCACTAAATTTTGTTTGTTAAAACCTAACATTTAGCCCTTTTCAGCGAAATTTAATCATCCAGAGCTCAGAATATGGAGCGGAAAAGGCGATTGGGCGGAGAATCGGTTTTGATGCCGAATTCATGGCGGACGCTGGGTTCGTGCCAAACCACAATTCTCCAGTGACTCAACAGCAGCATCAATGCATTCAACTCCGCATGTACAATAAACTCCGTTTGCATATCATTAGTGTGCCTGACCCACTTGTTATGGGCGAGGCTTTTTCAGAACCCCAAAATGTATCATGGAGTTCAACCAACCTCTCCCTTTAATGGATTTGTTGCTTTTCCTAGCACATGGCCTTTTCCCTAGGTGTGGGATTACAATTATGGACACGTGGGTTTTTAAACACAAAACACCGTTTATTCCATGAATTCAACTTAACATCTTAAATAAACATTGGATCTGTTAACACCCCTTTACTTCAAAGATAACTCAGAAAATATTGCAACAGTAAATAACTCCTTAAAATGTTCCTTCAAACTTCCAAGAGACTTAACACCTTTAAACAGTATCACATCAGGTTAAAGGTTTTACGATTATGAGTTTAAATCACCCAAATGATCCAGAGATGGTCTTTTATGGCAGAGATCACAGCAAATCCAGCTCACTGCAAAACACAGACACTCACAAGTTCTTTTCAAACTAACTGCAGCTCTCTGTAAACACACAGACACACACCAGCTCTTTTTCAAAAACTGCAAAACAAAACTGCAAAATGGCTGACGTGAGCTCAGCCCCACCCACTCTCTGACATCACTGTTTTCTTAAAGGTACATTGCTTAAACATCCATGGCTTAAAGGTACCCTCAAATGGCACACTATTCTTCGTGATTCACTGCCTCCACCAAGGGAAATTCCCGACGGCGAGGTTCACTTGTGCTTTTAAAAATCAGGAAACAGGCACCGTGGCTGATGAGGGAGATAGAGGGGGTAGGATATGCAGAAGCGCAACTGTGGGCTGCCAGTCCTGACACTGAATGGGCTGATGGCGGGGGGGGGGGGGGGCAGGTTGCCGGTAATGACGGGGTATTGGGCTGTGGGGCCGGAGCCTGGAAGGCAGCCATCCTACTGCACACCCCACTGACCACCCACCTTGGCCCCCTGGTTCTGCAGAGTGCCACTGGCTGTAGGGGTGCCCCAACCCCCCAGCCCACCCTCGACCCTAACACCCCCAGCAGCCCAGCCCCAACTCTATTCACTCTCTGCACTCCCCCCACATTCCTGCATCCCACCCTACGCCATTCCAACCCCAATCCGGCCACCACCCAATGGTGGGACATTGTCCAAAGACAACGCCCACAGCAGTCCTTATGGGGGGTCACCGGACAGGGGTCACAGAGCGTACCACTGGCAAGGGCAGCACCAACCAATGGTACCCCTGGCAGCAGGGACAGTGACCTGGGCCAGAGGCCCCCAGGGGGACGGGGACTGATGGGGCCAGGGGTGCAGGGATGGGGAGGGTGGAAACTGTGGGGGCAGGGTCCACAGTGCCATCTAAGGGTGCCATACAGCTCGGTGGACATGGTTGGGTATGGGGATACGCACCATGCAAACATGTCTGCCTTTCACCCCCTGCAGACAATGGATATTGAAATTCAACCAGCAATGATGACCTTCCTGCTAGTCCCCACAGCCCTGGGGGAAGCACTGAGGCTGTAAGAGTTGGTGCTGCTCGAGAAGGAGGAAGCTGAGCAGCGGAGCTGGCACCAGAGGAACAGGAGGCAGCCGGTGAGGATGGAGAGTTGGCCGTTTAACAGACCGAGGAAGAGGAGAAGGAGAAGGTGCAAAGGAGGCACCGCATTAGGCATCATGTGTAATAGCAGCACCTGTCATTCGAGGACCTGACGGACTACGCATGCCGTCTAAGACTCCGGCCGAGCAGGGAGGCAGTGCGACATACCTGCCAGATCATGGCGCACCTGGCACTGTGGGGATGGAGGAGGAAACCCGCTCCCGGTGGCCGTCAAGGTGAAAATTGCCCTGAACTTCTACATCATGGGATCTCACAGAGCTCGGTGCACAGGTGCATCGCATTGCCACGGAGACCCGATATGCCCAGTCAGCACAATAAATCCATTTCAATGTCGACCGAGCCCACCAGGATGCCCGGGCAGCGGGGCTCGCCGCCATCGCTGAGAAGCCCCAGGTCCAGGGGAAGATCGACGGGAAGCATGTGGCCCAATGAGCATCTGTAGGTGACAGGCCACTCTACATATCCGAAAGGGGTTCCACTCGATGAACGTGGAGCTTGTGTGTGACCATCAGCTGCGCATCATGGACGTCTGTGCCTGGTACCATGGCACACTCGACCGATCCTGGCCTTTTCGAGGCGCATCCCCGGCTGCAGTGTTGGCTGCTGGGCGACAGGGGTTATCCGACATGGAGACCCGCTACAACGAAGCCCATGCAGCAACCAGGGGCATGATCGAGCGGTGCTTCGGCATCCTGAAGATGTGATTCATCTGCCTGAAACACTCTGGAAGGGCCCTCTAGTATGGTGCTGGGAGGGTCGCCCGCATTGTGGCTGCCTGCTGTGCCTCCAATACATTGCGCAGCGCTGGAGGAGGACGAATGCCAGGCCTAGTCTGACAAGGAGAAAGCAGGTGAGGCCAAGGATGGGCAGGATATGGGGACAGGGCAGGCATGGGAATCCACACAACATGTGAGGCAGGGCCACTGTGCACGGGACCCTCTGATCACCTCCAGATTTAGCACAGTGGGTTAAACAGCTGACTTGGCAAGGCTGCTAACGGTCTCAGCCATGGCCCGCTATGTCTGGGCCACACTCAGGAGCGCTGCTGAATGTTCAGGTGGTCCTGGCACATGGCTGCCAATGAGATGGCAGCCCTGTCCTTGGCCTCAGCCAGTGAATGCACAGAATGCCCCAGGCCTTGGACACGCTGAGCAATAGCCAAAACCTTTGCCCCAAGGTCTTCACTGCAGATGCCACCCGTGTGGTGTTGGCCTGGGTGGCACGCATGGTCGGCACCACCTCCTGCTCCTGCAGTCAGTTGGACTCCTCCAACTGCACCTGCAGGTGCTGTATGCTCGCTGACAACCCTCGTGCAGTACCTGGCTCTGTGACTGTATCTCCACGTTCGATGTGACGTGAATTCCAAAGGCCCGAATCTCGTCTGGATAGCAGCTAGTCCTGGAGTTGGCCCGCCCTCCAGCTGTCTGCCCCCTCGGGAGTTCCTACCTCCATCTGGTGTAGCGAAGCATGTGTGTCGTGCGCGCCAGATAGTGCCCCAGGACCCTGTTCACTAACATACCCAACCGAGGTGAGTGTCTTTGGGATGGTGGAGGATCTTGGAGACAGCTGTGACGGGAAATCCTGTGTCAGGCCCCAACTCGAGCTCCAGGGTGTCCTGGGATTCTGGTTGAGAACTTGTTGGTGTTGTCCTCATCGCTGCTCGGTACCTGGGGTTTGGGCTGGGGCTTTGGCTGGGTCGGGGGCAGGTGACACCAGAAGGACCAGCCCCATCACCAGCAGCTAATGCATGACTCAAGACAAGGGGCGTCATTCTCCGACCCCCCCGCCGGGTCGGAGAATGGCCGTTGGCCGCCGTGAATCCCGCCCCCGCCCCCGCCGAAGTCTCCGAAGGGAGAAAAGTCGGCGGGGCGTTAATGGCGCCGCTGCCGCGGAGAATGTCACGGGTCTGCGCAAGGCAGCCGATTTTCGGCCTGCCGATATTCTCCCTTCCGGATGGGCCGAAGTCCCGTCGACGTGATGACCGTTCACGTCGACGTGAATCAAACCTCCATTTCATCGGCGTGACCCGGTGCTCCAGGCTCACGCCGACCAGCGAGGAGGTGAGTGACGGCCTGGGGGGTTGGCTCTGGGCAGGAAATGGCGTGGCCGCAGACTGATTGCCTGAGGAGAGGTGTGTCTCGGCTTGTGTGTGTGTGCGGCGGGGGGGGGGGGGGGGGGGGGGGGGGGGGGGGGGGGTGGTTAGAGTAGGCTGGGCTCCCCCTGCCGGGAGGGGGTCCGTGCCGGGGTGGAGGTTGGGGGTTGTGGAGGGGGTCCGTGCCGGGGTGGAGGTTGGGGGGGGGTCCGTGCCGGTGTGGAGGTTGGGGAGGGGGTCCGTGCCGGGGTGGAGGTTGGGGAGGGGGTCCGTGCCGGGGTGGAGGTTGGAGGGGGGGTCCGTGCCGGGGTGGAGGTTGGGGGGGGTCCGTGCTGGGGTGGAGGTTGGGTGTTGGGGAGGGGGTCCGTGCCGGGGTGGAGGTTGGGGGGGGTCCGTGCTGGGGTGGAGGTTGGGGGGGTCCGTGCTGGGGTGGAGGTTGGGGGTTGTGGAGGGGGTCCGTGCCGGGGTGGAGGTTGGGGGGGGTCCGTGCCGGGGTGGAGGTTGGGGGGGGGGTCCGTGCTGGGGTGGAGGTTGGGGGTTGGGGAGGGGGTCCGTGCCGGGGTGGAGGTTGGGGGGGGGGCCGTGCTGGGGTGGAGGTTGGGGGTTGGGGAGGGGGTCCGTGCCGGTGTGGAGGTTGGGGAGGGGGTCCGTGGCGGGGTGGAGGTTGGGGAGGGGGTCCGTGCCGGGGTGGAGGTTGGGGGGGTCCGTGCCGGTGTGGAGGTTGGGGAGGGGGTCCGTGCCGGGGTGGAGGTTGGGGAGGGGGTCCGTGCCGGGGTGGAGGTTGGGGGGGGGTCCGTGCTGGGGTGGAGGTTGGAGGTTGGGGAGGGGGTCCGTGCCGGTGTGGAGGTTGGGGAGGGGGTCCGTGCCGGGGTGGAGGTTGGGGAGGGGGCCGTGCCGGGGTGGGTGATGGGAGGGCAAATGAGTTGGTCCACCTGGCCAGGTGCCAGCCTCCAACAGTTGGACCCATGCGGTCCATGCCACCTGGCTGGGGGGAGGAGGGGATATGGGCAATGATGACATGTCGTCGTTCCCCTCCCCCCCACCAGGCTGTCATGTTTTCAGACCATCCAGCGATGTTGGCCGCCGTGGTGGCAGCCGCTCATGTCTATGTTGCCCTGGATGAGGAGGAGGAGGAGGAGGAGGAGGAGGAGCGTGCCAGAGAGGCGGCGCAGGCTGCCGCAGAGGGGCAGGCGGCAGCCGCCCAGGCTGGAAGGACATCTGACCGACAGGACGAGGAGGGGGAGGAGGACGTCGCGGCCCCACGGCAACGGAGGCACCCGAGGGCGCCCCGTGTGTACCGGCCCCGGCAGTCATACCAGGACCTCACGGACCGGGAATGCAGGAGGAGACTCCGGATGAGCCGGGAAACCGTGGCACACATCTGCCACCTGCTGGCACACCTGTCACCGCGTGGCACTGGCGGGGGACACCCTCTCCCCGTGTCCGTCAAGGTTACGGTGGCCCTGAACTTTTATGCAACGGGGTCATTCCAGGCACCGAGTGGGGACCTGTCCGGCATATCGCAGACATCGGTGCATCTGTGCATCCGGGCAGTGACAGATGCCCTTTATGCCATGGCGCACCGCTACATCCGCTTCCCCGTGGACCGGGCCAGCCAAGATGCCCGGGCCGTGGGCTTCTCTGCCATTGCCGGGTTCCCCATGGTCCAGGGCGCGATCGATGGGATGCACGTCGCCGTGCGGCCACCTGCAGATAACAGGGCCGTGTTCACTAATCGGAAGGGGACCTATTCGATGAACGTACAGGTGGTCTGCGACCACCGCATGATGATCCTGCACGTCTGCGCCCGTCACCCAGGCAGTGTACACGACTCATTCGTGTTGTCGCGGTCATCCATCCCCGGCATGTACGAGGGACGCCATCCCCGGCTGAGGGGCTGGTTGCTGGGCGACAGGGGCTACCCATTGCGATCGTGGCTGATGACGCCTATACGGAGGCCACGCAATGAGGCGGAGAACCGCTACAATGATGCCCATGTAGCGACAAGGGGAGTGATCGAAAGGTGCTTTGGCGTGCTGAAGATGCGTTTCAGGTGCCTGGACCTCTCTGGGGGCGCCCTCCAGTATCGGTCAGATAGGGTCGGCCGCATCATTGTGGTGTGCTGCGTCCTGCACAACATAGCCCAGCAGAGGGGCGATGTGCCGCAGGCAGAGGAGGGCGGAGTGGAGGAGCAGCAGGAAGAGGCCCAGTCCTCCCCAGATGAGGGGGATGGGGGCAATGGTCAGGGCAGACGGGGTAGACACAGACGGGTGGCTGTCCACCGTTACCGGCTGGCCCAGCGGGCACGGGACAGACTGATAGACGCCCGCTTCACTGACTAGATGGGCGTGGGAATCGGGTAGTATGGCCACAGACCGCACACCATGACAACAGCCGACGACCCACACCCCCCACCCATCCACCCACCCAGCACCCTCACCCCCCTCCCCAACCCCACCCACCCCACCCGCATGCACACCACCCCCCCACCCCCAAATGCCGATCCACCGGCGGCACAACGGGCCGGGCTCACCCAGTTGCGGGTGGACGCGTGTCTATCGCAGGCCATGGAGAATGATGACAACCCGCCTCCGATGAGCTCCTGGCTCTACATCGTTGGACTATGTCTGACCCATGGCCACAGTACCACCATCCACCCGGACCATCCCTGCATGCGGCTGTGACACTGCAGCGCACGGTCCCGTCCTCTGCCCGGGGGATGTTGATGGCGGCCCAGGGGGAACGGGGCAGACTCACCTGGGGCTGAGGTAAGACCACCCCTCACACACACACTTGCGCTCAACGTACATGACACCCCCGCACACTTTGGACAGAGCACAAAGGCAGCTTCGGTAGGTATAACATTGACTTTAATAACCAAAGGAGTTCATGCACGTGCCCTAGCGCCTAAAACTCATCTGTGCCCTGCACCCGTGCCAACTTACTCAGTGTCTAATTGTTTGGCCTCACGGGCCCTTTGACTACATCTACGTGGTTCCCCAGACGGTACAGCAGAACTGGAGGTGGACTCCTGTGATTCCTGCCCTCTGACACTGGATCCCTTTGGCGGCCGTTTCCTGGGGCGTCCTGGCCTAGATGGGCCAGGCTGCGGCCCGGGCGACTGGGATGGCGAGCTGCCAGCCTGTCCTGCCCGTTGCCCACCCGATGCACCTGGGACGGAAGGGGGGGAGTCCGAGGTGTCGCGGTGTACCGGGACCTCCCCTACAGAGGGAGCCGGGACGGACCACACCACCTCCTCCTCCCTCGGGGTGCCCGATGGCCCCCAGGCCTCTACATGGGTGGGGGATGCGAACGGACTGGCCATCCGACGCGCCCCCGACATCTGGCGCTGCCAGTCCTGGAGTCCCGTGCTGGTATCGACAGGGGTCTGCAGGTTTGCAGCCATGGAGCCCAGGGGGTTGTCGAACCCTGTCTGCGACAGTGCGACGCCAGCTCGCACATGGCCACTGGCGCCGATGCCCTCAGCGATGGCCTGCTGAGACTGGGCCATGGCCTGCAGAGACTGGGCCATGGCCTGCAGAGACTGGGCTATGGCCTGCTGAGACTGGGCCATGGCCTGCTGAGACTGGGCCATGGCCTGCTGAGACTGGGCTATGGCGTTGAGCGCCTCTGCCATCTGGCGCTGGCACTGGCTCATGGCCTCCTGTGAGAGGGCAGCCATTTCCTGGGCCACAGACGCCGCCTGCACGGAAGGCCCCAGGCCTCGCAAACCGTTCCCCATGTCTGACACCGTCGCACCCATTGCCTCCACCGTGGACGCCACCCGTGCGGTGTCAGCCTGGGTGGCACGCATGACCGGGACCACTCCCAGCTCCTGGACGCGGGTGGACTCCTCCACCTGCGACCGCAGCTGCCGCAAGCCACCCGTCACCCTATTCGCTCGTCTCCGTGTCGGTGGTTGCATCGGATCTATGTGTGGGTGTGGTAACTGCAGGAACCCGGGATCCATCTGGGCGGCAGATGTTCGCTTGGCCTGGGCTGCCCTCCGACTGCCCGGTCCCTCTGCTGCTCCTACCTCCACCTGCTGTACCGGGACGGCTGTGTTGTGCGCACCAGTGAGTGTACCAGACGCCTCATCACTAAAGTGCCCAACCGTGGTGAGTGTTTCTGCGATGGTGGAGGGTGTTGGTGACAGCAGTGGCGTTGTGTCGTGCTCTTCGTCCCACTCTGAGTCCATGGCACTTTGGGGTGGGGGTTCGTCTCCACCCATCCACTCTGAGTCACTGTCCGGTATTTCGTCTTCCCGGGTAGGGGTGTCCTGGGTAGTGCTGTCCCGGGTAGTGCTGTCCCGGGTAGTGCTGTCCCGGGTAGTGCTGTCCCGGGTAGGGGTGTCCTGGGTAGTGGTGTCCCGGGTAGGGGTGTCCTGGATAGTGGTGTCCTGGATAGTGGTGTCCTGGCTCGGATGTGACGGGGGCCTGTGGCTGCCCCCCTCATCGCTGGGTGGTCGCTCCCGCACGTGACGGGGGTGTCGTCTCCCTGTTGCTCCAGGTCTCTCCGTCTCCCGTGGTGTGCGAGAGGCATCCTGCGGGCGTCGCATGCTGGAGGGTCCGGGTCTCTCCGTCTCCCGTGGTCTCCGAGGGGCATCCTGCGGGCGTCGCATGCTGGAGGGTCCGGGTCTCTCCGTCTCCCGTGGTCTCCGAGGGGCATCCTGCGGGCGTCACATGCTGGAGGGTTCGGGTCTCTCCGTCTCCCGTGGTCTCCGAGGGGCATCCTGCGGGCGTCGCATGCTGGAGGGTGCGGGTCTCTCCGTCTCCCGTGGTCTCCGAGGGGCATCCTGCGGGCGTCGCATGCTGGAGGGTGCGGGTCTCTCCGTCTCCCGTGGTCTCCGAGGGGCATCCTGCGGGCGGTCTGCATCTGCGGGGATGGGTGCCTGGACGTTTGGTCCTGCGATACACAATGAAGCATGCATGGTTAGACATCAGGCAGTGATCAGGTGATACGGGAGAGGGGGATATAGGGGAGGGGGGATATGGGGACGGGCTGTTGGTGGCTCACTTGCTCGTGGGGCCCCGACCTCTGCATCAGCAACCTCCCGGTCCTCAGGTCTGCCAGCCAGTTCCAGGGCCCTTTCCTCGTGTACGGTCAGTGGCCTCTCATCAGCGGGCCCTCCTCCAGTCCTCACATGCTCCCTGGTGTTGTGTGCGCGCTTCTCCTGTGGGGGGGGGCGGGGGGTGGTGGCAGGGGTAAAAGGCAACAGTGTTAGGCAGGTATATGAATGCACGCCATCGGTTGCGCGTGCATTGCAGAGGTTAAGGTTAGGGCTGGATTCACTTGGGGATATGGGGGATATGGGGGAGGGGGGGATATGGGGGATATGGGGGAGGGGGGATATGGGGGATATGGGGGAGGGGGGAATATGGGGGATATGGTGGAGGGGGGATATGGGGGAGGGGGGAATATGGGGGATATGGGGGAGGGGGGATATGGGGATATGGGGAGCGGGGATATGGGGGAGGGGGGAATATGGGGGATATGGGGGAGGGGGGATATGGGGGAGGGGGGATATGGGGGATATGGGGGAGGGGGGATATGGGGGAGGGGGGATATGGGGAGGGGGGAATATGGGGGATATGGGGGAGGGGGATATGGGGGTGGGGGGATATGGGGGAGGGGGGATATGGGGGAGGGGGGAGTATGGGGGATATGGGGGAGGGGGGATATGGGGGATATGGGGGATATGGGGGAGGGGGGTATGGGGGAGGGGGGATATGGGGGATATGGGGGAGGGGGGATATGGGATATGGGGGAGGGGTGGATTTGGGGGAGAGGGGATATGGGGGACATGGGAGGCTCACCCTGCCTGCTCTGACGAGGTCGTTCACCTTCTTGTGGCACTGGGTGCCTGTCCGTGGTGTTAGGGCCACAGCGGTGACGGCCTCTGCCACCTCCCTCCACAGACGCCGGCTGTGGCGTGGGGCAACTCTGCGGCCGTGCCCGGGATACAGGGCGTGCCTCCTCTGCTCCACCGCATCCAGGAGCGCCTCCACATCGCGTGACTCGAACCTCGGGGCTGAGCGACGGCCAGCCATCAAGTCGGGTGTTGCGGTCGGCTGTTGCGGTCGGGTGGGGGGGAGCTGCGCGGCCTTATGAGCCGTCACGCCGTGCAGCGCGTATGATGCTGCACGGCGTGAACCACTGCGCAAGCGCGGATCCCGTTACGTCGCTGCTAGCCCATTTCGGGCCACAGACTATCGGCCCATTTTTATGACGTGACGCAAGTGGGATTTGCGCCGTTTTTTGCGCCGATCGGCGGAGTTTCCGCCGATAACGGAGAATTTCGCCCAAGATGTTTGATTACATCATGGGCCGGGGGCGGGATTGAGAATGGTAGGGGTGTGTTGTGGAGGGGTGCTGTTCGGAAGGGGGTAGGAGGTTGTAGGGGTGGTGGTGGTTGTAAAGTCGGGGTGGTGCCCGATGCCAACCTCCACCACAGTGACTGCCTTTTCTTTGAGCCCGCCGACCACGTCCAGTGCCATCTGCTCTGCTGTGATGATGGGTCAGTGGTTGTGAGCAGCCTTCTCCTGGACCGAGGGGAAGGGGAGGCGGGGGTGAGAAAACAGAAAATACACAATGTTAGACAGTACGATGCTTGCAGTCCAGGCGGTGGGTAGATAGTGGCTTCAGTGGCCAGGGCATCCAGCCATGACTGCCGGTATGGGTGCCGGCATGTGGTGGAGGGTGGGGCTTGGCTGCCCTCCGGGTGGGGGTTGCGTGTGTGTGGGATGGGGGTTGGGTTGGTGCCAGGGGCACAGTGCTGCCTATTCAACCTGGCAGCCCTGAGGAGGTTGTGCAGTTTTTTACGGTACTGCATGCCAGTCCGGATGGTGTTGCCCATGGCGTTGACCACCTCTGCCACCTGCTGCCAGGCCCGACAAATGGCAGTGGCTGGCATCCTCCTTCCCACGCTGGGGTTCAGGGTCGCCTGCCTCTCCTCCACGGTATCCAGCAAGGTCTCCAGTTGGTGAACATTGGGGCCGCGCGTCTTGCTGCCATCTTGTTGGCTGGGGTAATATGTGTGGGGAGTGCAGCGTGTATATGTGGCTGCAGCTTGTCAGCCAATCATGGACCCGGTGAATCCGGCACTGTTTCTCATTAGAATCGATTGTGTTTCACGTGGATTCAGCACAAGCCCATTAACGGTCGTTGAATTGGTCCAGGTGCGGTACCAGTTTTGCTGTCGTAGAGCTCCACGGATCCTACCCCAGCGTCAATACTTAGTCTCACTAATGGAGAATCCGGCTATAGATCTCTGGCAATAAGCCCCGAAAACTGGCATATCAGTAGGATTGTGCAAATAACTCATCACCAGTATTGAACATGGCATATTTCTGGGTTTAGAAGTTGGCAGCAGGTGGCACTTCTTGGCCTGGTTGCTTCCCCTGCTACCACAGAATCACTTTGCATGTCTATCTTCCACATGCTGTCAGAACTGTAGTTCTCAGTGACCATTCACAAGTATCCTTGGGGCCCCAGGAAGACCACAACGAAAAGGTAATTTTCACCTCATTGAAAGTAATTTCCAATCTATGCAACAGGTGCATTCCATAATAGGAAGGCAATCTGCTTAACCAGGTGAAGGTTAAATTAGGCTCCTCTGCATGCCCCCACCTCCTTTGTCATTATTATGTTGCCTTTCGCGTAAAGCAGAATTAAAGTTGTTTTTTAAATGCAGGAAAATAACTTCTCCATCTTCTGGGATTAGAGTCAGTTTTCCAGCTGAATAGCATTAATCTTCTCCCCTGCCTCCACCACCACCTCCCCCCCCCCCCCCCCACCCCCCACCCCCAACCCTCTCCTTATCATCTCTCTGAGGTACAAATGAATGAAGTAGGCACCAGAAACCTCTGCTTCTGCCACGCTAGTCTTCTGCTCTCAAAAAAAATACTTCATTCATAAAATGTTTTGAAGTACCTGTTTTGAAGTTCAAATTTGCCATTACATCAATGCAATACGGATTAGATTCCTTCAATACAGTACATGAGGTGCCTAACTACACTTGCCAGGTTATATTCACATGTTATCACATGGAGTACTTAAAGTAAATTGGCGCCACGGTGGCACAGTGGTTAGCACTGTCGCCTCACAGCTCCGGGGACCCGGGTTCAATTCCGGCCTCGGGTGACTGTGTGGAGTTTGCACTTTCTCCCTGTTTCTGCGTGGGTCTGCTCCGGGTGCTCCGGTTTCCTCACATAGTCCAAAGATATGCAGGTTAGGTGGATTGGCCATGCTAAATTTCCCTTAGTGTCCAAAAGGTTAGGTGGGGTTGCGGGGATAGGGTGGAGGGGTGGACTTAGGTAGAGTGGTCTTTCCAAGGGCTGGTGCAGGCTCGATGGGCCGAATGGCCTCCTTCTGCACTGTAGGGATTCTATCACCTATAATATCTAGGTGCAAATTGGTGGAGGAGTTGATGGGCCTCCACAAAATTGATGGCAAGGAAGCAATGTTCCAATTCAAGTGAACAGCATCTGGGACCTTTGAAGCCAAAAGACTGACCTGGCTACCAAATTATTTAAAAACAAGCTGACAAAAGAACTTTTAAAATTCATATGAGGCAAATTATTCATTCATGCAAGATGGTAGGTGAGTGACAAGCTTATAGACACGGAATGAAAGAGACAAAAGCGAATGTTTAGATGTTCTTTATTTTCACTGATAATTTGTGGTCAATCATTATTTTATTTACAAACTATTTCTTGCTCTTGGTGAAAAAGTAGCATAAGTAGTAAGCCTTTCCCATTGATTTGGAAACATTATGTAAAATAAGTTTGAAAAGTTGTTTTTGAGGAATAGTGTCAGAAAAAAAAACTATCATGATGTGTTTACTTGTTTGACTTCAGTAAAATAGGCCAACAGAGGGACAAAGATAAATGGGTGTGATTACAGCACTTGCATTTTACTTTGCCTGCTTTCAAAATCTATATAAACATTGTTTGCATCAAGATTTGTTTCTACAGCTGTTTCAGCTATTATCCTTGAATAAGAAAAGCGTTACTTATTTACTTTTCAGGAACCAATCGAAAAAACTTGCTTGATTGATTCTGGGTTAAAGCTTTACCCACTGCCCCACTTTCTCATCGCAGAACCCCCTCTGTGCAAGTGCTGTTTCAGACTCACTGTGAGCAATGCCACAGGATATTCACGGCACATGCACATATCTGCGCATGTACACAGAGGTGTACACACCCACTGGGGCTGATGTTCCTCAGCCAAACACTGCAAGTTGGTAACTCCAGATCCTCAGCCCAGTAGGTCTCAAACCTTTTCATCCAGGAACCACTGAAGTGGGACAAAAGACCCTGCAGGTCACCTATCAGTCCTACCCCAGCCAGGTTTGCTTGCCACCGCCAAAAAACTTGTCAGAATAAATGGGAATAATGGTACTGCTTTTGATAAAAGAAACTAATGAGGTGATGTCTGGTTCCAAGCTGGCGAGCTTCAGTCTCATGTCAGGCTTTGCATTCAGCCAGGTACTCTGCTTTGTTTTCATCCTCACAAGCATTGAAAATGCAATCTTGCAATTGGATGTTGTAACAGTCACACAAATATTGCTGAAAAAATTACATTCTTATTTCTTGTGTTTACAGTGACTTATGCCACGCATGTAGGAGTTGGTCTGGCATCACGCCAGTGGTGGGGGGGTGAGGATTCTGGCCTCTTCTCTTCTACGGTTTTGGCGATGATGCTGTGCATCAGTGACTTGCATTTTGCACCAGGAGACCCTCACAGAACAAGCCATGAGGATCACCACCTTAGACAGGAGAAAAGCCGATGGAGATACATAGTACTCTCCCTCTGCCCCTTTTGTGCTTGAACACATATGGGCGCTATTCTCCCCACCCCCCACGTTGGGTGGGAGAATTGCCAGGGCGTCGCACGAATCGTGCCACGTCGCCCCGACCCCCAAACTCGATTCTCCCACCCCTCGGAAACCAGCGCCGTGCGATTCGCACCGGGCCGCTCGGAGAACCGGCGAGCGGCGATTCTCCGGCCCGGATGGGCCGAGCGGCCGCTACGAAACATCAGGTTCCCGCCGGCGCTGTCCACCCCTGGTCGCTGCCGGCGGGAACTCTGCGGGAATGCTGGGGGGGGGCAGCCTGTGAGGGAGGAAGGGGGGGTTCCTTCACCGGGGTCGCCTCCGATGGGGTCTGGCCCGCGATCGGGGCCCACCAATCGGCGGGCCGGCCTCTTCCCCCCCCGGGCCTACCTCCTTCCACGTGCGGCCCCAGAACACTGGCGCCATGTTGGTGAGGGGCCGGCGTGCGCAAGACATTCCACGTGCATGCGCGGGTTGGCGCGGCGCCCATTTGGCACCACGTAAGGACGCTGGAGCGGCGTGAACTGCTGCAGCGCCGTGCTGGCCCCTTGTGGGAGCCAGAATAGGTCGTGCCCGGGCCCTGTTCGCACAGTTGTGAAACGCGACGGCGTTCACGACGGCGCGAACACTTGGCCTCCATATCGGAGAATCGCCCCCTATAAGTCACAGGTCCAGTGGGGATTGCAACATTGTGCTGGAAACAAATGCTGAAATTTCAATTAGAGTATAAGGACATGAAAGTGATGGGAAACTGATTTCATATTGGTTTCCTCCCAATGCTTGTCACAAAGCATCCCTACTGAGAGCTCTTAGTTTCTGGGCAATATGCTGTTGCATGTGCCTACATGCCATTGTAATGTAAAGGTGTTCAGCAGAGCTAACATAGGAATGGAGAATAGCACCACTCACTGTATGATGTATATATTCACATGGTGGTAGACTTGGAGAACAGTCTGGAAAGAACTTGCATGGCAGCAGCACCATTCATGGCAGTAACTGGGGTCTGTACACAATTAAGGATTATCAGTCAATGATTCATGTTTAAACATACAAGTCTCAAGATGTTATTAACTGTAGCGCACAATGACTTACGAGAGACGAATAGAGATGAAGTCGATGAGGCTTTATTAAGCGTGACTTGTTCCCCGCAGTTCAGCAACAGACTGGAGCTGCGGGGAGAACTCCTGGTTCTTATACTCCGCCTTCAGGGAGGAGCTAGAGATCAACAGCCAACCAGGACCCGGGATCTGTCAGCCAATGGCATCACAGCTTCACAGTCCCACATGACCCCTAATGCATACTACCACATTCACCCCTTGTTAAAAATTAACCCGGCGGGGTGGTGCTTCGCGTGGTGGTAGGGGTTTACAAGGCTGGTCCTGGGAGGAAAAAAAACTTTTTGCATGTCATTACAGTGCCCTACACTGGGCTATGTACAGGGTTTGTGAACTATTTACAATATTCGTAAGAAGAAAAAGAACATTCTCGTTAAAGTCCACAACATTCTTGTGTTACACCGATGCCACGAGTCGAGTGGGAGGTCTGGTCTTCCTTGTCGATTGCCTTAGCCCCGGTGGTGGTGCAGGTGCTTGTTCCAGCGTTGTCGTCTCCGGGAGCTTTACGGTTTCTGCTTCTGCTTCACTCCTGGTCGGACATGGGAGGAGGACCGATCCTCCCGGGAAGGGGGCGGTCGCGGTGTGCGCCGGTGGCAGGGAGGGGGTGATTGGTGTCGGGGGGGTGTGCGTGTTGCCGGCGGGCGCCAGGTCTCGCAGGGAGACCGTGTCCTGTCGGCCGTCGGGGTACGCCACGTAGGCATACTGCGGGTTCGCGTGGAGGAGGTGAACCCTCTCGACCAACGGGTCCGACTTGTGCGCCCGCACATGTTTCCGGAGCAAGATGGGTCCTGGGGCCGCCAGCCAGGTCGGCAGCGACGTTCCAGAGGAGGACTTCCTGGGGAAGACAAGGAGGCGCTCATGAGGCGTTTGATTAGTGGTGGTACACAGCAGCGACCGGATGGAGTGGAGAGCGTCCGGGAGGACCTCCTGCCACCGTGAAACTGGGAGATCCCTGGACCGTAGGGCCAGTAGGACGGTCTTCCAGACCGTGCCGTTCTCCCTCTCTACTTGCCCGTTCCCCCGGGGGTTGTAGCTGGTCGTCCTGCTTGAGGCTATGCCCTTGCTGAGCAGGAACTGGCGCAGCTCGTCACTCATGAAGGAGGACCCCCTGTCGCTATGGATATATGCGGGGCAACCGAACAGTGTGAATATGGTGCTAAGGGCTTTAATAACTGTGGCCGCTGTCATGTCGGGGCAGGGGATGGCGAAAGGGAAACGAGAGTACTCGTCCACCATGTTCAGGAAGTATGTGTTGCGGTCGGTGGAGGGGAGGGGCCCTTTGAAATCCAGACTGAGGCGTTCAAAGGGACGGGAAGCCTTGATCAGGTGCGCTCTATCCGGCCTGAAAAAGTGTGGTTTGCACTCTGCGCAGATGTGGCAGTTCCTGGTGACTGTACGGACCTCCTCCACGGAGTAGGGGAACATAGAACATAGAAAAATACAGCACAGAACAGGCCCTTCGGCCCACGATGTTGTGCCGAACCTTTGTCCTCGATTAATCATAGATTATCATTGAATTTACAGTGCAGAAGGAGGCCATTCGGCCCTTTGAGTCTGCACCGGCTCTTGGAAAGAGCACCATACCCAAACTCAACACCTCCACCCAACACCAAGGGCAATTTGGACATTAAGGGCAATTTATCATTGGCCAATTCACCTAACCCGCACATCTTTGGACTGTGGGAGGAAACCGGAGCACCCGGAGGAAACCCACGCAGACACTGGGAGGACGTGCAGACTCCGCACAGACAATGACCCAAGCCGGAATCGAACTTGGGACCATGGAGCTGTGAAGCAATTGCGCTATCCACAATGCTACCGTGCTGCCCTTAAGAACAAATAAATCTACACTATATCATTTTACCGTCATTCATGTGCCTATCCAATAGCTGCTTGAAGGTCCCTAATGTTTCCGACTCAACTACTTCCACAGGCAGTGCATTCCATGCCCCCACTACTCTCTGGGTAAAGAACCTACCTCTGATATCCCTCCTATATCTTCCACCTTTCACCTTAAATTTATGTCCCCTTGTAATGGTGTGTTCCACCCGGGGAAAAAGTCTCTGACTGTCTACTCTATCTATTCCCCTGATCATCTTATAAACCTCTATCAAGTCGCCCCTCATCCTTCTCCGCTCTAATGAGAAAAGGCCTAGCACCCTCAACCTTTCCTCGTAAGACCTACTCTCCATTCCAGGCAACATCCTGGTAAATCTTCTTTGCACCTTTTCCAGAGCTTCCACATCCTTCCTAAAATGAGGCGACCAGAACTGTACACAGTACTCCAAATGTAGCCTTACCAAAGTTTTGTACAGCTGCATCATCACCTCACGGCTCTTAAATTCAATCCCTCTGTTAATGAACGCGAGCACACCATAGGCCTTCTTCACAGCTCTATCCACTTGAGTGGCAACTTTCAAAGATGTATGAACATAGACCCCAAGATCTCTCTGCTCCTCCACATTGCCAAGAACTCTACCGTTAACCCTATATTCCGCATTCATATTTGTCCTTCCAAAATGGACAACCTCACACTTTTCAGGGTTAAACTCCATCTGCCACTTCTCAGCCCAGCTCTGCATCCTATCTATGTCTCTTTGCAGCCGACAACAGCCCTCCTTACTATCCACAACTCCACCAATCTTCGTATCGTCTGCAAATTTACTGACCCACCCTTCAACTCCCTCATCCAAGTCATTAATGAAAATCACAAACAGCAGAGGACCCAGAACTGATCCCTGCGGTACGCCACTGGTAACTGGGATCCAGGCTGAATATTTGCCATCCACCACCACTCTCTGACTTCTATCGGTTAGCCAGTTCGTTATCCAACTGGCCAAATTTCCCACTATCCCATGCCTCCTTACTTTCTGCATAAGCCTACCATGGGGAACTTTATCAAATGCCTTACTAAAATCCATGTACACTACATCCACTGCTTTACCTTCATCCACATGCTTGGTCACCTCCTCAAAGAATTCAATAAGATTTGTAAGGCAAGACCTACCCCTCACAAATCCGTGCTGACTATCCCTAATCAAGCAGTGTCTTTCCAGATGCTGAGAAATCCTATCCTTCAGTACCCTTTCCATTACTTTGCCTACCATCGAAGTAAGACTAACTGGCCTGTAATTCCCAGGGTTATCCCTAGTTCCTTTTTTGAACAGGGGCACGACATTCGCCACTCTCCAATCCCCTGGTACCACCCCTGTTGACAGCGAGGACGAAAAGATCATTGCCAACGGCTCTGCAATTTCATCTCTTGCTTCCCATAGAATCCTTGGATATATCCCGTCAGGCCCGGGGGACTTGTCTATCCTCAAGTTTTTCAAAATGCCCAAAACATCTTCCTTCCTGACAAGTATTTCCTCGAGCTTACCAATCTGTTTCACACTGTCCTCTCCAACAATATCGCCCCTCTCATTTGTAAATACAGAAGAAAAATACTCATTCAAGGCCTCTCCTATCTCGTCAGACTCAATACACAATCTCCCGCTACTGTCCTTGATCGGACCTACCCTCGCTCTAGTCATTCTCATATTTCTCACATATGTGTAAAAGGCCTTGGGGTTTTCCTTGATCCTACCCGCCAAAGATTGTTCATGCCCTCTCTTTGCTCTCCTAATCCCTTTCTTCAGTTCCCTCCTGGCTATCTTGTATCCCTCCAATGCCCTGTCTGAACCTTGTTTCCTCAGCCTTACACAAGTCACCTTTTTCCTCTTAACAAGACATTCAACCTCTCTTGTCAACCATGGTTCCCTCACTCGACCATCTCTTCCCTGCCTGACAGGGACATACATATCAAGGACACGTAGCACCTGTTCCTTGAACAAGTTCCACATTTCACTGGTGTCCTTCCCTGCCAGCCTATGTTCCCAACTTATGCACTTCAATTCTTGTCTGACAACATCGTATTTACCCTTCCCCCAATTGTAAACCTTGCCCTGTTGCACGTACCTATCCCTCTCCATTACTAAAGTGAAAGTCACAGAATTGTGGTCACTATCTCCAAAATGCTCCCCCACTAACAAATCTATCACTTGCCCTGGTTCATTACCCAGTACTAAATCCAATATTGCCCCTCCTTTGGTCGGACAATCTACATACTGTGTTAGAAAAGCTTCCTGGACACACTGCACAAACACCACCCCATCCAAACTATTTGATCTAAAGAGTTTCCACTCAATATTTGGGAAGTTAAAGTCACCCATGACTACTACCCTATGACTTCTGCACCTTTCCAAAATCTGTTTCCCAATCTGTTCCTCCACATCTCTGTTACTATTGGGGGGCCTATAGAAAACTCCTAACAAGGTGACTGCTCCTTTCCTATTTCTAACTTCAACCCATACTACCTCAATAGGGTGATACTCCTCGAACTGCCTTTCTGCAGCTGTTATACTATCTCTAATTAATAATGCCACCCCCCCACCTCTTTTACCACCCTCCCTAATCTTATTGAAACATCTATAACCAGGGACCTCCATCAACCATTTCTGCCCCTCTTCTATCCAAGTTTCCGTGATGGCCACCACATCGTAGTCCCAAGTACCGATCCATGCCTTAAGTTCACCCACCTTATTCCTGATGCTTCTTGCGTTGAAGTATACACACTTCAACCCATCTCCGTGCCTGCAAATACTCTCCTTTGTCAGTGTTCCCTTCCCCACTGCCTCATTACATGCTTTGGCGTCCTGAATATCGGCTACCTTAGTTGCTGGACTACAAATCCGGTTCCCATTCCCCTGCCAAATTAGTTTAAACCCTCCCGAAGAGTACTAGCAAACCTCCCTCCCAGGATATTGGTGCCCCTCTGGTTCAGATGCAACCCGTCCTGCTTGTACAGGTCCCATCTTCCCCAGAATGCGCTCCAATTATTCAAATACCTGAAGCCCTCCCTCCTACACCATTCCTGCAGCCACGTGTTCAACTGCACTCTCTCCCTATTCCTAGCCTCGCTATCACGTGGCACCGGCAACAAACCAGAGATGACAACTCTGTCTGTCCTGGCTTTCAACTTCCAGCCTAACTCCCTAAATTTGTTTATTACCTCCACACCCCTTTTCCTACCTATGTCGTTGGTACCAATGTGCACCACGACTTCTGGCTGCTCACCCTCCCCCTTAAGGATCCTGAAGACACGATCCGAGACATCCCTGGCCCTGGCACCCGGGAGGCAACATACCTTCCGGGAGTCTCGCTCGCGACCACAGAATCTCCTATCTATTCCCCTAACCATTGAATCTCCTACAACTATTGCTTTTCTATTCTCCCCCCTTCCCTTCTGAGCCCCAGAGCCAGACTCCGTGCCAGAGACTTGACCGCTAGGGCCTTCCCCCGGTAGGTCATCCCCCCAACAGCATCCAAAACGGTATACTTGTTTTGAAGGGGAACGGCCACGAGGGATCCCTGCACTGTCTGCCTGTTTGTTTTTTTCCCCCTGACTGTAACCCAGCTATTCTTGTCCTGTACCTTGGGTGTGGTTACCTCCCTGTAACTCTTCTCAATCACCCCCTCTGCCTCCCGGATGATCCGAAGTTCATCCAGCTTCAGCTCCAGTTCCCGAACACGGTCTTTGAGGAGCTGAAGTTGGGTGCACTTCCCGCAGGTATAGTCAGCGGGGACACCGGTGGTATCCCTCACCACCCATATCCTACAGGAGGAGCATGTAACTGGCCTAGCCTCCATCCCCTCTTACCTTAAAGAATATAGCTGCTGTGTGGACTAACTAGATCTCCGCCCTTCGACTCTGCTCCCAGTCAGCTACACTTCTTGTAAACTCCTGGCTCTCTTCACACTCTTTGCGGAAATGTTGGAAACAAAATGAAAGGAGCACCTTACTCCCTCCTCACCCAACTCCCTCGGTCACCAAACTCTCACTATCGCACTCAAAAAGCACCAAATTCAGCACTCAGTGCAGACGGGCGACTATACCACTGCGGAGGTTGCGGACTTTATAAAATGGTAGAACCGAGTGACCCCCGGGTGGCAGAGGTCCTCGTGGAGGGTTTGGAGATGGTTTATTTGTGCGTTGGCACATGTGCCGCGGGATAGGGCATCGGACGGCTCGTTCAGCTTTCCGGGACGGTACAAGATCTCGTAGTTGAAGGTGCAGAGCTCGATCCTCCACCTTAAGATATTGTCATTTTTAATTTTGCCCCGCTGTGCATTATCGAACATGAAAGCTACCGACCGTTGGTCAGTGAGGAGAGTGAATCTCCTGCCGGCCAGGTAATGCCTCCAATGTCGCACAGCTTCCACTATGGCTTGGGCTTCCTTTTCCACTGATGAGTGGCGGATTTCTGAGGCATGGAGGGTTCGGGAGAGAAAGGCCACGGGTCTGCCCGCTTGGTTAAGGGTGGCCGCTAGAGCTACATCGGAGGCGTCGCTCTCGACCTGGAAGGGGAGGGACTCGTCGATGGTGCGCATCGTGGCCTTTGCGATATCCGCTTTGATGCGGCTGAAGGCCTGGCGAGCCTCTGTCGACAGGGGGAAGGTAGTGGTCTGTATTAGGGGGCGGGCCTTGTCTGCGTACTGGGGGACCCACTGGGCGTAATATGAAAAGAACCCCAGGCAGCGTTTCAGGGCTTTGGAGCAGTGGGGGAGGGGAAATTCCATGAGGGGGCGCATACGTTTGGGGTCGGGGCCTATTATCCCATTGCGCACTACATATCCCAAGATGGCTAGCCGGTTTGTGCTAAACACGCACTTGTCCTCGTTGTATGCGAGGTTCAAGGCTTTAGCGGTCTGGAGGAATTTTTGGAGGTTGGCGTCGTGGTCCTGCTGATCGTGGCCGCAGATGGTTACGTTGTCGAGATACGGGAACGTGGCCTGCAACCCGTGTTGATCAACCATTCGGCCCATCTCCCGTTGGAAGACCGAGAACCCGTTTGTGACGCCAAATGGGACCCTTAGGAAGTGGTATAGTCGCCCGTCTGCCTCGAAGGCTGTGTACTTGCGGTCACTTGGGCGGATGGGGAGCTGATGGTAGGCGGACTTGAGGTCCACGGTGGAGAAGACCTTATATTGGGCAATCCGATTGACCATGTCGGATATGCGGGGGAGAGGGTACGCATCTAGCTGTGTGTACCTGTTGATGGTCTGGCTATAGTCTATGACCATCCTTTGCTTCTCCCCTGTCTTTACTACTACCACCTGTGCTCTCCAGGGACTATTGCTGGCCTGGATTATGCCTTCCTTCAGCAGCCGCTGGACTTCGGACCGAATAAATGTCCGGTCCTGGGCGCTGTACCGTCTGCTCCTAGTGGCGACGGGTTTGCAATCCGGGGTGAGGTTTGCAAACAAGGATGGGGGTTCAACTTTGAGGGTTGCGAGGCCGCAGATAGTGAGTGGGGGTATTGGGCCGCCGAATTGGAATGTTAGGCTCTGCAGGTTGCACTGGAAGTCTAATCCCAGTAATGTGGGCGCGCAGAGTTTGGGAAGTACGTAGAGCCTGTAGTTTTTAAACTCCCTCCCTTGCACCGTTAGGGTCACTATGCAGAACCCTTTGATCTGTATGGAGTGGGATCCTGCAGCGAGGGAAATCTTTTGCGCACTGGGACGGATGGTCAAAAAACAGCGTCTTACCGTGTCGGGGTGGATGAAGCTTTCTGTGCTCCCGGAGTCGATCAGGCATGGTGT
The DNA here is from genome assembly GCF_047496885.1 of Scyliorhinus torazame. Lineage (NCBI taxonomy): Eukaryota > Metazoa > Chordata > Chondrichthyes > Carcharhiniformes > Scyliorhinidae > Scyliorhinus > Scyliorhinus torazame. The sequence goes on from NC_092712.1 coordinate 177,417,162, forward strand.
CTCGTGTCCGTCGATCAGCACCGTTGTTGTCGTCGTCTGGAGGGTCCGGGGCCGTGCTTGGTCCAGCGTCACCGAGGCCAGACGTGGTCGCAGTGTCTCAGCGTCTTCTTCGAACCCCGTGGAGCCGTCGATGCTGGGGTCCATTGTTGTCGTCCAAGATGGCGGCGGGGGTGAACAAAATGGCCGCCCTCATGCATCGCACATGGCTGGGGGGTCCCAAGATGGCGGCGGGGGTGGACAAAATGGCCGCCCCCATGCATCGCACATGGCTGGGGGTGGGTCACAAGATGGCGGCACCCATCCTCCCCTCGTGGTGGCCGGGACCCAAAATGGCGGCGCCTGCGGGTCGCACATGGGGCGCTGGGGGGGTTGGGGAGCGTTTGGGATGCGCTGGACTCTTTCTTCTCCGGGGACAGCGGCGACCCCCCCGGGACCGGCACACAGCCGCGAAATGGCCCTTTTTGCCGCAGCTCTTGCAAATCGCTGCGCGGGCCGGGCAGCGCTGCCGGGGGTGTTTCGCCTGGCCGCAGAAATAGCAGCGGGCCCCCCCGGGATGACCTGGCGTCTGAACCGCGCAAGCCTGTGATGGGGGGGGGGGTTTGTCACGACGGGGGTCCACGGAGCCCAAGGGGCTGCCACGCGGTCGGGGCCGTACGCGCGGGCGTTTTACACGGCCACATCTAGGGAAGCTGCAAGGGCCCGTGCCTCTGAGAGTCCTAGCGACTCTTTTTCGAACAGTCTTTGGTGGATTTGGGAAGAGTTCATACCTGCCACAAACGCATTGCGAATTAACATGTCCGTGTGTTCAGCCGTGTTTACCGGCGGGCAGCTGCAGGCCCGTCCCAAAATTAGCAGCGCAGCGTAGAATTCGTCTAGCGATTCTCCGGGACTTTGCCGTCTCATTGCGAGTTGGTAGCGTGCGTAGACCTGGTTCACTGGGCGAACGTAGATGCTCTTTAGTGCTGCGAACGCCGTCTGGAAATCCTCTGCGTCTTCTATGAGAGGGTAAATTTCCGGGCTTACCCTCGAATGCAGGACCTGCAGTTTCTGGTCTTCTGTGATCCGGCCGGGGGCCGTTCGGAGGTAGCCTTCGAAACAAGTCTGCCAGTGTTTATAAATTGCTGCTGAGTTCACTGCGTGGGGGCTGATCCTCAGGCATTCCGGGACGATCCTGAGCTCCATAGTCCTTTAAGCACGCTTAATAAATTGTAGCGCACAATGACTTACGAGAGACGAACAGAGATGAAGTCGATGAGGCTTTATTAAGCGTGACTTGTTCCCCGCAGTTCAGCAACAGACTGGAGCTGCGGGGAGAACTCCTGGTTCTTATACTCCGCCTTCAGGGCGGAGCTAGAGATCAACAGCCAACCAGGACCCGGGATCTGTCAGCCAATGGCATCACGGCTTCACAGTCCCACATGACCCCTAATGCATACTACCACATTAACGAGACACCAACTGAACCCACAACACAACATGTGCCTAAAATCAAAAGTTGCTTGAAGGAAGAGGCAGAAATGAAGAGCAATAGTCAGGCTGTGCAGTATTCAGGAGACTTGAAGGTGAGTTACGAAGGAAGAGATTTTAACTCCTGGGCACTCGGCCAGCAGTAACCCCAGGTCTGCCAGTCAAGAGGTGCTGCAAGAGGCCCTGTTCATTTTAGTAGCCACCAGCACAAAGACAAGTTGTTGGGAGTCGCTTACAGAGGGATTTTTCAAACTTTTAAATTAGGGAGGAGGTGAAGCCCACATTTCTGTCTGAGGTGCATTCCTTCTCCTCTTTGGCTTCACAAAAAATACATTTTGTACCTAGTTTTGAGTTTCAATTTCTAGTGCAACTGGTTTTGATGAATGAAGTGTCCGCATCAAATGCTCTGCTCAGCAGGACATTAAAAGGGCACAAGGATTCTCGTTATTTTATAGGCTAATTTGCATAAACTCTTGGACCTACCTCAACAACCCGAGGAAAATTGGTGTTAATATGGTTGCAGGTGGTCAAAGTGTGTTTTGATTTTGGCCTCCATTTTGCCTGGTTTCTGTTGAGTAGGGGGCTTTAAAATCTCCCCATGCTTTTCTGCTCCCACCAGTCTTTTTAGTGTAATTTGTGACTACTAGAAGCTCATACCAAATCTGCTTGAATGTGGAGCCAGAACGAGCAGGACCATTGCTCCTAGCTTCACTGCAATGCTGAAGATTGTTGGCAACTTCAGCTCAGACCCCTCTCAATCACGTGTACATTCTCGATTACCTCCTCTCCATCCCAGGACCCATCTGAGGTTTGCTGCTGGTGACACAGCCACCCAAAATTAAATGTCATCTGCCAGAGTCCGATTTAAATGAGGCCCATTATCAGGCATATTTCAGACCTACCTGTTCCATACAGAGATCACCTGCACTCAGTTCACAGCAATGAGCTATATCAATCAGTTTCTAAATTTGTGTATCAGCTTCATTATGCACTCATCTATATAAATTAGGAAGAATAAACACATTCAATTTCATTTGATTACCGTGCTTTGCTTAGCTATTTCAAAGCTGCCATAAATCTGGGAAATAACAGCTTTAGTTTGGACCAGCTGTCCTTGACCAGCAACAAGGAGTTTTCTATTTATTGACTCATTTGCTGTCTGCAAAGTGGAAAGAATCATTTCTGCTGGCTTGCAATTATGCAATTTCTTGCATTGAGACAGAGAAATGTAATAAAGTATTTTTCATAACAAAGTGATGTTATTATTTAAAAAGGAGTGCCTAACCAGTACCAGAACTTCATTATTGACATGAAGATGTGCTTTATACCAAATATTGATTTTTAAATTACCTGCAAGAAACATGAATTGAACTTTTGAAAACAGACCTTAAAAAAAAGACTGAATTCATTGCCAAGACGACTACCTAATTTGTATTACTATATATTCCACAGTCCAACTCCATAGAAAGATAGATGGCATGTCCACAAAAACCCATCAAAGAACTCCGAGAAATTAGAAGAAACCACTGTCATGTTCTTGTGCTGTGGCTGATAAGAATGATGTACAATAAAACATCTAGTTCTTGTTCATCTAAGAAGAAGGCACAGAACGCACCCAAGGCTACTGAGAATACTTCTTTGCAGATACATGTTAGTCCTCAATGATTCACCTCAACATCTATCTGCCTACAGCCTGATGGTGTTAAAATGTATTTCAGATGTTGCAGATATTGATCATTCCTTTAGCCTGCTGCAATTGAATTGCTGCAACACTACCAAATCCTACCCCATCCCCAACCACTCTCTCAATCATTGGCTCCAGAAATGTCTTCAGGGTGTCAATATTCAGTTGGTTGAGAAGAAATCTGACTGAAAAAGATAATCAAGCAGGATATATCTGCCACTAAAATTTCTAATTGAAAACCCTGATGTAAACTTTCAGAAATATTTCAGAAACCTGGGGCGAAATTCTCCGACCCCCCACCGGGTCGGAGAATCGCCAGAGGCTGGCGTGAATCCCGCCCCCGCCGGTTACCGAAGTCTCCGGCACCGGATATCTGGCGGGGGCGGGAATCACCTACCTTACCGGCGGGACAAGGCGGCGCGGGCGGGCCCTGGGGTCCTGGGGGGGGGCGCGGGGCGATCTGGCCCCGGGGGGTGCCCCCACGGTGGCCTGGCCCGCGATCAGGGCCCACCGATCCGCGGGCGGGCCTGTGCCGTGGGGGCACTCTTTCCCTTCCGCCTCCGCCACGGTCTCCACCATGGCGGAGGCGGAAGAGACTCCCTCCACTGCGCATGCGCGGGAATGCTGTCAGCGGCCGCTGGCGCTCCCCCGCATGCGCCGCCCGGAGATGTCATTTCCACGCCAGCTGGCGGGGCACCAAAGGCCTTTTCCGCCAGCTGGCGGGGCGGAAATTTGTCCGGCGCCGACCTAGCCTCTCAATGTTGGGGCTCGGCCCCCAAAGATGCGGAGCATTCCGCACCTTTGGGGCGGTGCGATGCCCGTCTGATTTGTGCCGTTTTGGGCACCAGTCGGCGGACATTGCGCCATTTCCGGAGAATTTCGCCCATGAAGTACAACCAGGTCAACGTATATTTTTTTGAGGAGTCTTCTTGAGATTTTTCCAAGGGCTACTTTTTGATTTTTTAGGGGCTATTGTTTCATTTTTAAAAGCTATTTTTCATTCTCACTAATTCCTTTATTGGGTGATGCAGCCATGGAGTAACATTATGGGCGCAATTCTACCCCCACCCCCCTTGCGTCTGGCACACCTCTCTTTATTCCAGGTGCAAAGTGGGAGACTCCAAGGCTAGGTTAATGTTGGGTATCAAATGGAACGCGATACTCCCAGCCCATGGCACCTGAAGCCATCTGGTTCACGCTCTCATTGGGCGTGAACTAGACTCCCACATTTAAATGAATCTTTGAACTAATGTAGACACACTCAGCCCATTTGAAGCCGGAGTCTTTTTAAAAATTAATTTACGGGGTGTGGGCATCGCTGGTTAAATCAGTATTTATTACCCATCCCTAGTTGCCCTTCAGAAGGTGGTGGTGAGTTGCCTTCTTGAACCGCTGCACTCCTTGAGGTGTAGGTACACCTACTGTGCTGTTAGGGAAGGAGTTCCAGGATGTTTCCCCAACAACAATGAAGGAACGCTGATATATTTTCAAGTCAGGGTGGTGAGTGACCATGAGGAGAACCTCCAGGTGGTAGTGTTCCCAGGTATCTGTTGCTCTTGTCATTCTGGATGGTGGTGGTCGTGAGTTTGGAAGGTGCTGCCTAAGGAACCTTGGTGAGTTACTGCAGTGCATCTTGTAGATGGTGCACATGGCTGCCGCTGTTTGTCAGTTGTGGAGGGTTTTAACGTTTGTGGAAGAGGTAGCAATCAAGCGGGCTGCTTTGTCCTGAATGGTGTCGAGCTTCTTGAGTGTTGTTGGAGCTGCGCTCATCAAGGCAAGTGGTGGACATGCTTTGGGGGTCAGGAGGTGAGTTACTCGCCGTAGGATTCTGAGCCTTTGCCCTGCCTTGGTAGCCACAGTATTAATGTGGTTAGTCCAGTTTAGTTTCTGATCAATGGTAACCCCAAAGATGTTGATTGTGGGGGTACAGCAAATGTCACATTGAGTGTCACAGGGTGGTGGTTAGATCCTCTCTTGTAGGAGATGGTCATTGCCAGGCACTTGTGTGGTGCGAATGTAACTTTCCACTTGTCAGCCCAAGCCTGTTACATAAAAGGGAAGAGAGTCACTAAGGTGAATGTTGGCCCCTTGGAAGATGAAATTGGTCAGTGGGGAACACAGAAATGGCAGAGATGCTAAATCAATACTTTGCCTCAGTTTTCAAGGTGGAGGACAGTAATACCATTCCCATAGGTACGGGTAATTCAGAGGTAATTGAAAGGGTGGAACTTGGAACAATCAGCATCAATAGGGAAACGGTACTCAACAAACTCTACGGATTGAGGGCAGACAAGTCCCCAGGGCCGAATGGCCTACATCCTAGGGTGTTAAAAGAAGTGGCAGCAGAGATAGTGGATCTAGTGGATCCAGTGGTAATAATATTCCAAACTTCCATGGACACAGGAAGTGTTCCAGTGGATCAGAAAAATGCTAACGTAACACCCTTATTCAAAAAGGGAGGGAGGCAGAATGTGGGAAATTACAGACCAGTTAGTTTAACATCTGTTGTTGAAAATTGTTTGAATCAAGATGTGCAGGTTAGGTGGATTGTCCATGATAAATTGCCCTTAGTGTCCAGAATGGTTAGGTGGGGTTATGGGAATAGGGTGGAAGCGTGGGCTTAAGTAGGGTGCTCTTTCCAAGAGCCGGTGCAGACTCGATGGGCCGAATGGCCTCCTTCTGCACTGTAAATTCTATGATTATCAAGGACGCATTATCAGGACATTTGGAAAGCCAAAGTGCCATCCATCAGAGTCAGCATGGTTTTGTGAAGGGTAAATCATGTTTGACTAATTTGGTTGAGAAGATGTAACAAGCAAAGTGGATAATGGGGATCCTGTAGATGCAGTATATCTGGACTTCCGGAAGGCGTTTGATAAAGTGCCGCACAGAAGGTTAATTCAGAAGGTGAGATCATTGAGATCACATGGGACTAGGTGTAACTTATGAGCTTGGATAGAAGACTGGCTGACAGACAGGAGACAGAGAGTTGGGATAAATGGGTATTTTTCTGGATGGCAAGATGTAACTAGTGAGGTGCCACAGGGTTTGGTCCTTGAGCTCCAGCTATTTGCAATCTGGAAGTGTGGAGGAACAGAGGGATCTTGGGGTCACCGTACATAGATCCCTCAAAGTTGCCACCCAGTTGATAGGGTGTTAAGAAGGCGTATGGTGTGTTGGCTTTCATTAACAGGGGGTTTGAGGTTTTTAAAATAGAGTACCCAATTATTTTTTCCAATTCAGGGGCAATTTAGCGTGGCCAATCCACCTATCCTGAACATCTTTGGGTTGTGGGGGTGAAACCCACGCAGACACGGGGAGAATGTGCAAACTCCACATGGACAGTGACCCAGGGCTGGGATTCAAACTCGGGTCCTCAGCGCTGTCGGCAGCAATGCGAACCACTGTGCCACCGTGCTGCCCTAACGGGGTTTGAGTTTAAGAGCCGTGAGGTTTGCTGCAACTTTATTAAGCCCTGGTTAGACCACACTTGGAATATTGTGTCCAGTTCTGGTCGCCTCATTATAGGAAGGATGTGGATGCTTTGGAGAGGGTACAGAGGAGATTTACCAGGATGCTGCCTGGACTGGAGGGCATGTCTTATGAAGAAATGTTGAGGGAGCTAGGGCTTTTCTCACTGGAGCAAAGAAGGCAGAGAGGTGACTTGATAGAGGTGTACAAGGTAATGAGAGGCAGGGATTAGAGTGGATAGCCAAAGACTTTTCCCTTGGGCGGAATTGGCTGTCACGAGGGGACATCATTTTAAGGTAATTGGAAGAGGGTATAGGGGAGATGTCAGAGGTAGGTTCTTTACACAGAGAGTGGTGGGTGCATGGAATGCACTGCCAGCAGAGGTGGTGGAGTCAGAGTCATTAGGGACATTTAAGCGACTCTTAGACAGGCACATGGACAGCAGTAAATTGAAGGGTTGTAGGTTAGGTTGATCTTAGATTAGGAAAAATGGTCGGCACAACATCGTGGGCCGAAGGGCCTGTACTGTTCTATGTTCTACATTAACAACTTGGATACAGGGATAGAAGGTTCTATAGCCAAATTCGCAGACAACATAAAAATAGGTGGGGCAGAAAGTTGCAATGTGGAAATATGAACCTTACAAATTCAGGAGAGTGGGTCAAAATGTGGCAGATGGTGTTTAACGTGGATAAGTATGAGGTCATGCAATTTGGTCGAAAAAATGGGAAGGCAACTTATAATCTAAATGGGGGGAGACTTTGGTGATCCCCGATGCAGAGGGATCTGGGTATCCTCGTGCATGAGTCACAGAAAATGAGCATGCAGGTAGAGCAGATAATAAGGAAAGCAAATGGAATGTTGGCATTTATCGTAAAAGGAATAGAGAATGAAGGTAAGGAAGTGTTGTTGCCACTATACAAGGCCGCACCTGGAATATTGTGCACAGTTTTGGTCCCGTTATTTGAGGAACGATGTAGTGGCATTGGAGGCAGTTCAGAGGAGGTTCACTAGATTGATTCCAGAGATGAGGGGTTTGTCATATGAGGGGAGATTGAATAGTTTAGGCCTATACTCTCTAGAGTTTAGAAGAATGAGGGGAGAAAAAATTGAGGTATACAAGATGCTAAAAGGTATGGAAAAAGTAGATGTGGAGCAGATAATAATCTTTATTATCGTCACAAGTAGGCTTACATTAACACTGCAATGAAGTTACTGTGAAAATCCCCTAGTCGCCACACTACGGCGTCTGTTCGGGTACACAGAGGGAGAATTCAGAATGTCCTATTCACCTAACAAGAACACATTTTGGGACTTGTGGGCGGAAACTGGAGCACGGGAGGAGATCAACACAGACACGGGGAGAGCATGCAGACTCCACACAGACAGCGACTCAAGCGGGAATCAAACCTGGGTCCCTGGTGCTGTGAAGAAATTGTGCTAACCACTGTGCTACCGTGCTTCCTCTTGTGATTCCTCTTGTGATTCCTGTTGTGGGGCATTCTAAAATGCGAGGTCATAATTTCAGATTAAGAGGTAGCAAATTTAAAACAACTTTGAGGAGAAACTAGTACTCCCAAAGGATTCTAAATTTATGGAACTCGCTACCTGTTATAACCTGCCTACTTACCATTGGCTGGGGACTAATGACTATCCCACAATCCTGTGGGAGTATGAGCTTCCCCAATAAGGGGGGGCGGAGAAACCACTAGTAAACTTCTAGTATAAATAAAGCTGGCCAGTTCAGGAACGAGCAGGCAGGAGTATGTAGCAAGGGAAGTTACTGCTACTGTTATGTATATATGTTATAGTAAATAAATGTTATTACTTTGTATCCTTAAAACTCGTGCTGGATTCTTCGTGGCCCTTACAAAACTGGCGACGAAGGTTAAAGTGAATAGCTGTCTGCACTGCTGAAGCCACCTGCCTGAAGTTTTGTTGGATACAGGTTGGAAGTTGTTTTCTATTATACCATGCCTCTGTACGGACGTTTGGATGTTTTTGATGCTGCGCTGGAAAGCTGGAACCAGTACACACAACGGATGCGTTACTATTTCCGGGCAAACAATATCACCGAAAACGAGCGCCAGGTGGTCATATTGCTCACCGCCTGCGGCCCGCATACGTTTGGGGTGATTAGGAGCCTTACGTACCCAGCTGCGCCGGACATCAAAATGTTTGATGAACTTGTGAATATAGTGGGGCAACATTTTAACCCTACCCCGTCCACGATAGTCCAGCGTAACCGGTTTAATACTGCTGAGAGGACCCCTGGAGAATCCCTTGCCGATTTTTTATCCAGGCTACGCGGGATTGCGGAATACTGTGACTACGGTGAGACCTTGTCAGAAATGTTACACGACCGTTTGGTTTGCGGTATTAACAATGCGGCCACCCAGAGAAAGTTGTTAGCGGAGCCAACATTGACTTTTCAACAGGCAATACAAATAGTCTTGTCCCGAGAGAGCGCAGAGCGAGGAGTACAGGAGCTACAGGGAATGGAAGTGCATGCCTTGGAGCGCAACCCCTTCCATCCGAAAACGTCCCCCTGCACTCCTGCAGTACCTTGGGCGAGGCAACGTCCGGACCGACGCCAGTGGCCGTCGGACATTCCTCCCCGAAGGGAGCCTTCTCCAGAGCCAATGGATGAGGAGCCATGTCCGTGTCAGACTTGTAGGCGCCGACCCCGTCGCGGACGGCGGTCCTGGGGGCGCCAGAGGCGCCGTCGTTCCGACCGAAACTGGGACGAGCCCAGGGGCCGTAACTGGGACCAGCCCAGAGGCCGTACCTTCCATGTGGATGAACCTGCGGCGACTACTCCTGAGGACGTGGAGACGGAGGACGACTGCCTGCAGCTGCATTGTGTGGCAGCTCCCCGTGTGGCCCCCATTAAGGTGATAGTACGGGTCAATGGCCACCCGCTTGAGATGGAGTTGGATACTGGTGCAGCGGTCTCCGTGATCGCCCAGAGGACATTCGACCGCATCAAGCAGGGTATCCAGACCCTTACATTAACCGACTCACAGGCCAGGTTGGCCACCTACACGGGGGAACCACTGGACATTGCAGGAACTACAATGACCCCTGTTGTCTATGGACGCCAGGAGGGGCGTTTCCCACTTATCGTGGTGCGCGGCCATGGGCCCAGCCTGTTGGGTCGGGACTGGTTGCGCTATTTGCGGTTGCAATGGCAGCACATCCTCCAAACAGTTTCTGAAGGGTTGACTGAGGTGCTAGGACGATACCCAAATGTATTCCAGCCTGGTTTGGGGAAAATAAAAGGGGCCGTAACCCGTATCCAAGTTGAACCAGGAGCCACGCCGCGCTATTTCCGGGCGCGCCCAGTGCCTTACGCCTTGCTCGAGAAGGTAGAAGGGGAGCTCACTCGTTTGGGTATTATCAGGCCCGTCCGTTTTGCTGACTGGGCAGCACCAATTGTACCTGTAATGAAGCCAGATGCCACAGTTCGCTTGTGTGGCGACTATAAACTTACAGTGAATACAGTTTCCCGACTCGACCGATATCCAATGCCTATGAATATACACGGTTGCCCTTTGGAGTATCCTCTGCCTGCGCAATTTTTCAACGTGTTATGGAGGGCATTTTGAGAGGTTTACCACGTGTGGCTGTCTACCTAGATGACGTTTTGATTACAGGGACGTCGGAGCAGGAACATTTGGAAAATCTGGAGGTTGTCCTTAGACGCCTTTCGGAGGCTGGAGTCCGTTTACGTCGCACAAAGTGCGTATTTCAGGCAAAGGAAGTAGTCTACCTAGGTTATCGGGTGGACCGCGAAGGTCTGCACCCCGTCACAGAGAAGGTGCGTGCAATTCAACATGCCCCCGCCCCGACTGACACTTCGCATCTTTGTTCTTTTCTCGGTCTCGTAAACTATTACGGGAAGTTCCTCCCCAATCTGGCAACTACGCTGGCCCCATTGCACCTTCTGCTAAAGAAAAATCACACCTGGGTTTGGGGTCAGCCGCAAGAAACCGCTTTCCGGCGGGTAAAGCAACAATTGTCGTCGTCTGGGTTACTAACCCACTATGATCCTGGAAAGCCTTTGCTCGTCACATGTGATGCATCCCCGTATGGTATTGGGGCCGTCCTGTCCCACAAGATGGAGAACGGGGCCGAGCGACCGATAGCTTTCGCCTCCCGCACATTGACTGCAGTGGAGAAAAAGTACGCGCAGATCGAGAAGGAGGGCCTGGCAGTGGTTTTTGAGGTGAAACGCTTCCACCAGTACGTGTACGGTCGCCATTTCACTATCATGACTGATCATAAGCCCCTGTTGGGACTTTTCAGAGAGGATAAGCCAATGCCGCCCATTGCTTCTGCACGGATCCAGCGCTGGGCTTTGTTGCTTGCTGCATACGAGTATTCTCTGGAGCACAAACCAGGTACGCAGATAGCAAATGCCGACGCACTGAGCCGATTGCCTTTATCGACCGGCCCCATGACGACCCCCACGACCGGTGAGGTGGTTGCAACCCTAAATTTTATGGACACCTTGCCTGTCACGGCATCACAGATCCGTGAGTGGACCCAGATGGAGCCAGTCCTGTCAAAGGTTCGGCGTATAGTCCTGTATGGTGGGCAGCATAGACAGCTCCCAGGCGAGTTGCGGGCATTTTCCTCCAAGCTGTCAGAATTCAGCATGGAAGATGGCATCCTCTTGTGGGGGACGCGTGTGATTGTCCCGGAAAAAGGCCAGGAGCTGATACTAACAGACTTGCACAATGGGCATCCAGGCGTGACCAAAATGAAAATGTTGGTCAGGAGTTATGTCTGGTGGCCAGGCCTCGACACCGACATTGAGAAGGTGGCCCAAAACTGCTCCATTTGCCAGGAGCATCAGAAGCTTCCGCCGGCCGTGCCCCTACATCACTGGGAATGGCCAGGGCGGCCTTGGGCACGCTTGCATGCAGATTTTGCAGGCCCTTTTCAAGGATCCATGTTCCTTCTACTAATTGACGCCCAGTCCAAATGGCTATAGGTGCATAAGATGCAGGGGACAACGTCCTGCGCAACAATTGAAAAGATGCGTTTATCGTTTAGTATGCATGGCCTCCCCAAGGTGCTGGTCACGGATAACGGCACTCCATTCACGAGTGAGGAGTTTGCGAGGTTCACGAAGATGAACGGCATCCGCCATATCCGCATTGCCCCTTACCACCCGGCTTCAAATGGGTTGGCAGAGCGCGCAGTGCAGACATTCAAAAGAGGCCTAAAGAAGCAGTCTTCCGGATCAATGGACACGAGACTGGCTCGCTTTTTGTTTACGTACAGGACTACCCCCCATGCAGTGACTGGGGTAGCTCCCGCAGAACTCCAAATGGGCCGGAGACTTCGCACCGGCCTTAGTGTGGTTTTCCCGGACATTGGCGCAAAAGTACGCCGCACACAAGAACGGCAGGGACAGGGATTTTCTCGGCATCGGCCAATTCGGCAGTTTGCGCCCGGTGACCCAGTGTTCGTTCGGAATTTTGCTGGTGGTGCCCAATGGGTTCCTGGTGTAATCATTCGCCAAACGGGCCCTATATCTTACCAAGTGCAAGCCCAGGGTCGTCTCCAGCGAAAACTTGTAGACCATGTTCGGTCCAGAAGACCATCCCCTCAAAAGATTCCCCACCCCCGGAGCTCATTTCAACAGCCGCAGAGACCAGAGAAGGTAGTCCTCACAATCTTCCACTGGTGCCTCATTCGAAGCCTGCGCAGGTCGTTACGGGACCGAATGGAGATAGAGACGCTGACATGACGGAGGCAGCAGACTCTGACTCCGAGATGGAGACACAGGATGCATCAGAGGGGGAATCCTCGGGTCAACGGGCCGTGGATGTGCAACCATTGCGCCGTTCATCACGGAAGCGCCGGTCTCCGTCTCGTTACACGCTGCCTGATCCAGCGCCGCGTGCAAATGATGTCCAGCCTGCGGCCAAACAAGTCCGACGCCCTCCTTCACCAGGGTCTTCGGTGGATTCCTTGGACTTTGGGGGAGGGATGTTATAACCTGCGTACTTACCATTGGCTGGGGACTAATGACTATCCCACAATCCTGTGGGAGTATGAGCTTCCCCAATGAGGGGGGTGGAGAAACCACTAGTAAACTCCGAGTATAAATAAAGCTGGCCAGTTCAGGAACGAGCAGGAAGGAGTATGTAGCAAGGGAAGTTACTGCTACTGTAATGTGTATATGTTACAGTAAATAAATGTTATTACTTTGTATCCTTAAAACTCGTGCTGGATTCTTCGTGGCCCTTACAAAACTACCTCAGTGTGCGGTGGATGCAGGGTCAGTGAGTAAATTTAAGGGGGAGTTAGATAGATTTTTAATTGGTAATGGGTTGACGGGTTATGGAGAACGAGCATGACAGTGAAGTTGAGGCCAGGATGGGATCAACCATGATCACATTTAAGGTGTTTAGGCTTGGGAGGCTAATTGCCGCCAACTCCCGCTCCTTGGTCATGTGTTCTACGGAGGAGATGATCTGTCTTATTTTGCAATCCAGCTCTTGGTCTGAAGCATTGTAGGTAACAGATGAGGGACATATCAGCCACAATAGAATGGCGGAGCAGACTCAATGGGCCGAATGGCCTAATTCTGCTCCTATATCTTATGATCTTCTGAACTTATGGAGATGTCCAGGCCTTGCTGCATTTGGACATGGACTGCTTATCTGAGGAGTCGCAAATGGTGCTGAACATTGAAGTATTCTGGCTCCCGGGAACCCCCATCATCACCGGCGGAGCGTGAGGCTGGTGGGATTCACTACTGGTTGGCAAAAACCAGTCATTCTGACCACAGAGCACGATATCCATGGGTCTGGGATGGGGGGGTGGGGATGAGGAGTGGGGGGCATTCAACTTAACTGAGAAATCTGGGCACACTGCCGATTTCTGATTTCCGAGACACCAAAGTATTTAAATTGACACAAGTAACAACATTTTGTTCTAAATAACTGGTTCACACTTCTAGTCTGAAGCAGGAGAGCAATCTGGACAGGAGCAGTGAAAAAGATTACAGTTGTAATACACTTACCTGGAAGCACCATGTGTCCATTCCTGGAAAGAGAACAGCTTTGACCTGTGTTTAACCCACTCAGATCCTTTAGCTGCACACCATTCATTCATTTCTGGCAGTGGACTGTGATTGACAGCTTCCACAAAACAGCTGTGAGTCTTGCTTCAGTCACCCCCTTTCATGGATGAGTAACTCTATGTGGTGTACCCAATGTTTACAAACAGCACCCAACTCAAAGAGAGTTAAGTGCATTCCAATCAGGCCCTTCACGCTTGAGTGATTTTCAAAGGGCTGAGTTAGAAATTGACAACACTTAACTCTCTTTGATGTGGTTGATGCCATTGTGGGGGGGGGGGGGGGTGCACAGGTAAGAACAGCCATAGAATCCCCACAGTGTAGAAGGAGATCATTTGATTCACCTACCCTAACCTAGGAGGGAGAGGGGCATGCTTCATAGAATTATCATAGAATTTACAGTGCAGAGGAGGTCATTTGGCCCATGGTGTCTGCACCGGCCCTTGGAAAGAGCTCCCCACTCAAGCCCACACCTCCACCCTAACCCAGTAACCCCACCTAACCTTTTTGGACACTAAGGGCAATTTATCATGCTTGGGCAGTACTTCCTGGCACTGTCCCCTGTCATTGACCTCCAAGGCAGTACCAGGGAGCCATTGGGGCAGTGCTAGGAAGCAGTGACAGGAGACAGTGCCAGGAGTGGCCCCCTGAGGACTCCATGGTGGGGGTGGTCCACATGGCCGTGAAGGGGGGGGGGGGGGGGATAATGGGGAGGCTGGTTCCCGCTTAGTTGGGGGGGTGGAGGTGGTTTCTGTTTTTTTTTAAATCGGCAATTGGGGCATCCTTTAAAAAGGGATCCCTGATCTTGAGATACCCTGCGTTGCTGGCTTTTTTCAGTCCCATCCCGCCAGCCTGATTACATGGGCCAGGCCCCCATTTTCCTTTTGCTCAGAATGCTGCACAAAGTGGCGAGAAAAGGTCGTGACGAGTTGCATGCTGGTTTTCTCACCTCAGCAATTACTGAATTCCACCCATTGTCTGTGGCTCTTTCCTCACCTCCAGTCATTTGCCACTAATTCAATTCCCCATCTCAGTCAGCTGAACCAGAGGGCTCCCAACACTGTTGACCTATTTCACTCTGAACTGAGCTTCTGAATTCATATCCCCTTCATTATAATTGGATTGGATTGGATTGGATTTGTTTATTGTCACGTGTACCGAGGTACAGTGAAAAGTATTTTTCTGCGAGCAGCTCAACTGATCATTAAGTACATGAGAAGAAAAGGGAATAAAAGAAAATACATAATAGGGCAACACAACATATACAATGGACTTCGAGAGCAATCCAGCAATCCACTACAATGGATTTAATCACTGCCGACTTCCAACTCCAAGGCTTTGTTGAGTTCCATTCATCATTACTCTTTCATATGATGATACTCTTGAAGTTTTCTGTGCTTTGTCCTTTTGCCCCTTTGTTCCACACCGCAGACTTAAACACTTCCAATATCATGGCCAGCCTGAGAGTTGTGCCTCCTTAGTTTGAAATGTGTAACAATAACACATTTAAAGTAAATTTTGAAAGGGAGGGTGCAAGCATGGTATATTCTCATGCTCTAAATGTGTAACGTTTTAAGCAGAAGATTTTAAGCTTGAAAAAAGTAGAACATCTGAAATATCTAGTGGAGTTTGGTGACAACCTTAACTCCATAACTGTTGGGACTATCTCCCTACTTGACTCCACTTTTTCCATAATCTGTATTGAGCTTTTGCCTCCGAGAACCAACATTAGGTTCTGCACAGGTAAGGCTTTGGAGGTAAAGTTCATAATGATGTGATGGATAACAAGTCCTGTCTCTGGCAAGTTCATCTTTTTGGATGGATGGCCAAATCTGAGCTTTCTGATTGCACAGATGTTGCTACAAATTTTGATGCAACCTTTGGCAGATATTTAGATTAGTTGAGTCAAGGATTGGAAGAAATAATCCAGCCTGTAGTTTTACTGGAATAACAACAGAAAATGTTAAAAACAGCAGGTCTGGCAGCATCTGTGGAGAGAGAATAGAGTTAATATTTCAAGTCTATTTGGCTCTACTTAGAACTGTGGTTTTATTGGGATAGATAACGCTAATGGACTATTCAGATTATGGAGAAGACAGAGAAAACTGCAGTACCAAGAGTCATCGAACTGATGGACCATTGAGATGCTTCTGTGCCCATGCAAAATGTCTGAAATATAAACTCCTGGAAAGATAATTTTGTATAGCATCAGGAAACCAAAATGTTACAGATGTTACTGAAAGAAGGTTAGATTAAATACTGATAACTATATTACAGAATATAACTGTTTTAGGAAAGATAGAAAAGACCAGAAAGGAGAAGATATCGCCTTTTATATGGAGATAATCTGCTTGCACTGGCAAGAGATATTAACACATTAGCAGTCATTGAAGCTGTTTGGATTCATTATTTCAAACCAAGAGCCCTAAATTGCAGAATGGGTTGCTAGTTGGCTTCAAGCATGAAAGCAGAGAGTGGGAGTTAAGGCAGTAATTCAGAGTGGCAGAAGATGAGAAGTGCTGTTCCATATGGATCAGCACTGTGACCACTGCTGTTCACATTTTACATTAATAATTTGGATTTTGGAATCAAAAACAAGTGTATAATACCCAATTGGGGAGATAGTCAATACCGAACCTTAGTTAGGCCACACTTGGAGTATAGTGTTCAATTCTGGTCGCCACACTACCAGAAAGATGTGGAGGCTTTAGAGAGGGTGCAGAAGAGATTTACCAGGATGTTGCCTGGTATGGAGGGCATTAGCTATGGGGAGAGGTTGAATAAACTCGGTTTGTTCTCACTGGAACAACGGAGGTTGAGGGGCGACCTGATAGAGGTCTACAAAATTATGGGGGGCATGGACAGAGTGGATAGTCAGAGACTTTTTCCCACGGTAGAGCGGTCAAAAGAAACTTACTTACACAAAGAGTGGTGAGCAGGTGTGGTCTGTTATCACATGGAATAGTTAAAGTAAATTGGCGGCAATATAGCACAATAGTTAACACTGCTGCCTCATAGCTCCAGGACCCTGGGTTCAATTCTGGCCTCGGGTGACTGCAGAGTTTGCACTTTCTCCACGTGTCTGCGTGTGTTTCCTCTGGGTGCTCCGGTTTCCTCGCACAGTCCAAAGATGTGCAGGTTAGGTGGATTGGCCATGCTAAATTGCCCTTCGTGTCCAAAAGGTTATGTCGGGTTACTGGGTTACGGGGTATGCTCGCGACGTGGGCTTAAGTCGGGTATTCTTTACAAGGGCCGGTGCAGACACGATGGGCTGAATGGCCTCCTTCTGCACTGCAAGTTCTATGATTCTCTGATATTATGAATTTAAAGGAGAAACTGGACAAGCATTTGAAGGAGAAGGGGATAGAGGGTTACAGTAGCACTCTTTTCCCTTGGTCTCTGTGGCTATTAGCATGCTTTTTCCTGGGTTTCTGTGGCTATGACTCATCTTTCATTCCCTCAGCCTACAATATTCATATCTGCCACTTTCTATGTCTTTTAGCTTTTATAAAGGGTCATTTGGACTCGAAACATTAGCTCTTTTCTCTCCCTACAGATGCTGCCAGACCTGCTGAGATTCTCCAGCATTTCTCTCTAGAGGGTTACAATGATATATTTAAACAAAGAAAGATGGGAGGAGGCTTATGTGAAGCATTACCCCTGACACAGAATGATTCGGCCAAATGGCCTGTTCTGTGCTGTATGTCCAATGTAATTGCATGTAAGTTTATGATTGAACCTGTTATGTATATCCAGGATATGCATCCCTCGCTGACGCGGAACAATTTTCACAAATTGCTCCGACTTTGAGTTTGGAACTTTTTGAATGAACAAATAAGGCTGTCACGGGGGTTACCCCAAGATCACCAAACAAGAAACATTACAAGTTATTCCTTTCAGGGCACCACTAATGTAAGTAAGAAATGTGTGGTCCTATCAAACTAAAAGATGCAAAAATAAGAAAGAAAGTCCCAGCATAAGGAAAGGAAATATTTCTAAGTAAAGCATAGGGTGAAATTCTCTGTTTGGGAAACAAGGGATGAGATTCTCCGTTTCCGACGCCGATTTCTTAATCGGCGATCGAACAGTGAATCCATTTTTATGAGTGAATCTGGGACGGCACCTGTTTTACGCAGGTTGCACATGCTCCGCCCCATCCATCACCACAGCACGCGCCATATGCCATTGGGGGGCACTATCTGGCAGGTCGGGTCCACACATGGCTAGCGCCATGTTGTACAGCGTGACCTCTGCAGGTCCTTGCCGTGTACATGCACGGCCATGGACTTGGAAATTCTCAGCCTGTTTATTTTGTGGAGGCTGGGAATTTTACGTGGCACGGCTGCTAGCTCCTCACTGGTCGGAGGATCGGTGCTGGGGCGGTGCCAATTTTTCCCACGTAAAACACCATGGATCCTTTCAGACATAGCCTGAAAATCAGAGAATTTAGCCCTAGGTTCTCCCACTGGAGGAGAATTGCTACTGATTTACGTTCCACCTGGAGCCACCTGGAAGCGCAAAGCAGGAAGCAATTCAGTATTTCTCACCTTGCAAATTTATGCATAGTGAGGAGCAGGAGAGATTCTGGAGGGATTTGCACCATCGGGCCGCCATTTTGAGCGGGTGGCCCGATAGCAAAACCCCACGACGACCCCCTCTCCCCCAGCACTGCCAAGCTACCCCCCCCCCCCGCATCATGAAGAACCAATTCAGGACCGGCATGTTCCTGTGAGGAAGAAGGAGAAATACGGCAATTTACGGGAACCTTGGATAACAAGAGATATTGTAGGCCTCGTCAAAAAGAAAAAGGAGGCATTTGTCAGGGCTAAAAGGCTGGGAACAAACGAAGCCTGCGTGGAATATAAGGAAAGTAGGAAGGAACTTAAGCAAGGAGTCAGGAGGGCTAGAAGGAGTCACAAAAAGTCATTGGCAAATAGGGTTAAGGAAAATCCCAAGGCTTTTTACACGTACATAAAAAGCAAGAGGGTAGCCAGGGAAAGGGTTGGCCCACTGAAGGATAGGCAAGGGAATCTATGTGTGGAGCCAGAGGAAATGGGCGAGGTACTAAATGAATACTTTGCATCAGTATTCACCAAAGAGAAGAAATTGGTAGATGTTGAGTCTGGAGAAGGGTGTGTAGATAGCCTGGGTCACATTGAGATCCAAAATGACGAGGTGTTGGGTGTCTTAAAAAATATTAAGGTAGATAAGTCCCCAGGGCCTGATGGGATCTACCCCAGAATACTGAAGGAGGCTGGAGAAGAAATTGCTGAGGCCTTGACAGAAATCTTTGGATCCTCACTGTCTTCAGGGGATGTCCCGGAGGACTGGAGAATAGCCAATGTTGTTCCTCTGTTTAAGAAGGGTAGCAAGGATAATCCAGGGAACTACAGGCCGGTGAGCCTTACTTCAGTGGTAGGGAAATTACTGGAGAGAATTCTTCGAGACAGGATCTACTCCCATTTGGAAGCAAATGGACGTATTAGTGAGAGGCAGCATGGTTTTGTGAAGGGGAGGTCGTGTCTCACTAACTTGATAGAGTTTTTTGAGGAGGTCACTAAGATGATTGATGCAGATAGGGCAGTGGATGTTGTCTATATGGACTTCAGTAAGGCCTTTGACAAGGTCCCTCATGGTAGACTAGTACAAAAGGTGAAGTCACACGGGATCAGGGGTGAGCTGGCAAGGTGGATACAGAACTGGCTAGGTCATAGAAGCAGAGAGTAGCAATGGAAGGATGCTTTTCTAATTGGAGGGCTGTGACCAGTGGTGTTCCACAGGGATCAGTGCTGGGACCTTTGCTGTTTGTAGTATATATAAATGATTTGGAGGAAAATATAACTGGTCTGATTAGTAAGTTTGCAGACGACACAAAAGTTGGTGGAATTGCGGATAGCGATGAGGACTGTCAGAGGATACAGCAGGATTTAGATTGTTTGGAGACTTGGGCGGAGAGATGGCAGATGGAGTTTAATCCGGACAAATGTGAGGTAATGCATTTTGGAAGGTCTAATGCAGGTAGGGAATATACAGTGAATGGTAGAACCCTCAAGAGTATTGAAAGTCAAAGAGATCTAGGAGTACAGGTCCACAGGTCATTGAAAGGGGCAACACAGGTGGAGATGGTAGTCAAGAAGGCATACGGCATGCTTGCCTTCATTGGCCGGGGCATTGTGTATAAGAATTGGCAAGTCATGTTGCAGCTGTATAGAACCTTAGTTAGGCCACACTTGGAGTATAGTGTTCAATTCTGGTTGCCACACTACCAGAAGGATGTGGAGGCTTTAGAGAGGGTGCAGAAGAGATTTACCAGAATGTTGCCTGGTATGGAGGGCATTAGCTATGAAGAGCGGTTGAATAAACTTGGTTTGTTCTCACTGGAACAAAGGAGGTTGAGGGGAGACCTGATAGAGGTCTACAAAATTATGAGGGGCATAGACAGAGTGGATAGTCAGAGGCTTTTCCCCAGTGTAGAGGGGTCAATTACTAGGGGGCATAGGTTTAAGGTGAGAAGGGCAAGGTTTAGAGTAGATGTACGAGACAAGTTTTTTACGCAGAGGTTAGTGGGTGCCTGGAACTCGCTACCGGAGGAGGTGGTGGAAGCAGGGACGATAGTGACATTTAAGGGGCATCTTGACAAATACATGAATAGGATGGGAATAGAGGGATATGGACCCAGGAAGTGTAGAAGATTGTAGTTTAGTCGGGCAGCATGGTCGGCACGGGCTTGGAGGGCCGAAGGGCCTGCTCCTGTGCTGTACATTTCCTTGTCCTTTGTTCTTTGTTCTAGCCCCAGATTTTCTGAAGGCCCCATTCACAACCCACTCCCCCCAGGGACTCCCTAATTAGGGAGACCCTCATAGGAACCTCCTTAACAAAGGGACTCCCCCACAGGGATCCCTTTAATAGGAGGACTCTCACAGGGACCCCTAACTCTAGCATGTGTTTGCAATCCACTAACCTCTCTTTGATGTGGTTCATGTTTGTCAGCATTGGGTTTCAGCACTTAGAGACACTCACTCATGAAGGGAGATGAATGAATCAAGGCTGGACCTGTTTTATGGAAGATCCAATCACAGACCACTACGAGAAATGAATGAATGGCTTGCAGCTACAGGGTCTGAGGGGTTGCAACACAGGTCACAGCTGCTCTCATTCCACGAATGGACACATGGTGCCTCCAGATAATTGTTACAACTCTAATTTCTGTCACTCCCCCTGTCGGACTGCTGTCCAGCTTCAAGACAGGGGTATTTATTTCTGGGGGGTCTGTGGGGGGAACTTTTAGTCAGAAGGTCCCTATGGGGGTGTCCTTCTAGTTAAGTGGTCTCTGTGTGGGATCCTTTAGTTAAAGGGTCCCTGTGGAAGATCCCTCTTGTCAGTGAGTCCCTGTGAGGGTCCCCCTATTAAGGGGGTTCCTATGGGGGGGTCCTCTGTTTAGGGGGTCCCTTGGGGGTCCCCTTATTTATGAGGTCTCTTAGGGAATTCTCAATTTAGTGGATCTCTGGGCGAGGGTAATGGGGTCTGGTGGAGGAGAGGTGGGCAGATTGTGCATAGTGGGGGGGAGGGGGGCTCTCGGATGGGCTTCGTGGGCAACTAACTTAAGGGGTTACGCACTTGGCCCACCGTGAGGGCCATCACATCAGGCTCACATTTTCTGAGACCTCTAATCATCCCCGCCCACGTGATTCCCAACCCAGAGCACCAAAGAATCACGGAAGGCCGGCGATAGGGTGCCGGGCCCACTAAGTGGATGAAAATGGGTCATTAGGATCCATTCACATTTATTTACATTCTCCTGCTGGTGCAAACTCGATCTTGCTGCCAGCAGGGGGCCAGAGCATCGCGATCGGATTCACGCCTGGCGCCGATCCCGATTTTTTGATTCTCTGCCGAATTTTGGATCCCACTATCGGTGGCACGCCATGGAGAACGCAGGCCACAATGTTGTTATCACCCCGTGATGACCTGGTTCCTTTTTGTATTTTGGGAGATTTCAACATTTCTTGTATTAATTGATCCAATAGGCAACCATCTGATGCAGTGGAAAGAATAGCTGAAACTTTTGTGGACACCATCATTGATTGTTTCCTTACAGTGCAGGTTGGCGAGGTAACTATAGGGATAAATATATTTTCGGTTAGATTTTTTTGCAGGATCCCGAACATCTGCTTACCTTTGAACAGAGTAGGATTTGAACAGTATTTAATCACATTGGCCAGTTCAAGACTGCAGCCATCTGATGCTGGCTCCAGATTTCAAGTCAGCTCATTTCATAATATGGCTGACAATCTCACAAAAGTTGACTAGGCAACCTGACCAGTCGGGCAATGAAGCACTGAGGATGAATGGCTTTTATTTAAAACCATTCTCAACCAGAATGAAGCCGTATATATCCTGATATTTGAAACAAAGTCATTATGGTTGACCAGGAATGTTCAGAATCAAGTTTGACTTTACATTATGCATTCTACACATTTAAAGCATTTGACGAGAGAAAGGTAGTTCTTTCTTTTATTTGGCTCCGTTTTGATAATGCTTCTGATAATTGTCTTGGGAAGTTTTTTCTGTTTCAAAGATGCTATGTAGCTACAAATTGTTGTTGTTGGTGTGGCACTGGGTAAGGCTTCCTGCCAGAAGCATAAATGTAGATAATCCACCTCACAGTTACATGTGAAATGGCCCAGAAAATATCAACGAGATTAATCCCAAATGTAAAATAGATGAGCTGTGAAGAAAGATTAGAGAAGCTTAAGCTTTACAGCTTGGAAAGAAGGCAGTTAAGTGGAGACCTCATTAAAGTAAATAAAATATTAAATGGCAAGTAGAAACAGATTATTACTTCAAAGTACATCAAAACGTGGGAGGAGAAAACATAAATGTAATATCGTGAAAAGTAAATCTTGAACAGGGAAGTTTATTGAACCACTGATGAAAATTTGCTGTTATCAATTTTTAAGCAATGTGACACAATGACACTTATAGTGACGAGTACTGATGGTCCAAGTGACCTTTCCACATCACTGAATTTTCTCTGTGCTATAAATTGCTCCACACGTAAGCTTTCAGAAATAAGTCAATTACCACTGAATATCTTTACATATTTTGTAATGCATTTAGGATTAGGAATCCAAATAATGGGCCAGGGTGAGAGCTGACTTTAATTGAGTAAGTGAATTTAACTTTCTTACTTTGAGGTTTCAGATTAACGGCTAACGATTTCAATTAAATGAATAAAGTCCTGGCTTCTAACAACAGAGCCATTTTAGGATAAGCTTCCTGTTGATTGGAATTCACAGAGCCTCCAGATGAAATTAATGCTGAGACCAGTCCCTTGAGGGCCCTGTGAAATGGACACCTCCATGGAATGCTGTCAGCCTTACATCTTTCTACTTCCACTGGAATAAAGGGGGCACACATGAGAATGTACAAGTAGTTACAGTGTAGTGAGCAAATGAAGTTCACTTCACCCTTTTCCGGACTACTAATGATTGATACACATTTCTCTTTCACACTTGGAATACAATGAATTGTGATCTCTCCTGAGTGACCGGGAAATCACAGTTAAGTTCTATGGTGTGTGCTGAACAGGATGTTTATTCCTGTGGCCTAGCTGCATGTCAGATATGCAAACATGCAACCAATGAACACTCAGAATAGGACACAATCAATGGACTGTCAGGACACTCAGTGGTGGCATCACCACAAGGGGGTATGACATAAACACTATAAAAGGGATGAGGCACTCACACCCTGATGTACCATCAATGACCACAAAACAAAAATGGTGAAACTATTGAGGCTTTATTGCACAAGATGTTGAGCTTCTTGCAGCTGGAACCAGAATGGGAGCAGCGCAGGAGAGCATACACTTTTATACATCGCCTGCTGGGAGGAACCAGCAGGCTGGGATTTACTGTGTTACCTGTAGTACAGTGGCAGTAGTAATACGCATAGTGTGTTCCAGTGGTGTTTATCACACACCCTGCCTCTTTCCACAGACATCTAGTGAGTTAGACAGGGTTGATCAGCAGCATCACACCCCAGCACGTGGCTTAGAGCAAGCTGGTACAGTTAGGCTGAGTTACTACAGTTAGATTAGCAGAGAGTCGAACTCATTTGAGAACTGTGTTAATAGTTCAATAAACACGTTGAACTAATTTCAGAGTCTGGAGCATCCTTTAGTTAAGACTGCACCAAGTAGCAGCCTGTGTTATCTGAAGCAGCATAACAAAACATGATACCAGGAGTGACTGTTCAAGCTATTTAGTTAAACTCAGCAAGATCCGTGACAACCGGCTACTGCATACAGGCACAATGGACAAGATTCAGGCTCCTCATCAGCTCAGGACCATCGGCAATCTTAGTGGCAACTGGCGATCATTCAAGCAGACACTTCAACTATATGTGGAAGCATCCGACCTCAATGGCGCGACCGATGCACGGAAGATAGTTCTTCTACTCACCACTGCGGGTGCCCATGCGATAGAGATCTTCAACTCCTTTCACTTTTCTGAAGGACAGGACAGAACAAAGTACCAAACCATCCTGGACAAATTCGACAGCCACTGCGAGGCGGACACCAACAAAATCTTCGAGCGCTACATCTTCAAGCAGAGGATGCAAGGTAAAGACGAATCCTTCACCTCCAATCTAACTAACCTTAGATTGCTAGCGCAATCCTGCAACTTCGGTCATATCACTGACTCCATGATCAGAGACCAAATCATTTTTGGAGTCCACTCTGATCCTCTGCGAGAACAATTGTTGAAAATCAAGCACATGACCCTGCCAGTCACGAGTGAAACATGTACCGTGCATGAGCATGAGCACTCTAAAAATCGCTATTCACAGTACAAAACGGCAGAAAGCGAAAGCCTCCCACGAGGTGGAGAGTATTCAGGCAATCTCCCGGATGCAGCGCCTCCACGTTGACGAAAGCAGCCATTTTGCACGCTCTTCCTGGGGCCCGACGCATGAGCAATGCGATTGGGAACACGAAACGGCTGGAAAACCGCACTGTGCAGGTGCAGACGTCCGAGAACCGCACCACGCATGCGCAACGACGCACTGAGTGTCATGATGCCGACGTCATGACGTGTGCAAACTGCGGCACTGCCCAGTTAAAAAAAAACTGCCCTGCAAGAGGCAAACACTGTTTAAACTGTGGGAAACCAAACCACTATGCAGCCCTGTGCAGATCTACACCACCAGTCAGGAGCCAGTGCTCCCAATTCCAACAGCGGCGCATCAGAAGTGTGCAACACCAAATGCATGACTCTGATCCAGGCAGTGCGACGGATCCAGATGATGAATACCTGGACAACACTTACGGAGTGGGCATTATTACGAAGTGCGAATACTCCACACTGGACACATCGCAAGTCCAATCAATCCTGGCTGTGGATTCCGAGGACGAATGGCATGCAGTGATGAAGGTCAATCACTGCCCCATCCAGTTCAAAATGGACAGAGGTGCCTCCGCCAACATGATTTCACAGGTGAACTTCAAGAGAATCAAGAAGCCCCTCACAATCCTGCCAGCTGCCTGCAAACTCCTGGACTACAATGGAAACGCAATCAAGGCACTGGGGTCCTGCCATCTGCAGGTGTCCAGCCGACACACACAAGCAAGCTTACGCTTCAAGCTTGTTAAACCAGAAAGGACGTCCCTGCTAGGTGCGCACGCCTGCAAACAACTGAACCTCATTCACAGGGTCTACACCACGACGCTGTCCCATTCGGATCTTCAGGCCAGCATCGACGACATCCTAACCCAGTATCCAGATGTATTTCGCAGGATGGGCACACTGCCATACTAGTACACGATTCTACTGCAGCCTGATGCCAAGCCAGTGGTCCACGCACCACGACGAGTCCCTGCTCCACTGAGAGAGAGCCCGAAGGCAGAGCTCACGAGTCTACAACAAAAAGGCAAAATGTCACTGAACTAACCAACTGGGTCAGCTCGATGGTGTGCGTAAAGAAGCCTTCGGGGGACCTATGCATCTGCATTGCCCCAAAGATCTAAACAAAAACATTATGCGGGAACATTACGCCATCCCGAAGAGGGAAGAAATCACAAGTGAGATGGCACACGCGCGCTTCTTCACAAAATTGGATGCATCCCAAGGATTTTGGCAAATCCAACTTGAAGAATCTAGCAGAAGGCTCTGCACCTTCAACACGCCTTTTGGCAGGTTCTGCTACAACCGAATGCCATTTGGCATCATCTTGGCATCAGAGATTTTCCATCGCATCATGGAACAGGTGGTGGAGGGAATAGAAGGGGTTCGTGTCTACGTTGACGATATCATAATCTGGTCCACAACCCCAGAGGAACATGTGTCGTGACTCAAGAAAGTATTCCGATGCATACATGAACATGGCCTCAAGCTAAACAGGTCCAAGTGCTGTTTTGGGACATCCACACTGAAGTTCCTGGGCGATCAGATTTCACGACACGGTGTGCGCCCGGACACAGACAAAATTAGTCATCGAGGCAATGAAAGTCCCTGAGGACAAGAAGGCAGTACTGGTGCTTCCTGGGAATGGTCAATTTCCTTGGCAAGTTCATCCTGCATTTGGCCACACACACCACGGCCCTACGCAACCTGGTGAAAAAATCAACCACCTTTGAGTGGAAGGCGGAGCACCGAACACAGTGGCTGGAGCTGAAAGCCAAGCTCACCACTGCACCCGTCCTTGCATTCTTTGACCCAGACCGAGAGACCAAGATATCCACAGATGTGAGTCAGGATGGCATTGGGATGGTGTTGCTTCAAAGAGACCCACTGAGACCAGATATGCGCAGATTGAGAAGGAATGTTTAGGCCTTCTCACCGGCATCCTCAAATTTCATGATTATGTCTACATTTACTGTTGAGACGGATCATAGGCCTCTGGTCCACATCATCCAAAAGGACCTGAACGACATGACGCCTCGTTTGCAGAGAATTCTGCTCAAACTCCAGAAGGATGATTTCAATTTGATGTACACACCTGGCAAGGAGCTCATCATCGCTGATGCATTGTCCCGCTCCATCAACTCACCCAGTGAACTACTGGAGATCTTCCAGCACATTGAATTACATGTACAACTGTGTGCAAGCACTCTCCCGGCAACAGATGAGAAGATCGTTCTCATCCGTGAAGAGACGGCCAAAGACCCCCTATCGCAGCGAGTCATCCACAACCTCAGCAATGGCTGGCAGAAAGGGCAATGCCCTCAATTCTACGTCAAGGACGACCTGACGCTGATAGATGGCATCCTGCTCAAGCTGGACAGGGTCATCATCCCGCTACGTCTCCAGAGCATGGTGCTGCAGCAGATTCATGAGGGACACCTGGGCGTAGAAAAGTGCAGACGCAGGGCCCGGCAAGCTGTCCTCTGGCCCGGCATCAACCAGGACATCACGGACATTTCCTGAACTGCGAAACCTGTCAGAGTTTCCAACCAGCGCAGAGCAAGGAGATGCTCCAAGCACATGACCTAGAGACCTCTCCGTGGTCCAAGGTTGGCATTGACCTATTCCACGCGAATGGTCGCAACTATATCTTAATCATCGATTACTTTTTGAACTATCCTGAGGTGTTGAAGCTGCCAGACCTCACCTCACGGACTTTCATCAAAACATGTAAAGAGACATTCTCACAGCATGGCCTCCCGAACACCGTCATGAGCGACAATGGCCCGTGCTTCCACAGTCGGAAATGGTCCACGTTTGCCAAGAGCTACAATTTCAGGCATGTCACCTCCAGTCCGCACTATCCGCAGTCCAATGGCAAAGTCGAAAAGGGGGGCACATCATTAAGCAGCTCGTCCGCAAGGCCTCGCACTCCGCTTCCGACATACACCTTGCACTACTTGCGTACCGGGTGACTCCCTTGTCCACCGGCATGTCGCCAGCTCAACTCCTGATGAACAGGGACCTGCGGACGACGCTTCCAGCCATACACCTGCCCACCCTTGATCACCTCCCGGAGCTGCAGAAGATGCAGCAGCTTTGCGACAGCCAGAAGCAGGGCTATGACGCACATGCTACCGATCTGGACGTGCTATCCCTGGCAGACACAGTCAGGATCAAGATACCGGATGGTGGGTGGTCTGCTCCAGCTGTCGTTGTTCGACAAGCCGCGCCCAGATCCTATGTCATACGTATGGCTGATGGCTCCATAGTGCGAAGGAATCGAAGGGCACTGCGAAAAGTTGCTTGCCCACAACCACTTTCCCCTCCATTTCCACATGTCGAATTGCCACCTGCAGACACCTCGAACCACGAGGCCACCAGTCATGCCTCCCACTCGCCTGTCAAGTCACAGTCATCCCCTCCACCACATTTCCGGCGGTCGACGAGGATCAGAGACTGGACTTATGAGCATTTGTTTTGTTTGTTCTGTTCTGTATTCCTCAGTCAGTCACATTAGACAGACACATTCACATGTATATACATCTAAAAAAAAAAGGGGAGATGTCATGATATGCAAACATGCAACCAATGAACACTCAGAATAGGACACAATCAATGGGCAGTCAGGACACTCAGAGGTGGCATCACCACAAGGGGGCATGCCATAAACACTATAAAAGGGATGAGGCACTCACACCCTGCCTCTTTCCACGGACAGAGATCTAGAGAGTTAGCCAGGGTTTATCAGCAGCATCACACCCCAGCACATGGCTTAGAGCAAGCTGGTACAGTTAGACTGAGTTACTACAGTTAGATTAGCAGAGAGTCGAACTCATTTGAGAACTGTGTTAATAGTTCAATAAACACATTGAACTAATTTCAGAGTCTGGAGCATCCTTTAGTTAAGACTGCATCAAGTAGCAGCCTGTGTTATCCGAAGCAGCATAACATAACACCGCACTGAGGACAAAAGTTTGCACGATCAGCTATCTGTTTGTTAGATACTGGCATTTGAGGGCAGAAAGTATAAGGGCCTTGCTGCCACTGTGAAGCTTGCATGCTGGTCATCCCTTGTCATACATTAAGTAGCCTACTGACAATCACAATAAAACATTCAAATGTAAAAAAACATGCATTTAAGCAACATTTCTTCATTCTATCAAAATGCCTAAAAGGTAGCAACTGCTTGCATTTTTATAAAACGTTTGATGTAGCAAATGTCTCAAGGTGCTTCACAGGAATATCAAACAACTTTTTATACTGAGCCATGAGAAGATGTTTGGGCAGGATACCTGGTCAAGAAGGTAGGCCTCGAAGCATCCAAAAGACAGAGAAAAAAGTAGAGAGGAGGAGAGGTTTTGAGAGGGAATTCCAACACCTAAGATCTATAGGCAGCACAAGACAATGCCACTGACAGTGTAGCAATTAAAATTGGAGATGAGAAAGATTCCCAAATTGGAGTGGGTTGTAGGGGCAGAGGAGGCCAGAGAGATAATGGGCGTCATTCTCCGACCCCCCCAGAGGGTCGGAGAATGGCCGTTGGCCGCCGTGAATCCCGCCCCCGCCGGTTGCCGAAGTCTCCGAAGGGAGAAAAGTCGGTGGGGCCTGTGCCGGGGTGGAGGTTGGGGGGGGGTCCGTGCCGGGGAGGGGGATGGGGGTCCGTGCCGGGGTGGAGGTTGGGGGGTGGTCCGTGCCGGGGTGGAGGTTGGGGGGGGTCCGTGCCGGGGTGGAGGTTGGGGGGGGTCCGTGCCGTGGAGGGGGATGGGGGGTCTGTGCCGGGGAGGGGGATGGGGGGTCCGTGCCGGGGTGGAGGTTGGAGGGGGGGGGTCCATGCCGGGGTGGAGGTTGGGGGGTGTCCGTGTCGGGGAGGGGGATGGGGGGTCCGTGCCGGGGTGGGGTTTGGGGGGGGGGGGGGTCCGTGCCGGGGTGGAGGTTGGGGGGGGGGTCCGTGCCGGGGAGGGGGATGGGGGGTCCGTGCCGGGGTGGAGGTTGGGGGGGGGTCCGTGCCGGGGTGGAGGTTGGGGGGGGATCTGTGCCGGGGAGGGGGATGGGGGGTCTGTGCCGGGGTGGAGGTTGGTGGGAGGTCCGTGCCGGGGTGGAGGTTGGGGGGGGGTCCGTGCCGGGGTGGAGGTTGGGGGGGGGTCCATGCCGGGGTGGAGGTTGGGGGGGGGTCCTTAACGGGGTGGAGGTGGGGGGGGGTCCGTGAAGGGGAGGGGGATGGGGGGACCATGCCGGGGAGGGGGATGGGGGGGGGTCCGTGCCGGGGAGGGGGATGCGAGGGCAAGTGAGTTGGTCCACCTGACCAGGTGCCAGCCTCCAACAGTTGGACCCATGCGGTCCATGCCACCTGGCTGGGGGGAGGAGGGGATATGGGCAATGATGACATGTCGTCGTTCCCCTCCCCCACACCAGGCCGTCATGTTTTCCGATCATCCAGCGATGTTGGCCGCCGTGGCGGCAGCCGCTCATGTCTATGTTGCCCTGGATGAGGAGGAGGAGGAGGAGGAGGAGGAGGAGCGTGCCAGAGAGGCAGCGCAGGCCGCCGCAGAGGGACAGGCGGCAGCCGCCTAGGCTGGAGGGACACCTGACCGACAGGACGAGGAGGGGGAGGAGGACGTCGCGGCCCCACGGCAACGGAGGCACCCGAGGGCGCCCCGTGTGTACCGGCCCCGGCAGTCATACCAGGACCTCACGGACCAGGAATGCAGGAGGAGACTCCGGATGAGGCGCGAAACCGTGGTACACATCTGCCACCTGCTGGCACACCTGTCACCGCGTGGCACTGGCGGGGGACACCCTCTCCCCGTGTCCGTCAAGGTTACGGTGGCCCTGAACTTTTATGCAACGGGGTCATTCCAGGCACCGAGTGGGGACCTGTCCGGCATATCGCAGACATAGGTGCATCGGTGCATCCGGGAAGTGACAGATGCCCTTTATGCCATGGCGCACCGCTACATCCGCTTCCCCGTGGACCGGGTCAGCCAAGATGCCCGGGCCGTGGGCTTCTCTGCCGTGGCCGGTTTCCCCATGGTCCAGGGCGCGATCGATGGGATGCACGTCGCCGTGCGGCCACCTGCAGATAACAGGGCCGTGTCCACCAATAGGAAGGGGACCTATTCGATGAATATACAGGTGGTCTGCGACCACCGCATGATGATCCTGCACGTCTGCGCCCGTTACCCAGGCAGTGTACACGACTCATACGTGTTGTCGCGGTCATCCATCCCCGGCATGTACGAGGGACGCCATCCCCGGCTGAGGGGCTGGTTGCTGGGCGACAGGGGCTACCCATTGCGATCGTGGCTGATGATGCCTGTACGGAGGCCACGCAATGAGGCGGAGAACCGCTACAATGATGCCCATGTAGCGACAAGGGGAGTGATAGAGAGGTGCGTTGGCGTGCTGAAGATGCGTTTCAGGTGCCTGGACCTCTCTGGGGGCGCCCTCCAGTATCGGTCAGATAGGGTCGGCCGCATCATTGTGGTGTGCTGCGTCCTGCACAACATAGCCCAGCAGAGGGGCGATGTGCAGCAGGCAGAGGAGGGCGGAGTGGAGGAGCAGCAGGAAGAGGCGCAGTCCTCCCCAGATGAGGGGGATGGGGGTAATGGTCAGGGCAGACGGGGTAGACACAGGCGGGTGGCTGTCCACCGTTATCGGCTGGCCCAGCGGGCACGGGACAGACTGATAGCCGCCCGCTTCACTGACTAGATGGGCGTGGGAATCGGGTAGTATAGCCACAGACCGCACACCATGGCAACAGCCGACCACCCACACCCCCCACCCATCCACCCACCCAGCAGCCTCACCCCCCTCCCCAACCCCACCCACCCCACCCGCATGCACACCACCACCCCCTATTGCCGATCCACCTGCGGCACAACGGTCCGGGCTCTCACAGTTGCGGGTGGACGCGTGTCTATGGCAGGCCATGGAGGATGATGACAAC
Organism: Scyliorhinus torazame; assembly: GCF_047496885.1. Taxonomy (NCBI): domain Eukaryota; kingdom Metazoa; phylum Chordata; class Chondrichthyes; order Carcharhiniformes; family Scyliorhinidae; genus Scyliorhinus; species Scyliorhinus torazame. Next base: position 177,448,739 of record NC_092712.1, read on the forward strand.
CCGCCTCCGATGAGCTCCTGGATCTACATCGTTGGACTATGTCTGACCCATGGCCACAGTACCACCATCCACCCGGACCATCCCTGCATGCGGCTGTGACACTGCAGCGCACGGTCCCGTCCTCTGCCCGGGGGATGTTGATGGCGGCCCAGGAGGAAGGGGGCAGACTCACCTGGGGCTGAGGTAAGACCACCCCTCACACACACACTTGCGCTCAACGTACATGACACCCCCGCACGCTTTGGACAGAGCACAAAGGCAGCTTCTGTAGGTGTAACATTGACTTTAATAACCAAAGGAGTTCATGCACGTGCCCTAGCCCCTAAAACTCATCTGTGCCCTGCACCCGGGCCAACTTACTCAGTGTCTAATTGTTAGGCCTTACGGGCCCTTTGACTACGTCTACGTGGTTCCCCAGACGGTACAGCAGAACTGGAGGTGGACTCCTGTGATTCCTGCCCTCTGACACTGGATCCCTTTGACGGCCGTTTCCTGGGGCGTCCTGGCCTAGATGGGCCAGGCTGCGGCCCGGGCGACTGGGATGGCGAGCTTCCAGCCTGTCCTGCCCGTTGCCCACCCGATGCACCTGGGACGGAAGGGGGGGAGTCCGAGGTGTCGCGGTGTACCGGGACCTCCCCTACAGGGGGAGCCGGGATGGACCACACCACCTCCTCCTCCCTCGGGGTGCCCGATGGCCCCCAGGCCTCTACATGGGTGGGGGATGCGAACGGACTGGCCATCCGACGCCCCCCCGACATCTGGCGCTGCCAGTCCTGGAGGCCCGTGCTGGTATCGACAGGGGTCTGCAGGTTTGCAGCCATGGAGCCCAGGGGGTTGGCAAACCCTGTCTGTGACAGTGCGACGCCGTCTCGCACATGGCCACTGGCGCCGATGCCCTCAGCGATGGCCTGCAGAGACTGGGCTATGGCGTTGAGCGCCTCTGCCATCTGGCGCTGGCACTGGCTCATGGCCTCCTGTGAGAGGGCAGCCATTTCCTGGGCCACAGACACCGCCTGCACGGAAAGCCCCAGGCCTCGCAAACCGTTCCCCATGTCTGACACCGTCGCACCCATTGCCTCCACCGCGGACGCCACCCGTGCGGTGTCAGCTTGGGTGGCACGCATGACCGGCACCACTCCCAGCTCCTGGACGTGGGTGGACTCCTCCACCTGCGACTGCAGCCGTCACAAGCCGCCCGTCACCCTCGTCGCTCGTCTCCGGGTCGGTGGTTGCATCGGATCTATGTGTGGGTGTGGTAACTCCAGGAACCCGGGATCCATCTGGGCGGCAGATGTTCGCTTGGGCTGGGCTGCCCTCCGACCGCCCGGCCCCTCTGCTGCTCCTACCTCCACCTGCTGTACCGGAACGGCTGTGTTGTGCGCACCAGTGAGTGTACCAGACCCCTCATCATTAAAGTGCCCAACCGAGGTGAGTGTTTCTGCGATGGTGGAGGGTGTTGGTGACAGCAGTGGCGTTGTGTCGTGCTCTTCGTCCCACTCTGAGTCCATGGCACTTTGGGGTGGGGGTTTGTCTCCACCCATCCACTCTGAGTCACTGTCCGGTATTTCGTCTTCCTGGGTAGTGCTGTCCCGGGTAGGGGTGTCCTGGGCAGTGCTGTCCCGGGTAGGGGTGTCCTGGGCAGTGCTGTCCCGGGTAGTGGTGTCCCGGGTAGTGGTGTCCCGGGTAGTGGTGTCCCGGGTAGTGGTGTCCCGGGTAGTGGTGTCCCGGGTAGTGGTGTCCCGGGTAGTGGTGCCCCGGGTAGTGGTGTCCTGGCTCGGATGTGACGGGGGCCTGTGGCTGCCCCCCTCGTCGCTGGGTGGTCGCTCCCGCACGTGACGGGGGTGTCGTCTCCCTGTTGCTCCAGGTCTGTCCGTCTCCCGTGGTGTGCGAGGGGCATCCTGCGGGCGTCGCATGCTGGAGGGTCCGGGTCTCTCCGTCTCCCGTGGCCTCCGAAGGGCATCCTGCGGGCGTCGCATGCTGGAGGGTTCGGGTCTCTCCGTCTCCCGTGGCCTCCGAGGGGCATCCTGCGGGCGGTCTGCATCTGCGGGGATGGGTGCCTGGACGTTTGGTCCTGCGATACACAATGAAGCATGCATGGTTAGACATCAGGCAGTGATCAGGTGATACGGGGGAGGGGGATATAGGGGAGGGGGGATATGGGAATGGGCTGTCGGTGGCTCACTTGCTACTACGCCCCCGACCTCTGCATCAGCAACCTCCTGGTCGTCAGGTCCGCCAGCCAGTTCCAGGGCCCTTTCCTCGTGTTCGGTCAGTGGCCTCTCATCAGCGGGGCCTCCTCCAGCCCTCACATGCTTCCTATTGTTGTGTGTGCGCTTATCCTGTGTGGGGTGGGTGGCAGGGGTAAAAGGCAACACTGTTAGGCAGCTATATGAATGCACGCCATCGGTTGCGCGTGCATTGCAGACGTTAAGGTTAGGGCTGGATTCACTTGGGGATATGGGGGAGGGGGGATATGGGGGAGGGCGGATATGGGGGAGGGGGGATATGGGGAGGGGGGGATATGGGGGATATGGGGGAGGGGGGATATGGGGGAAGGGGGGATATGGGGGAGGGGGGATATGGGGGAGGGGGGATATGGGGGAAGGGGGGATATGGGGGAAGGGGGGATATGGGGGAAGGGGGGATATGGGGGATATGGGGGGTATGGGGGAGGGGGGGATCTGGGGGAGGCTCACCCTGCCTGCTCTGACGAGGTCGTTCACCTTCTTGTGGCACTGGGTGCCTGTCCGTGGTGTCAGGGCCGTAGCGGTGACGGCCTCTGCCACTTCCCTCCACAGACGCCGGCTGTGGTGTGGGGGAACTCTGCGGCCGTGCCCGGGATACAGGGCATCCCTCCTCTGCTCCACCACGTCCAGGAGCGCCTCCACATCCCGTGACTCGAACCTCGGGGCTGAGCGGCGGCCAGCCATCCAGTCGGGTGTTCTGGTCGGGTCTTCCGGTCGGGTGGGGGGGAGCAGCGCGGCCTTATGAGCCGTCACGCCTTGCGGCGCGTATGTCGCTGCACGGCGTGAACCACTGCGCAAGCGCGGATCCCCTTACGTCGCTGCTAGCCCATTTCGGGCCGGAGACTTTCGACCCATTTTTCCGACGTGACGCAAGTTGGATTTGCGCCGCTTTTTGTGCCGATCGGCGGACTTTCCGCCGATAACGGAGAATTTCGCCCAATGTGTTGGATTTTCTGTTCGGGAGACTAAAGGCAGGATTCTCTATTGCCTGACGCCGAAATGCTGAGGGCAAAGGTTGAGGAGCAGGAGAATACCTCGAGAAGACAGAACCTGCGAATAGTGGGCCTGCCTGAAGGAGTGGAAGGTATGAGTGCCACGAGGTACGTCTCGAGGATGCTGGCGGGACTGGTGGCAGAAGGGGTGCTAGATAAGGCATCTGAAGTGAACCGAGCGCATAGGTGGCTGAGGTAAAAGCCAGGAGCTGGGGAGCCGCTGCGGGTGATGATCGTGAGACTCCATTAATTTTGTGGAGAATTAGAAAATTCTACGGTGGGCCAGGGAGAAGCGTAGCTGCGACTGGGAGGGAAATAACATCCGGATTTATCAGGACATCGGAGCCGAGTTGGCAAAAGGGCGAGCAGGTTTCAAAAAGGCCAAGGCGGTGCTGTACTGGCTGCAGATCAGATTTGGGGTGCTCTACCCGGCGAAATTATGGGTGACGTTCTGAGGCCGGGAGTATTATTCCGAGACCCCAGAAACGGCTGAAGACTTCATTAAGAAGCATAAACAGGGGGAGAACTGAGTGGACAATGCTTGGGAACCTGGGTGCTGGCACTATGTAATGGTCGTGAGCATAAGACCATAAGACATAGGAGCGGAAGTAAGGCCATTCAGCCCATCGAGTCCACTTCACCACTCAATCATGGCTGATTTCAACTCCATTTACCCGCTCTCTCTCCATAGCCCTTAATTCCTCGAGAAATCAAGAATTTATCAACTTCTGTCTTAAAGACACTCAACGTCCCGGCCTCCACCGCCCTCTGTGGCAATGAATTCCACAGACCCACCACTCTCTGGCTGAAGAAATTTCTCCTCATCTCTGTTCTAAAGTGACTCCCTTTTATTCTAAGGCTGTGCCCCCGGGTCCTAGTCTCCCCTGCTAATGGAAACAACTTCCCTACGTCCACCCTATCTAAGCCATTCATTATCTTGTAAGTTTCTATTAGATCCCCCCTCAACCTCCTAAACTCCAATGAATATAATCCCAGGATCCTCAGACGTTCATCGTATGTTAGGCCTACCATTCCTGGGATCATCCGTGTGAATCTCCGCTGGACCCGCTCCAGTGCCAGTATTCCTTCCTGAGGTGTGGGGCCCAAAACTGCTCACAGTATTCTAAATGGGGCCTAACTAATGCTTTATAAAGCTTCAGAAGTACATCCCTGCTTTTATATTCCAAGCCTTTTGAGATAAATGACAACATTGCATTTGCTTTCTTAATTACGGACTCAACCTGCAAGTTTACCTTTCGAGAATCCTGGACTAGGACTCCCAAGTCCCTTTGCACTTCAGCATTATGAATTTTGTCACCGTTTAGAAAATAGTCCATGCCTCTATTCTTTTTTCCAAAGTGCAAGACCTCGCACTTGCCCACGTTGAATTTCATCAGCCATTTCTTGGACCACTCTCCTAAACTGTCTAAATCTTTCTGCAGCCTCCCCACCTCCTCCATACTACCTGCCCCTCCACCTATCTTTGTATCATCGGCAAACTTAGCCAGAATGCCCCCAGTCCCGTCACCTAGATCGTTAATATATAAAGAGAACAGCTGTGGCCCCAACACTGAACCCTGCGGTACACCACTCGTCACCGGTTGCCATTCCGAAAAATAACCTTTTATCCCAACTCTATGCCTTCTGCCTGACAGCCAATCGTCAATCCATGTTAGTACCTTGCCTCGAATACCATGGGCCCTTATTTTACTCAGCAGTCTCCCATGAGGCACCTTATCAAAGGCCTTTCGGAAGTCAAGATAGATAACATCCATTGGCTCTCCTTGGTCTAACCTATTTGTTATCTCTTCAAGGAACTCTAACAGGTTTGTCCGGCACGACCTCCCCTTACTAAATCCATGCTGACTTGTCCTAATCCAACCCTGCACTTCCAAGAATTTAGAAATCTCATCCTTAACAATGGATTCTAGAATCTTGCCAAGAACCAAGGTTAGGCTAATTGGCCGTTAATTTTCCATCTTTTTCCTTGTTCCCTTCTTGAACAGGGGGGTTACAACAGCGATTTTCCAATCCTCTGGGACTTTCCCTGACTCCAGTGACTTTTGAAAGATCATAACTAACGCCTCCACTATTTCTTCAGCTATCTCCTTTAGAACTCTAGGATGTAGCCCATCTGGGCCCGGAGATTTATCAATTTTTAGACCTCTTAGTTTCTCTAGCACTTTCTCCTTTGTGATGGCTACCATATTCAACTCTGCCCCCTGACTCTTCGAAATTGTTGGGATATTACTCATGTCTTCCACTGTGAAGAACTGACGCAAAGTACTTATTTAGTTCCTCAGCTATTTCCTTGTCCCCCATCACTAGATTACCAGCGGCCCAATGTCTACTTTTGCCTCCCGTTTGTTTTTAATGTATTTAAAGAAACTTTTACTATCATTCCTAATGTTACTGGCGAGCCGACCTTCATATTTGATCCTCTCTTTCCTTATTTCTCTCTTTGTTATCCTCTGTTTGTTTTTGTAGCCTTCCCAATCTTCTGACTTCCCACTACTCTTTGCCACATTATAGGCTTTCTCTTTTGCTTTGATGCATTCCCTAACTTCCTTTGTCAGCCATGGCTGCCTAATCCCCCCTCTGATAACCTTTCTTTTCTTTGGGATGAACCTCTGTACTGTGTCCACAATTACTCCCAGAAACTCCTGCCATTGCTGTTCTACTGTCTTTCCCACTAGGCTCTGCCCCCAGTCGATTTTCGTCAGTTCCTCCCTCATGCCCCTGTAGTTACCTTTATTTAACTGTAACACCTTTACATCTGATTCTACCTTCTTTCTTTCAAATTGGAGATTGAATTCTACCATATTATGATCACTGCTTCCTAAGTGTTCCCTTACTTTAAAATCTTTAATCAAGTCTGGCTCATTACATAACACTAAGTCCAGAATGGCCTGTTCCCTCGTGGACTCCATCACAAGCTGTTCCAAAAAGCCCTCCTGTAAACATTCAATGAATTCCCTTTCCTTGGGTCCACTGGCAGCATTATTTACCCAGTCCACCTGCATATTGAAGTCCCCCATGATCACTGTGACCTTGCCTTTCTGACATGCACTTTCTATTTCGTGGTGCATTTTGTGCCCCCGATCCTGACCACTGTTAGGAGGCCTGTACATAACTCCCATTATGGTTTTTTTGCCTTTGTGGTTCCTCAACTCTACCCACACAGACTCCACATCATCTGACCCTATGTCGTTTAGTGCTATTGATTTAATTTCATTCCTAATTAACAAGGCAACCCCACCCCCTCTGCCCACCTCTCTGTCTTTTCGATAGGTTGTGAATCCCTGGATGTTTAAATGCCAGTCCTGAACCCCCTGCAACCATGTCTCTGTGATGCCTACCACATCATACCTGCCAGTCACAATCTGGGCCACAAGCTCATCTACCTTGTTCCGTACACTGCGCGCACTTAAATATAGCACCTTTAATTCTCTATTGACCGTCCCTTTTTGTTTTCTTAGTGTGGGGACCTTGGTTTACTGAGCCTTTCCATACACTGTGTCATATTTTGTGGGAAGGGGACTATCGTAACCTCTCCTGAGTTTTGTCTTTTCGTGCTTTTTTGTATTCCTAAGCAGCTACGCTTCCCTCTGATTACTTCACCTCTTGGTTCCCTGACTTTCCCTTCCCCCCCAATCTCTAGCATGTTTGAAGTGGGTGTAGGGATTGGGGGGTTTTCGCCTTTTTTGTGTGGGGGTGGGGTTTCTGTTCAATGATGAGATTTTAAGGAGTTGCAGGGGTGAAAGGTTTATGTGGGGATGGATGATCCCATCCCCCCTCCTGTTTTCTGGGACTATTTGTGTTTAACATCTGTTTGTTGGCTTTTGGAGAAGGCTACCTGGAGTTCAGGAGAAGTCCTTGTTTGGATGGGGGTGGGTAAGGCCAGCAGGAAGCCTTGGAGCTGAGGAGTGGGGAGAGAGAGGGAGGGGGAGGTCATTAGGATGTGCCTTTGGGCAGGGGCAGCCGTGCTGGCAGATTATGCTGGTGAACGGAAGTGAGGTGGTGGGGGAAGAAGGCCAAGAGGGGTGGCGGAGGGAGGGGGGGAAAAGGGGAAGTGGGGGGAAGAAGGGGAAGGGGAAAAGTGTGGGGGGGGGGGTTCTGCGACACGGCAGGGGGTGAGAGATGACATGGTCAAGTGAGAAGAAAGGGGCCATTTGGGATGGGCTAGGTACAGAGTGGAATTAAAGGGGCAGGAGTTAAGTGGGGAAGATGACGGACGGTAGAGGGGATTGGAGGCACAAGCCTCGGGTAAGGTTGGTAATCATGGGAGGAGATTTTAACTGTGTCCTGGAGCCGAGGGTGGACAGATCGAGCCCCAGGTCGATGGGTAGGGTACGAATGGCAGGGGTGCTGGGGGGGTTATGGAGAGGATGGGTATGGTGGATCCATGGGGCTTTCAGAACCCAGGAGGAAGGGAGTATTCCTTCTTTTCACAAGTCTATAAGGTGTATTCGAGGATTGATTACCTTGTAGTGAGTCGGGAGATTTTGGTTGGGGTGGAGGAGGCAGAGTATGCGGGTTAGTCATCTCGGACCATGCACCCCACTGGCTGGAGATTCGGTTCAGTACGGGACGAGAGCAGAGGCCGGGGTGGGGGTTTGACTCGGGGTTGTTGGCGGATGGAGGTTTTTGTGGTAAGGTGAAGTTGTCGATTAGGGATTATGTGGAGTTCAATCAGAATGGGGAGGTGCCGGCAGGCATTTTTTGGGAAGCACTGAATGCAGTGGTCCGGGGAGAAACTATCTCATTTACGGTTCATGCGAATAAGGAAAGGAAGGCGGAACATGACCGTCTAGTGAGCGAGATAGTGAAAGTGGACAGGGAATATTTGAGGGTGCCCCGTGGAGGGATTGGCGAGGAGGAAAAGGTTGCAGGGGCAATTTGACAGGCTGACAACGGGGAAAGCGGTAGGGCAACTGCGTAGGGCAAGAGGGGTGCAATACGAGTATGGGGAGAAGGTAAACCGCATGCTGGCATACCAGCTGCGGAGGCAGGCTGCGTCCAGGGAAATATTGAAGATCCGGACTGGGGCTGGGGATGTGGTGTCAGAGCCAGGGAAGATAAATGAGACATTTAGAGAGTATTACCAGGGACTTTATGAGGCAGACCCAGGAGGAGAGGAAGGGGACTTGGGATGGTTTCTGGACGAGCTGGAATTTCCCCAGGTGGAGGAAGGAAAGAGGCAGGCGTTGGAGGAGCCCCTGGGGCTGAGGGAGGTGCTGGGCAGTATCAGGGGTATGAAGTCAGGGAAGGCCCCTGGGCCAGAAGGGTACTCGGCAGAATTTTATAAGGAATTTGCGGCAGACCTGGCACCACATCTGTTGGGGGCATTTATTGAAGCACTGAAGAAGGGGGAGTTGCCGGAGATGATGAAGCAGGCAGCAATCCCCCAAAAACGGAAGGATCAGGTGGAATGTGGGTCGTATAGACCCATATCACTATTGAACACGGATGTGAAAATATTGGCTAAGTTGTTGGCGGGGAGGATGGAAGATTGTGTCCCAGGGATGGTTGCAGAAGATCAAACAGGCTTCGTGAAGGGCAGGCAGCTTGCGAGTAATATAAGGCGGCTGTTGAATCTGGTGATGAATCTGTCGAGAGCTCTGGTACCGGAGGTGGCGGTGTCCATGGACGCGGAGAAAGCATTTGATCGGATGGAGTGGCGGTACTTATTCGAAGTTTTGGGATGGTTTGGGTTTTGTCATGATATCCACATCAGCATATCATGGTGCAATCACACACACACTGATGGACAGGCAGTTGCACCAACCAACACACACACAACATCGCAGCCAATCACCAGTGAGAGCACATGCACTATAAAACAGGGAGCACCACAGTTCCCGCTCATTCTACCAGGAGATAGCTCAGAGCACAGAGCTCACAGCGCGCCACTCAGACATAGACCATGTGCTGAGTGCCTCACTAAGATAGTGATAGGGCTGGGTCCACAGGTTAGTTGGTGAAGCACGAACCTCAGGCAGCAGTTAGTAGTTGTTATTGTTTAAGACAATAAAACAGAGTTTTACCATCTACAACCGTGTTGGATCATTTGTGTAGCGGAACGCACAACACGACATGAAACCAGTAGTGGAAGCTAACCAGCGACTGTGAGACCTACCTGCATCCTTTCAGAAAGCTGCCATCTGCTTCATGGAAAACATCAGCCCGCCGCAGCCGCTCCAAATCGCTGGAAACCTCGGCGTTAACTGGAAGTTGTTCAAACAGCACTTCCAGTTCTTCCTAGAAGCCACAGACAGGGAGAATGCATCGGACACCAGGAAGATCGCCCTCCTCCTCTCCACGGCGGGGCAACACGCCATCCACATCTACAACTCCCTGGCATTCGCGGAAGGCGAGGACAAGACAAAATACAAGTCGATGCTTCTAAAATTCGAGGAACACTTCAGCATGGAAGTCAATGAGAGCTTTGAGCGGTACCTCTTCCAGCAGCGCCTGCAGGGTAAGGATGAGCCTTTTCAATCTTATTTCACACACCTCCGTATCCTCATGCAGTCCTGCGGCTATGAGGCCAGCTCCGACTCCATGATATGGTATCAGATAGTTTTTGGGGTCATCTCGGACACCCTGCGCCAGCAGCTCCTCAAAATTAAGCGCCTCACCCTAGCGACTGCCACCAAGACCTGCGTCCTCCACAAGAACGCGACCAGCCGGTATTCCCAAATCCAGGTGGCCGAAACGGCATGGCAGTGGTCCTACAAGGCGGAGCGGGTCCAGTCGATTGAGTTCCTCCCGGCCCGCGGCCCAGACGAGGGTGGCCATTTCCCGTGCTTTCCGAGGCCTCCCGCGCTTGTACGCGCCAAAAGAGGGGACGTTGACGCAGAGTGACGTGAGGCGCAGGCACGCTCTATGCAGGTCCGCACCGTGCATGCGCGGTGGCGCAATGAACGCCATGACGTCACGACGTGCGGCAACTGTGGTTCCGCCCACTTAAAGCGGCAATGCCTCCGCTGTGGCAGGATGGGCCACTACGCTGCCTGCTGTTGAGCAGCTCAACCTGCCAACTCTCAACTATTCCGCCAGCCTCGCAGAGAAGTGCGGGCCATTCAGCCCCCATACACTGAGTCATATCCTGACAACATGCAGACCAGTGATACCGAAGGCAGGGAACCCTTCCGCGTTGTGGTAATACACAAGAACCGGATGTCCCCAAGTCGGAACCACCAGCCGCTGCCAGTGCACAGCATTGATCCGGGCGATGAGTGGTGTGCCACCCTAACAGTCAAGCAGAATTTGGCGCCCACCTGATAGACTTGACTTATGAGCCTGTTAGCACATTGGACTCGCTGAATTGTTTTACAATACTGTTGTTTCTTTCTTGTTGTTTCAGAAGTTCTCTCTCTCGTCGTTTGCTGATTGAATTTGTTTGTTATTGGTACAACCTCGTTGCTCTATTGCACCTGACACCTTCCTCTGTATATAGTTTAGCCTCATGTACATGTTGTAAATATTGCACACACATACTCAGATGCACTCAGTACACACTTCTATTTATTAGCATGTAGGCACATATCCTTGTGAAAAGGGGGGATGTCATGATATCCACATCAGCATATCATGGTGCAATCACACACACACTGATGGACAGGTAGTTGGACCAACCAACACACACACATCGCAGCCAATCACCAGTGAGAGCACATGCACTATAAAACAGGGAGCACCACAGTTCCCGCTCATTCTACCAGGAGATAGCTCAGAGCACAGAGCTCACAGCGTGCCACTCAGACATAGACCATGTGCTGAGTGCCTCACCAAGATAGAGATAGGGCTGGGTCCACAGGTTAGCTGGTGAAGCACGAAACTCAGCCAGCAGTTAGTAGTTGTTATTGTTTAAGACAATAAAACAGAGTTGTACCATCTACAACCGTGTTGGATCGTTTGTGTATCGGAACGCCCAACACGACAGGTTTGGGCCGAGATTTGTGGCATGGGTGCGGTTGCTGTATGTGGTGCCAAGAGCGAGGGTGAGGACGAATGATATGAGCTCACGAAGCTTTGACTTACACAGGGGTACGAGGCAGGGGTGCCCGCTGTCGCTGCTGCTGTTTGCGTTGGCCATAGAGCCATTGGCGATGGCTCTCAGGGGGTCGGCAGAGTGGCAGGGGATAATAAGGGGACAAGAGGGAGCATTGGGTGTCGCTCTATGCCTATGACCTCTTGCTGTATGTTTCGGATCCGTTGGAGCGTATGGGAAGGATTATGGGCCTGTTGGGGAGGTTTGGAGGGTTCTCGGGATACAAGCTGAATCTAGGGAAAAGTGAGGTATTCCCGGTGAATGAGCTGGCACAGTGGGCTAATTTAGGGGGGATACCATTTACGGTAGCCAGGAATAGGTTTAGGTACCTGGGGATTCAGGTAGCGAGGGAATGGACGGGGCTCCATAAGTGGAAATTAATGAAGCTGGTGAAGGAGGCCAGGGAGGATCTTAAGGGGTGGGATACACTGCACTTAACATTGGCGGGGAGGGTCCAAGTGGTGAAAATGAATATTCTACTGAGGTTCTAGTTTATCTTTCAGGCTCTCCCGATCTTTATACCAAAGGCCTTTTTTTGGAAAATGGACACAAACATCTCTGACTTTGTATGAGGGGGAAGGTGCCGAGGGTGTGGAGGACCCTGCTACAGAGGCAGAGGCAGCAGGGGGGGTTGGCATTGCCAAACTTGCTTCATTATTATTGGGCGGCGCGAATGTGGACAAGGTGTGGCGGTGGTGGGAAGGAGAAGGGGTAGCGTGGGTTAGGATGGAGAAGGAATCTTGTAAGGGGTCTAGTTTGAGAGCTATGGTGACGGCAGTGTTGTGTTATGTACTCTGGGATAACACAGGCTGCAACTCGATGCAGCTTTGACCAAAAGATAATACAGACTTTGAAGTAAGTTCAATGTGATTTATTGAACAATTAACACAGTTCTCTATGAGTTTGAGTCTCCTGCTAATCTTGCTATAGTAACTCAGTCTAACTAACCAGTCTGCTCTGAGCCACATGGTCGGTGTGATGCTTCTGATCTGCCCCTGTCCTGATCTCTAAGTGTCGCCTGTAGAAAGAGACAGAGCATGTGTGCCCTGTCCTTATATATGGGTCGTGTAATGCCCCCTTGTGGTAGTGTCACCTCTGGGTGTCTTGACTGCCCATTGGTCGTGTCCTATTCTATGTGTTCATTAGCTGTAGGTCTGCATGTCATGACATCTCTGGTGCTCCCTCTAGTGTTTACTTAGTGGTAGTGTATTTACATTAACCCCTTGTGTATTTACAGTGATGCATATCGCCGCATCCCCCCTTTTTTATGTTACATATTTTCTGTACAGTGTTAACGAAAAATTGAACAAAAACAGGTAAATAAGTGATGACATGTACAAGTTATGATGACTGTGATGACTATACAAGATCAAAGAATAGTTGTGATGACGTTGAGGATTATACAATACCAAATAATAGTTATGAGTTCAAAGTTCATGAATTTACACGGTCGAGTGGCTTTATTGTGCTGTTATGGAAATCATAGAATCATAGAAATTACAGTGCAGAAGGAGGCCATTCGGCCCATCGAGTCTGCACCGGCTCCTGGAAAGAGCACCCTACCCAAGGTCAACACCTCCACCCTATCCCCACAACCCAGCAACCCCACCCAACACTAAGGGCAATTTTGGACACTAAGGGCAATTTAGCATGGCCAATCCACTTAACCCGCACATCTTTGGACTGTGGGAGGAAACCGGAGCACCTGGAGGAAACCCACACACACACGGGGAGGATGTGCAGACTCCGCACAGACAGTGACCCAAGCCGGAATCGAACCTGGGACCCTGGAGCTGTGAAGCAATTGTGCTATCCACATTGCTACCGTGCTGCCCATGTTGATGTTGTCATTCCCTTATGAACGCCGTCAGTGTCCTGGTGTTTACGTAACCAAGAAGTCACCAGGAGGTGTTCAAATGGTCAAATCACTTCATTGTCTGAGGTGGATTCTTTTTTTTTTAAGCTTGTGGTAGCAATTCTTGATGACATCTTTCCTGAAAGCTGGTTTGCTTGTCCGTAGTGCAGCAAACGTGAATTGGTAAGATGCGTTGACATGCCATGATATGTTTGCACTCTCGCCATTGTTCTGAGCTGAGCAGTAACATTGTCCTTCATGGGCAGAGTTGTACCATGTCGTACCAGTTGCTGTGCTATTGTTGTTGTCATTGTTGTTATTGACGTGCTTGTTGTTGTGTTTGTTGCCACTGGTACTCTTCATGTTGTTGTCTTTGTTGTTGTTTTTGGAGGTTTTGTTGTCATGTTTGTTGCACTCAATGACCATTCCGAGTGGAGAATTCGAGTCCTTCACAAAGTTACTTGTGTCAGTGTCATTTGTGGCATCTGCTGTTTCATTGAGCGTGCCGTCTCTGATTCCTCAGCGCTCCCCGTCTGGAGTCATGACCGGTTCACTGGAATCATCTTTGGCTTGTCGATGCTCCCCGTCTGGAGCCCTTTCTGGTTCACCTGAATAACCTTTGGTTTCTTGATGCTCCCCATCTGGAGTCATTTCAGGTTCCTGTGGAGAGGCTCGAGTAGATGGGGTTTGAATTAACGTGGTGTCACTGGAGTCACTAGTAGCCTCACTTTGATTGTCGAGTGCCTCTGTACATACTAGCTGAGATCTGTCAGTCTCGCTGAGATGTTGCACATCTTATATGGGAATTGTGAAGCCTTTGTCACTTGTCGCACACAGAGTGGGTCGACCTTCAGTGTCTTCTTGTCGGTTAGATGAGCTGGGTAGACTGTCAGAGTCTTCTTCTGGTGGCTCAAGTAATCTGGGTAGACTGTCATAGTCTTTTTGCTGTGTACTTGAGCGTGGCAGACTTACATCATCTGCTGCTGGTTGCTCAGATAAGGTTGCTAGACCTTCATGGTCTTGTTCATGCAAAGACTGCGCTCTGGAGTCTTGCGTTGCTTCCATCGTGGAGTCTGTCAACGAGCTCACTGTGGAGGCTTGTATCGCTCTCTCTGTGGCGTCCGGCATCGTTCCCTGCGTGGAGTCATGCAGTGGTCTCACTGTGGAGTCGATCTGTGTTCTCTGTGTGGCGACGTGCAGTGGTCTCGCTGTGGAGTCTGTCATCGCTTTCTGTGCAGAGTCGGGGACTCTTCGTGGTGCGTGGACCACTCTCTGTGTGGAGTCGGGGACTCTTCGTGGTGCGTGGACCACTCTGTTGGCGTCAGGCCGCTCTCTGTGGGCTTGCACCGCTCTCTGTCTCTTAGCTTCAGGCCGCAGCAGAATCCTGTACTCATGGGTCGGGATTTCATCTATGCTGGGCTGAGGATCATTAAACCGAAGAACTCATCCATGACTGTGTCGGATGCTTCAATGTACAACACATCTCGTTGCGGTTCGGATTTGGTACTGAGGTCGCCACATCCAATGATGAAATCATCGTCTGAGTCATAGTCTTCAAGGACCATATCATCACTTTCTGTGTCGGAGCTGTCATTGTGCTCGAGATGTCCAAAGAAGAAATCAACGTCTGAGTTGTAGTCTTCAAGGACCAAATAATTTATTTGGGTGGTGCTAACTGCGTGTTGCAGGGTTCTGCGGAGGTTACTTTCAGCTACTGGTCGAAGTTCAGGCATTGTGCTGTCGTTCCAGGTGAAAGAATTGTGTTTCCTGGCTTTAAAGTTTTTTTTCACTATTTTCAGACATTTCCCCTTTAAATGGCGTGGTCCGAGGCCTCTGACGTCATGATGCTTGTGACGTAGGGCGTAGGAATGGATTGCGCATTCGCAGATCGCTTTTCCTTCACTGTGCGCTCTTTTCGCAACTGCGTATACGTGGCTTCTCACGCATGCGCAAAACACTGTTTCGCAGGTTCGCATCTTCTCTGGAGCTGCGCATGTGCGGCTCCTTGTGCAAGATGGCTGCCAATCAAAATTGCCGTTTGCTTCTGTTGCAAGCCTACCTTTGCCTCGTGGTGAGTATAGGCGACAGTTTTACCGATTTCTGTTGTGTTCACCTCGCAATAGTTTTCAAACTTGTCCAGGACTGTCTGGAAGTCTCTCTTGTCCTGCCCTTTGGAGTACTTGAAGGAGTTGAAGATGCTGCACTTTCTGTTGCACTTTCACCCGCAATGCTGAGTAGAAGATCTATCTTCTCAGCATCGGCCACACCATCTAGATCGGATGCTACAATGTAAATCTCAAATCTCTGATTGAATGCACGCCAGTTGGCACTGAGATTGCCGTGGTACCTGAGCTGCTGAGGAACCGGAATCTCAATCATCTTGCCTGGGTGCTGTTGCTGGTAGTCACGGATCCTGCTGAGTTGAACTATATTGATCCAATAGGCACTACTGGTACCATGTTGTGTTATGCACTCTAGGATAACACAGGCTGCAACTCGATGCAGCTTTGACTAAAAGATAATATAGACTTTGAAGTAAGTTCAATGTGATTTATTGAACCATTAGGTCAGTTCGCTGTGAGTTCGACTCTCCTGCTAATCTTGCTATAGTAACTCAGTCTAACTAACCAGTCTGCTCTAAGCCACGTGGTGGGTGTGATGCATCTGATCTGCCCCTGTCCTACTCTCTAAGTGTCACCTGTGGAAAGAGACAGAGCATGTGTGCCCTGTCCTTATATATGGGTTGTGTAATGCCCCCTTGTGGTAGTGTCACCTCTGGGTGTCTTGACTGCCCATTGGTCGTGTCCTACTCTATGTGTTCATTAGCTGTATGTCTGCATGTCATGACGTCTCTGGTGCTCCCTCTAGTGTTTACTTAGAGGTAGTGTATTTACATTAACCCCTTGTTATTTACAGTGATGCACCTCCAAGTAGATATTCAGGGAGCCCAGTGGTGCAGTCCATGGTGAAGATATGGAATCAGCTGAGGAGGCATTTTAGGGTGGAAGGGATGTCGGTGCTAACGCCGCTGTGCGAGAATCATGGGTTTGAGCCGGGGGGGATGGATAGTGTATACAGGAGGTGGAGGGAAGTGGGGCTGGTCAGGGTGAGGGATTTGTACTTGGAGGAAGGGTTCGCCAGTCTGGAGGAGCTTAGGGAGAGGGTAGAGATGTCGAGGGGTAGTGAGTTCAGCTATCTACACGTTCGGGACTTTGCACAAAATGTCTGGAAGGGGTTCCCTAGATTGCCGGGATACACCCTGCTGGAATGACTCCTGCTTCTGGATGTGGAAGGGGAGGGAAGAATTGGGGATATATATAAGTGGCTGGGGGAGCAAGGAGGCGAGCGGGTGGTGAAGATCAAGGAGAAATGGGAAGCGGAGTTGGGAATGGAGATCAATTGGGGAGTATAGAGTGAGGCACTGCGAAGGGTAAACGGGACCTCCTCTTGTGCAAGATTGAGCCTGATACAGTTTAAGGTGGTACACAGGGTGCATATGGCTCGGGCGAGAATGAGTGGGTTCTTTCAGGGGGTAGCAGATGAGTGTGAGAGGTGTGGGCGGGGGCCAGCGAATCATGCGCACATGTTTTGGGGTTGTGAAAGATTGGCAAGGTTCTGGGTGGGAGTGTTCACGGTCTTAGCCAGGACAGTGGAGGAGGGAGTGGACCGCACTTTGGTGGCAATATTTGGGGTTTCAGAGAAGCCGGAGCTCATGGGGAGGAGGAAGGCCGATGTCTTGGCCTTCGCCTCTCTGATTGCACGGCGACAAATTTTGCTGGAGTGGCGGTCAGCATCGCCAACGGGGGTAGCAGCATGGTTGGGTGACCTGTATGACTTCCTGCGGTTAGAGAAGATAAAGTATGAGTTAAGGGGTGATGGGGAGGGGGGGTGAAAAAGGAGAAAAATCTGTACAAACTGTATAGTTGATTGTTGGGATGAATGTTTCCCAGGTGTTTATTTGCTGTAACCTACTTTGATACAAGTTTGAATAAAATGCGTTTATATAAAAAAAAGGTAGGTGGCGTGATTTAACGGGACAGAAACAGAGGCCCATTTCAAGCTCATTTCGTGGGGTGTTTTTTGGGGTCACCTGAAGAGCTGAGAAAGACACCACTATTTAACGGCACTCTGCCGTGTTTTTGGCCTCAGCGAGGAACACTCCGCCAAGGCCGTGCTAACATCATTTCCTGCACTGACAAGTTAAGTTCACCAGTGCAGGACGAGTATTCGTGGATGGGGAACATTTTTAAATATTGCCCCGGTCTTTTGACCTCTCTCAGCTACCCCACTGCAGCCTCCGGACTCACAACTGCACCCAGCTTACCCCTTGTGGGATCCTCGAGCCCCACCTCACCCTCCTTCTTAAGGATAAGGCACCCCCTGGCCTGATCCCTGGCATGGACAACCTGAAACCCAGGAATCTTGGCTGCCAGCCTGGCACACTGGCAGTGCCCTGCCAGCCTTGCAATGCCAACCAGGTGCCCTGTAAGTGCAAGGGTGGCACTGCCAAGGTGTCAGGCTGGCAGTGCCACAGTGCAGGAGTTACAGTAAAATTCCACAGATGCACATATTTGACAGAAATCTTAAATGGCTTTTTCCAAACAAAATGCATCTTTTAAAAGATAATTTACAAAAGTAACACAAAACTGAAGGCAATGTAATCATTCAGCAATTATCAGATAATTAAATCACATGGAAGCCTGAACAACGTTATCAGCAAAATACACCCGTGACAGAGCAATCAGTATCTCAACATGAAAGAAACAATATGAAATTACCAACTATAAAATACAAAGATACCAAACCACACTGAATCACACAGATAACAACCAAGATCCTGACCAGGGAAGTTATGCTGACTCAAAAATGTGGGCAGGTTTTCTTTCTGCGATGTGCTCTTTCTGTGGCTGAAGTCGATGTTGAGGCAGTTTTTTTTTGCTCTGGTGCATTTGATGGCCATAGCCAGCATTGGATTGGATTGGATTGGATTTGTTTATTGTCACGTGTACCAAGGTACAGATGAAAAGTATTTTTTTGCGAGCAGCTCAACAGGTCATTAAGTACATGAAAAGAAAATGAAATAAAATACATAATAGGGCAACACAAGGTACACAATGTAACTACCTAACACCGTCATCAGATGAAGCATACAGGGGTGTAGGTCAGTCCATAAGAGGGTCGTTTAGGAGTCTAGTAGCAGCGGGGAAGAAGCTGTTTTTGAGTCTGTTCATGCGTGTTCTCAGACTTCTGTATCTCCTACCCGATGAAAAAAGTTGGAAGAGTGAGTAAGCCGGGTGGGAGGGGTCTTTGATTATGCTGCCCGCTTTCCCCAGGCAGCGGAAGGTATAGATAGAGTCAATGGATGGGAGGCAGGTTCGTGTGATGGACTGGGTTGTGTTCACAATTCTCTGAAGTTTCTTGCGGTCTTGGGCTGAACAGTTGCCATACCAAGCTGTGATGTAGCCAGATAGGATGCTTTCTATGGTGAATCTGTAAACGTTGGTAGAGTTAATGTGGACATGCCGAACTTCCTTAGTTTCCTGAGGAAGGGCCAAGGCAATAGGAAGTATAGGTCCTATTGTGCTTTCTTGGTGGTAGCGTCGACGTGGGTGGACCAGGACAGATTTTTGGAGATGTGTACCCCTAGGAATTTGAAACTGTTAACCATCTCCACCACGGCCCCGCTGATGCTGGCAGGGGTGTGCACAGTATTTTGCTTTCTGAAGTCAATGACCAGTTCTTTAGTTTTGCCGGCATTGAGGGATAGATTGTTGTCGCTGCACCACTCCACTAGGTTCTCTATCTCCCTTCTGTAGTCTGGCTCATCGTTATTTGAGATCCGTCTCACTATGGTCGTATCATCAGCAAACTTGACGATGGAGTTGGAACCAAATGTTGCCACGCCGTCGTGTGTGTACAGGGAGTATAGTAGGGGGCTAAGTATGCAGCCTTGCATACTTGAGGACTATTATGGAGGAGGTGTTGTTGTTTATTCTTACTGATTGTGGTCTTTGAGTTAGAAAGTCGATGATCCAGTTGCAGAGGGAGGTGCCAAGTCCTAGGTTTTGGAGTTTTGATATGAGCTTGGCTGGGATTATGGTGTTGAAGGCAGAGCTGTAGTCAATAAATAGGAGTCTTTGTTGTTGAGATGCTCTAGGGATGAGTGGAGGGCCAAGGGGATAGCGTCTGCTGTGGACCAGTTGTGGCGGTATGTGAATTGCAGTGGATCAAGGCGTTCTGGGAGTGGAGGTAATGCGCTTCATGACCAACCTCTCGAAGCACTTCATTACGACTGAAGTCAGGGCCACCGGACGGTAGTCATTGAGGCACGTTGCCTGGCTTTTCTTTCACCGGTCTGATGGTGGTCTTCTTGAAGCAGGTGGGGACCTCGGAGCGGAGTAGGGACAGGTTAAAGATGTCCGCGAACACATCTGCCAGCTGGTCAGCGCATGCTCTTAATGCATGACCAGGGATCCAGTCCAGACCTGTCGCCTTCCGAGGGTTCACTTTCAGGAAAGCTGATCTGACTTCGGAAGCTGTGATGGTGGGTATGGGTGTATTATGGGCTGCTGGGGTACTCAACAGCGGATCGTTGGTTTCCTGCTCGAACCGAGCATAGAATGCATTGAGTTCATCGGGGAGGGTTTGCACTGCTGCTGTAGACATTGCTCGGCTTCGCTTTGTAGCCCTTTATGCTGTTTAGGCCTTGCCACAACCGACGAGAGTCTGCAACGCTAGTCTGTGACTCTAACATGGTCTGATATTCTCTCTTGGCATCTCAGATGGCTTTGCGGAGCTCGTACCATCCTTGAGGTGCTGGAATCCTACTGGGGCCTGACATATTTGGTGCCAGCTGCATCTGTGCAGGGGCTGTGTTAGTCGTCAGAGCAGTATCCAGTGTGTGTGTAACTGTCAAAGGTGCTGAGGATGTGCCTTGATCATGGATATGCCCTGAGAGGAACCCGTATTGTCTGAAGCCTGCATCTCCCTTCGCCTTTGAAATCCTGTGATTATACAATTATACACGCACAACAGTGTACAATTGAGCTGTGTGTATCTGCACTAGTGGATGGTGCATGGGAATAAAGTGACGCAGTGTCTTTGGATGGCATCGTGCGACCCTCATCTCCTGCTGGACCTGGTGGAGACAAAATATTAAAATGAACCAATTGGTTCTTCAATCAAAGCTTCCAGTTTCCCCTTGGTGAGGAGTTTCCAGTAGCACTGATGGCCCTCGGATGAGCCTCATGCCACACAATTCTGGGGAATACTGGACACATCGGAATCTTCAGGAACTCTCTACCCTCAGCACCAGGCTGTCCTGTCGTGACACATCCCATTTCCATACTCTCCTCCTCTATTAGTGTCAAGAAGATGATAGGCGCAATTTGGCAGGCCCATTAGCCGTGGATGTAAGTCCTGCAATGGAGGCTAAATATCCCAGGAGGCTAAAAACGGAATTTGCGCTGGGAAGGTTTCAGGATGCAATCTTCCCGGGCCCTTTCTGATGACGCAGTCAGGTACACGCCCAGGAAAGACGCGAACCTGATTAACATGAATCTATTACTATATACTTAGCGTGGTTAACGTCGCATCTTCAGCCCTCATCAAAAAACAGGAACCAGGGGCCTTGACCTCCAAAAAGGCGGAAGGAGGTGAGAACCACTATCTCCACTGAGCACCACGGAGTCCAAGGAAACAGAGGCCTCTGGGCTGCTCCAGTGGGGTGAGGGTGAGGGGGGGTTGGGGGACCATAGGTCGGGGTGAGAGAAAGAGGAAGGCAGCTGTCTGGAGTATAGTGTTGTACTGGCGAGGGGGTGGGAATCACGGTTTGTGTCGAATGTCCTGGAGTCTGCTTTCAGTGCTCTGTGAGTATGCAGCCTGTGGCCTGAGAGCCTGGGGCAGGGGTGGTTGCAGCGCACATGGGGTGGGGTGTGATGAGAGTCAAGGATCTGGCCGAATGGACTGGGTGAATGAGACCCTGAATGAGAAAGAAACACTGGGGGGGAAACCAGTGCTGGGAGGGAGTGGATGGCCTCAACCTATAGAGCAGCTGACCAGGAGGCTTAAGTGTTGAGTCATGACAGCATTGAGATCGCTGAATTATGCAGCCTGAGTAAGAAGGGTGCCTATTAGTTCTGGGTCTCCCTGAAGCAGAAAGTAATTGTGCCTGCTAACATTCCTCAGACTCGTACCCCTGACACTAATTGGCCATCAAGAGTTAACCCTTAGCAATGTCAGGTCCCCACAGTCTCAAAATCAAGGAAGCGGTCCGTGTCCTTTGGGCACAGCAGGGCCTGGGATGTTTTAAGCAACCCTTTTAATCACCTTTTAATTTAATGTTTTAAAGTTTCAGTTGCTCTTTGTTTTTGTTTAGAGCAGTGCCCGTTTAAGGAGCAACCCCTTTTAATTTATCCCTCAGTTTATTGATTTAGTTTAATTGGTTCGAACTAAAATAGTTCAAAGTCAAGGAATTGAATGAATCTTATGGGTTCAGGGCTTAAAGCTTGGTGTCACAGGATCAAGAGGCAATGGGGTCGCTTCTCTGCCGGGACCCCAATATCTGCCAGTCAGGATCCAACAGCTCCCGCAAGGCGGACATATCCGTTGAGTTGACCCTGGCCAGTCAGGATGACCTTCCTGTGAGAACCATAGTGGTAGTGAGCTTGAGGGAGGGGAAATTCAGGCGGAAGGCTAGAGGTGAGTCTAAGTGAGCGCAGGCCTAAAAATTGCGGTCCGGATCGCGACACCGGAGCCAATGGGAATCGCACCAGTCTTCATGCCAAGATTGACACATTGCCATTTATTAGGAAAATGTCACCTTCCAACAGCTACTCCACCTCTGGTCTGTTGGTAATCCCTGGAATTATGAGCGCATGTGCTTTCCTTCAAGCATGAACATGGGCAATGCCGATGTTGTCTCATGTTGCCTATGTGCTGCTCACTCGGAGGCAACATTAACATATAGTGTCATGTCTATGGCATGGTGAGGAGGCCATTCAGCCCTCTCAATACAGATAATACTCATGCTCGGGTGCATGTTTACTGGATACTTCAATGCTAAAATGTTTGCTTGACCTCGGAACTGTCGGTCCCCATTAATTGGATATCTCTCTAGCCAGCATCCCTGAATTGGCTGCTAATGGTAAAATGCAGGACGAAATCCCACCATCATACCTTCCATGTCAGTGACACATATTTCCCCTCGGGCCATCTGATTGATCGGTGAAACTCTATTGATGACTCCGTTATATGCCTCTGCTTTTTTCAGGCCTTTTCCTGAGCGGTACCAACTATCCTTTTAAGATCGATGGCTAGGTTGTTCACTGCCGAGTACAAATAGGCAGAATCCCCATATTTATACACTTTGCTTGAAATTGACTGGTATTCTGCCTATACGTTTACAGGCTCACATAGAAAATGCATCAGGTGGACCTCTGGCATCGATGAAGAGGCTAAGGCTGATACCCCCACCACCACTCTTATTTGTCAACCTCCATATTTTACACCACAAGAACTCCCCTAAGAACTCCCATTTTTTCCAAATAGTGCTGTGAAATCTTTTACATCCATTCCTATCTTTTCTTCAGATAACGTCATTCAATCTTTCATATCCACCTAAGCGGGTAGACATGATGGCATAGTCAGCAACATAGCAGACATCCGACACTGCACTGGAATATCAATTTACATTTTGTCTTCAAGTCCTTGATTTAAATCTCTGACATATTGGCTCATTAGATAAACATCCCAGAACATGATAAGTCCCTATTGCAGCCAAGAATGGATATTCTCAAGCATCAAGAAGATACGTGATAAATATTATACAGCAGCAATACAGCCTGAATAATATCACGCAATGCAAAATTAGAACTTCCTAAATTTTTACTGCACATCAGCGAAAGTATAAACCCAGTTACCCTAATGAGATTTGTATTGAGATTTGATTGAATCGCAACTGAAGAACGATCCAATTAATCAACGACAGCAAAGAGTTTGGATTTTTTCTAAACAATTGAAGTTAAAAGTGTTGAAGTAGTAGAGAAATAGCTCATGTGGATACTGCTGATGGATTTCTACAAAACTAACAGATAGTTTTAATAAGGCAAATGTGGTCAATATGCTGCTCCATCTTTGCCCAGACACACTTTGATAAAAGGAAATCATAGATTCATAGAATCCCTACAGTGAAGAAGGGGGTCATTCAGCCCATCTGGCCTGCGCAGCCCTCTACAAAAGATGTCAGAAAGCAAAACCAAACACCTAACCATTGTCTCTCACAAAACCAGTTATAGTGAATTCCAAATTATCATAAGTATGTGGCATTGGCTGTATAATTACTCATATACAAGATTACCTTTTCACTAATATGTATGCTCATACTGATCAGAGTCAGTCCATTGTCATTATTCATGCCACAGATATCAAGAAATATCACTGTACATAGCAAAGACTGAAGGTCCTGATAATGTCCAAGCTTTCGTACTGAAGGCCTGTGTTACAAAACTAACAATGCTTCTATTTGTGCTGTTCCAGCACAGCTATAATACTGAAACCCCCCCAACAATGTGAAAATTGATCCAAAAACATCCCTTCCACAAAAACACAGGACAAATCCAACCTGGCCAATTATTGTTCCATCAGCCTACCCCAAGTTTTAGAAAGGGTTAAACGAGTTGTCAACAGATCTATGAATTGACAATTACTTACCAATAATATCCTCACCGATGTTCATTTTGGGTTCCAAGAGAATCACTCACCAACAGGAATGCGATCTAACGGCTCTGCCGCGCCTGACTCAGGATGCGACGCGGTTAGTAAATCTCACGGTTTAGACGGCTCATTACAGCCTCATGTAATCAAACAGGATCTCGCGAGGCATCACCATCTGGATCCCGCCTGAAAAGGGCAGGACCCAGATTTGCATATTCAAGTGATTATGCCTGGATCACTGCCAGGGTGCCAGGCTGGCAGTGCCAAGATGGCATTTTGTCCATGCCAGTGATCGGGCCCAGGCTCTTATAAGGTGCCCTGCTCTTCTAAGGTTGTGTGAGGAGGCCTTGAGGACTCCCTTATCGATAAGCTGTGGCATTGGGGGTCGTGTTGGGAGGTCGAGAGATTGGGGCACCATTTTTAAATGACGGTATGTGCAGCCTCGCGGGCCTTCCTCGCTGAGGCCCGACAAAAGAACAGAGTCCCATTTAATAGCGGGGGCATTCTTGCTGCTGCAAGCGCCAGGAAACAGCTGGCTAATCATGCCCCCAATTTCGTATAGCCTTGGTCCAAATACAGATAAAGGACCACCGGCATGATCTAGAGGTGACGCAAGAATGACTGCCCTTGACATTAAGACAAAAGCCCGTAACTTCTTCTCCACCAAAGCCAGGTTGCTGGTGTGCCGCACAATTGCGATGTGCCGATGCCTAAGTGTGGGCAGACAGGCATGCACGGCGTTCAAACTCCCGGCCGTTTTCTTTTTGACAGCTTGAAGCCCTGCACTGCGCTGGAGCTACTTAATGAAAAATCCAGCTATAGCATTAACCTGTATTTTAGGTGAGTTTTTCCACCATTTTATTTGCACTGAAATCTTTCAGTCTAGCAGAGGCAGGAAACATTGGGAGACATTGGGCGGGATTATCCTTTCCGGGGACTAAGTCCCCATGCCGGCAGGAAAACCAGCGCGAACCACTCCGGCGTCAACAGCCCCCGAAAGTGGGGAATTCTCCGCAGTTCCGGGGGCTAGGTAGATGCCGGAGGGGTTGGCACCGCGCCAGCTGGCGCCGAAGGGACTGCGTGAGTCCGCGCATGTGCCAAAGGGCCGGAGTGATCCCGCGAATGCGCGGAACCACCGGCGTGTTTTGGCACATGCTTGGGTTCTCTTCTCCGCGTCGGCCATGGCGGAGCCCTACAGAGGCTGGTGTGGAAGGACGAGTGCCCCCATGGCACAGGCCCGCCCGCAGATCGGTGGTTCCCGATCACGGGCCAGGCCACCATGGGTGCCGCCCCGGGGCCGGATCCCCCCGCGCCCCGCCCGAGGACCTCTCCCGCAGACTTACCTGCCAGGTCCCGCCATGTGGGACCATGTCTAACCGATGCTGGCGGGACTGGCCAAAAACGGTCAGCCGCTCGGTTCATCGGGGCCCGGATAATTGCTGGGGGGGGCCGCTGCCAACGGCCCCCGACCAGCGTGGCGTGAACACCGCCCGTAAACCAGCACCGGAGAATACCGCAGCCTGCGTCGTGGCGGGAATCGCGCCACCCCCCGGGGATTCTCCGACCGGGCGGGGGGGTCGAGAATCCCGCTGATTATTTTGGTAGGTTAATGTTTTATATTATTAATGACAATTCATCCGGGTGCTTGGGTTTTTTCCCACAGAAAAATGTGCAGGTTAGGTGGATTAGCCATGCTAAATTGCCCCTTAGTGTCCACAGTTTTCGGTGAGGGTATGGGGATAGGACGGGGACGTGAGCCTGGGTAGGGTGCTTTTTCGCAGTGTTAGTGCAGAATTGATGGGCTGAATTGCTTTCTTCTGCACTGCAGTGATTAGATAAACACTCATTTATAAAAATCAGATGTTGCAAGGACAGTGACAGCAAAAAGCCCTGGGCACTTTTAAAATCATATGACCCAAATCTAAATTAAAACATACAAAATTTTTAGGCATGTCACATGTAAAGTTATGAAATAATTTAGTGCAGATTTAAATAGTTTCACAATTTAAAACAAATAACCAAACCCATGTCCACTTATAAATAATCACCGATAAACATTTTTTTAAAAAAATTACGTTAAAAGAGTCAACAGCAATGGTAATGGCTGATTAAAAGAGGAGCAATAATGTTTTTTAAATAAACATCTACATACCTTTAAAACACTTGTTAAAAAAGTTACCAGTTGTTTTCTATCTAAATCTATTGTTTAAATGCCTGCCCTCAATGGGCATTCGCAAGCTCGCTGCATCATAAAAGGGGCGGGGTTGCACTTTCCCTGCGATGTGCTGGAGCCTGTGCAGACCGGGCCGCTTGAGACCCAAGGCTGCCTGAGGGAAAGGAAGTTAATTTCATCATCGGAGCGCAGGTAAGTGTGCTGATCTCTCTTGCCACTAGCCGGAGGTTAGGCTGAGTGTGGCATCAGGAGTCTGAGTAAAACTGAAATCAATCTCAGTATGGGGCAGCTTTTCAGCAGTTGCAGTCATGCCTGGAACAAAGAAGGATGGTTGTGGTAGTTCAGGGCCAATAATCTCAGCCCAGAACATCACATGCAGGAGGTCCTCAGAGCAGTGTTCCTAAACAAACTGTGTTGCACTGATTCATCAATTCTCTCCATCATAAAGTCAGAAGTGGGATGTTCATTGATGATTGCTGGTGTTCAGCAACATTCACTACTCCTTAATGAAGCAATTCAGCTCATAGGCAGCAAGATCTGGATAACATTCAGGCATGATCTGATAAGTGCTCAGAAACATTTTCTGCACACAAATGTCAGGAAATTATCATCTCCAACATAATAGATCATACACCTCCCTTTGACATTCAATGCCATTAGAATCTCCAAATTCCCACCCTCAACATTATAGGAGTTGCCATTAACCACCTCAATTGCACCAGCCATGCAAGTGTTATGTAGACTAGTGCAGGTGAGAAGCTGAGTATTTTGCAGTGAGTGGTTCACTGCCCGACTCCCCAAAGCCTTTCCACCTGTACAAGGCACTAGTCAAGTGGAATGCGCTCCACTTGCTTGAATGGGTGCAACTTCAAAAACAAGGATCTTGACACCATTCCAGCACAAATAAATCCTTTTTATTGGTAACCCATTGCTACCAGCATTCACTCCCTCCACTAATAATGCACAATGATTGTGGTGTGTACTATCTAAAGGATCCACAGCATTGATAACTTACTATGACTTATTCAACAACACTACCCAAGCTTATAACATCCACTACCATGAATATCAAGAGCACGGTCCCTTTCCAATGTGTACACGTCTGACATATGGACGTATATCATTATCTATCAGTTATTGTTGGGATGATCAAACTGCAGTAGGGGACTGTGTTTATCATATTGACTGCAGTAGTACAAGCAGGTGGTTCACCACCACTTTCTCACGCACGAATAGAGGTGAACAGTAAATATTAGCCTTGTTGGTGACATCCACACCTTTGAAATACAAAAATTAATTTTAAAATGCATTTCTTTGGGTTGTGGAATAAGACTGACATGAAGATAAATCCCTGGGATTTGGCCTGGTGTCCGGAATATATTGAACAATTATTTGATTCTCTTATTGTTTTTTTTTGTGGAGCTGTGTAGAGATCTGCACTCCTTCCCTCTGCAGAAATTGCTGGCCCCCCTCATTCTGGATGCACACACAGTGGTGTGAACACTAACAATTGAATAAGGTATCCTAGTGTAAATCCTAAATATTCTGACAGAAACAGGAGGTCACCAGTGGGCACATCCAATGCTTGCTCTAGGATGTGGGGGTCCAGAGGTTTTCCAGCACAAATAAAATATTCCTAGCTCATATTCCCAATGGCCAAACCTCTGTGTGGAGAGTGTGCATTGTAACACTTAACCTATATTCCACATTACAGGATTGAAGCACTTTGTTTTATCTTCCTGTGTGCTTCTTGTGATTATCAAAATTGACATGCGTCGATCTATGCGTCCCTCTGTGCTAAATTAGAAGTCTGCGTAGACTGTAATATTTAAGGTATATGATGTGCCAATGTTTGTCAGACAGGTTCCTGCCTAATAACAAGGGTGGGGCCCTTTGAGAGTATTTTGACAGGTCTCCAGATCAGTTCAAGGGTCAGTGACCAACTCTTTACGAGGCAGTCTGCCAGCCACCAAGTGCTGTTGTTTGCTCTGAGGAGCTGAGAAGAGGACTCAACGGAATTGTAGAGAGTTCAAAGGAAGCACTGATAATCAAAGAGAGCTCAGGGGGAGCACTGGGAGATATTTATTGCTAAATACAGCCAGGAGATAGGAGTTTGGAGAAACTCTGGGGCAGTGTCGGCTCAGTGAAGCTAGTTGTCCAGCATTCTGCCAGTAAATAAAGGCTGAATTGCAGACTCAGGAATACAGGGGCTAGTTTAGCACAGTGGGCTAACAGCTGGCTTGTGATGCAGAACAATGCCAGCAGTGCGGGTTCAATTTCCATACCGGCCTCCTCGAACAAGCGCCGGAATGTGGCGACTAGTAATATGCATCACTGTATATACACAAGGGGTTAATGTAAATACACTACAATTAAGTAACCACTAGAGGGAGCACCAAAGAAGTATATAATGGACAGACAGGAAGTCAGGGGGCACTCTTCATAGGAACGGCAGCTGGTGAGCAGGACACAGACAGACATCTCAGATGTAACATATAGTATAAGTGCTGGAGAGAGAATGAACTCACACAATAAAGCATCTACTTCAACTGTAATACTACGAGCTTTATTCAGGCACAATAAATACAGCAACTAGGGGCTTTTCACATTAACTTCATTGAAGCCTACTTGTGACAATAAGCGATTATTATTATTATAGGGAGAAGGGATCTCAGAAGGCAAGATTGGAACCCTGTGAGGTGGGTAATTGTTAAAGCCATCTGAATGGGAGCAACATTTGGAGAGAGTTCGTAGGAGAGATCTTCGAAGGTGAAGTTGGGAATCCCTTGTGAGACAGAGCTTTAACAAGATTGTTTTGACTTGGTGTTTAATGTTGTGTGGATGGTTTCCTGAGAAATCCAGGGACTCTATCTTGGTTATATCTGTCATGTTCGCTGCAGGGTGGTGTGTTTGACCACCATTCGTCTGTTAGTTCACATGTACCTCATATTAACCCTGAATGTGGTAGTATAAGATAAACATTGCAAACTGTTTTGTCCTTCTGAACTTGTACAATAAAGTTTACTTTTGTTTGTTCAAAACCGTGGAATCTTGTGCTTTATTCCAAAAGCAGGTAAATTGAATTTCAACCTTTATCTCTTTGAACAAAACATTGTTGGTTCCTAACGAGATATCCCCCTACGTCCTGGGGGGCTGGCCAAATATTGTAACAAGATAAAGGACATAACTGTTGCAGAATCATATTGGAATCAGAAATAATTTGATTTGAACCCTCATTTGAGATGGAAACAAAAAATATATATGTTTTCTTTTATTTTAAATTTAGAGCACCCAATTATTTTTTCCAATTAAGGGGCAATTTAGCATGGCCAATCCGCCTACCCTGCACCTCTGTGGGTTGTGGGGGTGAAACCCATGCAGACACAGGGAGAAGGTGCAAACTCCACACGGACAGTGACCCAGCTGGGATTGAAACCGTGTCCTAAGCACCATAGGCAGCAGTGCTAACCACTGCACCGCCGTGCCACCCTGGAAAAAATACTTGTCAATGATAGCATGTTTGTTTTGCAAGTGAATGTTACACACGGTACAGGTTTCCTTAATATTTAGTTGTCAGGCAAGTTCTAAAAGAATGCCGCAAAAGTAACATTAGATACAATTTTCTAAAGGGTGTTACTCCTGTCATGGGGGCAGCATGAATAGAGTGAAGATAAGGACATCTGTGCTTGCTTCAAATGTTCTCATAAAATTACTATCAGACAAGGTTTTGAAATACACAGGTGAAATACATATTTTATTTCTTTACCCTGTTGATTGACATGAGTTATTGTAGAATAAAACTAAATAAAAGTAAATGCTAATAAAATTGTACAGCCTAACATCTTGATTGATGTTCCTTTCAGCAATAATGAGAATATACTCTTTATAATTGCCCGACAATCAAATGGGTTGTAATGGACCAGTTCAGTTTATCCCTCTTCCCCTTCTTATACCTGCAATCCTTGAGATGCCTGCCATTTTCTTTGCTCTGATTTTACTTTGTGAAGTGGGTGTCTGACAACTGAAGCACAGAGAGAATCTGAGTAATGTTTTGTTTTGAAGTTCTTGAACCAATAAATAGAGCTGGAATACTCAGGAAAATTTATAGAAATTATCCTCATCCGTACAGATGCAGGCACTGGGCATGAGAATTTGTGAAAAAAAAACTTTCCTTTTTTCTTCCCAAGTACCGTCAGTAGTAGGGAAGTTGCCAGAGTCCATTATCAAGGATTTCATAGCACAGCATTTGGAAAGCAGTGGTATAATCAGACAAAGTCAGCATGGATTTACGAAAGGGAAATCATGTTTGACAAATCTACCAGAATTCTTTGAAAATGTAACTCGTCGAGTTGACCAGGGAGAACTGGTGGATCTGTTTTTTTACTTTCCGAAGGCTTTCGACAAGGTCTCATACAGCTATGTAAAGTTAAAGTGCATGGGATTGTTGCAGTGTTTTGAGATAGATAGAAAGTTGGTTCGCAGACAGGAAGCAAAATGTTGGAATAAATGGGCCTTCTTGCGACTGGCAGGCAGTGATTAGTGGGGTACCAAATGTACCTGTGCTAGGACCCCCAACTGTTCACATAAATTAATGATTTAGACGAGGGACCTAAATGTATTATCTCCAGATTTGTAGATGATACAAAGTTGGCATGTGATGATATGCATAAGCAATCATGTAAATAGTATGTATATGTATTACCTCCAATCAGTAGGTGGCAGTAGAGAATAACCACGTGACACTGTTACGTCGGGGAGTCTGGAGATAGTCATTGTAGTGAACAGTCACATTTGTAGTAGCTCTTAGATAATTTATAATAGTAAGTAGATTTTGATAATTTTCTTATGGTTTTCTAATCCACGTTATTGTTTTACAATAAATATTTAACTAGTCATGAATTAAACATTCTCTAGTGCGTATATTCCGACCGGTCAAGCACCAGAACGTAACAGGGCAGAAGGGTGAGCTGTGAGGAGGATGCAGCAATGCTTCAGTGGGATTTGAACAGGCTGAGTGAGTGGGCATATATCTGACAGATGCAGTATAATGTGGATAAACGTGAGGTTATCCGCTTTGGTAGCAAAAATAGGAAGGCAGATTATTATTTGAATGGGTGTAAGTTGAGAGAGGTGGATACTCAGCGAGACCTTGGTGTCTTCATGCATCAGTCACTGAAAGTAAGTGTACAGGTACAGCAGGCAATAAGGAAGGCAAATGGTATGTTGGCCTTCATAGTGAGAGGGTTTGAGTAGTGGAATAGAGATATTTTCCTGCAATTGTATAGGGCATTGGTGAGGCCACTCCTGGAGTATTCTGTGCAGTTTTGGCGGCATTATCTGAGGAAGATCTTGCTATGGAGGGAGTGCAGCAAAGCTTTAGCAGGCTGATTCCTGGGATGGCGGGACTGTCATATGAGAGACTACGTCGGTTAGGATTATATCCATTTGAGGTTAGAAGTGTGAGAGGGGATCTCATAGAAACTTACAAAATTCTAACAGGATTAGACAAGGTAGATTCAGAAAGAATGTTCCCAAGGATGGGGAGTCCAGAACTAGGGTCATAGTTTGAGGATAAGGGTTATATCTTTCACGACTGAGGTGAGAAGAAATTTCTTCACCCAGAGAGTGGTGAGTCTGTGAAATTCGTTACCACAGAAAGTAGTTGAGGCGACAATGTTGTGTAATTTCAAGAAGGAGTTAGATGTAGCTCTTGCAGCTACAGGGATCAAAGGATATGGGGGGGGGGAGACAGGATTAGTATATTGAACTTAATGATCAGCCATGATCATAATGAATGGCGGAGCAGGCTCGAAGGGCCGAAGGGCCCCCTCCTGCTTATATTTTCTATGTATATTTCTATGTATGATTCTTCTGAAATATTCTTAACCAGCCATGACAAAAGTTTTATTATTGTGTGGAATTTCAGTAGGAGTGAAATATTTTTTAGGATTAGCTTTCACAACCAGTCTCCATCTGTGTTTTTCTGACTCTTGACTGTGAGGTAAATTTACTGATCCTTCATTCCCAGTGGGGAGTCAGCTCTGAAGGAAGTGCAGATCTGAAATAGACCTATAACGTTGTAGCACCAATTATTTCACATATGCTTCCTTTAAGTATGTCTCCCCGCAGGAAGTGCTGATGCATTCATATTATTCATTCCAAAAGTACTGTTAAGATATATTATTTTGATGTTTTTTGTTAAAATATGATGCAATGCATATTGACCAGGAGCTAGAATTAAATTTCCAATTCATGAGTTAAAAATAAGCAAATAAATTTCATTAAATGCTTGCTTAAATATATTAATTGATTTAGGTGTCAGCTGTGGCTCAGCTGGTAGCGCTGTCACCTCTGAATCATTAGGTTCCAGGTTCAAGTCCCACTCCTGGTCTTGAGCACAACAACCAAGGCTGACACTACAGTGCGGTACTCAGGAGGTGCTGCATTGTTGGAGATGCTGTCTTCTGGATGAGGCATTAAACCTGGTTGGTGTGGCAAAGAGATGTTCCTTTCCATAGGGTAGTGGCACCACTTTGGGGGCATGAAAGAGTTGTATCTTTGGGATGGGCTGCACTTCAAGTGGGATGGGACTATTTCCCTTGTGAAATGAGTAAACAGGGAGGTGCCTCAGACTTAAAACTATCAAGGTGGGGTTGGGGAGAAACATTAGCAGTCCTGAGGCAGTGGTGTAGTGGCATTGTCGCTGAACTATTAATCCAGAGACCCAGAGTCATGCTCCTGAGATCCAGGTTAGAATCCCACCATGGCAGATGGTGACATTCGAATGCAATAAAAGTCTGGAATTAAAGGTCTAATGATGACCATGAGAACATTGTCGATTGTCGTCAAACCCCAGCTGATTCATTAATGTCCTTTTGAAAAGGAAATCCTGATCTGGCCTATATGTGACTCCAGATCTGCAGCAATGTGGTTGATTCTTTAATGCCCTCAGGGATGGCCAATAAATGCTGGCCCAGCCAGCAATGCCCACATACCATGAACAAATAAAAAAAGTTAATGAAAAAAAACAGTGCAGGGAGGATAGGAAATAATAAACTAAGGAATACACGGATAACAACATGCTAAATAGGGTTATAGAACAGGGGCGGGATTCTCTGCAATCAGCGCGATGTCCGCCGACTGGCGCCAAAATCGGCGCAAATCAGTCTGGCATCGCGCCGCCCCAAAGGGCCGAGCCCTAACCTTGAGGGGCTAGGCCCGCGCCGGACTGATTTCTGCCCCGTCAGCTGGCGGGAAAGGCCTTTGGTGCCCCGCCAGCTGCCGCGGAAATGACTTTGCCGGGCGGCACATGCGCAGGAGCGTCAGCGGCCGCTCACGGCATCCCCGCGCCGTGAGGGGATGAGTGGAGGGGGTCTCTTCCGCCTCCGCCATAGTGGAGACCATGGCGAAGGCGGAAGGAAAAGAGCGCCCCCACGGCACAGGCCCGCCCGCGGATCGGTGGGCCCCGATCGTGGGCCAGGCCACTGTGGGGGCACCCCCCGGGGCCAGATCGCCCCGCGTCCCCCCAGGACACCGGAGCCCGCCTGCGCCGCCTGTCCCGCCGGTAAGAGAGGTGGTTTGATTCTCGCCGGCGGGACAGGCATTCCAGCAGCGGGACTCCGGCCCATCGCGGGCCAGAGAATCGCTGGGGAGGGCCCGGCCAACCAGCGCGGCGCGATTCCCACCCCCGCCGAATATCCGGTGCCAGAGAATTCGGCAACCGGCAGGGGAGGGATTCACGCCAGCCCCCGCCGATTCTCCGACCCGGCGGGTGGTCGGATATTCCCGCCCCAGGACTCTAAAAATGGTTCGGCATAACGGGAGAGGAAATTCTATTCAAAATGAGTTAAAATGTTGGTACACGCAGTGTCTGCAAGAAAACAAGAGAGGCATTTATACATTTGGAGAAATCAGACTTTATAGGGATTACTGAGACATGCCTCTGGAAAAATCAGGATTGGAAATTAAACATTGCAGGGTATTTAGAAAAATGTGGAGAGGGAAAATAGGGAAATGGAGTAACTGTGCTTGTAAAGGGTAACATAATAGGAGGAGGAGGATAAAGGGTCGCAGCAATTAGCAAAGCAAAAATATGATCCACATGGATATGAAACCAGTTAATGGCATCACAATAGCAGGGAAAGGAGGCGGAGAAACAAATATACAGATAAGTTAGAGAGTTGGAAAATAAAAATCCCATGGGCTTTCAACAACCCTGATATTATAAATATCGCCAGATTAAAGCATATTCTAATAGTCTATTTCCTTTTTGGTACTGGTTTGTATACTAGTTTGTATATTGGGGAATATTTGGGCTCATTGCATGGGATCGGGACAAGAGAGTGAGGGGGGCAGCATTTAAGGTGGTGAGTGGGGGTGGTGGGGGGAATGGATGTTCGAGAGAAAGCAGCTGCGAGTGGGAGGGAGTGATGGGGTGATAAGTGGGAGGCAGGAAGCTGCGAATGGGAGGTAAGTGGTAAGAATAGTAAGTAGTAAGATTAGTAAGAAGAAATAGGATATTTTAGCTGGTTGGTTTCAGGGCAACTAATAGTTTTTTTAACGTAAAAGTATACGTCAGCAGCATACTAGCAAGCTTTCTCTCATATTCTCTTTCTCCCTCTTTATTATCTTTTTCGTCATTCTTGGCTGGTTCCTAAAATCTGCCCGATCCCCTGACCTACAACTAATCTTTGCACATTTGTGCAATATTTATTTCAAATTAATACTACCCTGAACTTCCTCGTTTAGCCACAGGTGATGCATCCTTCTCAACGAGCCTTTCATTTTCACTGGGACAAATCTTTTCTGAGCGTTATTAATTATCTCCTTAAAGGTCTGCCACGGCAACTCCCTGTGTTACTTTTAACTTGGTTTCCCAGTTCACTTTAGCCAGCTGTGCATTGATATTCTCATTGTCACCGATATCTAGGTTGAAAACATGAGTCATGGACCCACACTTCTCCATTTCAAATTGAATATGAAATGCTATCATGCTAGGTTGTTGTCACCTAGCGACTTCTTTATCAGGATGTTATTGATTAATCCTGCCTCATTGCACATTCGTCGGTCTAGATAGCTTGCTCCCTGGTTGGCTCTAGAATATACCTTTAACTAAAACACTCCATGAACACATTTTCCAAGCTAACTTTGCTAATCTGATTTTCCTAATCTACATATAGATTAAAGTCACCCATAATAATCGTAGTACCTTTATCACACACCCCATTTATTTCTTCCTATATGCCCTGTCCTACAATGTAACTATTTAGGGGACCTATCTATTTCTCTTACAAGTGACCTATTAACTTTACTATTTCTTTTCTCTGCCCAAACTAATTCTACATCTTGTTCTTTCAAGCTAAGATGGTGGGGGGGGGGGGGGGGGGGGGAGGGGGGGGGGTGCTGCCAGGGAAGGGGAGGGGGAGGGGGAGGGCGGGCCAAGCAGCCGGGGTGCCCCCCCACAGGACTGGGGCGGTGCCCAGGTACCAACTGCCATTACAGCCGCCATCTTGCTGACTACCCACCCCGGCCCTTGGCTCTACAGTGACACCGGCCATATGGGTGCGCCCACCCCTGCACTAATACCCTCTGCAGGGGGCTAGCAGGGACCCGGAGTGATTCCCATCACCTGCATGTGGTATGCCTTGGGGGGGGGGGGGGGGGGAGTGGCGCAGATCTAGGACCCCATGTCTGCAGGGTTCGGGTCAGGAGATGGAAGAAGGTGAATGGAGGAGTGGGGTGCAGACTGCTACATGTGGTGTTGGGTGCTCTGGTGCACAGATGAGCCAACACAGTTGTATGTGGTACAACTCTATTTTATTATAACTCTTATAATACAGTTCGTTCTGGATACTCTGCACGTGCTGTCTCCCTGAGTGTCCCCGGCTATAGCTGTGTCCTGGTTCTCCTCTGCCGCTCTTACTGACCACCAGGGGTTGTGTCTGTGCTTTTATATCTTTCTGTCATTGGTTGTGGTGTTGTGTGTTCTGATTTGTCTGTTGGTGTGTCTATCATGATGTGTGTGTTTGAATATCATGACATCCCCCTTTTTTACAAAGACAAGTGCCTACGTGGTTATAAATACAATTGTGTCGTGAGTGCATCTAAGAGTGTGCGTTTGTGTTGTGTACAGCGTGTGTTCATGACGTAACTATTTACATGGGGCGATGTCGGGTGCGTCACACTAACAAGGTTGTACCATAACAAAACTTGGATACGAGAGAAAAAAAAAAACTTGAACATTGGTCCGGTCAGACGATATCTGGAACAATAAACAACAACAGGTTATAATACAGAAGTGTTTGACTTTTTTGAACGTATTAACAGCGTTAGAAGTCCAGTCTAATGGGTGACCGCCTCAAGAATGGGCTGGTCCTCAAGCCGGTTCAGCTGTGGAGATTTGGGGTCACACTGGTTCACCTTGGACTGTTGGAGGTGATGCTGTTGCCGAAGTCTCTACTTTACCATTTGTTGTACTTCCTGCAGTGCTTGGTCTTTTTCATTCTTGCAAATATAACATTCAACATCTTTGATAGTGGTGCCCTGGCTGTGGTTTGGTTCTGGTGGCGATGGAAGGGGCATGATCCGTGGCATCTCCACGAAGTCATCCTTGGGAACCAGTGGAGGATCCGGCGTGTGCGTGCGGTGCAGTTGCGAGCGTGGAAGGCGGCACAGAGCCCGCTGATTGCGCCTACGCACCAATCCATCCGCCCTGCATGCCAGGAACAAGGTGGAGTCTGTTTTCTTTTTATGTTTGTGGTGGACGGCATCTTGTAGCCGATGGGTCGTTGCCATTGAAGTAGCACCATCACTAATATCATGCAAGGCGATGACTGTGCCAGATGTGGAAGTTGGCCAAGACCGTGTACGCTGGTTCCGGCCACCTGCTGTGCCGGAAGGGCGACTCCGCAGAGAAACGTCGAAGCATGTCGCCTTGGATAGAGAATTGTTGCTCGCATCAACGTCTGGCGATGGCGCGAGTTGGTGTGTCCATCTTGGACCGCCGGTGCTGGTTGCCACTGCCGACCCAGTGGGACTGCCACGCGATCCATTCCCTGTCGCCGTGGCATCTGCCGTCACCCTGAGCGTGCCATCACCGAGGCCGCGACACCGCCCGTCCGGAGCAAGGTCTGGCGTGCGCAGATCAGAGTCGGCGCTTGGCTGCTCCCCATCTGGAGTCCGGTCTGCCTTCCGTCGATGCCCCCCGTCCGGAGTCCCAACAGGTTCACTGGAGGCAGCCGAGATTCCCTGAAGCTGCACTTCTGGAGTCGGAACATGCAGGAATGCACCAACCAGTGGAGAGGCTCGAGCCATCGAGGGTGGAAGCGGTGCGCCGCCACCGCAGTCGTCAGTGGTCCCACCGTGATCGTCGAGTGCCTCGGTACGCACTAGGCGAGGTCTGTCACCTTGCACCTTTTGCATGGGAAGTGGGATGCTGTCGTCACTCGTCTCACATCCCGTGGATAGATCGTCATTAGCAGCTTGCTGTTCACTAGGGTTGGGTAAATTGTCAGAGTTTTCATCTGGTGGTGCACACAATGTCGGTGGACTGTCATTGTCTTGCCATTGTCCTTCATTTGGGCTTTTCTTCTTTGGAACTTTAAATCTTCCCCCAGACATTGCAGAACCTTGTTTATTACCCCCAAATTCTCCCATATGTATGGTCTCGAATATAGTATCCACTGTTTCTATCGACATTGTACCATTTTCCAAAGAACATTCCGTTTCACTTTTCTTCTCAGGTACCTCATATGTAACTTTGTTTGATATACATGCCTTCATGGTCTCTGGGTCTGATTTTGCTGGGACTGGCATGGTCACAGTCTCTTTTTTACTGTTCTCAATTGCCCACATTATACTCCCCATACATAACTGCTTGAGCACTGGGGTTAGTGTGGTACAATGGATAATCGGTTCGACCTTATCTGCATCTTCATCATTAGTGGAAAGCACACTTGGTTCACTTGAAACTGCTATGGGTGTTAAATTCGTTATCTGGCTACTCGATGTCGGTGTCCTCAGGATTCTTGCTCCAATGTTCTGCTCAATAATCAGTGGAGTGTGTATAGGTTCAATGCAATTAATGTTCCCCTCCAGGTTTGAAGAGTCATTACTGACTAACTGCTGGTCTCCGAAGTTGGGATTTTGCAGCATTGTGTTGAAGGGAGACATTTGTCCCTGCTGTAGATATGAGTCAGGTTGTGTTATTTCCATTACCTGAGGATCAATGTCTTGTCCATTTTTTCGATCCGTACTAAAACACTGGCAATTCTCAGTCTGCTCCTTGCAAGTTAAACATACAATTAATTTCGTTAGCAAATCCTCAGCATCCTTCTGTGGCCGTGCTGCATTATTAATCTCTGTTCGGCTACAATGATCCTGAAGGTCAGCGCATAAACCTTTTTTCTTCGGGCTTGGACGAGGCGATTCCTTTGGCTTGTCTTCAGTTGGGCTTGAACAGTCTTCAGCGCTGTGCCCTTTATTGTAGCATGAGAGACCGTCATGGTCATGCTGCTGTGTAGTGGAGCATGGTAGGCTGTTATAGCCTTCTTGCTGTTCACGGGAGCATGGCAGATTTGCATCGTCTGCCGCTGGTTGGTCAGGAGAGGTTGCTAGACCCTCATGGTCTTGTTCCTGCAAGGACTGCGCTCTGGAGTCTTGCGTTCCTTCCATCGTGGAGTCCGTCCACGAGCTCTCTGTGGAGGCTTGTGACACTGGAGTCACTTCTTGTCCGTGCAAGGACTGCGCTCTGGAGTCTTGCGTTGCTTCTATCGTGGAGGCTGTCCACGAGCTCTCTGTGGAGACTTGTGACACTGGAGTCACTTCTTGTTCGTGCAAGGACTGCGCTCTGGAGTCTTGCGTTACTTCTATCGTGGAGGCTGTCCACGAGCTTGCTGTGGAAGCTTGTGACACTGGAGTCACTTCTGGTTCATGCGAGGACTGCACTCTGGAGTCTTGCATGTCTTCTTTCATAGAGTCGGGAACGTTGAGCGGGACGTGGACCACGCTCTGTGTGGCAGCAGGGCACTCTCCATGTGCTTGCACCGCTCCCTGTCTGGTAATGTCAGGCTGCAGCATCATCCGGTACTGATAAGTTGGAACGTCATATCTGCTGGGTTGAAGATCCTCAAATCCGAAAAATGAATCCGCATCTGCGTCGGATTCAGTATGGGGGCCGCCAATGTGCAACACGAAAGGTTCGTCCGAGTCATAGTCATATAGGACCACGGAGCTATCATTGGGCTCGCGAGGTCCGGAAACACTGTAAAAATCGTCATCGAAGTATTCAAGGTCGGAATCATCGGCTTGTGCGTAGGTAACTGCTTGTCGGAGGGTTCTTCGGAGGTAAAATTCATCTCCTGGGTCAATTTACGGCACTGCGCTGTCATTCCAGGTGAGGGAAGGTTGTTTTACA
Source organism: Scyliorhinus torazame (assembly GCF_047496885.1). Classification (NCBI taxonomy): domain Eukaryota; kingdom Metazoa; phylum Chordata; class Chondrichthyes; order Carcharhiniformes; family Scyliorhinidae; genus Scyliorhinus; species Scyliorhinus torazame. The sequence continues at coordinate 177,488,188 of NC_092712.1, forward strand.
GCTTTAACAGATTTTTGTTTTTTTGATTTGGGACGTTTCCCTTTTAAATTGGATTTGGGACATTTCCTTTTTAAATTGATCCAGTCTTGGGCCTCTGACATCCTGACGCTCGGTATGTAGCACGTAGGAAGCGACTGCGCATGCTCAGATCGCTGTTCCTTTACCGATGGCCATTTTCTTAACTGCGGATGCGCACCATATTGCGCATGCGCATACGAAACTTCCGGTTCTGCGCACTTCTCGCGCAACTGTGCTAGCGTTATACCTTTAGCAAGATGGCCGTCGACCTCGACCCAGCCTTTTCTCAGGCCCGGGATTTCGGGCTCCGGGATCCCAGCCACGAGGTGAGTACTGCAGCTTTTCTTACCTTTAAGTCCCCATTGGATTGCGTATTCTTCACAGTACTTGGCGAATTTGCCCATGACTGCCTGGTAATCGTGCCTTTGCTGCCTCCTGAAGAACCTGAACCTTCTGAACATTGCTCTTGCCCTTGCACCGGCGACGATGAGGAGAAATTCAATTTTTTCCTTATCATCCAGGTCTTGGAGTTGAGCTGCCGCCAGGAACATCTCGAACATTTGCCGGAATCGCCGCCAGTTTTCGTGGAGGTCGCCGTCGCACTGGAGCGCCTGCGGAACCGGGAGCTCGTACATCATGCCTGGGCACTGCTGGTTGTCTCTGTACACTGGATGTATGCCGGCAGGTATCGATCCACTCCTGTACCATGTGGTGTTGGGTGCTCTGGTGCACAGATGAGCCAACACAGTTGTATGTGGTACAACTCTATTTTATTATAACTCTTATAATACAGTTCGTTCTGGATACTCTGCACGTGCTGTCTCCCTGAGTGTCCCCGGCTATAGCTGTGTCCTGGTTCTCCTCTGCCGCTCTTACTGACCACCAGGGGTTGTGTCTGTGCTTTTATATCTTTCTGTCATTGGTTGTGGTGTTGTGTGTTCTGATTTGTCTGTTGGTGTGTCTATCATGATGTGTGTGTTTGAATATCATGACACTACACAGTGTTGAATAATGTGACAGAGGCTTCACATGTCTCGGGTGTAACATGTTTTAATGATGTACAATCGTTACCCTAACTGTCTGTAGCTACAGATGGTGCCGCCACCCCCTTTCCCCAGTGTCCTCTCTGTGATCCTCAATCTTCTTAGCCTACCATGCTCTATCACAATGTCAAGGTGGGTCCCCAGGATGCACATCATATGTGGAGGCAGCCTGCTGCTTACCACGTCCAGTGGTCTTTGCTGCCCCATATCCTCTGGAGGGCCTGGGGCTGGAGGGCCCCTGCATTCGTAGTGGGGTCACATGCCTTGCGTTCCACCCTGTTCCACCTGCTGACCCCAGGATGCGGTGTGGCCAGGAAAGGGAAACCCGGGAGAGCTGGTGCTGGTGACCACCATCGTCTCCCCGTTTGGCGGCTCTGATTTGTCCTCCAGTACTCCCTCCTCACAGTCGGTGCCCTGAGGGCCCTGCATGTCGCTTTGGGACGGAGGGCAGCTGGATTGAGCTCCAGAGGCCCCAGCATCATCTGACTCTGCCTGCCCTGGTGACTCGCCATTGTCTGCACCATGGTGTCGATGCCCTCAGCGATGGTCCTCTGTGGCCGGGCCACGCTCCGCAGTGCCTCGTCAATGTTCACCTGTGTCTGGGACATGCTCCGCAGGGCCCTGGCAATGCCCACCTGAAACTGGGACATGCTCTGCAGCTCCCCGGAAGGTCCCCCTGAGTCTGGGACATGACCCCCAGCAACTGGAAATGCTTTGAAGCACCTCGGCAAGGTCCACCTGCATCAGGAACACGTCCCCCAGTGATCGGGACATGCAGTCGAGTCCCTCAGCCTGGGCCTACACTGACTGAGCAATGCCTTGGACACAACCACTCATGGTGCTGACGTTGTGCTCCAGGCTTTCCACTGTGGTTGCCATCTTGGCAGTTGTTGGTCTCGGTGCCACGCATTGCTGGTGCCATCTCCTGCACCCATAGCCTTTGGGTCTCTTCCAATCGGCTATGGACCCGTTGGAGTGTCGCTGACATCCCCCTCTAAACATCACAGCCACACCCCAGCGTCAGAATCAGCTCCGGGATAGCCTGGTTCAAAGGTCAGCATCTGACTGGGACCCAGTTGGCTTCTGGGATCCAGCAGACCTCTGACTGCTGTCTCTGCTGGATGTTTCTTCTTCCAACCTGATGTCCATCAGCAACTGTATGGTGCTCACCAGATTGTACCCCAGAAGCATGACCACTGTGTTCACCCACCGAGGTATGTGTCCCTGCGTTGATAGATGGTGAGGACGATAGCCATGACGCATCGATGGTAGCATCCTTGGAGCTCTCCTCCAAGGTGTTCTCTTGGGAGGCGGGTGATGGTGGGCACCAAGGATGGGCCGGCACCATCGAATGGAGATCGTGCGGGAGAATGGACATGTGGTCAGCGGGAGGGAAGGATTATTCTGTCTGGCATGAACAACTCCCGTGTGACAAGCCATCTGGGTGGGGGGCCAATGGATACTCACCTCTGCAGCGCAGGCCAATCTCAAAGTCGGTGACCAATCTGTCCTCGGCCAACTCCGCAACATCCATGGCCCATTCCTCATGTGGGACAACCTCTCTTGCGGGGACAGAGAGAGGGGCTCATTAAGTATCCCAATTAACATTAGATACTGGTGATTGCTTCGTCGGATTGGCTGTCAGGAAACACTCGCCGATTTTAAAATAATATTCGTTTATGGACGTGGGTATCGTTGGTTGTGCCAGCATTTATTTCCCATCCCTAATTGCCCTTGAGAGGGCAGTTAAGAGTCAACCACATTGCTGTGGGTCTGGAGTCACATGTAGACCAGACCAGGTAAGGCACTGATACCTCACAATTCTGAGGGCCCGAGGTTCGATCCTGGCCCCGGGTCACAGTCCGTGTGGAGTTTGTACATTCTCTCCGTGTTTGTATGGGTCCCACACTCACAACCCAAAGATGTGCAGGGTAGGTGGATTGGCCATGCTAAATTGCCCCTTAATTTGAAAAAAAGAATTGCGTACTCTCGATTTTTTTTCAAAACAAAGCTTTTCTGTTAGATCACACCCAAAGAATAGGAATAACAGGGGCAGGATTCTCCCTTCTGGGGACTAAGTCCCCACGCCCGCCAGAAAACTGGTGGGAATCACTCCTGAGTTTTTCCTCGAAAGTCCGGGGTTATTCTCCAACTTCAAGGGGGCGAGCAGGGCCCCGGCATGCGTCCCATCTCTGGCTGCCGGCATAGCCATGCAGTTACGCCTGCGCGGCCGTGCATGTGGGGGCCGTCATCACGCCGGCCCCCACGCAACATGGTCGTGCCCTACAGGAGCTCGGCGAGGAGAAGCATAGGTTCCCCCGAAATGAGCATGCCCGCCAATCAGTAGCCACTGAATGCGGGCCTGGGCACCGTGGAGGCCCCCCCCCCCCCCCCCGGAGTCTGATCCCCCCGCCCTCCACCAGGACGGCCCCCACAGCCAGAACGCCGAGGTCCCGCTGGGTGGGACCACATGTGAATCATGCTGGCGGGACCAGCGGGCACTTGGCCAGTTGAGCACGGAGAATCGCCGCGGGGACCGCTTTCAATGGGCTCCAACCGGCGCCACGTCGATCGCGCGCGCGCAACTGGCAGCGATTCTCCGGTTGCCGGAGAATCGCGTGCCGGTGTGGGAGCCTATTTTGGGTAATTCTCCGCCCCGCGCCGAGCGCGACTTCAGTGTGGAGGGTCGGAGAATCCCGCCCCAGTCCTTTTCCAAATGGTAGGTAGTGACTAGTGAGGTAGCACAGGGATCTCTCACTTCATCTACCCCTCTTAGTATATTCCCATTTATTGTGTACTCCCAATAACTGTTTGACCTCCCTAAATGCAAGACCTCACACTTCTCTGTGTTAAACTCCATTTGTCACTTTACTGCCCACTCTACCAATCCATCTATATCATTTTGAAGATTATAGCTATCCTCTACTGTCCACCACTCAGCCAATCTTTGTGTCCTCTGCAAATTTCCCAATCGTGCTCTCCACATTCACGTACAAATTGTTAATACATAACACAAATAATAAGGGTCCCTACATTGAGCCCTGTGGAACACCAGAAACAACTTTCCAATTGCAAGGGCAGCCATCGACCATTACCCTTTGTTTCCTGTCACTAAGCCAATTTTTTATCTGGTTTGCTACATTGCCCTGTATCCCATGGACATTCACTTTCTTGACCAATCTGCCATGTGGGACTTTGTCAAACGCCTCACTAAAATCCACGTACACCACATCCACTACCTTCATCAACTCTTCTTGTCACTTCCTCAAAGAATTCAATCAAATTTGTGATGCAAGAACTTCCTTTAACTATCCCTGACTAGTCCATGACTTTCTATGTGACAGTTAATCCTATCTCTCGGGATTGGTACTAGTAATTTGCCCACTACTGGTGCAAGACAAACTGGCCAATAATTGTTCAGCATTTCTGTCGATACCTTTTTAAACAATGGAACCACGCTTGCATTTCTCCAGTCCTCCGGTACCTCCCCTGTATCTAGTGAGGATTGGAAAATCATCCTCCGAGCATCTGCTATCTCTTCCCTGACCTCCTTCCGGAGCCTCGGAAGCAATCCATCTGGCCCTGGCACAATCCATCTGTCTCTGGCCTTCTGAGTGGGTTAGGATTATATTCGCTGGAGTTCAGAAGAATGAGGGGGGACTTCATAGAAACTGATAAAATTCTGACAGGACTAAACAGGGTAGATGCAGGAATGGTGTCCCCGATGGCAGCGAGTTCAGAACCAGGGATCACAGTCTAAGGATATGGGGTAAACTATTTAGGACTGAGATGAGTAATTTCTTCACCCAGAGGTTAGTCGCCCTGTGGAGTTCTCTGCCACAGAAAGCAGTTGAGGCTAAAACATTGTGGCCAGACGTTTCCGGCCTTTCACACTGACAGGAATTTCTGGTCCTGCCTGCAGTGTGGCTCCTCCTGTGGATTTCCCAGTGGCAAGGGTGACTTCAATGGGAATTCCCATTGACAGCGACAGGAGAAGGAAATCCGGCTGCCACCTCTCGCTGCCGAGAAACGTGGCTGAGAGGCTGGAAAATCTGGAAAATGTTTTCGAGAAGGAGCTGGACAAAGCTCTTGGGGCTAAAGAAATCAAAGGATATGAGGGGACAGTGGGAACAAGTGTACCAAAGCAACCTCTCTAAATGTCAGAAAGACGAAGGAACTGATCATCAACTTCAAGAAGCGCAGCACAACACCCTCACCCCCCCCCCCCCCCCCACCCTGTCGGCATCAATGGTGCCGAAGTGGAGATGGTCGATAGCTTTAGATTGCTGGGGGTCGCCATCACCAACAGTCTGTCCTGATCCATTCACGTTGGTGCAACAGTCAAGAAAGCCCAACAACGTCTCTACTTCCTAAGGAAGCTTAGAAATTCAGCATGTCTGCATCGACTCTCACAAATCTTTACAGATGTGCCATAGAGAGCATCCTATCCAGCTGCATCACAGCTTGGTATGGCAACTACTTGGCCCAAGATCGCTAGAAACTTCAGAGTGTGGTAAACTCAGCCCAACGCACCACACAAGCTTGCCAACTTCTCATTGATTCTGTCTACACCTCCTGCTGGCTCAGAAAGGCAGACAGCAGTGTCAGAGACCCCTCACACTAAGGCTTTGCTTTCTTCCAGACCCTTCCATCAGGCAGAAGATACAGAAGTCTGAAGACCCGCACATCCAGACATAGGAACAGCTTCTTCCCACAGCTACAAGACTCCTCAACGACTCTCCTTGGACTGATCTGTTCCCTGTAAGAACACTATTCATAATGCCCTATGCTGCTTTATCTCATGTATTTGCTTTGTTTGGCCCTTGTTCCGCACTGTAACCAATCACTGTTTGTCGATGTACCATTTGTCAATGTACTCTGTCGATTATTCTTTTTTTGTCTACTATGTAGGTATCAGGTATCTTGGCTTCAGAAAAATACTTTTCACTTTACTTAGGTACATGTGACAATAAATCAAATCACTCAATCAATCAATTTACTGAGTTGGATGATCGGCCTTAAGGAATGGTGGACCAGGCTCGCAGGGCCGAATGGCCTCCTCCTGCTTCTATTTTTTATGTTTCTATGTAATTGTCAAAATTAAAAGAAATATTGGAAAACGCCTTTTCACCTAATTAGTGGTTAAGGTCTGGGATACATTGCATAAGAGTGGAGGTAGATTCAATCAAAGGACTCCAAAGGGAATTAGACTGTTATCTGAAATGGAAGAATATGCAAAATCATGGGGAGAAATTGGTAGAATGTCACGAAATGAATTGTTCATTTGGAAAACCAATGTTGACATATTGGTCCGAATCATAGAATCCCGACAGTACAGAAAGAGGCCATTTTGCCCATTGAGTCTGCACCGACCCTCTGAAAGAGCATCTTACCCAGGCCCACTCCCCACCCTACCCCCGTAACCCAGTAACCCCACCTAGCCTTTGGACACTAAGGGGCAATTTAGCATGGCCAATCCACCTAACCTGCACATCTTTGGACTCCTTCTGCACTGTAATCATTCTGTGGTCAACGCAAACCTTTCTTTTTTTTCTTTTTGTACCAACCAACTTCATAAAAATGTTTCAAACCAAAAGTAGCAATTATTGGAATTAAATGGAAGGGTGGGGGAGATGAATGTAAACTAAATTAAAATCCTAATGCCAAGTTTGGTAAGATATCCTGCAACAAATAAAACAGCAAATGGCCTGATCCTGCAGTGGTTTTGTTTTCTCGCACTTTATATGTGCAAGTAAACCAGTCCCACTGACGCCATCCTGGTGCTGCTGGGACTGATGGAGCTGCCAGCCAATGGTGGGACATCTTTCCCAATGAGGGGTGGAAGTCCCACTCAGCCCTCGTTAGTCCGTCCTACTCACAGTCCTTTATGACTGTGGGACAGATCAGCGCAGAGCATGCCGACTCCACTCCAAAGTTGTTCCCAGGGTTGGGGGGTGGGGAGTGGTTTGGTGGTGGTGGTGGTGGTGTGGGTAAGCATGCTGGCCCCCTATCAACCTCCCGATCCCTCCATATTATTCAGCCCATAATATGTCTTTGGAAGCCCAGCATTATTTTACTGCTCAGATTACATTTGCATGCAAAGTGAAATCTCCACCCCCAGATATTTACAAGGAATGAATGAGTCATCATTAAAAATTGTTGGCTGGGTAGTTTTTATAAGCTTTGTAACTTGCCGAATGATGCCAATAGCTAGCTGGTGGTGTAAATGATTGGGCATCGTTAATGCTTTTCAGAGGCTCAAACTGTTTATTTATTATTAAAACTAGACTGTTCCTTTTGAAGCCCTTAAATAATTGTAATAAAGGTGCCATTACTTAGGTTTCTTTATTGAGTTGTTTCATTCAGACAATCCAGAAATACAGCTTCCAACAGCAATTAGGGAAAATTACTGAAATCTCAAAATGTAATACATCGGCCATTGAGAATTTACCGCAAATCTGTATCATGCTCCAAATTTTGTGTTTTAAGGCATTGATATTAAACTATTGCTATTTATGGGAAAAAATCTGGTAACCTGAATATAAATCTGCAAATGAAAAAACTATTGTGCAATTGGGCTGGGTAGGAGGGAGGGCTGTTATCACCTGCCTGGATATCATAGATGTCACAGATGTTTACAGCATGGAAACACGTCCTTCGGCCCAGCTTGTCCATGCGGCCCAGTTTCTATCACTAAGCTAATGCCACTGGCCCGCATTTGGCCCATATCCCTCTATACCCACCCTGCCCATGTAACTGTCTGACTGCTTTTTAAAGGAAAAACTTGTACCAGCCTCTATCACTGCCTCAGGCTGCCCCTTCCAGAGTGTGAAAAAATGTCCCCTCTGGTCTCTTTTGTATCTCTCCCCGTTCACCTTAAACCCATGCCGTCTAGTTCCAGACTCCTCCACCTTTGGGAAATGATGTTGACTATCTACCTTATCTATGCTCCTCATTATTTTATAGACCTCTATAAGATCACCACCTAAGCCTCCTACGCTCTAGGGAAAAAAGTCCCAGCCTATTCAGCCTCTCCTTATAACTCAGAATAATAAATAAAATCCAGGATTAAAGCATAAAGAAAACCATTGTTCCTGATTCTTAATGTGAACATTTTTCAGATCTTGCTCTCCAATGTTACCAACTACTCCCAGTGCAACCATAATGTTCAATCTGAAAATCCTATTGGCTATGGACAATTGGTCACCTTCATGATTATTTTGGGAATATGACCTGCCTCAATGGTGGTGGGGCACTTGTTAACCTTTCAGTTGCATAAATAGACCTGGCAAGCGTGGTACTAGCTAAACAGAGAGCGAACCAGTAGTGAACTACTGGTGCTGTGTAAATATTGTTGTAAATAAAAGTTACTTTTTGTTTGACTCTGTTTTGAGCTCGTTGTGGCCCTCACATAAGGGGGGAAGGGCAGTAAGGGTAATCAGGCAGACAACTGCAAAATGTAGGAGGCAGAAAACTATTCAGCTGTGGTACTCACCCTCACTTGTTTCCATATCTGTGGCAAAAGTAACAAGTGTACAAGACATGAGTGACACATCTGCATCTATTGGCCCATAACTTCTGGTAGGATCCCCGACTTAAGTCACTATGTGTGTATGTGCGACACAATAACCCGTAATTGCGGGCGTACAGGCATGCGACTAGAAGCACACAGCGTTTAAACACCCGGCCTGCTTTTTTTGACAGCTGGAACTCATGTGTTGCATTGGACATGCTGAATTAAAAATCTAGGGACAATGTTAACTTGGTCAAGTTGCCCCGACGTTTGTTTGGTAAATTTTTACACCTTTTCATCTGCACTTTTGTTTCTTGGTCTAAGATTATCGAGCAGAGGCAGGCAACATAGGGAAAAAAAATTCATTTAGGTTGATACTTTATACCATTCATGTTTAGCCTTTATAAATATGTTTAAAATGCAAATAAAATGAAAGGAAGATGTATTTTTAATTTTTTTGAACTTTGGTTTGTCATGAGGCTGTTAATTCTATTAAAGATACTTCACTGTATAAAGTGAGTTTGGAGTTGGTGAAATAAATATATTTTTTTAAACTTTGGTTTGTCATGAGGTAGTTATTCCATTAAAGGAGCTATAATGGATAAAATGCAGTGATCACTCGCTAATGGGTAAGATTGTCCACCTAAGATGCTCCGTGTTACTGGTCATGGGTTCTGAGGGTCCTTGCGCGGCTGATGAGCCCGATCCTCGAGCAGCATCTTCAATCACTCACTTGGCAGGAGTTTCCAAAAGATGGGATCGGTCCTTGGATTCTAGGTTGCGGGTATTCCTTTCTGAGGCTCATTTTCCACGCTTCCTCTTGCCGTCAGGTGTTCTTGAAGAATTATGACCTTTCAATCAGAAGACTCCGCCAAGTAGTTCTCTTCTGAGCAAAGATCTTCCAGCATTGACCATTTCTTGAAGTAAGCCTGCAAGGCATCTTTGAACAGCTTCCTTTGTCCTCCTCTTGTTCGGGATCCTTCCTTGAGTTCGGTGAAGAATATTTGCTTTGGTAGTCAGGACTCTGACATCCTAAGCATAGTGCCGGCCCAGCAGAATTAGTTTTGGATCATGGCCTCGATACTGGTGCAGTTGACTCCTTTAAGGCCACTAATGTTAGCATGCCTGTCCTCCCAGCTGATTCAGAGCTAAAGTACATTTGGATTTTGCAATGTATTTTAAGCTGTGTTATTTAAGAGTCTTCCTTATGTAATTGTTCATCTTTACAAGCTTCAGTGATTAATTCAAATGCTTTAACAAAGTTTAATGTCTTAGCTGATGTATGCAAGCCTCCAGTAAGCTAATGTGAACTATCTCTCTGTGTAGATTCAAAATCTGTATTCAGGCTACTTCGTTGCCTGGAGAGGAAGTGAATCATTTACTCACCCCTAACCTAAGAGTGTACAGGGAAAGGACATCTCAAAATTGTCATAATATACACCAGTATATCATGGTGCAGACACACACTGATGATCACACAGTGGGACCAATCAACATACACAACACCGCAGCCAATCACCAGTGAGAGCACACACACTATAAAGACAGGGGACATCAGAGTTCCCGCTCATTCGAGTAGCAACTAGCTAGGAGCACAGAGCTCACAACCTGCAATACAGACATTCACCATGTGCTGAGTGCATCGACTGGTTAGGATAAGGCAAAGGTCTTTAGTTAAAGCTGGTATCGTATTTACCAACAGTTCAAGTATGTTTAAATAGTTAAACTTTTAATAAAATAGTGTTGCACTACTTCAAGTGTTCGTGACCTGTATGTGATCCAGAACACCCAACACATCATGATACCAGGTGTGGTTGCATACTAGCGCTTCTTAGACCTACCTGAAAGTGATCTGCCTTCTGCCAGCATTCCGTCATTCTGCAATATGGATAACATCAGCCCACCGCCGCCGTTCTGCATCGCCGGCAACCTCAGGGCCAATTGGAAGATTTTCAAACAGCGCTTCCAGCTCTACCTCGAAGCCACGGACAGGGAGGGCGCCTCGGACACCAGAAAGATTGCTCTTCTCCTCTTCACGGCCGGGGACCATGCCATCCATATTTTCAACTCTCTCACCTTTGCAGATGACGAAGACAAGACGAAGTTCAAGACGGTTCTCCTCAAATTTGACACTCACTGCAGCGTAGAGCTGAATGAAAGTTTTGAACGCTACGTGTTCCAGCAGCGTTTGCAGGGTAAGGACGAACCTTTCCAATCCTTTTTAATGCACCTCCGCATCCTTGCGCAATCTTGCAGCTACGGGCCCACCTCCGGCTCCATGATACGCGACCAGATCGTTTTCGGTGTTCAGTGGGACCCCCTACGTCAGCAGCTCCTCAAAGTAAAGCAACTCACCCTAGCGACCGCCATTGAGGCCTGTGTCCGACATGAAAATGTCACCAGTCGGTACTCCCATATACAAGCGGCTGAAACGGCGTGGCAAGGTCCCCACGAGGCGGAACGGGTCTAAGTGATTGAACACCTCCAGGGCCTCAGCCTGGATGAGGGCGGCCATTTCACGCGCTTTTCACGGACTCCCGCGCTTGTACGCACCAAACGAGGGGACGGCGACATGGAGGAACGTAATGCGCAGGCACGCACCACGCAGGACCGCACCGCGCATGCGCGGTGGCGCAGCGAACGTGCTGACATCACGACGTGCGGCAACTGTGGCTCCGCCCATTTAAAGCGGCAATGCCCTGCAAAATATCGACAATGCCTACGATGTGGAAGACTTGGCCACTATGCTGCCTGCTGTCGAGCAGCTCAACCTTCCAATTCATATCGCTTCAGCCAGCCTCGCAGAAATGTTCGGTCAATTCAACCCATGATCACCGAGTCCGATTCCGACTTCCCACACAGCAGTGACACCGAGGGCCCGAAGGAGCCTTTTCGAGTCCGTGTCGTAATGAGAAACAGGCTGTCCCCGAAGCAAAGACACCAGCCGCTGTCGGTATACTGGATCGATCCAGATGATGAGTGGTGTGCAACCCTGACAGTCAACCGGTCCCAAATACAATTACGCCTGGACACTGGTGCCTCCGCCAATCCCATGGCGTGGTCTGCTTTCCAAAGCCTTCGTGTCAAATCAACCATTCTCCCATCGGCCTGTCAGCTATTGGACTACAATGGCAACATCATTCCTGCTACCAGCTCATGCCAACTCGAAGTGACGCAGAAGTCATGAAACGCCATCCTTCCTTTCGAGATCGTGGGCTCCTCGAAGGACTCTCTGCTTGGTGCACAGGCGTGCAAATTGCTAAACCTCGTTCAAAGAGTTCACTCTCTCTCTCCTGATGACGCGTCTGCCTTCCAGGATGCTGACTTCAGGGCGCAACTCAACGCCATCATCGACCAGCACCGCGACGTCTTCGAAGGCATGGGCACGCTCCCATATACTTACAAGATCCTACTCAAACAGAACGCCACGCCTGTGGTGCATGCACCTCGCAGAGTCCCAGCACCCCTCAAGGACCGCCTCAAGCAGCAGCTGCAGGACCCCCAAGACCAAGGAGTGATCTCCGGAGGTACGGAACCAACCGACTGGATCAGTTCCATGGTGTGCGTAAAGAAGCCTTCCGGCGAGCTCAGAATCTGCATTGATCCAAAGGATCTGAATCGCAACATAATGAGGGAGCATTACCCAATCCCCAAGCGCGAAGAGATCACATGCGAGATGGCTCGGGCCAAGCTCTTCACCAAACTTGACTCTTCGAAAGGATTCTGGCAAATTCAACTGGACAGATCCAGCAGGAAACTGTGTACCTTTAACATCCCTTCTGGCAGATGTTGTTACAACAGGATGCCGTTTGGGATCATATCGGCGTCAGTAGTATTCCACAGGATCATGGACAAATGATGGAAGGCATTGAAGGTGTTCGCGTCTATGTTGACGACATAATCATTTGTTCCGCCACCCCGCAGGAGCATATCAGTCGCCTCCAGCGCATGTTCAAACGCATACGGGAGCATGGCCTACGCCTCAATAGAGCCAAATGCTCCTTCGGCCAGACGGAACTCAAGTTCTTCGGGGACCACATCTCCCAGTTGGGTGTGCGGCCGGATGCGGACAAGGTGGCTGCCATCACAGCCATGAAAAAGCCAGAGGAGAAGAAGGCGGTCCTCCGATTTCTGGGCATGGTCAACTTCCTAGGGAAGTTAATCCCTAACCACGCCTCTCATACCACAGCTCTCAGGAACCTGGTCAGGAAGACAACAGACTTCCAATGGCTTCCTGCCACGAGATCGAATGGACAGAACTTAAAACCAAACTTACCACGGCCCCGGTATTGGCCTTTTTTGATCCAGCGAAAGAGACAAAAATTTTGACTGATGCCAGCCAATCTGGTATTGGGGCAGTGCTCCTGCAACGTGATGAGGCCTCACCATGGGTCCCCGTTGCATATGCGTCACGTGCCATGATCCCCACGGAACAGCGCTACGTACAGATAGAAAAGGAGTGCCTGGGCCTGTTGACCGGTGTCATCAAATTTCATGATTATGTGTACGGCCTTCCCTAATTCACCGTCGAGACCGACCATCGCCCGCTGGTCAATATAATACAAAAAGACTTGAACGACATGACGCCTCGCCTCCAGCGCATTCTGCTCAAACTCCGGCGATATGACTTTCAGCTCGTATACACCTCGGGCAAAGACCTGATCATAGTCGACGCTCTGTCCAGGGCAGTCAACACCCCGTGTGACCCAGCGGGATTCGTCTGCCAGGTTGACACCCATGTGGCCTTCGTGGCCTCCAATCTACCGGCCACGGATGAACGCCTTATCCACATTCGCCGTGAGGTTGAGGCTGACCCCCTGCTACAGCTTGTCATGCGCCACCTAACAGACGGGTGGCTCAAGGGCCAATGCCCGCAGTTCTACAACATCAGAGACGATCTGGCGGTAGTCGATGGTGTCCTCCTGAAGCTGGACCGCATTGTTATCCAGCACAGCATGCGCCAGCTCGTCTTGGAACAGCTACACGAGGGCCATCTTGGCGTGGAGAAGTGCTGCAGACCGGCCCGAGAGGCAGTGTACTGGCCCAGCATCAATGACGACATCGCCAACACAGTGCTCAACTGCCCCACCTGTCAGCGGTTCCAGCCGGCCCAACCACGTGAGACCCTACAGCCCAATTAGTTGGTCACGTCCCCTTGGTCCAAGGTTGGTATCAACCTGTTCCACGCGCTGGGCAGGGACTATGTTCTGATTGTAGACTATTTTTCAAACTACCCGGAGGTGGTACGTTTGCACGACATCACATCGTCTGCAGTCATCCGTGCCTGTAAGGACACCTTTGCTCGTCACAGCATCCCACTCACTGTGATGTCGGACAATGGCCCCTGCTTCGCAAGCCAGGAATGGTCCAACTTTGCCAGAAGGTACAACTTTGAGCATGTGACATCCAGTCCCCTGTACCCCCAATCCAATGGCAAAGCGGAGAAGGGCGTCCACATAGTCAAACGGCTCCTCTGCAAGGCTGCAGATGCGGGATCCGACTTCTACCTCGCCCTGCCGGCCTATCGCTCGGCCCCACTGTCCACTGGCCTGTCACCAGCCCAGCTGCTCATGGGTCGCACCCTGAGGACCACGGTGCCGTCCATTCACGTCCCAGAACTCGACCATGTTACGGTCCTTCAACGAATGCAACTGTCACGTGCAGAGCACAAGGCAGCTCATGTCTCCCGTGCAGTTGATCTCCCTGCTCTGGCTCCAGATGACAATGTCCGCATCCATCTTCCGGATGGTGGCTGGTCTGCAACTGCTGTGGTTCTTCTGCAGGTGGCTCCCCGCTTGTTCCTGGTTCGTCTACTGGATGGTTCCATTCGGCGCCGTAATCGTCGTGCCCTTCATCTCGTTCCACTTTCGCTACGTGATCCTCTGCCAGTGCCACGCCCTCCTGTTGTCCCTGACCTGGACTATGCAGAGATTCCGGTTACTCTGCATCCTCCTCACTCTGACGCAGTCCAGCCCACTCCTCAGCTGGTGGCTCCTAACCCACCCTTGAGGCGGTCAACCAGAATTCGTCACCCACCTCAGAGACTTTATTTGTGAACTTTGCACTAATGGACTCTCTGGTCTGTTCTGTTCTTCCGTTTAATCGTTCAAGTGGTTTGTATATAGTGTTCATCTCGTTATTTGTGTGACACACTGTTTTTTTCTGCACCAGGCACCTTCCCGTGTAAATAGCTTAGTTTTATGTACATAGTCCTGTAAATACTTTGCACACACGTAGTCAGGAACATTCACCACACACTATTTATTGTCACGCAGGCACATTTTTTTAGATAAAAGGGGGGATGTCATAATATACACCAATATATCATGGTGCAGACACACACTGATGGACATTCAGTGGGACCAATCAACATACACAACACCGCAGCCAATCACCAGTGAGAGCACAGGCACTATAAAGACAGGGGACATCAGAGTTCCCGCTCATTCGAGTAGCAGCTAGCTAGGAGCACAGAGCTCACAGCCTGCAACACAGACATTCATCATGTGCTGAGGGCATCAACTGGTTAGGACAAGGCAAAGGTCTTTAGTTAAAGTTGGTATCATATTTACCCACAGTTCAAGTATGTTTAAATAGTTAACCTTTTAATAAGATAGTGTTGCACTACTTCAAGTGTTGGTGACCTGTATATGATCCAGAACACCCAACATATCAGAAATGATGTGAGAGGCGATGTGTGCCAGGACACTGCGCTTCAGCAGCTGCTGCTTTCGGACTTTGAGCTTGTAACATTAACAATTGAGATGTCAAAATCCTCAATTCCTCCCTCCCCTTCCCCGCTCTTTCCTCCTCTCTTCCTCCCTCCCCTCTTCCCTCCCTTCCCTTCCATCCTTTTCCCTTCCTCCCCTTTACAAATAGACTGAACCATTTTGTTTGAGTGAGAAAATATATTTTATTGCAAGAAATTTATAACGGTTGAGGTAGCTTAATGTCATTGTTCAGCAGATAAAGTTGAACATTAACTGATAAAGTTAAATGTTAACTGGTTTCAAATTTTTGCATCTATAAAATTATTTTTGTTAATAAATGTTTTACTTTAAACTTTACAAGCTTCTATAAATATCTTACTGAAACATCAGAACGCAGCATTTAATTATGAAATAATAATAAATGAATAAGATAATTGAAGTAAACAAGGCAGAAACATATTGAACATGGGTAATGCAGTGGTACACTAGTTAGCACTGCTGCCTCCAGGGACCCGTGTTCAAATCGAACCTTGGGTGACTGTTGTTATTGGTTCTTTTAAAGTAATGGGTTGTTTTAATGATTAAAGGTGATTATTTATAAGTGAACATAGGTTTAGTTATTTATTTTAAATCTGCGAAACTATTTAAATCTACACTTTCTTATTATATAACTTTACGTGTGGCATGCTGGTGTTTGTACATTCTCCCCAAGTCCTCATGGGTTTCCTCGAACCATGGGATAGAACCATTGCATTCCTAAGGTGCAGAATGGCCCATCGGGTCTGTGGGAGGATACCAAAGTACCCGAAGGAAACCCATGCAGACATAGGGAGAACATATAAACTCCACACAGACAGTCACCAAAAGCTGGAATGAACCCGGATCCCTGGCGCTGTGAGGCTGCAGTGCTAACCACCCCCGTTTCCTCTGGGTGTTTTGGTTTCCTCTCACAGTCCAAAGATGTGCAGGTAGGTGGATTGGCCTTGTCAGGTTAGGTGGGTTTATGAGGATTAGGTGGGGGCGTGGGCCTGGGTAGCGTGCACTTTTGGAGTGTCTGTGCACACGCAATGGGCCGAATGGCTTTCTTCTGCATTGCAGTGATTCTACAAACACAAATAAAATTAAAAATCAAAATGTTACAAGGACAGTGACAGTGAAAAGCCCTGGGGTGCTTTTAAAGTCTTATGACCAGAACCTAAATTAAAACATGCAAACATTTTTAAGCATGCCACACGCAAAGTTATAGAATAAGAAAGTGTAGATTTAAATAGTTTCACAGATTTAAAACAAATAACTAAACCTATGTTCACTTATAAATAATCACCTTTAATCATTAAAGAAATAAACATTACTTTAAAAGAACTAATAGAACATAGAACATACAGTGCAGAAAGATGCCATTCGGCACATAGAGTCTGCACCGACCCACAGAAGCCTTCACTTCCACCCTATCCCCGTAACCCAATAACCCCTCCTAACCTTTTTGGACACCAAGGGCAATTTAGCATGGTCAATCCACCTAACCTGCATGTCTTTGGACTGTGGGAGGAAACCGGAGCACCCAGAGGAAACCCACGCAGACACAGGGAGAACGTGCAGACTCCTCACAGACAGTGACGCAGCGCGGAATTGAACCTGGGACCCTGGCGCTGTGAAGCCACAGTGCTAGCCACTTGTACTACCGTGCTGCCCTCCATATTTCATATTAACCAGTAACCGACCATACACACACAAGTACCTTTTCAGAACAGAATATCAGTAGAAACACAAAGCTACAATAGTGCATTTATATAAAGAAAACCAAACACACTTTGAACATTAAACAGTCAACAGTACAATAAATTGGGATAAATTGTTGAGTTACCTTCCAGAGGAAAAACGGACTGACCTGAAAGAGTTATTGATATCACCTGGGCAAGTTTGTAGAGATAAATTGGGAAGTACTAAAATGGCTATACGTGATGTAGATGTGGGAAATGCTGTTCCAATCAAATAACATCCATACAGACTTAACCCTTTAAAATTGGCACAGGTTAACAAAGAGATTGAGAGTATGCTTAAAAATGGCATAACTGAAGTGGGTTGCAGCCAATGGAACTCACCCAGAGTGATGGTACCTAAACCAGACGGTACCCAACGGTTGTATGTGGACTATAGAAAGGTTAATGCAGTTACAAGAATGGACTCTTATCCTATCCCACGTTTGGAGGATTGCATTGAGAAAGTGGGACAATCCACATTTATTTCCGAACTGGATTTACTTAAAGGTTACTGGCAGGTACCTTTATCCGACAGGGCAAAGGAGATTTCAGCTTTTGTGACTCCAGATGGTATATACCAATTCAAAGTTATGCCATTTGGCATGAAAAACGGCCCAGCCACATTTCAACGGTTAACTAACCAAGTCGTTTCAGGTAATTTTCAGCCAGACATGGAAAGAACACTTGAAACATCTGATGGAGTTATTCGATCAACTTCAGGAGGCAGGTTTGGTGATAAACCTCGCCAGAAGTGAATTTGGAAAAGCCCAAGTAATTTTCCTTGGCAATACAACCGGATAGGGTCGAATGGTCACACGGGATGTGAAACCAACAGTTATTGAGGAGTTTCCAAAACCCGAAGGGAAATAATGCGATTTCTTGGCATGAGTGGATTTGATCGAACATTTGTGCAAAAGGTTTTGTAGCATGATTGCTCCACTGATGGACTTTCAGTGGACAGCAGACTTTCAACACTCGCTGCCAAAGATCGGCCTGGGCACAGGTGGCAGAGGCCATGAATGTATGCAGACTTTCAACAGGCATTTGACTGCCTGAAAGCTGTGCTAACCAATTCTCTTGTGTTGGAGAATTGCAAGGGACTCTGTGATCAGATTGAACTGAAGTATCTGACTTTAAAGAGAAATACCGAAGCGTAGAGAAACGGCTGGATCGTGCAAAGACCTTCTTGTTCAAAGAGACTGTCAATCGAGAAGGATTTCAGTTGGAGGAAGAAGGACAAAAATGGACTATATTATTATATCTGTTTTGCGTGTATTGTTTTTTGAAACAAAAACGTATATTTACTGTGTGCATTTCTTAAAGGGTAGTGAAAAGGTGAAAAATGAAACCATCTTGAAGTTGATGGTTTATTTTTTTTCTTGGGGGGAGGTGTCATGTGAGAGCACCTTTAAGAAATGCGTGTTTAAGAAATGTACCTTTAAGAAATATATGTTTATCAGTGATGTCAAAGTATGGGTGGAGCTGGGCTGTCTGTCAGCTTATTACTTTTGTTTTAGGCTGTTTGCTGCAGGATGAGTTTTAGTCTCGTTTTCAGAGCTGGATAGCTGCAGTCACAGCCAGAAGGGGTAGTGATCTCTCTCTCTGCAATCTAAAGAATGTAAATCGATCCTTTGGTGATTTAAAACTAATAACTGCTCTCAGTAGTGACTTTAACCTGATGTGCTTCTGTTTAAAGTTTTTTTAAAAAAGTCTTATGGATGTTAAAAGGACAGCATAAGGATTACTTAGTGTTATATTCTTTGGAGGTTGTATTTGAATTAATGGTTGCTAAGATGTTCACTGAATGTTTTAAAAAGTTTAACTTGAGTCCATAGAATAAACATTGTTTGGCTTTAAAAAATACTTTTCCATTTCTGCTGTACCACACCTGTAGAGTGGGCTGTGTGCTCCCCATACCACAATCTATTAAACGTTGTGGGTCAGGTGAACTCCATAATACACTTTGGGGTTCTCTAAACCCTGGCCCATAACAGGACGTACAGTAGACACTGTTTGCATATCATTAGCGGGCCTGACCCGGTATTCTCCGGGGCCTCCTCAATTCTACGCCTTCGATGGGCCGAGTTCCCCGATGGTGCGGTTCACTTGTGCTTTTAAGCATCGCGAGCCGTGGCTGCTGAGGGAGAGGCGTACGGAATGCGTCCAACGTCTCCATAATTTGCTGACTGTTGTGCCGCTGGCCGGAGGGGCTTCTGCCAGGACCGTTGGGAGTAGCTGGGGGTGGGGGGATGCGGGGGTGGCTGTGGGGTCATGGTGGACGGGCACCGATCACCATTGCCGCAGCCGGAAAGGCAGCCATGCAACTGCGCACACTGCTGACAGCCCAATGTGAACTTAGGGCCGCGGATCTTACAGGTGTCCAGGCAACCACCCTAGGTGCTCTCTGACCCCAGCCGACCCATCAGCTGTATGGGCATGCTCCAGCACAACCACTGCCATCTTGTTGGCTGGGATGAGTGTCTGTGGGAATTGTAATGTGTATATGCGGCTGCAGCTTGTCAGCCTCTCGAGTGTTAATCACGGCCCTCGCGAATCCCACACCATTTTTCATTGGAATCGATTGTATTCCACATGGCGCCAGTGCTAGCCCCTCCACAGTCCCTGAATCGGTCCAAGTTCGGCACCAGTTTTGATGCTGTGAAAGTCCACGAATCAACACGCGTCAACACTTGGGGCTGAATGGGTCAACACTTAGGGCTGAATGTGTCTAATCTAACGATGAAAAAGTCGGTGCTGCCCGCACTGATGCGCCGCCCAGTGGGGGGCTAGCAGTCAAGCCACATAAAACCCGGTGTTCCAGACAGAAATGGCCGGAGAATTGCTGGGTCTGTGACCGCGCATTCGCACGGCGGCGACCTGCGGCCGTCGCGCTGTACAACATGGCGCCGGTCGCACGCAGACCCGGCCTGCCAGAGAGTGCCCCCGTAACTCCCCTCGCCACCCCCGGACCAACCCCCACCAGTCCCCCCAGCACCTGCCAAAGCCCCCTTAGCCAGCGGAACGGCTCCCCACCCAGCCCTCCGCTGACTGTGGCGGCGCTGGACACAGTCCGCAGCCACCACCTGAGTCCGCAGCCACCACCTGAGGTTGACGAAAACTGAGAGCACAAGAGATTCACGGCGTCAGGAAGTCGGCCCATCGGGGGCGGAGTATCGGGGGAGGACCTTCAGGTGACAGCCTGGGGCCGTCGCAACGGCATGCAGCACACTCACCAATGACGCTGTTTTGGAGAGGGCCGAGCATCCGAAAACAGGCGCCGCCCCCGATTTTGGTGTCAAAAGGGATTCTCCGCCCGATCGCCGAATGCGATTTCGGCGCCGGCAAGCGGAGACGCTCCCCGCCCCAAAGGAATGGAGAATCCAGCCCAGGATCTTCTATGTGTACCAAAGATGAGTCAATGGCTACCTTAGAGCTGTGCCATGCTGGAGAGCATGGAGAAGCCTGTTTCTTGATTTTTCTGGTGTCCTAACCTAAAACATTAATACTACGTCATTTATTACAGAGCATCTTGTCACAGCTGAGTCCTCTGTCCAGGAGAGTAGCAACAAACAAAACTCAAGTTAGCATTTTTCAGACTCCGGATTCCATATCACTAACAACTTCAAAAGGCTGAAAAGCACATTGATAAAATTTTCTATGCGTCACGGATTTCCTATAGTATATTCTCCAGCATTGGAACACTGAACCATAGCGACATGGGAATCACAGTGACACAGATCCTCAATCACACCAACAGCAGTCCACTGCTCCACCTTTTCCCCCTCTACAAGGCGCAAGTCAGGAGTGTGATGAAATATTCTCCATTTGCCTGGTTGAGTGCAGCTCCAACAACACTCAAGAAGCTCAACACCATCCAGGACAAAGCAGCCAGCTTCATAAACACTCTTTCTACAAACATTCAAACCCTTACCACTGAAGAAAGGTAGCAGCAGAGAGTGTCCCATCTATAAAATGCACAGCAGGAACTCACCAAGGCTTTTTTGATAATACCTTCCAAATCCATGACCACGACTGTCTAGAAGCACAAGGACAGCAGATACCTGGGGCGGAATTCTCTGATCCTGAGGCTGAGTGTTGGAGCAGCGATTCCGAGCCCCTCAGCAGGCCAGCACAGCACTGGAGCTCCAGCTGCTGATACCGGCGTCAAATGGGTGCCGCGGGTCTGCACATGCGCACTGCAACCGGCGCCAATGCGTGCAGGAACAAAAGAGGCCCCCAGCCCGAGAGCCGGCCCGTCGATCTGTAGACCCCGTCACAGGCCTGGCCACAGTGGAGGCCCCCCTCGGGGTCGGACCCACCTCTCCCCCCCCACTAGGCCACCCCCGGATGGATGCACGCCAAAGTCCCGCTGGGTAAGACCACACGTGGATGGTGCTGGCAGGACTCGCATTTATTTTACGGCGGCTTGGCCTATCCCGGGTGGAGAATCGGCGGGGGGGCCGCGTAGAGCGGCCCCCGGCTGGCGCCGACCACACTGGCACCAATGGTGCCGATTCTCTGCTCTCCGGAGAATCGGCGGATCGGCTTCGCGTCGGCGTCGCGCGATTCGTGCTAGGCCCGGCGATTATCCAGCCTGGCCTGGGCTGAGAGAATCCCGCCCCTGGAGTCTGCACGTTCTCCCTGTGTCTGCGTGTGTTTTCTCCGGGTGCTCTGGTTTCTTCCCGCAAGTCCCGAAAGATGTGCTTATTAGGTGAATTGGACATTCTGAATTCTCCCCCGAACAGGCGCTGGAATGTGGCGACTAGGGGCTTTTCACAGTAACTTATTATTCAGTTGCCGTCAGGGTGGTGGTGGGTGCTGGGGGGGGGGGGCACAGGTGTGTGGGACAGGTAGTATGCATTAGGGGTCATGTGGGACTGTGAAGCCGTGATGTCATTGGCTGACAGATCCCGGGTTCTGGTTGGCTGTTGACCTCTAGCTCCGCCCTGAAGGCGGAGTATAAGAACCAGGAGTTCTCCCCCGCAGGCCAGTCTGCTACTGAACTGCGGGGAACAAGTCATGCTTAATAAAGCCTCATCGACTTCATCTCTATTCGTCTCTCGTGAGTCTTTGTGCGCTACAATTTATTAAGCGTGCTTAAAAGAACTATGGAGCTCAGGATCATCCCGGAATGCCTGAGGATCAGCCCCAACGCAGTGAACTCAGCAGCAGTTTTCAAACATTGGCAGACTTGTTTCGAGGCCTACCTCAGAACAGCCCCCGGCCGGGTCACAGAAGACCAGAAACTACAGGTCCTGCACTCGAGGGTAAGCCCGGAAATTTTCCCTCTCATCGAAGACGCAGAGGATTTCCAGACGGCGTTCGCAGCACTAAAAAGCATCTATGTTCGCCCAGTGAACCAGATCTACGCACGCTACCAACTTGCAACGAGACGGCAAAGTCCCGGAGAATCGCTAGATGAATTCTACGCCGCGCTACTAATTTTGGGACGGGCCTGCAGCTGCCCGCCGGTAAACGCGATGGAACACACGGACATGTTGATGCGTGATGCTTTTGTGGCTGGTATGAACTCTTCCCAAATCCGCCAAAGACTTTTAGAAAAAGAGTCGCTAGGACTCTCAGAGGCACGGGCCCTTGTAGCCTCACTAGATGTGGCCGCGCGAAACGCCCGCGCCTACGGCCCCGACCGCGCGGCAGTCCCTTGGGCTTCGTGGACCCCCGTCGTGACAAACCCGCACCCCCTCCCCCCCACCCCACAGGCTTGCGCGGTTCAGACGCCAAGTCGTCCCGGGGGAGCCCGCTGCTATTTCTGCGGCCAGGCGAAACACCCCCGGCAGCGCTGCCCGGCCCGCGCAGCGATTTGTAAGAGCTGCGGGAAAAAGGGCCATTTCGCGGCTGTGTGCCGGTCCCGGGAGGTCACCGCTGTCCCCGGCGAACAAGGATTCCTGCGCGCTTCTAACGCTCCCCAACCCCCCCCAGCGCCCCATGTACGACCCGCAGGCGCAACCAGTTTGGGTCCCGCCACCGCTGTCCAGCGCCCCATGTACGACCCGCAGGCGCAACCAGTTTGGGTCCCGGCCACCGCTGTCCCCGGAGAACAAGGCGATCTGCGCGTTTCTGACGCTCCCCAACCCCCCCTGCGCCCCATGTGCGACCTGCAGGCGCCGCCGTTTTGGGTCCCGGCCACCATGAGGGGAGGAGGGGTGCCGCCATCTTGGGACCCCCCAGACCTGTGCGACGCATGGGGACGGCCATTTTGTCCACCCCCGCCGCCATCTTGTGACCCCCCAGCCATGTGCGATGCATGGGGGCGGCGATTTTGTTCACCCCTGCCGCCATCTTGGACGGCAACAACGGACCCCAGTGTCGACGGCTCCACGGGGTTCGAGGAAGACGCTCAAGCACTACGATCACGTCTGGCCTCAATGACGCTGGACCAAGCACGGCCCCGGACGCTCCAGACGACGACAACAACGGTGCTGATAAACGGGCATGAGACACCATGCCTGGTCGACTCCGGGAGCACGGAAAGCTTCATCCACCCCGACACGGTAAGACGCTGTTTTTTGACCATCCGTCCCAGTGCGCAAAAGATTTCCCGAGCTGCAGGATCCCACTCCGTACAGATTAAAGGCTTCTGCATAGTGACCCTAACGGTGCAAGGGAGGGAGTTTAAAAACTACAGGCTCTACGTCCTTCCCCAACTCTGCGCGCCCATATTACTGGGATTAGATTTCCAGTGCAACCTGCAGAGCCTAGCGTTTCAATTCGGCGGCCCAATACCCCCACTCACTATCTGCGGCCTCGCAACCCTCAAGGTTGAGCCCCCATCCTTGTTTGCAAACCTCACCCCGGATTGCAAACCCGTCGCCACTAGGAGCAGACGGTACAGCGCCCAGGACCGGACATTCATTCGGTCCGAATTCCAGCGGCTACTGAAGGAAGGCATAATCCAGGCCAGCAACAGTCCCTGGAGAGCACAGGTGGTAGTAGTAAAGACAGGGGAGAAGCAAAGGATGGTCATAGACTATAGCCAGACCATCAACAGGTACACACAACTAGATGCGTACCCTCTCCCCCGCATATCCGACATGGTCAATCGGATTGCCCAATATAAGGTCTTCTCCACCGTGGACCTCAAGTCCGCCTACCATCAGCTCCCCATCCGCCCAAGTGACCGCAAGTACACAGCCTTCGAGGCAGATGGGCAATTATACCACTTCCTAAGGGTCCCATTTGGCGTCACAAACGGGGTCTCGGTCTTCCAACGAGAGATGGACCGAATGGTTGATCAACACGGGTTGCAGGCCACCTTCCCGTACCTCGACAACGTAACCATCTGCGGCCACGATCAGCAGGACCACGACGCCAACCTCCAAAAATTCCTCCAGACCGCTAAAGCCTTGAACCTCACATACAACGAGGACAAGTGCGTGTTTAGCACAAACCGGCTAGCCATCTTGGGATATGTAGTGCGCAATGGGATAATAGGCCCCGACCCCGAACGCATGTGCCCCCTCATGGAATTTCTCCTCCCTCACTGCTCAAAAGCCCTAAACCGCTGCCTGGGGTTCTTTTCATATTACGCCCAGTGGGTCCCCCAGTACGCAGACAAGGCCCGCCCCCTAATACAGACCACGACCTTCCCTCTGTCGACAGAGGCTTGCCAGGCCTTCAGCCGCATCAAAGCGGACATCGCAAAGGCCACGATGCGCGCCATCGACGAGTCCCTCCCCTTCCAGGTCGAGAGCGACGCCTCCGACGTAGCTCTAGCGGCCACCCTTAACCAAGCGGGCAGGCCCGTGGCCTTTTTCTCCCGAACCCTCCACGCTTCAGAAATCCGCCACTCCTCAGTGGAAAAGGAAGCCCAAGCCATAGTGGAAGCTGTGCGACATTGGAGGCATTACCTGGCCGGCAGGAGATTCACTCTCCTCACGGACCAACGGTCGGTAGCCTTCATGTTCGATAATGCACAGCGGGGCAAAATTAAGAACGACAAGATCTTAAGGTGGAGGATCGAGCTCTCAACCTTCAACTATGAGATCATGTACCGTCCCGGAAAGCTGAACGAGCCGTCCGATGCCCTATCCCATGGCACATGTGCCAACGCACAAATTAACCGCCTCCAAACCCTCCACGAGGACCTCTGCCACCCGGGGGTCACTTGGTTCTACCACTTTATAAAGTCCCGCAACCTCCCCTACTCTGTGGAGGAGGTCTGTACAGTCACAAGGAACTGCCACATCTGCGCAGAGTGCAAACCGCACTTTTTCAGGCCGGATGGTGCGCACCTGATCAAGGCTTCCCGTCCCTTTGAACGCCTTAGTCTGGATTTCAAAGGGCCCCTCCCCTCCACCGACCGCAACATATACTTCCTGAACGTGGTGGACGAGTACTCCCGTTTCCCCTTCGCCATCCCCTGCCCTGACATGACAGCGGCCACATTCATTAAAGCCCTTAACACCATATTCACACTGTTCGGTTGCCCCGCATATGTCCACAGCGACAGGGGGTCCTCCTTTATGAGTGACGAGCTGCGCCAGTTCCTGCTCAGCAACGGTATAGCCTCGAGCAGGACGACCAGCTACAACCCCCGGGGGAATGGGCAAGTAGAGAGGGAGAACAGCACGGTCTGGAAGACCGTCCTACTGGCCCTACGGTCCAGGGACCTCCCAGTTTCACGGTGGCAGGAGGTCCTCCCGGACGCTCTCCACTCCATCCGGTCGCTACTGTGTACTAGCACTAACCAAACGCCTCATGAGCGCCTCCTTGTCTTCCCCAGGAAGTCCTCCTCTGGAACGTCGCTCCCAGGACCCATCTTGCTCCGAAAACATGTGCGGGCGCACAAGTCGGACCCGTTGGTCGAGAGGGTTCGCCTCCTCCACGCGAACCCGCAGTACGCTTACGTGGAGTACCCGATGGCCGACAGGACACGGTCTCCCTGCGAGATCTGGCGCCCGCCGGCAACACGCACACCCCCCCGACACCAATCACCCCCTCCCTGCCACCGGCGCACCCCGCGAGCGCCCCCTTCCCGGGAGGATCGGTCCTCCTCCCAGGTCCGACCAGAAGTGAAGCTGAAGCAGAAACCGCAAGGCTCCCGGAGACGACAACACGGGAACAAGCACCACCACCGGGGCCGAGACGATCGACGAGGACGACCAGACCGCCCGACCAACTCGTGGCATCGATGTAACACTACAATATTGTGGACTTTAACGAGAACTCTTTCCTTTTCCCCCTTTTACTGTAAATAGTTCAAAACAAAAAAAACAACCTCTGTACATGCTGTGATGACATACAAAAGTTTTCCTCCCAGGACCAGCCCTGTAAACCCTTACCACCATACGAAGCACCACCCCGCCGGGTTCATTTTTAACAAGGGGTGAATGTGGTAGTATGCATTAGGGGTCATGTGGGACTGTGAAGCCGTGATGTCATTGGCTGACAGATTCCGGGTCCTGGTTGGCTGTTGACCTCTAGCTCCGCCCTGAAGGCGGAGTATAAGAACCAGGAGTTCTCCCCCGCAGGCCAGTCTGCTACTGAACTGCGGGGAACAAGTCACGCTTAATAAAGCCTCATCGACTTCATCTCTATTCGTCTCTCGTGAGTCTTTGTGCGCTACAGGTTGGTGCCAGGGGCACGGTGCTGGCTGCCCTGAGGTGGTCGTGCAGCTTAGCACTGCTGGCCAGTCCTGGCATTGGGGCCCACTGCATTCATGACTTCTGCCACCTGTGCCCAGGCCGATAGACGGCAGCGGGTGGAAGCCTCCTACTCACCTTGGGGAACAGGCTGCGCCGCCTGTCCTCCACAGCATCCAGCAGGGTCTCAAGCTCCGCATCGGAGAAACGGCTTGCCGCTCTTCATGCTGCCATCTTCGTGGCTGGAATGAGTGTGTGTGGGGAGTGGAATGTTTACATGCAAATGCAGCTTGTCAGCCTCTCGAGTGCCAATCCGACCCCAGCGAATCGGATGCCGTCATGCATTGGAATGACACCAATGTGAGCCCATTAACGGTCCTGAATTGCTCCAGGACCAGCGCGTCTTCGGGGTTGTTGAACATCGCCAATTCAGTCCCGGTGTCAGCACTTATTCTCTCCAATGGAGAATACTGGCCTCAATGCCAGGTTTGGTAAAAATGGATTAGCTGGACATCCAAACAAAAGTGCAGGCATACAGACAGAAGCAATATTCTACCTGCAAAAGAAGGCAAAACACCAGCCACTTGCCAAATGCAGGAAGATGATAAGGCCTGGATTAAAGGCCTTGAGAGAGAAGGCACTGTCATTAAAAACAACGAGGGCCAACCTCAATCCTACTCGGTTGGCACTGCAGAGGACACGACCAGGCGAAACAGATGGAGTCTCTGCCACATTCCAAGACCGGCCGCTCCCCTTGTACAGCTGAGAACCATCAGTGAAGACACCCTGCTGCCAGCTAAACCTACAAACCAGTAAGAAGAACTAGCAAAGACAGAGCTTCCGACAGAACTGCGAACAAGTATGGATGGGTTGTAAGGCCTCTTGCCTGCCTGAATATTTAAATTCACTTGAATTGGGTAGAAGATGGGTGAGATTAATGTAGCAATAGTGATAATCGTGATAATGTCGTAACAACAATGTACATGTATGGGACTGATAACAACGGAAGACGTGAAGTAACCTATTTATTACTCCAAATACATTGGCAAAAGACTTTGGGGAAGTGTACAACAAGTGTCTGATACAAAGGGGGTTAATGTGGGACTGAGTATAGTACCTCCCACACAGTGATGTGAGAAGGCACATGACCCAGACCCTGTGTCAGTGTGGCATTGAACAGAGATGTGTAGATCTAAGCATGAAGACAGCTCCTCGCTTGCATCTTTTGTGTGTATGTGTAAATAGTTTCAGTAATTCATAAAGACTTACAGTTAACCTACAGAAGACTAGAGAGACGTCTTTAAGACAATCCGATCTGTAACCAACACCCTCCCCACAAGTGTAGAGATGGACCTCTGCAGAAGAAGGCTTAAGGCTGTGGCTGTGCCATTCATGAACTTTTGCCATCATGACAATACTATGGGCAACATCCTCTGATATGCCTCTGACCTCTCAACATGACGCCATGTAGCTCCAATGTCCTGCCAGCTCCTGACACAGTCGGGGCCCACATGCATCCCACAAGACTTTATTGCCCTTTTAATTGCCTTGATTGGCAACCTGCTGCAGACAGGCAGGAAGCTGCTGCTATAGGAAGCCCACCTCCAGGAAAATCTTTTGGAAACGGAAACCTGTCAGGAAGCCGACTCAACATGCCATGGACTGCTTTTTGATGCAGCTACCACCACTGCTCTGCACCCCCCCCCCCCACTTCCAATACCGCTCTGCTCCCTTTCCTCCACCACTACTCCACTCCCACCACCCTTCCGCCTCCCCGCTACCCCTCTACCTCCCAGCCCCAGCACCACTCCACCTCCCCACTACCCCACTAACTCCCAGCCCCACCACCCATTCACCTCCCCACCGCCAGCACACCTCTGCCCCCCAGTACCCCTCTGTCCCAACAACCCTCCACCCCCACTCCGCACCCTGACCCCAACCACCACCCCTCTGCCCCCCAGCCCCACCATCCATCCACCTCCCCTTCTGCCCCCCTCAGCACCACTCCGCCCCCAACAACCCTCTATCCCCACTCCGCACCCCTGACCACCACCCCTCTGCCCCCCCCACTGCCCACATATCCCATCACCTCCACCACCCCTCCACTTCCCCACCACCCCACCACCCATCCACCCCCCCACCACCCCATCCTCCCCAACACCTTCATGCATTCGCCACCCCCTCCCTACCACTGCCACCCCTTTGCCACCCCAACCACCCTTCCGCCCTCCCACTCCCTCCTACCACCCTTCTGCCACCACCACCACCCCACCAACCATCTGCCCTCCTCAACCCACACTCCTCCGCTCCTCCACCTTACCACCCTTCCACTCCCCACAGCCCCCCCACCCCTCTGCCCTCCCTACAATCACCTCCCCCATCGCCACCACATCTCTGAGCCACCTCCTCCGGGATGGTAAGATTTATTAACACACAGTTCATTGTTGTACAAAACGTTTATGTTGCACCTTTCATTTCAACTCTGTCACCAGGGCACCATAAGATAAGCATCTTGGCTAAGGTCATAGATAATCTTCAGTCGTTAGAATGGTAGCTTCAAATTATTTGAATGGTAAATTAGAAATACATAGATGAGAATAAGCATTCACCTCTCTCAGGTTACTAGGCTCTGTTATTACTTAAGGGACTTTTGCATCCATGAGTCTAAGTAGTAGACATTAGTAGTAATCATTAATTCCAAGAAGTAAGTAAATAAACAGAATGTATTGCAAAAAATAATTATTCTACATATGGACTATTGGAAGAATCTTTACAGACCCAGTCCTAAATCTAATTACCATTCATTCCAAAACACTGGAATAAAAATGTTTTTTTTAATCGGACAGCTTTATAAGTAGAACTGAAAGCACATTTTCACAATAATATCATAAATCTATTGGTAGCACTGTAGAAAGCAGCAATAATCACTTGTTTATTCACTTGTGATAATAACAAAATGAAACAGTTAATACAATGTTATATATTTCAAATATATTATTTTTATGGGAATAACATTACTTGCAATTTTCTCAGGGGTTGTAGGCTGGAATTTTATCTTCGAGGAGTACTGGGAGTCGGGAAATTTCCCAGCTCAACCCACCCTGCCTTGCAAGAATGTGTGAAGAAAGATGGGATTTTGATTCTGACTGAGTCAGGCCAGCTAACCTGGGAAAAGGTTCGGAGGCAGGCAGAGACGCTGTCTAGTGCTGAGGCCAACTGATTAGAAGACCCACCTCAGTGCGGTGGGACATTGTCTCAGTTCGAATGGAAAAGGTGAGGCCCTTACCCCTCATAACACCCACACAGTCGCCATGCCCCATCCATTCCATCTCGTGCCCATGACCAAACCCATATGGCCAAACATGCCCCATGCCAAGGTGTGTTTCCCCTACCCCATGCCATTTACATGTCCATTCACCCACTCAACACTGTAGATAACTTATGAATCCTATAGTGAGAAAAGCATGTGTAAAAGAATCATTTAAAAAAACATTACTTTCATAACGATAACATCTTTTTACTGCAACCAATAGAAGTGACAAACATCCAGGCAATTTAAGGTATCAAAATCAGAAACTTCCAGCATTTGAAATCTCTTTATCTTGCATAAATACACATTGTGTAATTGGCAGAAGAGATCAGAGAGCCAGAGCAGTCAAGCATGCAAAACTATCAAGGGGTTCAGCTGTTTCAAGGGTATAATGGATTTCTGGGCGCTCAGCCAAGCTTCATTCTACATTATGGGGGGCATGCGGGCAATGCCTGTGGGTAGGAGGAGCATATCTTGGCATGAGGGCACAAGGAGGATCTTTTGCATTTAACTTTCAAAGGGTTCCCTCATGCAGGCCATAGTTCACTATACTTGTTGAATGTTATGAACCACGAGTCTAAAAAGCTGGCCCAACTCCATATAAATTGCAGAGGACTAAGACATACCTATCCCTGTAATGGAGTTGGTTAGGCTGGGGATGTAGGGTATGGGGTATGACCCAAACCAGTCCAGACCCTTAAACTACTCTACAGAAATGAGGAATCCCAGGAATGGGTTGGGAATCTTGGAATTGAGTCTCAGCTGCCATTTTCACCCCACATGGAGTGTCCCTGACTCCATGAAAGTTCAGCCCCATATGTGTGGTCATTATTGATAAGTTTCAACATTGTACGTCACATAAACTAAACTTATAGGTCCAAATGCTACAAGCTGATAAAGTAGATTTGACTTATCAAATTGCCATGTTTTATAGGCAGTTTGAAATAATGGAATCCAAGGGAATGTATTAATTAAAAAAACATAACTAATTCTTGGATTCAGAGCTATATATTATGTGGATAACATCAACATTTTTAGATTAAAATCTAAACCACTAAAATAAAAGCACAAAGCAGAATCAATTAAAGATCGCATGAAAATATAAATGAATTTACAGGTTACATATCAAAATAACTGAATAGTTGCCTGAGCTTATCTGTTTGTGAAACACTCCGCCCTGCTGGTGTTACCTCTATTTTTAACTATTCCAATGCATTCATGGGCTGGCTGGTCATTTTCCACCATCCATAACCTTAAGGTCATTCAAAACCTTACTACTTGTATCCTACCAAACACAAGTCCTCATCACAAATCACCCCTGTGCTTGCTAACCTACATTGGTTCCGGTTAAGCAATGGTTTCCTTTGAAAATTCTATGCTCCTCCAATTCAGGTCTCTTGCACTCCTTGATTTTAATTGTTCCTCGGTTGGCCTTCAACCACTTAGGACATAAGCGCTGGTATTTATTCTGAACGCCCGCTATTTCTCTATTTCGCTTTCATTGTGTAAATGATCCTTAAAATCTACTTAAATAAAAGGCCAAAATACTCTGGATATCGGAAATAAAACAAGAAAATGTTGGAAAGGCTCAACAGGTCTGGCATCATCTGTGGAGAGAGGTTAACTGTTTGAGTTCATGTGATTTTTCTTCAGCGCTAAAGAGGGACAGAAATGGATCAATTACATAATCTATGGTGATGGGAGAGAGAAAGTAAGGAGAGAAGAGGTTGGGTGTTTTTTGGGGAGAGTAACTGTAGCGCACAAAGATTCCGTGAGACGAATAGAGTGAAGTCGATGAGGCTTTATTAAGCGTGTCTGTTCCCCCGCAGCTCGATAGTAAACTGGCCTGCGGGGGAAGACTCCGGCTTCTTATACTCCGCCTTCAGGGCGGAGCTTGAGGCCAACGGCCAACCAGGACCCGGGATCTGTCAGCCAATGACATTAGGGCTTCCAGTCCCACATGACCCCCAATACATACTACCACATTCACCCCTTGTCAAAAATGAACCCGGCGGGGTGGTGCTTCGTATGGTGGTAAGGGTTTACAGGGCTGGTCCTGGGAGGACAAAACATTCACATGGCAATACAGTATTGGACAATTTTGTCCTGTTGCAACTATTTACAGAGGGTACAGGCAGAAAAGCAAAATGTTCTTGTGAACAGTCCATATTTGTTTTACATTGACGCCACGAGTCGGTCGTGCGGTCTGGCCGTCCGTGTCGATCGCCTCGGCCCCGGCGGTGGTGGTGGTGCTTGTACCAGTGTTGTTGCCTCCAGGAGCCGTACGGTTTCAGCTTGGGCTTGATTCTTGGTCGGAGCTGAGGGGAGGGGAACCGATCCTCCTGGGAAGGGGGCGGTCGCGGGGTGCGGCGGTGGCAGGAAGGGGGGGGGTTGGGTTGATGGTGTCGGGGGGGTGTGCGTGTTGCCGGCGGGCGCCAGATCCCGCAGGGAGACCGTGTCCTGTCGGCAGTCGGGGTACTCCACGTAGGCGTACTGGGGATTCGCGTGGAGGAGGTGAACCCTTTCGACCAACGGGTCCGCCTTATGTGCCCGCACATGCTTTCGGAGCAGGATGGGTCCTGGGGCCGCCAGCCAGGTCGGCAGCGACGTTCCAGAGGAGGACCTCCTAGGGAAGACAAGGAGACGCTCATGTGGCGTTTGATTAGTGCTCGTACATAATAACGACCGGATGGAATGGAGAGCGTCCGGGAGGACCTCTCTGCCACCGTGAAACTGGGAGATCCCTGGACCGTAGGGCCAGTAGGACGGCCTTCCAGACCGTGCTGTTTTCCCTTTCTACTTGCCCGTTCCCCCGGGGGTTGTAGCTGGTCGTCCTGCTCGAGGCTATACCGTTGCTGAGCAGGAACTGGCGCAGCTCGTCACTCATAAAGGAGGACCCCCTGTCGCTGTGGACGTATACGGGGTAACCGAACAGTGTGAAGATGCTGTTCAGGGCTTTAATGACTGTGGCCGCGGTCATGTCAGAACAGGGAATGGCAAAAGGGAAGCGGGAGTACTCGTCCACCACATTAAGAAAATATGCGTTGCGGTCGGTGGAGGGGAGGGGCCCTTTGAAATCGAGACTGAGGCGTTCAAAGGGGCGGGAAGCCTTAATCAGGTGCGCTCCATCTGGCCTGAAAAAATGCGGCTTGCATTCCGCGCAGATGTGGCAGTCCCTTGTGACTGTACGGACCTCCTCTAAAGAGTATGGGAGATTGCGGGACTTGATGAAGTGGTAAAACCGAGTGACCCCCGGGTGGCAGAGGTCCTCGTGGAGGGTTTGGAGGCGGTTAATTTGTGCGTTGGCACATGTGCCGCGGGATAGGGCATCGGACAGCTCGTTCAGCTTTCCGGGACGATACAAAATCTCATAGTTGAAGGTGGAGAGCTCGATCCTCCACCTTAAGATTTTGTCGTTTTTGATTTTGCCCCGCTGTGCATTATCGAACATGAAGGCTACCGACCGTTGGTCCGTGAGGAGAGTGAATCTCCTGCCGGCCAGGTAATGCCTCCAATGTCGCACAGCTTCCACTATGGCTTGGGCTTCCTTTTCTACTGAAGAGTGGCGGATTTCTGAGGCGTGGAGGGTCCGGGAGAAAAAGGCCACGGGTCTGCCCGCTTGGTTAAGGGTGGCCGCTAGAGCTACATCGGAGGCGTCGCTCTCGACCTGGAAGGGGAGGGACTCATCGATGGCGCGCATCGTGGCCTTTGCGATATCCGCTTTGATGCGGCTGAAGGCCTGGCAAGCCTCTGTCGACAGAGGGAAGGTCGTGGTCTGTATTAGGGGGCGGGCCTTGTCTGCGTACTGGGGGACCCACTGGGCGTAATATGAAAAGAACCCCAGGCAGCGTTTTAGGGCTTTTGGGCAGTGAGGGAGGGGAAATTCCACGAGTGCGCGCATACGTTCGGGGTCGGGGCCTATTATCCCATTGCGTACTATGTAGCCCAGAATGGCTAGCCGGTCAGTGCTAAAAACGCACTTGTCCTCGTTGTACGTGAGGTTCAAGGCTTTGGCGGTCTGGAGGAATTTTTGGAGGTTGGCGTCGTGGTCCTGCTGATCGTGGCCGCAGATGGTTACATTGTCGAGATACGGGAACGTGGCCCGCAACCCATGTTGATCAACCATTCGGTCCATCTCCCGTTGGAAGACCGAGACCCCGTTTGTGACGCCAAAAGGGCCCCGTAGGAAATGGTATAATCGCCCGTCTGCCTCGAAGGCTGTGTACTTGCGGTCACTTGGGCGGATGGGGAGCTGATGGTAGGCGGACTTGAGGTCCACGGTGGAGAAGACTTTATATTGGGCAATCCGATTGACCATGTCGGATATGTGGGGGAGAGGGTACGCGTCTAGTTGTGTGTACCTGTTGATGGTCTGGCTATAGTCTATGACCATCCTTTGTTTCTCCCGTCTTCACTACTACCACCTGCGCTCTCCAGGGACTATTGCTGGCCTGGATTATGCCCTCCTTTAGTAGCCGCTGGACTTCGGACCGAATGAAGATCTGGTCCTGGGCGCTGTACCGTCTGCTCCTCGTGGCGACGGGTTTGCAATCCGGGGTGAGGTTCGCAAACCAGGATGGGGGTTGCACCTTGAGGGTTGCGAGGCCGCAGATAGTGAGTGGGGGTATGGGGCTGCCGAATTTGAACGTAAGGCTCTGTAGATTGCATTGGAAATCTAATCCCAGCAAGGTGGGGGCACAGAGTTGGGGAAGGACGTTTAGTTTGTAGTTTTTGAACTCCCACCCCTGCACCGTTAGGGTAACTGTGCAGAATCCCTGGATCTGTACGGAGTGGGATCCTGCAGCTAGGCAAATCTTTTGTGCGCTGGGATAGGTGGTTAAGGAACAGCGTCTTACCGTGTCGGGGTGTATAAAGCTTTCCGTGCTCCCGGAGTCGACTAGGCATGGCGTCTCGTGTCCGTTTATTAGTACCGTTGTCATCGTCGTCTGGAGTGTCCGGGGCCGAGCTTGATCGAGTGTAATCGAAGCGAGCCGTGGTTGTAGTAGTGGAGTGGGGTCCGTTGTTGCCGTCCAAGATGGCGTCGGGGATGAACAAAATGGCCGCCCCCATACATCGCACGTGGCTGGGGGGTCACAAGATGGCGGCGGGGGTGGGCAAAATGGCCACCCCCACGCGTCGTACAGGTCTGGGGCGGTCCAAGATGGCGGCGCCCCTCCTCCCCTCGTGGTGGCCGGGACCCAAAATGGCGGCGTCTGCGGGTCGCACATCGGCGCCCCTCCTCCCCTCGTGGTGGCCAGGACCCAAAATGGCGGCGTCTGCGGGTCGCACATGGTGTGCTGGGGGGGCTGGGGAGCGCTAGGACCGCGTGTGCTAGGACCGCGCGGAGCTCCCTCACCGCGAGCGCTAGGACCGCGAGCGCTAGGACCGCGCGGATCTCCCTCACCGGGGACAGCGGTGGTCGGGGCCCAAGTAGGTGGCGCCGGCGGGTCAGGCGTGGGGCGCGGGGTGGGGTAAGGGTGGCGTTAGGAACGTGGAAAACTCCCTCCTCTCCGTGGAGAGTGTTGGCCGGGACCCAAAGCGGTAGCGCCGGCGGCGGGTCATACATGGGCTGCGGGGAGGGGGTTTGGGGAGCGTAGGCGGCGTGCAGGGTTCCCAGTTCTCCCGGGACCGCGGTGGTCGGGACCCAGAGCGGGTGCGCCTGCGGGTCGTACATGGCGTGCTGGGGGGGTTGGGGAGCGTAAACGGCTTGCAGGGCTCCCTGTTCTCCCGGGACAGCGGCGACCTTGCAGGACCGGCACACAACCGCATAATGGCCCTTTTTCCCGCAGCTCTTGCAGATAGCTGCGCGGGCCGGGCAGCGCTGCCGGGGGTGTTTCACCTGGCCGCAGAAATAACAGCGGGTGCCCCCGGTGCAACTCAGCGTTTGGACCGCGCAAGCCTGTGGAGGGGGGTAGGGGGTTTGCCGCGACGGGTACGTACGGGGCCCAATGGGTTGCCGCGCGGTCAGGGCCGTAGGCGCGGGTATTACGCGCGGCCACGTCTAGGGAGGCTGCTAGGGCCCGGGCCTCTGAGAGTCCTAGCGACTCTTTTTCTAGAAGTCTTTGGCGGATTTGGGAGGATTGCATACCTGCCACAAAAGCATCGCGCATTAACATGTCCGTGTGTTCGTTTGCGTTCACCGACGGGCAGCTGCAGGCTCGTCCCAAAATCAGCAGCGCGGCGTAAAACTCGTCCATCGATTCTCCGGGAGCTTGCTGTCTCGTCGCGAGCTGGTAGCGAGCGTAGATTTGGTTAACTGGGCGAACGTAGAGACTTTTCAGTGCTGCGAACGCCGTCTTGAAATCGTCCGAGTCTTCGATGAGGGAGAAAATCTCCGTGCTCACCCTAGAGTGCAGGACCTGCAGTTTTTGGTCTTCTGAGACTCGGCCGGTGGTCGTTCTGAGGTAGGCCTCGAAGCAAGTCTGCCAGTGCTTGAAGGCTGCTGCCGCGTTCACTGCGTGGGGGCTGATCCTCAGGCATTCCGGAATGATCCTGAACTCCATAGTCCTTTTTTTTTAGGCACGCTTAATAAATTGTAGCGCACAAAGACTCCGTGAGACGAATAGAGTGAAGTCGATGAGGCTTTATTAAGCCTGTCTGTTCCCCCGCAGCTCGATAGTAAACTGGCCTGCGGGGGAAGACTCCGGCTTCTTATACTCCGCCTTCAGGGCGGAGCTTGAGGTCAACGGCCAACCAGGACCCGGGATCTGTCAGCCAATGACATTAGGGCTTCCAGTCCCACATGACCCCCAATACATACTACCACAGTAACCTTACACACTGCATACAAAATCAGCAGGGAGTTTGTAAAATGTTGCCTGTGTACAGCCAGCCACACTCTGATCACTGCAGGATGGCACATTTATGACAATTATGTCAATTGGTGACTATCATTTGACATCACAAGTATGGTTCGGTGTGAAAATGATAGCAAAATGCTCAGTTCTGAGAGAACATGAAATAGAATGATAGCCAGATGACTGTTTGTGATTTCAAGTGAAAGCAAGTAATAATAAAATGCTAGCAGTTGAGAATAATTGATATTAAACTATGGCAAAATGATTGCAATTGAGAGCAATTGACGTTAAATGAAAGCTGTTGAAAGCAAATGATGTCAAATGATATGGAAAAAAAATGGGTAGGGAAGTGAAGCCCATTTCCTCTTTCAGGTAAGGTTTCTTTTTCATCCTTCAGATGTGGGTGTCACTGCCAAAGTCAGTTTTGTTTCACAATTCCAATTGACTTTTAGATTTTGGTTATGTTTGCCTGTTGAACTGCTGCAGTATTTGCAATGATGTACACTAATAGTATTTTTAAGGAGAGAGTTCCAGGAATTTGACACAGTGCTGATGAAGGCATGATGCGACAAAATCCAATGTCAAAGTAAGAACAGGGACGATCTCCCCGCAATGTTCAGGCCACTATTTATTCCTCAATGAAAATGACTGACAAAAGTGTTTATCTGATTATTTGTCTCAGTACATTTGGGGTCTTGCTGTGCACAAAGTGCCTGCCATGTCTCTTAGTAAACAATAGTGATTGCTGTTTAAACGTACCTTATTGGCTGTGAAATAGTTTGGAATCTCCTGAGGTTGTAAGAGGCACTATATGAATGCAAATCATTTCTTTCTTATTTGTAATCAACAAAATAATCAGCAAGGAACAAAGAGACATGAAATTGTCAGCTGAAGGATCAGGATGTATAACCCATACATACTAAAATTACCAGAGGAGTGGAATCTTATTCATGAATGAAGTAAATAATGGATTTCGCCTTATCCCTTCATGCTGCACAGAGAATCACAGAATCAGAACATTTTACAGTGCAGAAGGAGGCCATTTGGCCCACCGTGACTGCACTGGTTGTCCAAATGAGGAATTCACTTTGTGTTATTCTCCTGCCTTTTGCCCACAACGCTTCACACTCTGCCTTTTCAGATAAACAGTCTAATTCCCTTTTGAGTGCCTCAATTGAATCTGCCTTCCACACACTCAGTGCATTCGAGACCTGAACCACATGCTGCGTGAAAACATTTTTCACATCTCACCTTTGCTTCTTTTGCCAAATTACTTTAAATCTGTGCCTTCTCGTTCCGATCTTTCCATGCGTGGGAACAATTTCTCCCTGTCTGGTCTTTCCAGGGCCCTCATGATTTTGAATACCTCTATTAAATTTGCTCTCAGCCTTCTCTTCAACAAGGACAGTCTTAACTTCTGAAATCTATGGCTTGTATCAAATTTACTTAAACATTTACTATACTGTTCTTTAACATGCTTTATATTAATAAGTCTGTGGCTTTTTATTCAGACTTGGTTCTGACAACCAAATTCCTGGGGCAGGATTCTCCGTTTGGGAAACTATGGGCTGGAGTCATACTTTTTGAACCTACGTGTGGAGTATCTGTGGCATTTTATGTTAAAAAAATTGGCAGCACCCCCTCACCGATCCTGCGACCAGTGAGGGGCTAGCAGCCGCACTGCGTAAACTCCCGGCTCCCACGAAGAATGGCCGGGTCCGTGGCCGCGCATGCGCATGATGATGACATGCAGCGGTTGCATCATAAAACATGGCGCCAGCCGTGCGTGGACCAGACCTGACAGATAGTGTCCCCCTGGACATCACCTGGCCACCCCCTACTAGTCCACCCAACGCTCATGGAAGCCCCCCAGGCCAGCAGCACGGCTCCCGCCTAACTGTCTCGGCGCTGGACACAGTCTGCAGCTGCCACGCCAGGTTCCCGATCGCTGAGACGACACGTCAACAGGTTGGGAACTCGGCTTCAGGACTTCTGGTGACGCGCTAAGACCGTCCCAATGGCGTGCGGCGCGTGACATGATTACGCCATTTCGAAGAGGGTAGAGCATACAAAACCTGCGTCAAGCAGGCGCCACCCCCCGATTTCGGCGTTAAAAGGGATTCGGGATTCTCCAACCAATCGCCGATTACGAAATCACCGTCGGGAAACGGTGAATCCCGCCCAAGGTTCTCCTGCCGGATTTGAAATGCAGAAAATTTGCAGTCCCGCTCGGAGCGGCGGTAGGGAGAAATTCAGTTGCCCATATGCCCATATGCCTGAGAGATTCCAGACCCAGCTGGCGTCTGATTTTCTGGGATTGGGATATGTGTAAAAAGCCTCACAAGCTGGAGCAGCTTTTAAGTGCTCCACTCACCACAGACTGCCATTCTAGCCACAGAACTCCTAGATTCTGGGAGTTGGAGATAGAGTCACAGGGGTACATGTTACAGGCACAGAGGGACACGGCCGAGGCTTTGAGTGACAAGGCTCACTTGCTGAGGGACATGACCCAGTCTCAGTGCACCATGGCTGAGGGCATTGGCATCATGGTTCAGAAGAGAGCAGGCCTCCAGGAGACGGTGCACCTCTGGAGCTCAATCTGGCCTCACTTCTGTCCCATGGAGTAACCCATGGACCAGAAAGCATCCTGAGGAAGGAGGAAGTGATGAGGCCCATTCTGGCACCTCACGCAGGGGAGGTGCTGAAACACTTCAGCGCTTCCAAATCCCCCCATCTGACACTGGCACATCTCATGGACAGTGGGCAGAACACGATGACACCTCGTCACCTTTGACCAGGCCCATACAGGTCCAGGCCCTACAGAGGACGGCCGCTAAGTGCATCACAGGGCAGAGAACAGGACACGCAGAAGGCCACCTCCACTTCTGCTGTGCTGTCTGGGGTATCACCAAGAAGGAGCAGGAGACTGCAGAGGATTAGAAAGGTAGATGACACCTAGTATAGTAGGTAGAAGATAGTAGTGGGGAAGAGCACAACTATTGTAAATACACACAATTAAAAACCTTTTTGCACCACCTTTCTGATCTGCCTCCAACCTCTATCTCACGGGTGTGAAGGATGGGCTGGGGCTGGGTGTTGTATGGTGTCTGGGTGGCCCGGGGCAGCGGGGAGGTGCCAACGACACATGAGGGTGTCCCACGTGGTGTGAGCATGCCTTGTATGTCAGCATCCCCAGTGAATGAACCCTGACCATTCACCATCTCCCACATCCACCTTTCCCGTGCTTCAAAATATATGGGCCCAGCGCACATGCAGGGATCACTCGGGCAGACACTGGTATGTTATCCTACAGACAGGAGCCAGACTTTGTCAGAGAATGAGGTGCAGCAGGACTCATCTCATGGCGAGTCGTCATCATTCTACATCCCATGGACAAGTCCCGCTGATACGGTCAACCCAGGGCCAGGGTGGGAGGTTCAGGGAGAGTTGGAGTCGGATGGGAAGGAGGGTGGAGTGTTTGAAATGGAGGTGTTGGGAAAGTGTGGCACAGGGTAGCAGAGCTGCTACTAGTCTGGCCTCCTAGGTGGTAAGTCGGAAGACAATGAGCTTGTCCCGTGTGCAGTGGCCCTGTATCACCCATTGGGCGGCCTGCCCAGCCAGTTCAGGCTCCACACCCGGATCCTCCTGGAAACCATCCTCATCCTCCTCATCAGGTGAGGCCATTCATTCTTCCTCCTTCTCCAGCATGTCGACCTGCTGCTGTGTGATGTTATGCAGGACACAGCAGGCCACCGCAATGCTCGAGACTCTCTGGGGCCTATTTTGGACCGCCCCAACGGTGTGGTCCAGGTTTCGGAAGCGCATTCTGAGCACGCCGATGCATCGCTTGATGATGCTCTCGGTTCCTGCGTGAGCACCGTTATAATGGTTTTCCGTCTTGGTCTGGGCTTCCGAACAGGCGTCATTAGCCATGACTTCAGCAGGTAAGCCTTGTCGGCCAATAGCCCACCCCTCACCTGATGGAGCGCCTTGAAGGTGCCGGAAATCAATGAGTGCGTCAAGATATATGCATCGTGCAGGTTGTCCTGATCGGATGCAGATATGCATGATGTGCAGCCTGTGGTCGCACACCAACTGGACATCATGGAGTGGAAGTCCTCACTATTGATGAAGGACACCCTTAG
The DNA here is from genome assembly GCF_047496885.1 of Scyliorhinus torazame. Lineage (NCBI taxonomy): Eukaryota > Metazoa > Chordata > Chondrichthyes > Carcharhiniformes > Scyliorhinidae > Scyliorhinus > Scyliorhinus torazame. The sequence goes on from NC_092712.1 coordinate 177,529,086, forward strand.
CTGGATTCTCCGATTTGCTGACGCCGGCGTGGGAACAATGCGTTTTACGCTAGAAAAATGGTGCAAAAGCTGCACCGATCCTCCATCTGATGGGGGTTTAGCAGCCACGCAGTGTAAAGCCCCTCGGCTTTACCTACGGATATGGCCGGAGAATTGCTGGGTCCGTGGCCGTGCATGCATACGCAGCGGCCGCGCAGTGCAACATGGCGCCGGCCATGCATGGACCCGACCTGCCAAAAACTGCCTGCCTGTAACCAGCCTCGCCACCCCCAGATCATCCCCCACCAGTCACCCCAGCACCCGACGAAGGCCTCTCTGCCAGCGGAACTGCTCCCCCCCCCCCCCGCCCCACACCGACTGGACTCAATCCGCAGCCGCCACGCTGGCTTCACAAAATAAACAAGGATAAGTGTTCCACGCTGTCGGGAACTCGGCCCATCGGGTGCAGAGATCGGGGGTGTTCCTCAGGTGACGTCCTGAGGCCGTCCATACGGCGTGCGGCGAATCCGAGGGGGCGGGGCATCGCAAAAGCGGCACCGCCCCCGAATTCGCCGTAAACGGGGATTCTCCGGCCCATCACTGAACACAATTTCGGCGTCGCTGACTGGAGAATCCTATCCTATCCCTATATTCGAACTGGTACTCAGAGGGAGATACGCATACAGCCGATAGACCCTAGACCTGGGCCATGCCAGCATTGCCAGGGTATCCTGATGCCAGAGCATCTTGTTAGGCCTGGTCCAGGTTGAAGGTGATGTAGTCTGAGGCTGGCCCCTCTTTTGTGGTGTCCTCCATGGGCTGGCCCCGCTGCACTTTCCCTTGTCCATCCGCAGCGACAGTAGCGGCCAAGTAGGTAGTGAGCATAACTGGTTGTAGTCTGCAATCCATGTCTCTGTGGGAAATTGGATAAGAGAGAGAGAATGCCAGCAAGATGAGGATTCCCTTGACCATCCAATGTCACCAGGTTACATGGTCAAGGGAATACTTCCATTGGATGTAAATTTAATCACTGTTACAAATATAATACCAAGTCACCAAAAAAGAAAGTAGGAAAAGCTCCCCATTCCACATCAGAATGAATGGTTTGTAGCTGGGGTTTAAACTTCACCAGGTTGAATCTTGCAAATGTTTTTCGTCTGATGTAAAGCCAGTTCATGTCTCACACTGGATTTCCCATGAGAAGGGTGGAAGATAAGTTATTTAAATCCTTGAAAAAAGATTGGAGACCTCTTATCTCTGCCGTTATGTGTGGATTTGATTTCTGTGATGGTTCATGACTTTTTCTCACAGCCTGTTCAACCATTCTGCTCATTTTAACTGCACTAGATAAATTCCAGTGGTGTTATTTCAGAGCTTTATCATTTTTCTTCGTTGTGCACTGGATTTAAACAAATCAGATTTTGAACAGTGTTTGAATCCAAATCTTTTACGTGTAATTTGAACAGAGGGAGATACAAGGCTATGGACAGAGAGCAAAATGATGGGATGAGATTTGAATTGCATGAGCGAAAAGCCAGCAAAACGACAATGGGCATGTGTGTCATACCGTAGGCTGCCGGGCCAGACACTGACCCTGGCCCTGGTCCTTGGGCCTGGGGTGACCCCTTGGTCCTTGGGCCTGGGGTTGCCCCCCCCCCCCCACCCCCCACCCCCACCCTTCCCTACACCCCCGCCCCCACCCCCTGCCATGGGACTGGGGTGGTGTCCAGACAAGGACCGCCATTGCCACGGCCTGCAGGGCAGCTGTCTTGCCGCGCGCCCCACTGACAACCCACCTTAGCCCCTAGATCTGCGGAGTGACACCGGCTGTATGGGAGCTTCCACCCCCCCCCACATCCCACCCTCCGCCATACCACTCCCCACCCAAACCGGCAGCCAACCGCTGGCGGGCATCATGCGGCCCACCAAATGGCAATGCCCAAAGTAGTCTCTACAGGGGGGCGCGGACAGGAGCCGGAGCGTATCGCTGGCAAGGGCAGAGCCAGCCGATGGTACCCCTAGCAGCAGGGACGGGCACCAAGGCCAAAGGCCCCCCACGGTGCCGGTCACGAACAGGGCCAGGGATGCATTAATGAGGGGGGGGGACATGTGGGAGCAAGGTCCACAGTGGCCGGTGCCATTGTAGAACCTGTTGGACCTTGTTAGGCATGGGGGTGTACATGCCATGCCAACATGTCGGCCTTTCACCCCCTGTAGACTATGGATATTGGAACACAATCAGCACAGCCCTGGGGCTGTACGAGCAGGAGCTGCTCGAGGAGGAGGACGCTGTAGCAGCAGAGCGTGCCCCAGAGGAACAAGAGGCAGCTGCTGAGGATGGAGAGCCGGCTGCCCATCAGGCCAAGGAAAGGGTGCAAAGGAGGCACTGCATGAGGCCATACGTGTACCAGCAGTGATGTCATTCAAGGACCTGCCGGACGGGGTATGCACCAGATACTGCCCCAGGAGTCTCTTCACTAACATGACCAACCGAGGTGAGTGTCTCTGGGATGGTGGAGAGTGTTGGGGACAGCTGTGATGGGAAATCAGTGTCATCAGCGGACTGGAGCTCCTGAGTGTCCTGGATCTCGGGTTGATAGCTCATGTCCATCACGGTGTCCTCATCGCTGGTCGACATCTGGGACTCTGGCTGTGCCTGGGGTCGGGGGCGGGCGATACAAGAAGGACCTGCCCCATCACCAGCAGCTGCTGCAAGACACAAGACAAGATGCATGATTAGATCGCGGGCCGAGGAGGTTGTGTAGTTTGTACGGCACTATTGGCCGGTCTGAATAGTGTAGCCCGTGGCGCTGACCGCCTCTGCCACCTGTGTCCAGGCATGCCGAACGGCGGCAGCTGGCAGCCTTCTTCCAGGGCCAGGGTACAGGGTTGCCTGCCTCTTCTCCATGGCGTCCATGAGGTCCCAGGTTCAATCCCGGCTCTGGGTCACTGTCCGTGTGGAGTTTGCACATTCTCCCTGTGTTCGCGTGGGTTTCGCCCCCACAACCCAAAAATGTGCAGGGTAGATGGATAGGTCACGCTAAATTGCCTCTTCATTGGAAAAAATGAATTGGGTATTCTAAATGTTTAAAAAAACCTCCCACCTTTCCCTTTCCAAACTCCAGCCTCCAGAGCCCTGCAAACAGTCCCAAGATGAAGGCTTCCCAGAACCAGATAAGCCCAGGCTTTTAGTGGGTGGGTTTGGGCAGTTTAGAGACAGGGTTGTGGGTGGAGGGGGAACTGCGTGTTTTAAAGAGCAGGTATGCAAGAACAAGGAGTTAATATCTTGGGGGTGTTACTGCCCCAAAGGACAAATTTAACCTTCTACCCCCCATGGAAGTTAGTGGGTGGGATGCTCCCAGCCCGGGGCCGGGCCAGAGAATCCCCGCCACCCTGACGCTGGCTCACGATTCTCCATGGAGTGGAGAATCGGCGCCACTGGCGCCAGAGCGTTCGGCGTGGCGCCGGTCACGGGCCGCTCTACGTGGCTGGGTCGCCGATTCTCGGCCCAGGATAGGCTGAGCGGCCATCCTGGAAACGCTGAGTCCCGCCGGCGCCGCCCACACCTGGTCACAGCCAGCGGGAACTCTGCGCGCAGGCTCGGGGGGCGGCCTGTGGCTAGCTCTGACTCCGGGTGGGGCCTTCTTCCGGGCTGGCCCCTGAACTCCTGCGCCATGTTGCGTCGGGGCCGGCGTGTTGAGGCAGGCCACCACGCATGCGCGGATCCTGTGGCGCACAGTTCGCGCTGGGATGGGAGGCTGGAGCAGATTGAACCACTCCAGTGCCGTGCTGGCCATCTGGGCGGGCCAGAATCGGTACACCCAGCGGTGTTTCCGACGGCGTGGACACTCTGCTGCCGAATTGGAGAATCCCACCCAGTGGGCGCGACTTAATCAAAAAATCTCTAAGTGTCATTTTGGAATTTGGCTGGGTATTTCTCGTTGACCTTTTGGGTGAGATCCTAACTGGTATTTGCCGACGCTTAGAAACTTTTCCATTAAATCACACCCTAAGTGTGGTAGCGAGTGGGAACTGCAGCGAGCTTCCCGGTGCACGACCCGCGAGGCCATCACCAGCATCAAACATTAATTGATCCACTTAGCAATGGTTCCACCGGCTTCAAGGCACAAATGATGGTCCCACCAGTTGCTTTGCCAAGACCGTGCCTACCAGCTCCCCGCTAACATTCGGGAGCAGCATTTTGAGGAGTTCAATGCACCGCTCAATGACAGCTTTGTTATATCGGGTCTCCACATCGGTCACCAGCTTCTGCACTGGCATCATTAGCCAGGTCCTCGGCAGGTACCTCTTATCCCCCAAGAGCCAACTGGCCATCCTGGGGTGGTCCTTGAAGAGACTGGGGATCTCCGACTGCCCCAGGATGTAGCAGTCGTGCACACTCCCTGAGAAGCGTGCACACATATGCATGATCTTCATGTGGTGGTCCCACATGAGCTGGAAGTTCAGGGTGTGGAACCCCTTCCTGGTGATGTAGGGCATTCCCTGATGGCCCGATGCCCGCAAGGCAACATGCGTGGCATCTACCATCCCTTGGACCTGGGACATCCCGTCGATGGTGGAGAATCCTGCTGCCCGGGCATCGTGTTAGGCCTGGTCCTATAGTTTGCTGCCCGGACAAAGAGGGCATCATGGATGCACTTGTGGACTGCAGCTTGTGTGATGCCACACAAGTCCCCATCGAGCCCTGGAATGGTCCGGAGGCTTAAAAGTTCAGGGCTGTGGTGACCTTGATGACATCCTCCTCCTCCACATGGTGCCAAGTCTGCAAGGATATGGCACAGGTGCCGCATCATCCCCTTGTTGAGGCGGACCCTCCTGTGGCACACACAGTCCATCATCTGCTCGATGATGGGGCGGTGGCATGGAGAAAGAGTGGTTTCTTCCAGGGACTCGGGTTCAATTCCGGCCTCGATGACTGTCTGTGTGTGGCTTGCATTTTCTCCCCGTAATCTGCGTGGGTTTTCTCCCAGTGCTCCGGTTTCCTCCCACAGTGCAAAGCTGTGCAGATTAGGTGGATTGGCCATGCTAAATTGCCCTTCAGTGCCCAAAAGGTTAGGTGGGGTTACTGGGTTACAGGGACAGGGTGGAGGCATGACTTTAAATAGAGTGCTCTTTCCAAGGGTCGGTGAGATTCGATGTGCCGAATGGCCTCCTTCTGCACTGTAAATTCTGTGAAAGAGCAGCGCTGTCTGTAAACCTTGGGGCGTCACAGGCTCCCACTCTGGGTCCCTCCCTGGCCTGATGGACTGCCAGGTCCTCAGGGTGTGGGTCGGGGCCTTGCACATGGGCTGCCGCCTCGAGCCTATGTCAATGCTGCTGCCACTGCTTTCTCCTGCCATACGGCAAGGGCAGCATCCACAGGTGTCCAAAATATCATCCAACCTGTGTAATATCAATAAGGAATTGGAGAGAGTGAGAGACTTTCAACCCCGTGACCCCTTTCCCCATTGCTCCCCCCCCCCCCCCCCATATCCCCTGTACATGCAACCCCGGCTGCAGTAGGGAATCCTGGTTACCAGACCCCAGACCATGTATCCCACACACCCACATGTATGAAACGTTACCTGGACTGGGGGCTGGCCCCATCCCCAGTGCACACACGCACCATCTGGTCGTGGAAATATTCCCGGTGAATGGGCCCAGTCTCTGGATGTTTGGAATTGGCTGCTGCGTGTATGGTATTACTTCCTGCTGCATTCAGGCACGGTGGCCAGGCATCACGGTCTGAGTGGGATGTTGGGCAATAACTCCCAAATGCTACATGGCACACCCACGGGAATCCACTTGGGATGTGTGAAGTGCTCACTTTATTATGATTGCCAATTCCCGATTAGCAATAACCTTCAGCCTTGCGGCCAGAGGGCTCCATGGTCAGTCAGAGTTATGTGTGGTCGGGGGATGGACAGGCAGGGTTGGGATTGCCCCGTTATGGGTACACACGATCCAGGGGGTGGCATGCTGGACGCACGAGTGCTGAGACACCCAACACCCCCAGCCCAGGGGCAAACCTCCCCCCCCCCCCCCAACTGAGCTCTCCCCTGGCAGCAACCACAGTGCCCCAGGCTCATTGCCTGGAGTGAAGATGGCTACTCACCTCCTGGGATTCCTACAGCAGCCATTTGGCAGCTTCATGTTTTTAATCGGTGCCCACGTGGCCACTTGCTGGGGGGATGGTTGGATCAAGGGAGACCGTTAGATAGGGGGTCGTTTCCGTTCATTGTATGGAGGTTAGCTTAGAGTAGTCATTATTGGTTTTGCACCAAGTCACGGTGGGATCCTGATTTCGCCAACTGGAACGGGCCGGTTAGATCGCAAACCGATCGGCACCCAGCGCGATTCCTGATTTTGGCCTCTCCTGCAATCTTAACAGCCGTGTCGCAATCCTGCTCAAGCACGACCCAGCCATAAAATCGCACGCTTAGCCTTGTTTTGGGTCTTGGGGAGTTTCTCCGCTGTTCTGCCCACATTTAGAAATTGTTTCAGTAATGGGAAGCAGAACTTGCTGGCGAAACCGGCTCCTCAGGGATCAGGCCACCATTTTGAAATGGTGCCCCAATCTCTAAGTGGGTTTGAGGGCCCCCCACAGCCCCCGCCCACGGGCAATGTCAACCTCCACACACATAGGCGTTATCCACCCCCCCCCCCCACCGCCTCCCCCGCCTCCCCCAAATGAGGACACCCCGCTTTGGGGTTGCTGGGGGTCCTCCCCTTTTCAGGCCTACCCACCCTTCACAACCCCAAAACCAAATGAGACCTCTTCATACCCGCTTTTCACCCTCCCACCCTTCATAGGTCCTTTTCATCCCCCCTTTCATGGGCATGGACCCTCATCCCCCAGACCTTGGCAGTGCCACTCTGGCACCTGGGCACCCTGGCACTGCCACCCAGGCACCCTGGCAGTGCTGCTGCGAGCTTGGCCATGCCACCAGAACATCTTGGCTGTGCCAGGGTGGGAGTTCCAAGATGCTATCCTTGCACTTCTAAGGTGCCCGGGTGCCAGAGGGAGAGCCAGGGTGCCATCCTGCCCTGTTCCTGACGGCCCCGGGTTCTCCAATGGCCTGGGAGACACACCCCAGGTGCTGTTACACCTGATGAACCAGTGCCAAATGACCCCATGGTGAGGTCTCCCAGGCACGGACGTTCATTCCCAGGTCTCGGGAGAATCGGTCCCTGACATATTTAAATGAGCATGTATATTTGGATCTCGCCCAGCGAGGGCAAGTTCCAGATCACGACGCCTTGTGTGATTTAACGAGGCAGGTGCGATGAGGCTGTTCGATCGTGCCCAGGGCCCCCTGTTCTTTGAAAAAGTATTTTTGAAAATTGGCCTTGCGCTCCTGCACGATTGCCTGTGTTAAATATTTTAATAATAAAGGTGTTTTATTCAAGAAATACATTTGCAGACCAAAGGCTAAATTACAGTTTGATCTATTGTGAAAAGTTCTTATTATAATCAGGTAAAAAAGTGTGCAAACTTGTAATAATCATGTAAGAACATAAATTACAGCAGGAAACAGAAAAATGCTGGATGGAATTTCAAACAAGTGTAATTTTCAATTTAAATAATATTAGAATTACAAATCCGTACATCTGAATCTAGGTCTGGATCTCACCCAAAAGGCCGACAGGAAACACCCCGCCATTCTCCCCCAAAATGTCACTTTTTCGATGAATCGTGCTCAATATCTTTCCTTAAATAAGGGGACCAAAACTGTGCACAGTACTCCAGATGTGGTCTCACTAGTAATTTGTACAGTTACGGCAAGATTTCCGTACTCTGATAATCCAACCCCCTTGAAATAGCAGCCAACATTCCATTAGCCTTCCTGATTAGCCGCTACACCTGTGTGCGAGCTTTCTGTGTTTTGTACACAAGTACCTCTACGTCTCTTCATGTTGCAGCTTTCTGCAGTTTTTCTCCCTCTCGGAACTTGCCTTTCCATCTATTTTTATGTCAAATTTGGCTACAGTACATTCTCTTCCTTCCTTTATGACAATATATATTGTAAACAGTTGTGTTCCCAACATTGATCCCTGATGAACCCCACTGGTTACAGGTCGCCAACCTGAAAAAGAACCCGTTATCCCCATTCGCTGTTTCCTGCCCATTAACCAATTCTCTATTCATGCCAATATACTACCTCCAACACCTTAGCTTACAATTTAACCTATTGTGAAGTACCTTGTCGAATGCCTTCTAGAAGTCCAAATGCAACACATCTGCTGGTTCCCATCTATCCACTCTAGTTGACATGTCTTTGAAAAGCTCTAATAAATTAGTCAGACACCATTTCCCCTTCATGAAGCCATACTGACTCAGCTTGGTTAGATTATGCATGCCATCAGGGCCAGGGAATTTATCTGCCTATAACCCCAACATTTTGTTGAATATTACTTCTCTAGTGATGGTGATGGTGTTTAATTCCTCCCCCATATTTTTTATTTCACCAACTGAGGGTGGGAAACAAGAAATGTTCTCACACTCCATCTCAGGCCAATGCTCCTCCATTGGAAAGTCCCTTCAGACTGGGAGCACCCTCCACTCATAGAATAGATACAACTGACTCTCCCTTCTGCCAGGCCTACCCCTTGAGAGTGAGATCAGCCCCTTGCGACCTCCCCCAAGTTATCCCCTACCCACCCAACAGGAACCCTGCTACTTACCATCACTGCAGTTCCGGCCACTGCTATATTGTGAATGGATGGTAGTTGTCTGCCAATCAGATTGGCCAACAGTTCTTCAAAGTGGGACTTCCTTCCAAGTGAGGACGAAAGTCTCGCATGCTGCCAATCAACACTCATCAGAGCGTGAAATGGCGGTGGGCACATCGGGCAGCAGGCTGAGCACTCACCGTCCTGAAAATTCAGGCCCGTACACCTCACCTTAACATTTGATCGTGCTTTCAAATGGATCTTCAGAACCCTTGGCATGAACTTCTGAGAGAAACCTCCTCATTGTTCATTGAAAGCCACAGAAACTCTCGGAAAGTGTCGAAAACATAATTCACAATGTATTTCGGGTGTTCTGCAGCTCTTCTACCAAAGTTGCACTGGAGTCAATCAGGAGAAACATGTGACACTCTAGACAGGATAGATTTTGACTTTACAATATCACACAAAGTCAAAATCTATTCCCATAACTTCTGTTTTCCCTTTTTCACATCCTTTTCTTCCCCTCTCTTTGCAAAGTTCTCCGAGATGTTGTTTTTATGTCACTTTTCAAATTACGTAAATGATGAGATAACATGGAAATTAATGCCAGTAAGAATTGAACTTTCATTGACATGTTGAAAATTTATTTTGTTTTGAAAAGTAATTGAATGAAATAGCAACTTTTCCAAACAAGAGGTTACTTAGCAGATAGCACATTAGCTGCCTTACTATAGATATACGTTAATGTTAATGTAAGGTAACTCTTCACACTTTTCATCTACAAAACTATTTGAGCAATGTTTTCTTCTCGTTTATCACACATGGTAATGATTCCAAGTTAATGGTCTCTAATTTTCACTTAAACTGATCCAGGTTAAATGGTTTATCAGCAATCTTCAGGGACTGGTAAAAGGAAACAGGGGAAATTGTGTTTGCAAAGGCAAGCAGAATAGCACAGCAAATCACTATTGGTTTATATTTCTTAAGTTATTTGGTTTGTTCTATTAAAACATAATTTGATGTAGTAGTATTTCTAGCCTGCAATAATTTGGATGTTAAATATCACTGTTATTCAGCTGCCCTGCTGATAGTCCTTGTGATGCTGATCATATTGTTAATGACTAAATAATACTAAATTTCAGAACAATCATATATAAACCCTGACTATTTAGGATTTCCAAACAAAGAATAAGTACATGTATATACGTTATGTTATTACCAACCTTAAATAGCTCATTCATAAAGTTAAGGATTTTTCCCCCATTTTCATTAAATCTTCTGCCTTAAAATTTACTGGACAAAAAAACCACACCAGACAAACCTTATAACTGGCACTCTGGGGTTGTATCTTTTTGAGTGTACGGAATCCTGAAGGGTCTTATTGTGCCCGAGAGAATCCAATAAATGAAGGATAATATCTCACATGTCCATTTGCAATGTATTTTATAGATTGCATTGGTACATCACAATGCTGACAAGATTAGGTAGCTACTTTCACAATTACATTGCATGCCAGACATTTATCATTAGTCACAATATACAGTAAAAAAGAGAAAAGAATGCTCTTATTGTTGATTATTCATCTTGCTTTTTTGCTGCTTTATGGTTTGGTTGCTTAGATTTGAAAATGAGTTCTGACACTGCTCTTTTGTCACACACAAAATGTGTTTTGCCTGTAGACTTTTTCTCTTTACTGCTGATAAATCAATAGAGCTCCAGAAAAGATTTTAAAAAGGGACTCCTATCTCTTATCCGATATAGGATCAGAGAAACTAGCTCTGCCTGTTTATGCCATTAAGTTCTATTTGCCATACTTCAAATAACCAGAACAGCTGAACCAAACCAGACATTTTCTAGATTCTTATCTTCTCGCTCAGCACTTCAGAGCTGCCAGTGTCAGGGAAATGTTCGCAGTAAGATTTATGATGTATATAAAACTTACATAATGGATGTAAAGTGTCACAAATGCAATTCTGAGGATATACAACTATTCAATTACTATTGAGCGCATGTACCAAGCCAAGATCTATGATCACAAAGTAAATTGTTGTTGACTCACTTATTCACACTTAATCCAGGCAAACTTTAATGCATTATTGTGAACACCAATAGAACTGGAATATATTTTGTTCACTGACAATGTAACTCTCCTGCCCCGCAATGAAGAAGCTGACATTGAGCCTTCTTTCTGGAACATCCTCAGATCGAAGGTCTGAAGGGGGCCAGGCAGTAATGTAACAGAGGTCTGAAAGGGAGGTAGGTAAGGACCATTTCTTCCTCTCTAAAACTTTCTGGATCTTGAGTATTTCTGACTGCTGCTCTTCAAGATCAGGGTGGTTCTGACTAGCCATTGTTATTGCCTTTCAGATCAGAAACAGTTGACTTACCTGTTCCATTGTTAAGTGCACTTTTCCTGAGGTTGGCTATTGTGCTTTGGAACAAATGGAAACTTGTAGTGTCTTGGCCAAACAAATCGAGACATTCCGAGGTTTGTCTAGGATTCTAAAGTGTATTCTCAGGAAAACCCAGGTCAAAGAACAGGTATGTTTATTGCACAAAGATACATAGGCCACAATCTGGGGTGCTGCCATGAGTGCTGATATTTTACAAGAACACTCTGCTCAAAGGATTTGGCTCAATAATCACATTAAATCACCATGAACAAGTACCAAATTAAACTATTTTCTGAAAATGTCATGTTCTAAGACTGTCCTTATATAAGATGTGCAGAAGTTTACAGATGGGCAGGTGTACTTTCATTTATGAAATGTTAAAACAATAGGGAAGTCAGAAATAGTACTGGGCACATTAACCCCTATGCAATCCATACAAGGAGAGATTGTCCTGGGCCGGTCAATCCAAACTGACTGGATTGTATAGGATTTAGTGAACATTGGGAAATAAGATGAATTGGAGTATGCATATGTAAAAGGAACTCACACAGTTAATTTTAATAAAGGAAGTTCATGTTGTTAATTTAGGGCAACATTCCAAATCACCAGAATTCAATATAGGTGATCTAAAGCTCCCAGACAGAGGCGTGTAGCATGATTCAAGCTTTGGGAGATACTGCACTGGATTCCCTGTGGCCCTGATGTGGTGGACCTCGCAGTGGACAAAGTCCATCCGAGGGCCGCCCCCCCCCCAACCCCTGTCAGGTAACCCTCCAGAAAAGAGACGCCTGTCTGGAAGCTAGGGAGAAGTCCAAACAGAGTCAGTGAAAATAAATTACTGTTGTAACATTCATTTGGTCAATACACATGCTGGCACAGACACAGGAAGTATCACATGTCAATTTCTGGAAAGAGAAACCAGGCAGTTGTGTTTAAACTGCTCAGACCCTTGAGCTGCAAGTCATTCATTAATTTTCCTTATTAGGCTGGGATTAACAATTTCCACACATGCACAGCTGTCAGCCTTGCTTGCTTCTTTCATCTCCCTTCACGGTTGAGTAACTCTGAAGTGCTCGAACCACAATGTTTACAAACATCAACCACTTCAAAGAGAGTTAACTGCATTTCAATCACCCCGCTTGATGCTTGAGTGCTTTTGAATTGTTCAGCTGAAAACTGACAGCACTTACCTCTCTTGGGAATCCCTGGCAATCCTATCCATGCATAAATTTGCATGGCGAGGAATTGAGAATTACTTCCTGGGAGCGCAAATGAGTTGCAATTCAACACTGGTGGGAGAACATATTCTCTGAAATGGAGAACCTCACCCACATTTACTTGTCCTGCACACATAAGCCATGGGAGCGATTCTCCCAGCCCGGGGCCGGTCCGGAGAATCCCCGCAACCGGGCCACGTCGCCCTGACGCCGGCACGGGATTCTCCGCAGAGCGGAAAATCACCGCCATTGGCGTTGGCGCGTTTGGCGTGGCACCGGTCGTGGACCGCTGTACGCAGCCGGTCCGCCTAATCTCTTGCCTGGATGGGCCAAGGGGCTGCTCTAAAAAGACAAATTCCCGCCGGCGCCGTCCACACCTGGTCGCAGCCGGTGGGAATTCTGCGTGCAGGGTCGGGGGGGGGGGGGGCGGCCTGTGGGGAGGGGGGGGGTGGAGGGCTCCGACCCCGGGGGGGGCCCTCCGGCGAGGCCTGGCCCACGATTGGGGCCCACCGATCGGCGGGCCAGTCTCTCGCTCCCCGGGCCTATTTTCTTCTTCGCCGGCCCCTGAACTCCCGCACCATATTGCGTCGGAGCCGGCGCACTGAGGGAGGCCACCGCGCATACGCGGGCTGATGCCGCGCCGCTGCGCAGGCGCGGATCCCGCGGTGCACAGTTCGCGCCAAGATGGGAGGCTGGAGCGGCGTGAACCGCTCCAGCGCCATGCTGGCCCCCTATAGGGGCCAGAATCGGTACTCCCAGCGGCCCGTTCATGACGGCGTGGACACTCTGCCACCGAATGGGAGAATCCCGCCCCATGTTTCTTTTTAATTTACAGTACCCAATACTTTATTTCCCAATTAAGAGGCAATTTAGCGTGGCCAATCCACCTAGCCTGCACATCTTTGGGTTCTGGGGTTGAGACTCATGCAAGCAGTGATCCGGAGCCAGGACCGAACCCGGGTCCTCTGCGCCGTGAGACAGCAGTGCTAATCACTGCGCAACCGTGCCGCCCCACAAAAGCCATGTTATTCTGGAAAGCTGCACTGCTAAAATTAAAACAAGACTTTCTTCACAAATTAAAAGCATTCCCTTGTCAAAGAAGGGACCATATATTGTTCTTTGGATGTACATGTGGGTTTTTGCTCTGCCCCACCTCATTGCCCTAAGATTATTAATATCAATCTTGGCAGACACTGTTATAACAGACTAATATGGAAGAGGAATAATAATTGTTACTGTTTTCAAATCCAAACAAATCATACATATTTAAATCACTTGCAAACAAATTTGTCTGACTGTTAATCATTGCAAAGCTTGGACTTTATTATTAAAGCAATTGTATATGTATCATTTTTATGTAGAAAAAGTATTAACTGTCGGCTTTATGTGTAACAGGAGATTATTTTTGGAAATTTGTGAGTTTTCATCTATTCACCCAGGCTAAAACATTCTAAAAATTCAAAAGAAAATTTCCGACATTGTAAAATATAAACGTAAATTACAAGTTCTGCGATAATACAGCACAAGTAAACTGCATTTTAAATAATCGAGTTCTCACTTAAATAACACTCTCAAAGATATCATGGTATACTGCTTCCCCTGAACCATGCACAACTGGGAATGACTATGTTGTTTTGTTCATTAAGTTGAGGAATGATAATGATAAATAAATGAACAATTTACATTCTTTTTCTACCCAATGGCAAAATAACAAATTATGAGGTCAGATAAAATGCATGTTAATCGTTGTTCAGAGATCTCTCTAGAATTAAATCAACAATGTGTTTTAGACTTAACTTTGGCAGTTTGAAATTCCCATTACTAGTGATACTTAAAGCAGTCAGATAAGATAGTTTAATTGCTACCCAATTATAGGCAAGTTTGTGCTTCAAATCTCAGTGAAAATGACACTGCCCAAATTCATTTCTTCTGTGACTCTTTATCTGGAATGGATTAATATATTGGTGTAAAGGACAGCATTTCAGACCCTTGTGTTGCTTATACTTAACTGTCAAATTCTTCTATATCAATGCCATTTGCATTTCACATAAAATGGAACCACTCTGGAATGATATGACAATAGTTTGGGCTGGATTTTCCAGTTCCGTCTGCCCCAGGAGTGGAAATACTTGCCCGAGGCCAACGGACCTTTTGCTTGTCCATCAAATTATCCGTCCTGCCTGTGGTGATTCCCACAGCAGGCAGGACTGGAAGCTTGAGGCAAGTATGTTAACTGGTTTCTATTTTTAACAGGATTAAAGGGATTGACTACTTTTCAGCAGATAAAATTATCCCAATTATTCCAGCAGAGTCCAGCTCTGAATGGTCTGGAAAAGGGGTCCCTTATTGCTCTAAAGCATTACATGTTAAAAAAAACAAATTACACCACAATGTGTTCATATAATTTAGCTTTGGTTTGCAATCAAGGAAAGTGAAGAGGAAGATTTACATTATAAATGCAAGGTTTTATAAGATGATCATGGCTTGAGACTATTCCTTTAATTCAAGGTAAAGTTGGGCACTGAGGAGTCATGTGACCTGTTCCACATTATGCCCAACAACAAACCTTTTTTAAAATAAGTTTAGAATACCCAATTATTTTTTCCAATTAAGGGGTATTTTTGAGTGTGACCAATCCGCCTATCCTGCAAATCTCTGGATGGGGGTAAAATCCATGCAGACAGGGGGAGAATGTGCAAACTCTACATGGACAGTGACCCAGGTCCTCAGCGCCGTAGGCAGCAATGCTAACCACTGTGCCACCATGCTGCCCTTCAACAACAAACCAGGTGGCTGGGTTACCATTCGGAAAAGGGGGACCAAGTCAAGAGTTACTAAGTGCTGTCATATTTGTATAATGATATGAAGACACCAATCACTCATAAAGGATTGGGTAAACATGTTGTGGGCTCATTTATTAATTTTAGGTATATGTGAGAATATATATGTGGACAGAATGATTGAACACATCATCAGCAGCATTGTGTGTTTGCGCTCTGCTGAAAGCAAAAGCTAAACTAAAACTGGATTGCACGCAACGCTTCCTTTCTCATGATGTTTTCTTGCATTCCCTTAAAGACATATCACAACATTCTCCTTTCTTTTTAAATATATTTTCCCCCTTCCAAAGAAGCATAACTACTTACATTACATGTTCATGTTTATTTATCATGACATAAGTACATAGAACTGATGGATCTATGAGTCCCTAAAGCATTGAAGTAATGCACCCAGAACTTGTAAAGGAAACCTTGTTTGACGTGCCTTTAATTTCTCTGTGGGGGTGTTATTCTTGATTGTTGTTCCTGGTTGCAGTTGGAATCTTGTCCTAGATGCAATAGAACTGCACAGTGGATAAGGAGCTGGAATTAATCTAATTTATCCTCGGTTGTGCCTTTTTGTGTAACTACGTCATAGGACTTTGGTTCCAAACAAATACTTGTGACTTCGGCTGGTAACCACAGACCTTGTATGGGATCCTGTATGTGAATATATCGTTCCAAATGTAAACTTGGCAATTCTGTATGATGTGTTATGTACTCTGGGATAACACAGGCTGCAACTGGATGCAGCTTTAACCAAATGATACTCCAGACCTTGAAGTTAGTTCAATCTGATTTATTGAACCAGTAGCACAGTTAGCACAGTTCTCTATGAGTTCGACTCTCTGCTAACCTAAGTGTGGTTACTCTGTCTGACTGAACCAGACTAGCTCTTAGCCACGTGCTGGATGTGTGATACTGTACATACACCCTGACTCACTCTGTAGATGTTCATCAGTGGAAAGAGGCGGAGTGTGAGTGCCTCGTGCCTTTTATAGTGAGATACCACCCCGGAGTGTCCTGCCTGCTCATTGGTCATGTCATGTTCTCTGTGTTCATTAGCTGCCTTTCTGTGCCTGTTTGTATATCATTATCTGCATGTCTGCATATCATGACATCTCCCTTTTTAAAAATGTTTTGATGGCACATGGGAACGTACTTAGATGTGGTGGCATATATTAACATATTTACAAGCGGTGGCATATGTGAACGTATTTACATGCAAAGACAGCTTTCTAATGTGAGAAAACAGAACATAGCAAACAAAACAAATGTTCCTAAGTCCAGTCTCTGGGGCTTGCGCCTGATCCTTGTTGACCGCCAGAGAGGTCGTGGTGGGGACGACGGCACCTTGACAGGCGGGATGGAAGCCTGACTGGTGGCCTCATAGTTCGAGGTATCAGGAGGTGGCAAAACAACGGACGGAAATGGAGAAGAAAGCGGTTGCGGGCAGGCAACTTTGCGCAGTGCCCGTCTGTTTCGGCGCACAACAGAACCATCAGCCATACGTACAACATACGAGTGGGGCGTAGCGTGTCGAACAACGACAGCTGGAGCAGACCTGCCACCACCCGGTATCTTGAGCCTGACAGTGTCTGCCGGGGATAACACGGGCAATTCGGTGGCATGAGCATCATAGCCCTGCTTTTGCTGGTTTCGGAGCTGCTGCACCTTCTGCTGCACCAGGAGGTGATCCAGGTTGGGCAAGTGTATGGCTGGAAGTGTCGTCCTCAGGTCCCTGTTCATCAGGAGTTGAGCCTGCGACATGCCAGTGGACAGTGGGGTCGCCCTGTACGCAAGCAGTGCGAGGTAGATGTCAGAAGCAGAATCTGCAGCCTTGCAGATGAGTTGTTTCACAATGTGCACCCCTTTTTCAACCTTCCCATTGGACTGCGGATAGTGTGGGCTGGAAGTGACATGTTTGAAATGGTATGATTTGGCAAACATAGACCACTCGTGGCTGTTGAAGCACGGGCCATTGTCACTCATGACAGTGAGTGGGATACCATGTCTGGAGAACGTCTCCTTCCAGGCCTTGATGACGGTCCGAGATGTGAGGTCTGAGAGCTTCACGACTTCAGGGTAATTGGAGAAATAGTCAATAATCAACACGTAGTCACGACCATTCGCATGAAAGAGGTCGATGCAAACCTTGGACCACGGGGAGGTCTCGATTTCATGCTGCTGGAGCGTCTCCTTGCTCTGCGCTGGCTGGAAGCATTGACAGGTCGCACAGTTGAGGAACATGTTCGAGATGTCCTGGCTAATACCGGGCCAGTAGACAGCCTGCCTGGCTCTGCATCTGCACTTCTCGACACCCAGGTGTCCCTCATGGATTTGGCGGAGCACCAAGCTCTGGGGACTGAGTGGAATGACAATCCGGTCCAGCTTGAGGAGGATACCATCAATCACCGTCAGGTCGTCCTTTACATTGTAAACTTGAGGGCACTGCCCTTTGCCAGCCATTGGCGAGGTGGTGCATGACACGCTGCAAGAGGGGGTCTTTGGCTGTCTCCTCGCGGATACGAACCATCTACTCATCAGACGCTGGGAGGGTGCTAGCACACAGCTGCACCTGTGATTCAATCTGCCGGATGATTTCCAGCGGTTCACTAGGCAATGTGATGGAGCGGGACAATGCATCAGCGATGATGAGCTCCTTGCTGATCATCTAAGTCAAAGTCGTACCTTCTGAGTTTGAGGAGGATGTGCTGCAACCGAGGCGTCATGTCGTTCAGGTCCTTGTGGATAATGTGGACCAGAGGCCTATGATCCGTCTCGACAGTGAATGTCGGCAGGCCGTAGAAATAGTCGTGAAACCTGAGAATACCAGTGAGAAGACCCAGGCATTCCTTCTCTATTTGCGCATACCTTGATTCGGTGGTCGGCATGGTCCTCGATGCGTAGGCTACCGGTGTCATCGCGTTGAAGCAGCACCGCACCGATGCCATCCTGGCTCACATCTGTCGAGATCTTAGTCTCCCTGTCTGGGTCGAAAAATGCCAAGACGGGTGCAGTGGTGAGCTTGGCTTTCAGCTCCAACCGCTCTGCCTGATGTGCTTCCACTCAAAGGCAGTGGACTTTTCATAAGAACATGAGAACTAGGAACAGGAGTAGGCCATCTGGCCCCTCGAGCCTGCTCCGCCATTCAATGAGATCATGGCTGATCTTTGTGGACTCAGCTCCACTCTCCCGCCCGTACACCATATCCCCGAATCCCTTTATTCTTTAGAAAGGTATCTATCTTTTTCTTAAAAACGTTTAAAGAAGGAGCCTCAACTGCTTCACTGGGCAAGGAATTCCAGAGATTCACAACCCTTTGGGTGAAGAAGTTCCTCCTAAACTCGGTCCTAAATCTACTTCCCCTTATTTTGAGGCTATGCCCCCTAGTTCTGCTTTCCCCGGCCAGTGGAAACAACCTGCCCGCATCTATCCTATCTATTCCCTTCATAATTTTATATGTCTCAATAAGATCCCCCCGCATCCTTCTAAACTCCAATGAGTACAGTCCCAGTCTGCTCAACCTCTCGTCATAATCTAATCCCCTCAACTCTGGGATCAACCTAGTGAATCTCCTCTGCACTCCCTCCAGTGCCAATATGTCCTTTCTCAGGTAAGGAGACCAAAACTGAACACAATACTCCAGATGCGGCCTCACCAACACCCTATACAGTTGCAGCATAACCTCACTAGTCTTGAACTCCATCCCTCTAGCAATGAAAGACAAAACTCGATTAGCCTTCTTAATCACCTGTTGCACTTGCACACCAACTTTTTGCGACTCGTGCACCAGCACACCCAGGTTTCGTAGGGCCGTGGTGTGTGAGGCCAGGTTTGGGATGAACTTGCCCAGAAAATTGACCATGCCCAGGATGCGCACCACCGCCTTCTTGTCTTCAGGGACCTTCATGGCTTCGATGGCCTTGACGTTGTCTGTGTCCGGGCGCACTCCCTGCTGAGAGATCTGGTCACCTTGTAACTTGAGTGTCGACATGTCAAAGCAACATTCGGACCTGTTCAGCTTCAGGGCATTGGCATGGACACGGCGGAATACCTGCTGGAGATGGGAAACATGCTTTTCAGGGGTTGTGGACCATATGATGATGTCGTCCACGTACACAAGAACCCCTTCAATGTCCTCCATCATCTGCTCCATGATGCGATGGAAGATCTCCGATGCCGAGACAATGCCAAACGGCATGCGATTATAGCAGCATCTGCCAAACGATTTGTTGAAGGTGCAGAGCTTTCAGCTGGACTCATCCAGCTGGATTTGCCAAAATCCATGTGACGCATCTAACTTGGTGAAAAAACATGCGTGTGCAATCTCATTGGTGAGTTTCTCCCGCTTCGGGGTGGGGTAGTGTTCACGCATTATATTCTTTTTGAGATCCTTGGGATCAATGCAGATGCGCAGGTCTCTCGAAGGCTTTCTAACACATACCATCGAGCTGACCCAGTCAGTTGGTTCGGTTACCTTGGAAATGATGCCCTGTTGCTGAAGATCCTTGAGCTGTGCCTTCAGGCGCTCTCTCAGCAGAGCCGGGACCCGGAGTGGTGCGTGGACCACTGGCCTGGCATCAGGTCGTAGCAGAATCTTGTATCGATATGGCAGCGTGCCCATCCCGTCGAACACATCCGGATACTGAACGAGGATGTCGTCAAAGCCGGCCTGAAGATCCACATTGAAGGATGTCGTTGTGTAAATCCGCTGCACGAGGTTCAGCTCCTTGCAGGCATGTGCGCCAAGTAGTGATGCCCTGTCTGGCTTGACAATTTCAAAACGTAACCGTGCATGGGTGCTCCGGTTGGAGACGAGTGGATGGCAGGATCCCAGTGACGTGATGACATTTCCGTTGTAGTCCAGGAGCCTGCAGGCTGCTGGAAGGACCATGGGGAGCTTCTTGATGTGTTTGAAATCGGCCTGTGAGAGGAGGTTGGCAGAAGCACCTGTGCCCAGCTTAAACTGGATGGAGCAGTGGTTGACCTGCATCACCGCACGCCATTCGTCCGCAGAATCCACAGCGAGGATGGATTGAATTTGTGATGAGTTGGATGTGGCATATTCACATTTGGTAATGATGCCCAAACAGTAGGCGGAGTCCAGGCATTCTTCCTCTGGATCCGTTGTGCTGCCAGGATCAGAATCCTGTAATCGTTGTTGCACACTCTGAACGCGCCGTTGTCGGAATTGGGAGCGCTGGCCCGACTGGTGGTGCAGACGTGCACAAGGCTGCATAGTGTCCAGGCTTCCTGCAGTTTAAACATCGCCTACCTCTTGCAGGGCAGTGTTTCTTTCAGTGGGCGTTGCCGCAGTTCGAGCACGTCATGATGTCGCCGTCCTGACGCTCCGCACGTCGTCACACATACGCAGTGCGGGTGTCGGCCGCTTCGTTATCCCGTTTGCATCACGCATGCGTGGGGCCCCGTGAAAAGCATGGGAAATGGCCGCTTTCAACAATGCTGAGGCGCTGCATCCGGGAGATGGCCTGCACACTCTCTGCCTCATGGGAGGCAAGTTTCTCATTTTCAGCCGATTTGTACTGGGCTTAGCGATTTTTGGCGTGCTCATGCACTGTGCATGTTTCATTCACGACTGGCAGGGTCAAATGCTTGATTTTCAGTAGCTGCTCTCTCAGAGGATCAGAGTGAACTCCAAAAACGATTTGGTCTCTGATCATGGGAGTCAGCAATATCACCAAAGTTGCAGGACAGCGCCAGCAGGCGGAGGTTAGTTAAGCGGTTGAAAGATTCATCTTTACCTTGTAGACGCTGTGTGAATATGTAGCGCTCGAAGATTTCATTGGTGTCCACTTCACAGTGACTGTCAAACTTGTCCAGGAAGGTCTGGAACTTTGTCTTGTCCTGGCCTTCGGTGAAGTGAAAAGAGTTGAAGAGTTCGATGGCTTGATCACCCGCTGTTAAGAGGAGAAGCGCGATCTTCCTTGCATCAGACGCACCCACGAGGTCTGAATGTACAGCAGAAACGTTTGCTTGAATGTCTGCCAGTTGGCACTGAGATTTCCGGAGGTCCTGAGCTGGTGAGGAGCCTGAATCTTCTCTATGGTGCCGGGATACATTCGCTGGTTGTCACGGAAGGGACTGAGGTAAACCACTTAGATTAAGCAGTCTCCTGGTAGCATGATGTGTTATGTGCTCTGGGATAACACAGGCTGCAACTGGATGCAGCTTTAACCAAAAGATACTCCAGACCTTGAAGTTAGTTCAATCTGATTTATTGAACCAGTAGCACAGTTAGCACGTTCTCTGAGTTCAACTCTCTGCTAACCTAAGTGTGGTTACTCTGTCTGATTGAACCAGACTAGCTCTTAGCCACGTGCTGGAGGTGTGATACTGTACATACACCCTGACTCACTCTGTAGATGTTCATCAGTGGAAAGAGGCGGAGTGTGAGTGCCTTGTGCCTTTTAGAGTGCGATATCACCCCTGAGTGTCCTGCCTGCTCATTGGTCATGTCCTGTTCTCTGTGTTCATTAGCTGCCTCTCTGTGCCTGTCTGTATATCATTATCTGCATGTCTGCATATCATGACACTGTACTTCCATTTTATCAGGCACGTTGGTCACCTTCTCTACTGTTTTAAAGGTTTCTCTCAAATTATGCGAGAGATTAGTATGCACTGGTCTGCCATGCATGAGCTCCGCTGGTGATGAAACAGTTGTACTTAAAGATGTCACTCCCAGATGTAAAATTGCAATGTGTAGATCTTGCTTGGCCTGTCTACATTTGAGTATTAGGGATTTCACCATGTGAACTATTATTCAGCTAGGCATTAGTTCTAGGGTAATAAGGGGAAGAAGTAATGTAATTGATATTCCACTTCGCACATATATCCTGAAATTACTTACTTATAAATTGCGGACCATTATCCATAAAGATCTCTCTAGGCACCAAATAAACTGTAAGCTTTGTTGGCCTGCAAGGATTGCTTTGTATTTACTTCCATCCTTGAGGAAATCTTTGATATTATATGTTTTGGGCTTGTCTAGCAGATATTTCTGGAATGCTTCCATGGGAATGGTTTTGATGACCAGTCCAAGGATGCCATCTACTAATTCTGCCTTCAAAATAAATCACTGTACATACCCTTTTCTCTGAACCTGCTGAACAAGTGGTCTGTGGACTCTGAAGGCTGTTGTCAAAACAACATGAACTCTGGTCGATGAATATGGAAATTTATCCTGATTCTGAATTGGTTGGTCGTCCAATGTAGTTCATACCTGTTATATTACTGGGTCTAGTAATATGTATCGTTACTCGTTGCTGTTGATGCCGATGGTCCGATGGTGTGATCCTGAACAAACCATGAGTCTTCAACTTACGCAAATTAATTTATTAAAGAAACAATTGATTGTATCTGAGCTCGACACTCTACAGAACTATCTCTAGAAATCAAGTAATTAAATATGATGGAATTAACTGATTCACAACTATAAATACTAACTATACTGAGAGCTATCAAAATACACAACTGCTTACTTATCACTCCTGGGCAGAAAAAGAGACCAAGATCCTTTAGGAGCTGCTATTTTTCATGGATCGTGTAATGCCCTCTAGTGGTAGTGTTACAGCTAGATGTTATAATTAACCCTTTAGTTATATATACATGTAATTACAATACCTATTGGGGATTTTTTAGCTCTTCTGCTGTTAATGCTGACATGTTCAGCCTGGGTAGACTTGCCACAAAATCATAGGAGTGCCACAGCACAAAAGGAGACTATTCAGCCCATCATATCTGTACCTGTTTTCCAATGAGGAATATGACATTGCCATTCTCCTGCCTTTACCCCATACCCTCCACATTGTTTCTATTCAAATAATCATCCAATGTCCTCTTGAAAGCCTCAATCAAACCGCCACCACCACACTTCCAGGCAGGTTATTCCAGACCTGAACCACTCATGAAAAAGCTTTTGCTCACATCACATTTGTTTCTTTTGTAAATCACTTTAAATCTGTGCCCCCTCATTCTTGATTCTTTTAAGAGTAGGAACAGTTTCTCCCTATCTACTCTTTCCTCCCCCTCATGGCTCTGAAACCTCCTCTTAGCTTTCTTTTCTCCAAGGAAAACAGTCCCAACCTCTTGAATTTATCCTCATAATGCAAGTTTCTCTGGAACCAACTTTTAACCACTTCTGCACTCTCTCCAATGCATTCACATCCTTCCTACAGTGTGGCATCCAGAACCTTACACAATATTCCAGCTGAGGTCTAACTAGTGCTTTTTATAAATTCAGCATAACCTTCTTGCTCTTGTACTCTATTCCTCTATTAATAAAACCCATGCTTCATTAACTGTTCTCTCCACCTGTCCTACTACCTTCAATGACAGAGGCACATATACAGCCAGGTCCCCCAGTTCCTGCACCCTCTGATGAATGGTGCACCTTATTTTATATTGTCATGTTCTTCCTCCCAAAATGCATCACCTCGCACTTCTTCACATTGAACTTCATCTGCCACAGAATCATAGAACTGTTGCAGTGCAAAGGGTTGGGCAAAAATCAAGAAACCACAGGTGCGATTTACTGGCTTCGTCATGTCACCAAGTCGTGTTGATTGGAATGTGCTTACCAGTCTTTAACGTGGCTAATGTTTGTAAACATTGGGATTTCAGCACTTAGAGTCTCTCATCCATGAAGGGAGATGAATGAATCAAGGCTGCAGCTATTTTGTGGCAGCTGTCAATCACAGCCTACTACTAGAAATAAATGAATAGTTTGCAGCTAATGGATCTGAGGGGTTTAAACACAGGTCACAGCTGTTCTTCTCCCAGGAATGGACATGTGGAGCTTCCAGGAAAGTGTTCCAGCTGTAATATTTTTCACTGCCACTGTCTGTGCTGCTCTGTAGCTTCCAGGCTGGGGGTGGTGGGAGGGGAGGTCCCTTTGTCAATGCATGCAAATTCCGGTTTTGCATGCCGATGCCATTGTGGGGCATGGAGCGCGTGTCACCACCAGCAAGGCTCCAGAGCATGGTGGTCGGTTCGCGATCTGAGTTTCCGGCATCATGGGCGGAGAATCCACCCCAATGACTCTGATTTTGCTAACACTGATGCCGTGGAGCTATGAGGAAAGATATGTGTTCATCAATGGTAATTAAAACTTTACAATGAAGAAGAAGTCACTTGTGCTTGAAAAGGTCAATACTTTATGGTAAAGATGAAAAACAAAAATAATCTCCCAAGAATTTGTGAACTGACAAAAAGTATCAGGATTATTTGAATGATCATCGATGTGATCCTAGTCGTGTGACAAATGCAGGGTTTTAGATATATTGGAATAGAAACATTTGACAATTTAAGGGTTAAAAGTCTGGGTTAGAATTCGATAGACTTCAGTAGTCATGTTTTTGAAAGAATCCTGTTTGTAAGACCAGAAAGCTTTTTGGAGCCAGAGGTGAAATTGACCATTGTAAAAGCCTGGGCTGATGCACTGTTGTTTGACTAGGGAGAGTCCCTGGGGAGGTAATGGGCGGGATTCTCTGATAATGGGGCTATGTCCACACCCCGGCATGAAATGCGGCACCAATCACTCCGGCGTCAATGGTCCCCGAAAGTGAGGAATTCCCCCCTTCCTAGGCGCCAGAGTGGTCTTCGTAGCTCCAGCCGGCGCTGAACGGCCGGCGTATTTCCGTGCATGCGTGGGGGTTCTCTTCTCCGTGCCGGCCCCCGGGCAATATGGCGGAGCCCTACAGGGGCCCGGCGCAGAGTAAAATAGGCCCCCCCGATCGCGGGCCAGACCACCATGGGGCCCCCCCCCCCCCCCCGGGGTCGGATCCCCCCTCCAGGACAGCCCCCGCAGACTCACATTCCAGGTCCTGCCATGTGGGATCTGAGTAACCCACGCCGGTGGGACTTGGCCAAACACATTGGCCATTCGGCCCATCGGGGCCCGAAGAATCGCCGCGGCGGGGGGCACTGTCAGCGGCCCCCAACTGGCATGGCGGGAATCCCATGGGTGCCCGAGAATCTGCGCCGGGGAATGGGGAAGCCGGCTTCGGGGTGACGGGGTACGATTCTCGACCTGGCGCCGAGTCGGAGAACCCTGGCCAATGTGTTTTCAACCTGGGGAGTTAGTTTATTTTCAGCTTTGAGAGATGATGTCATTGCTTTGTGGAACTGAGGCATTCAGACATTTTGAGAAAGCTTTTGAGTTGAGTTTTGATCTGGCTAGAACAACAAGAACAAAGAAAATTACAACACAGGAACAGGCCATTCAGCCCACCAAGCCTGCGCCGATCCAGATTCTTTATTTAGACCTACTAGTTATTGCCCAAACTATCTGTATCCTTCCATTCCCCGCCCGTTCATGTGACTATAAGGCTACATCTTAAACATTGTTATCATGCCTGCCTCCACCACCTCCACTGGCAACGCGTTCTAGGGACCCACCACCCTCTGCATGAAAAACTTTCCCCTAAACTTTCCCCCTCTCGCCTTGAACCTGTGCCCCCTTGTAATTGAGTCTTCCACCTGGGAAAACGCTTTTGTCTATTCACCCTGTCTATACCTCTCGTAATTTTGTTGACCTCAATCAGGTGTCCCCTCAAACTCCATCTTTCCAATGAAAACAATCTGAATTTGTTCAACCTCTCCTCATAGCTAACACCCCCAGATCAGGCAACATCCTGGTAAACCTTCTTTGCACTGTCTCCAAAGCCTCCATGTCCTAACACTGAATCCACAAGTGAGGTCTTTTGCTCCGAAAGTAGGATAGTTAAAAAAGATTAATAGTATTTAAAGTAGTGCAGACTTGTTCATGGACAAGGGGAAACCAGTTGAAAGAGCTTTTTGAAGACATCCAGCCAGTCTTGTTTGAGCAGAAGTCAAACCTCTTCTGGAAAGTGTGGTGTTGGGTGTTCTGACACACAGATGAGCCAACACAGTTGCATATGGTACAACGCTTCTTTATTTAAACTTACTATTTACAGTTTGGTCTTTGCACTCTGCACGTGGGGGGTTCCCTGCTTGTGGTGTTTTAACAGCTCTTTCTTGTTCCCTTCTCCCCAGACCTACTGACCACCAGGTGTCGTGCTCGTGCTTTTTATATGGTTGGTGTTCTTGTCTGTGATTGGTTGTGGTGTTGTGTACTCTGATTTGCCTGTTAGTGTGTCCATCATGATGTGTGTGTTTGAATATCATGACAGAAAGCAAGTAGTACTCCGTGCCATTGGGATGTAGGATGAATTGAGAGCTTTCCTTTCTTGTTGTTTAATTGGGAATTAAGAGCTTTATGTTTTCCTTTCTTGTTGTTTAATTGGGAATAGAGATATCATTTAAGGTATTGAAAATTTAAATCATGGCAACACACTTAAAAATAAACGTAATCCTGCATTTAACTTTGAGGAAAAAGCCAGTTAATGTGATAATTCATGATGTGGATATTGACATAGTTCCAAACTACAAGTATCTAGACATCAATGTAGATGATAAGTTGCATTGAAGGTAACAGTATATATACACAGTGACCAAGGGACACACACAATTATACTACCTCAGAAAATGTAATCCTTTTGAGTAGATCCAACAATCATGTGACTCTACTGCACGGTTGTAGTTAAGAGTGCTATCCTTTTTAGACAGCCCTCCTTGCACAGTGATCTTTGGGAAGTAGTCTCTTTGTTGAGGGTACAGAAATTATTGAACCGGGCAGTCAGGGTAATTGGTGAGCAGATCTTTCTTTATGAAATCTGTTCTCCCACAATGCTGACAAAAGTAAAGAGTGCCATGAACAATAAGAATAACCCCTTGTCTCAGTATTACTTGTGGATGTGTTCAGGGAAAAGACTATAATCACTCAAATGCAGGAAAATTGGGTTCTTGAACTCATTTGTGCCCTTCTCTATGAGAACACTTAACAAGAGCTTGATGAATGGATAAGGATAGGCACTCGTGATGGGACTCACTGACTGACTATATTAATGCCCTGGAATATTTTTTTATATTTTTAATTACAGTTAGACCTCTGCAAAAGGGCAATTTTCTTTCATTTTATTGTTATCGTTTATTTATATATAACTTTTTAATGAATGAGCAATGTAACTGAAATTAATTTCCAAATAGCTTCCCGTACCAGCCTCCCCGAACAGGCACCGGAATGTGGCGACTAGGGGCTTTTCACAGTAACTTCATTTCATAGACATCATAGAATTTACAGTGCAGAAGGAGGCCATTCGGCCCATCGAGTCTGCACCGGCTCTTGGAAAGAGCACCCTACCCCAGGTCAACACCTCCACCCTATCCCCATAACCCAGTAACCCCACCCAACACTAAGGGCAATTTTGGACACTAAGGGCAATTTAGAATGGCCAATCCACCTAACCTGCACGTCTTTGGACTGTGGGAGGAAACCGGAGCACCCGGAGGAAACCCACGCACACACGGGGAGGATGTGCAGACTCCGCACAGACAGTGACCCAAGCCGGAATCGAACCTGGGACCCTGGAGCTGTGAAGCAATTGTGCTATCCACAATGCTACCGTGCTGCCTACTTGTGACAATAAGCAATTTTCATTCAAGTGAAATTGAAATTGAATTAAACAAGAGGAGGACAATTCCGCTGTGTGGATGGTTGAGACATTCTTTGCGGACTTGGACATTGCGGCCATGAGGAAGAATGACGCTCAGGAGTTAAAATCTGAACTGGGTAGTTCAAAGACTGTATTAATTGGTCAACACCCTGATGATATAGTTGTTCTTAACAAAGCTAACCGACCGAGCCAAGTATACAATTTTCTAAACCAGGACATGGGAAAACTATAAAGCCTACTCGAATTAAGAAAGGAGACTTGTTAAAATAATTGACGAAAAGTGATGCTACCAGTTGTTAAATTAACTCCCATTGAGAGGTAAATTAGAATTCCAAGAATCCATCCAAACTGAGCTTCGAATCCTGGTTGGGAACTGAGGTTGGATATGACTTGTTAAGCCTTATAACGTTGCCAAATCTCTTGTTAATGATAAAATGTGACAAGGGAGAAAATATTGTCTGCTCTTGATGAAGCTAGTTGTCACTTTCTATAATTTGTGGTGTTGTAAAAATGTGTAACCATGGTAATAATTTTCATCTTTTAGGGCAAGTGTCAAAGATGGTTGTTGTTGGACTGTCTCTTTAATTCCAGGCAAAATGGGGAATATGGTATTGAAGAGCATCGTGTGCTCTCTTTCTGCTTGACAACATGTCTGGGTGGCTTGATTTATAAGGGGTAAAAGGAGAACCCTATAAAACAGTGAGACATGGACCCATTAGCAGCTAGGGGTGGCTGTGGACTGTTTCCCATAAATCCTGCAATCCTGCGGGGAGAGTGTTATGTATGTATAAGGTCACATTAACTTATTAGTAAGAAATATCTTTTCTGTAGTTCACAGTAATGGTTTCTTACTTGGTAATATTTAGTTGATGCTTTTTCTAACAGTAAAAATTTTAACTTGAAATCTTGCCATGCAATTTATTTAAGTTGTTCACTGGGAAATTAAATCTCTTGTTCAAAGCTGTAGGTTTCCATGGGGATTGCAACAGTCTAAAGCTACACGTAAACATTTGGGTTAAAAAAAAATCTAATTGTTCAAATCTCTGCATCAGCCAGCTGATGCAATTCACATCTGTTCTGATGGAGAGACATCATCGGCCTGAAATGTTAACCCGATTTCTCTCTACATATGCCATTGGACCAGCTGAGTATTTCCAGCATTTTCCGTTCATCTTAAACATCTGTATCGGCTTGTCATAGACCTTTCCCCATCAACCCACACAGAGGTGGTCCTGGGATAGTCAAGATAACTCACCTAATTGTCTACATTTAGCTCTCAATTCAAGGAGAGAGAGCAGAGTTAGTACAATTGGGCTGCTATGTTGGTTGATGCTGACTGTACAAAATTAATCACATAATATAATACTTTACGTCATTCGTAGTTACAATACCAGTGATATGTTGCCTCATTGAACTACCCAAGCATAAAGAATAATGAGCTAAACTTCACACCAGAAGTACACTGCACAGTATATTGTAAAGGCAAAATATGTCAGATGACAGAGATCAAAATCTTGATTTGATGCACAAAACTCTGCTGTCAGAACAACAATTAGGCTAATGCCCAGCATCATCTATGGATAAATGGTCGAGAAACTTCAGACAAAGAGCAGATATATGATTAAACACAGATATTCAAAGATTGCTATCAAATTGTGTTGCTCCTTTGCTAGCTTCATTAAAAAAATGTCGATGGAATTCTCCATTCCTGAAACGTAGGGCCATTTGCCAACAGCGAAATCGTGAAACGCGATTGGGCGCAGAATAGCTTCCGACGCCAAAATCGCGATAGGTGCCGGTCTGATGCCAAATCGGGATGCTCCAGCACCCCGAAAATGGCGTAAATGCATTGGTCGCCGCATGGGGTCAAAGTACAGTGGGCATATCATTAGCGAGCCAGACACACTATTCTCCGGGGCCTCCGAGATTCACCGCCTCCGATGAGCCAAGTTCCTGGCGACGTGGTTCACTTGTGCTCTCAAAAGTCGTGAACCTGGCGTCCTGGCTGCTGAGCGAGAGAGATGAGGTAAGAAATGGCGTGGAGTGACTGCGGGCTGCCGGCCCGGACACCGGCTGCGGTGGGGGGCCCCTGCCAGGACCGGGGGAGGGGAAGGGGGGGGACAGGCCGGGCAGCCGGGATACCCCCACATGGACTGGGGTGGTGCCGGGCACTGACCGCCATTACGGTGGCCATCTTGCTGCGCACCCACTGACCACCCACCTCAGCCCCTGGCTCCACACAGTGACACCAGCTGTATGAATGCGCCCACCTCCACACCCTACCCGCCGCCACAATGTCCCCCATGCCCTGGAACACCCCGCCCAACCGGCCACCACCCACCGGCAGACCAACCAGGGCCACACCCACGGCAGCAGGGACGGGCACTGGGACCAGGGGGTCCTATGGTGTCAGATACTGACGGGCAGGAGTGCGGGGGTGAGGGAGGAGCATGCATGGGCGAGGCCCGCAGTGCCAACCGGGGCCACCGTGTAGCCCATGGAACCTGGCTGGGCACGGGAGTATGCGCCATGCTAACATGTTGGCCTTTCACCTCCTGCAGACAATGGCATTTGGCATTCATGCTGCCCACCGCGTTAGTGGGGGCCATTCGGTGAGGAGGGGGAAGCTGCAGCAGCGGAGCGGGCAGCAGCAGAGCGAGCAGCAGAGGACTGGGCTGCAGAGGAATGGGCTGCAGAGGGGCAGGTGGCGGCCGCAAAGGCTGGAGGGCCGGCCACCCAATGGGCCGAGGAGGACGAGGTGCCCCATGATGCCTCATGTGTACCGGCACCGCCTATCATTCAAGGACCTGCCGGGCTGGGCATGCCGTCGGAGACAGCGGCTGAGCAGAGAGACAGTGAGAAACATCTGCCTTATGATGTCACACCTGACACCCAGGGGTATGGTGGAGGACACCCGCTTCCGGTGATCGTCAAGGTGATGGTTGCCCTGAACTTCTATGCAACGGGGTCCTTCCAGTCACTGAGTGGGGACCTGTCCAGGCTCTCACTGACCTCGGCGCACAGGTGCATCCATGCCGTCACGGAGGCCCTCTATGCCCAGGCGCCTCCAATACATCCAGTTCCATGTGGACCAAGTCCACCAGGATGCCTGGGCATCGGGGTTCGCTGCAATCACTGGGATGCCCCAGGTCCAGGGGGCAATAGACGGGATTCATGTCCCCCGACGGGCACCAGCAAATAACAGGCCGCTCTACTGTCATGTGAGTGTACCTTTAAGAAATGGGTGTTTATCAGTGACGTCAGAGTGTGGGTGGAGCTGGGCTGTCTGTCAGCTTTTTACTTTCGTTTCAGGCTGTTTGCTGCAGGGTGTGTTTTAGTTTCGTTTTCAGTGTTGGAGCTGAAGCCAGACAGAGCAGGTGTACTGTTGATCTCTCTGCCATAAAAAGTCTATCTCTTGATCATTTGGTGAATTCAGAATTAGAAATGTTCTCAGTAGTGAATGTAAACCTAATGTGCTTCTGTTAAAAGGTGTTTCTTTTGTCTTCTGGATGTTGTTTGTGAAGTTATTAAGGATTACTTAGTGTTGTATTCTTTAGGGGTTGTATTTGAATTAATGGTTGCGAAGATGTTCACTGTATGTTTTAAAAAGGTTAACTTGAGTACATAGAATAAACATTGTTTTGCTTTAAAAAATACTTTTCCATTTCTGCTGTACCACACCTGTAGAGTGGGCCTTGTACTCCCCATACCACAACCTATTAAAAGTTGTGGGTCAGGTGAACTCCATGATACACATTGGGGTTCTCTAAACCCTGGCCCACAACACTACACTAACCGAAGGGGGTACCACTCGATGAACATCCAGCTCGTCTGTGACCATCAACTGTGAACCATGCACCTCTGCACCCGATACCCAGGCAGTGTACACGACTCCTTCATCCTGGCACACTCAGTGATTCCTGACAATGTTTGAGGGGCACCCACCCCGGCTAAGGTGTTGGATCCTGGGTGACAAGGTTTACCCACTGCGGCCATGGCTGATGACGCCTATCCAGAGGCCACAGACTGACGCGAAGAACTGCTACAGTGACGCCCATACAGCGACCAGGAGTATGATCGAGCGGTGCTTCAGCATCCTGAAGATGCGCTTCAGGTGCCTGGAGCACTCTGGAAGGGCCCTCCAGTACGAAGCTGAGAGGGCCGTCCACATTGTGGTGGCCGGCTGCATCCTCCACAACATCGTGCAGCAGACGGATGATGTGCTGTAGGAGGAGGATGAGTAGGAAGGGCAGGCCTTCTCTGATGATGGGGATGCAGGGGAGCGGGACGATGAGCAGGATATTGGGCCCAGGCAGGCACGTGTGGCCACACAATGTCATCGCCAGGGCCAACATGTACGGGATGTTCTGATCGCCTACAAGTTCACCGACTAGAGAGGCCGTGGAGAGGGGGTTGGTGCTGGCCAGGGGCACGGGGACCACATCCCAGACCCAGGCCCCATCACCTCCCACCCCGCCAAACTGCCCGCTTGCACACATCTCCGTTATACGTGCTGGGGGTCCTGGGTTGGTAGTGACAGCCGGTCTGGTCCATGAAATGAAGGATGATGACAACCCGCTTTGCGATGAGCTCTGGTGCTCCACATCGTATGACAACGTCTGACACATGCCCACAATAGCACCTTCCACTTAGGTGATCCCGGCATGCGAGCTGGCCGGTCCATCACATGGTTCCGTCGAATCCCTGGGGTGGGGGTGCTGGGGAATGTCTGGAGGGTGGAGGGGGGGGGTGAGAGAGAAAGAGGGGGGAGCACGGTCCTCCCACAGGGCATCCAATGGTCCCCTGCCGCCTTCCCACCCCCCACCCAACCAGCTCGGACCCGCCCACAACCACACCCATCAGACAGAGCACCGAGGCAGATTTCCATGGTTTCATAGATTTCACATAATTTACAGTGCAGAAGGAGGCCATTCGGCCCATCGAGTCTGCACCGGCTCTTGGAAAGAGCACCCTACCCAAGCCCACACCTCCACCCTGTCCCCATAACTCCATAACCCCGCCCAACACTAAGACCAATTTATCATGGCCAACTCACCTAACCTGCACATCTTTGGACTGTGGGAGGAAACCGGAGCACCTGGAGGAAACCCACGCACACACGGGGAGAACATGCAGACTCCGCACAGACAGTGACCCAAGCCGGGAATCGAACCTGGGGCCCTGGAGCTGTGAAGCAATTGTGCTAACCACGACGCTACCATGCTGCCCTTAACAGGTGTTTATTGTGGAGGAATATATACATATTCATGTGCCCTAACCCCTATGACTGAACTGTATCCTGCACCCATACCAACCTATCGGTGTCTAACTTTCTCGCATTAAGGGCCCTAACACTACGCCTAGGAGGTCCCCCCAACTACAGCAGAAGTAGAGGCAGCCTGCTGTGACACCTGCCCTGTGACAAGGGCCCCCGTTGGGATGCTTAGATGTGCCCGGCCGCTGCTCGGGTGTCCCGGGTGGCATGGTGCTGCCCTGTTCTGCCCACTGCACAGATGCACCAGGGACAGGAGGGGGGCAGTCCAAGGTGCTGCACTGTCCTGGCACCTGCCATGTGGGAGTCACCGTCATGGGCCCCATCACCTCCACCTCCCTCGGGGGGCCCGATGGCCTTCCGGCTACTCCATGGGATGGGGGTGCGAGCGGAGCCATCCACTGTGGTCCCCCTGCCACCTGACGCTGCCAGTCCTGGAGGTCCACTCTGATCTCGACCAGGGTTTGCACGCTCGAGGCCATGGAGCACAGGGAGTGGACCATCTCCGTCTGGGACTGCACCACATCACACTGTGACTGTGCTACAACGCTGTGGGTCTGTGTCACATCAGACAGTGACTGGGCCGCCTCACTCTGGATCTGGTCCACCTCCCTCTGGGCCTGGACCACCTCCCTCTGGGTCTGAGCCACCTCCCTCTGGGCCTGGACCACCTCCCTCTGGGTCTGAGCCACCTCCCTCTGGGACTGCGCCAGCCTGTCCAGTCAGTGTTTGCGCCATGCTGGCCAGACCCTGGGCAATGCCGCTGACGTTCCCAGCCATGGCCTGCTGTGACTGGACCATGCTGAAGAGCGCCACTGCAACGTCCAGGTGGCTCTGGCCCATGGCTGCCAGTGAGAGGGCAGCCCGGTCCTGGGCATCAGCCACTGCCTGCACACAATGCCCCAGGCCTTGGACATGCGGATCCGTAGCCGAAACCAACGCCCCAATGCCTCCACCGCGGACACCCCCGTGCGGTGTCGGCTGCGTGGCATGCATGACCAGCACCACCTCCTGCTCCTGCACGCGGATGGACTCCTCCACCTGTGTCCACAGGTGCTGGATGCCCACCCTCATCCCTTCTTGTGATCCCTGGGTCTCTGACTGCATCTGCACTATGGCTGGGACTGGATGTTCCAGAAGCCTGGGACCTGTCTGGACGGCAGCTGGTTCCTGGGGCCGGCCTGCCCTCCAACTAACTGACCCCTCGGCTGCTCCCATCTGTTGCACAGGATGCGATGTGTGGTGTGCCCTAAACAGTGTTCCAGGAGCTCTTCACTAATGTCCCCAACCGAGGTGATAAACTGGGATAGTAGAGGGTATAGGAGAGAGCTGTGGCAGATAGTCAGTGTCATCCTCCGACCCGAGCTCCAGGGTGTCCTGAGTCCTGGGCCGAGGGCTGGTGTTCGGGCTGCACTCCTTGTCAGTACTCAGCTGTCTGGGTGGAGGCATTGGGGTGTCGGTTTTGGCTGTGGATCCGCGTGTCCAAGTCCTGAGCATTCTGTGCAAACAGCACAACCGTTAGACGGTCCGACGCATGCAGCCCACGGGTTGGGTAGATGGTGGCCTCAGTGGCCACGACACCCGGCGATGGGTGGCATGAGTGCTGGCATCTCGATCAGTGTGGGGTTCGTCCGTCCCTCGGGGGGAGGGGCCGGTTTGTGGGTGTGTGGGGGGGGCGGGGTTAGTGCCAGGGGCACATGCTGCCTACTCACCCTGGCCACCCTGAGGTAGTCGTGGAGTTTCTTCCTGCACTGAATGCGCCTGGCGGCCTCCCTCCCAGGCCAGGGTGCAGGGTCATCCACCTCTCCTCCACGGCGTCCATGAGTGTATCCAGCTCAGCGTCCCTGAACTGTGGCACTGCTCTTCTTGTTAACTGGGACGGTGTGTGTGGGGGATGGATCGTTGAAGTGCGGCTGTGGCATGTGAGCCTCATGTGCGCCAATCACGGAGCCGGTGAATCCGGCACCGTTTTGCATGGAATTGGTTGTGTTCCTTATGGCGATGGTGCGAGCCCATTTAAAGTAGCTGAATCGGAGCAGCTGTTGCGCCGTTTCTTTCTGTCGCAAAACTCCACTGTTTCCATGCCGGAGTCGACACTTTGTCTCAAAACGCAGAGAATACGGTCCTGAGCGTTGACGCCAGGGCAGAATTCGTGGACTTCTACGACAGCAAAACTGCCGCCACACCTGGACCGATTCAACGACCGTTAAGGGGTTCGCACCAGCGCCTCATGGAACACAATCGATTCCAATGAGGAATGGTGCCGGATTTGCTGGTTCGCGATTGACACTCAGGAGGCTGACAAGCTGCAGCCGCATATACACACTTCAATCTCCACACTCACCACCCCAACCAAAAGATGGCAACGAGGAGAGCGGCACACTGGTTTACGGACGCCGAGCTCGAGACCCTGCTGGACGCCGTCGAGGAGATGTGGGTGAGTCTGTACCCCAGCCTGGGACGAAACTGTCAGCCACCGCCATTCGGCGCGCCTGCCGCAGGTGGCAGAGGCCGTCAGCAACGCTGTACGGACTGGCCTGCAGTGTCGGACGAAACTGCACAACCTCCTCAGGGTAGCCAGGGAGAGTAGGCAGCACTGTGTCCCTGACACAAATCCCCGTCCCACATACCCATAACCCTACCCACCCCCCACCCCAACCCGGAGGGCTGCCGAACCCCCACCCTGCATTGCATGCTGGCACCCATCCCGGCCGTCATGGCTAGGTGCCCACCCACTGGGCTGAATGCTTTGGACTGTCTAACACTGAGTCATAGAGTCATCGAGGTTTACAGCATGAAAACAGGCCCTTTGGCCCAATTTGTCCATGCCGTTCAGTTTTTACCACTAAGCTAGTCACAATTGCCCACATTTGGCCTATTATCCTCTATACCCAGCTTTCCCATATAACTGTCCTAATGCTTTTTAAAAGACAAAATTGTACCCGACTCTACTACTGCCTCTGGCAGTTCATTCCAGACACTCACCACCCTCTGTGTGAAAAAATTGCCCCTCTGGACCCTTTTGTACCTCTCCCCTCTTGCGTTAAAACTATGCCCTCCAGTTCTAGACTCCTCTACCTTTGGGAAAAAATGTTGACTATCTACCTTATCTATGCCTCTCATTATTTTATAGACCTCTGTAAGAACACCCCTAAGCCTCTTTCCTATGCTCCAGGGAAGAAAGTCCCAGTCTGTGTAGCCTCTCCTTATAACTCAAACCACCAAGCCCCGTAGCATCCTAGTAAATCTTTTCCACATTCTTTCTAGTTTAATAATATCCTTTCTATAATAAGGTGATCAGATCTGTACACAGTATTCCAAGTGTGGCCTTACTAATGTCTTGTACAACTTCAGCAACACGTCCCAACTCCTGTATTCAATGTTCTGTCCAATATGCCGAATGCCTTCTTCACTACCCTGTCCACCTGTGACTCCACTTTCAAGGAGCTATGAACCTGTACTCCTGGATCTCTTTGTTCTATAACTCTCCCCAACTCCCTACCATTAACTGAGTAAGTCCTGCCCCAATTCGATTTACCAAAGTGCATCACCTCACATTTAACTAAATTAAACTCCATCTGTCATTCATCGGCCCACTGGTCCAATTGATCAAGGTCCCATTGCAATCCTAGATAACCTTCTTCACTATCCACTATGCCACCAATCTTGGTGTTGTCTGCAAACTTACTAACCATGCCTCCTAAATTCTCATTCAAATCATTTATATAAATAACGGTGGACCCAGCACTGATCCCTGAGGCACACTGTTGGTCACAGGCCTCCAGCTGAAAAACAACCCTCCACAACCACCCTTTGGCTTCAGTTGCCAAGCCAATTTTGTATCCAATTGGCTGTTTCACCATGGATTCCGTGAGATTTAACCTTATGCAAGGTAACCATGCGGTACCTTGTCAAAGGCCTTGCTAAAGACCATGTAGACAACATCGGCTGCACTGCCCTCAACTAGCTTCTTGGTTACCCCTTCAAAAAACTCAATCAAATTCGTGAGACATGATTTCCCACTCACAAAGCCATGCTGTCTGTCTCTAATCAGTCCTTGCCTCTCTAAATGCCTGTAGATCCTGCCTCTCAGAATACCTTCCAACAACTTACCTACCACAGAGGTTAGGCTCACCGGTTTGCAGTTCCCAGGCTTTTCCCTGCGGCCCTTCTTGAACAAAGGCACAACATTTGCTACCCTCCAATCTTCAGGCACCTCACCTGTAGCTGTCGACGATTCAAATATCTCTACTGGGGGACCCGCAATTTCCTCCCTAGCCTCCCACAACGTCCTGGGTACATTTCATCAGGTCCTGGGGATTTATCTATCTTGAAGTGCTTTAAGACTTCCAGCACCTCCTTCTCTGTAATATGTACACACCTCAAGACATCACTATTTATTTCCCCAAGTTCCCTAACATCCATGCCTTTCTCAATAGTAAATACCAATGAGAAATATTCATTTACGATCTCACCCATCTTTTATGGATCCGCACATAGATGATCTTGTAGATCCTTAAGACGCCCTACTCTCTACCTAGTTACTCTTTTGCCCTTTATGTATTTGTAGAAGCTCTTTGGATTCTCCTTTGCCTTATCTGCCAAAGCATCTCATGCCCCCTTTTTGCCCTCCTGATTTCTCTCTTAACCCTATTCTGACAACATTCCACTCTTCAAGGGATCCACTTGATCCAGCTGCCGATGCATGGCATATGCCTCCTTCTTTTTGACAAGGGCCTCAATATCCCGAGCCATCCAGGATTCCCTACTTCTACCAGCCTTGCCCTTCACTCTAAAAGGAGTGTGCTTACCTTGAACCCTAGTTAACACACTTTTGAAAGCCTCCCACTTACCAGCCGTCCCTTTGCCAGCCAACAGACCCCCTAATCAACTTTTGAAAGTTCCTGTGTAATACCATCAAAATTGGCTTTGCCTCAATTTAGAATTTTAACTTTTAGGCCAACCTATCGTTTTCCATAACTATCTTAAAACTAATGGAATTAGCCGCACATAACCGCTGGGAGTGGGAAAAGGCTGGAGGGGGACCGCCAGACCTGCGGCCCCTCACCGCATCAGAGCTGCAGGCCCTGGGCATGGCTTGCAGGCCCGAGGAAAGGGCAGTCGCCGGGATGGGGGTCGGCATCGGGTGGGGAAGTGAGGCCCCACTGAGTTGCAGTTCCCCCTGTCACGTGTGTCACCACCCTCACCCCCACACCATCCTCACACCACCCCCACACCCCCGCTTCACCACCACAGCCACCCCTTCTCTCTCCTTCTAAACACACCCCTTCCCCAACACCCCCCCACACCACCACTCCCTTCCCTGGCCCGCGGTTGAATCATGCGTTCTGTTTTGTGTCTTGAAGGGCCTGCTGGTGATGAGCGGCCACTTCTGGTGTCCCCTGCCTCAGATCCTAGCCACAGCAACAGCCGGAATCCCAGGTTCTGACCAGTGACAATGACACTGTCAACCCAAGACCCAGGAGACCCCAGAGTTCGAGTCCGGGGATCACACAGATTTCCCGTCACAGCTGTCTCCAACACCCTCCACCATCCCAGAGACACTCACCTCGGCTGCACACTTGAGTGAAGAGGTTCCTGGGACACTATCTGGTGTGCACAACACACATGATCTGGTCCATCAGGTGGAGGTAGGAACTCCCGAGGGGATGGACGATTGGAGGGCGGCCGACCCCAAGTTCGGGCTTATGGAACGGATGGTCCCATCAATTGTGGAGGTGCAGTCGCAGAGCCAGGGACTACATGAGGGGCTGTCGGCGAGCATCCAGCACCTGAAGGCACAGGTAGAGGAGTCAAACCTGTGGAGGAGCAGGACGTGGTGCTGACCATGCATGCCACCCAGGCCAACATCGCACGGGTGGCATCTGCGGCGAAGGCCTTGGGGAGTGAGGGTTTTGGCCATGGATCAGCATGTCCAAGGCCCGTGGAAATCTGTGAAGCCTGTGGCCAAGGCTCAGGGCAGGACTGCCTGAGCCTTCACAGTCACAGTCACAGTCTGTCATGCGCAGTCACAGCAGGTCATGGCTGAAAGCGTCAGAGGCATTGTCCAGGCACTGGCCGATACGGCCCAGTCCCAGAGGGAGATGGCACAGTCACTGGTTAATGCAACAGACCTACAGGGTGGTGGCACAGTCGCAGCATGATGTGGTGCAGTTCCCGATGGAGATGGTCCACCCCCTGTGCTCCATGGCCGCGACCATGCAGACCCCGGTCGAGACGGGGGTGGGCCTCCAGGACTTGCAGCGCAACCCATCCCATGGAGTAGCCCGGGGACCATTGGATACCCCGAGGGAGGAGTAGGTGATGGAGCCCATGCCAGTGGTTGCCGCAGGGAAGGTGCCGGAACACAGCAGCACCTCGGACTCTCCCCCCCCCCCCCCCCCCACTCTCCTGTCCCTGGTGCATCTGGTGGGCAACGAGCAGAACAGGGCGGCAGCACACCACCTGGAACACCCAAGCAGCCGGGCCCATCCAGGCCCAGTCGCCCAAGAAGACGGCCTCCAAAGGGGACCCAGGTTTC
The DNA here is from genome assembly GCF_047496885.1 of Scyliorhinus torazame. Taxonomy (NCBI): domain Eukaryota; kingdom Metazoa; phylum Chordata; class Chondrichthyes; order Carcharhiniformes; family Scyliorhinidae; genus Scyliorhinus; species Scyliorhinus torazame. The sequence continues at coordinate 177,568,537 of NC_092712.1, forward strand.
AGGGCGGGAAGCACAGCAGGCCGCCTTCACACCTGCTGTACCATCTGGGGAATCACCTAGGCGTAGCGTTAGGGCCTGTAAAGCCAGAAAAGTAAACACCAGTTAAGATGGCACGAGTGCAGGGCACAGTTTAGCGATAGGGGCTCGGGCACGATGTCACAACCTGCTTGGAGGTCTGTCAGAAGAGTGTGAGTGGTTGGCTGGTCTGGACTGGCCACAGAGTGGAGGGAGGGATGTTGGGGGATGGGCAGACATTGGGGATGGGCTTGGCCAAGGGATCACAGTTCAGCCAGCGCTCACCATTCCAGTATCCCAGCCCCATCACTCATTGTGCGGCCCCATGTCCTGCCCACTCTCACCCTCCCCCGCATCCTTCTCGTCGGACAAGGCCTGGCATTCATCCTCCTCCTCCAGCACGTTGCCCCTCTGCTGCACAATGTTGTGGAGGACGCAGCAGACCAATATGATGCGGGCGACCCTCTACGTGCCATATTGGAGGGCCCCTCCAGAGCGGTCCAGGCACCTGAACCACATCTTCAGGATGTCGAAGCACTGCTTGATCATGCCACTGGTCGCTGTATGTGCGTGGTTGTATCAGGTCCCCCCATCAGTCTGTGGCCTCCGGATAGGCATCATCAGCCACAACCACAGTGGGTAACCCCTGTTTCCCAAGAGCCAACCCCCTAGCAGGGGTTGGGGGTGGGTGGTGGGGGGTCATGAAGGGGCAGAAGCCGTCGAATGTGCCAGGATGAAGCTGTTGTGCACACTGCCTGGGTATCGGGCAGGTGTGCATGATGCGTATCTGATTGTTACACACCAGCTGCACGTTCATTGAGTGGAACCTCTTTTGGTGTATGTGGAAGGGAAATTAATGAGTTGCCAATTTAGAAGCATGCTGGGAAATGCTTGACTATAGTTCAACACTGCTTTTGAATGAAAATAAGTAGGTCAGGTAACATAAATGAAATACTGCTTCATATTCTGGTTTCGGCTTTATTATGAAAATACATTGTCCTCCGAAAGATAACAAAATGTGTACTCGAGTTGTTTTTAGTCAAGGGCAAGAACATACATACTATGTATTTCATCTTGCGTACTTTCCAAGGTCTATTTAATAGAAACATGGCTGTTTACTTCAAACTGTTATTTCAGACTATAAAAATATTGCATTCTTCAATCGAATCTCAAGAGTGCAGTGCAATGGCTTTGCAGCTAGAACACTCTCTCTCCGCAAATATATTTGTGTAAATAGATTCCCTTAAATCGAACCTCCAGGAATTTGTCTTTATTATGATTTCCACGACAAATTGCCGTAGTCGTTGCAGTTTCCCTAATTTAACGGGAAGTGAACCCCGAAACAAATCTCTAAACAGGACTCTCTCAGCTGAAAGGGAGAGAGCCATAACGCGACCCCAGCTGAAAGGGGGGTCTGCGGTGCGGCAGTCTTAATTACTGGCCAGTGACTCGTGCTAGGAGAGTTATCTTAATTAATAAATTAATGATAGCTGCATGGGAAGAAAAAAGGTGCCTTAGAGACTAAATTTTTTTTTTTTTAAGACTTCGAGGTTCGTGAAAGGATAAACACCGGTGTGCGCTCCCTGTAGTATTTGTAAATGATTTCCACGGTCATTATTATTGTTATATATATATTCTAAAGTATTTTGCAGAAGGAACGATGAGCAATAAACTCGACGCCCCCTCACAGGTCATCCCGAAGCCTCGGTAAAGACATCCGGAGCGAGAAAGAAGGTGACCTCCTTGAAGAGGACAGATAAGGGAGTCAAAATGAGTAAGAAAATGAAAAGAAACAATCGTAAAACAACGGAATGAGGTAGGAAAACCTATATGTCCCGCATCGGAATCTAATGAAGCTGACTCCTCTGGGGAAAAAAAACAGGGGTGTAAAAGTAAATAGAAGATTAAGGTAAAAGCGTAACAGATGGGTTCCTGTAGAAAAAGGGAATTCAGATTTGTGTGCGAGATAAGGCTAACGGTTAACTGTGATATTTGTGAGCTGTGAGAATCTGTGTGTTTTGTTTAACCAATTAATTTTAGTCAAAGCATGAAGTGCTAAGTGGGTAGTATTTTTTATCGTCTGTCATTGTGAGTCAGAGATTATAACTTCAGTGATTTTTGTTGAGATTTCTCTAATGAACTGAAACATATGGAAATTAAAATCAGTTTAAAAGAAAGAAAGTGCCTTTATGAATAAAAGTAATTGAATCTGAATAAGTTTTTAGATTATGTGAAAAGATGTAAATGGTATCATTCCAAGTTCTCCGCCCCTTAGTTTCTGCAGGAAACATTAACCATTTCAGCAGACAGTTGACCTTTTCTGAATTGACAAAGAAAAATATACATCTCTAAGAATAGCTAATGCCTATAAAATCAGTCATTGGAAATTGACTTAAATGTGTGCTATTTATAGTCCCCTTCCAGGGGATGTTTTGCTGCTTCTAAAATACTCTTATGGTGCATCTAGGCCAGCTTTGAAGGAGGGGATTGCAGACCCACCCGGCATAAATGGGGGCTGGGTTCCCAAAATGATAATCATTTGAATGAAGGAAATGAGTCCCTCGAACACTGGTTTTAGCAAATAGAGGGAAAGAGGCTATCATGCAAGGGGTAAAGGAGCATTTAACCCCAGGAAGGATGCACCGCAACTTGCGACACCTGACCCTATTAGGCAGACAGACTCTCTGCAAATTAGGAGTGGTAATACATTGCACTGATAATGGAATGTTTATAGAACTGTCTCAAATACGAGCTCATCAGCTGCAAAATTCAATAACTTCTGAGCCTGTGCCCGATCGCTCTGTGTCTGTGTTGTATGCTGGCAGCTGAACGTTAACCCTTACAGTACCACTGTTAAAAAAAAAATTTTTTACTGCAGGAAGTCTTACAAAAGATTAATGACCCTTGGGCACAGCTGATAGAGTCCCGATGAGAGAATATAGTGACCCATTGCACGGCTTGGTATGCTCGTGAGGATGAGCACGCATACAATTTACAAACACAAAGTCACTTCGGAAAGCAGGCCTCATTGCATATCACTCCTTTTTATTTTTCGGTATTGTGGGATTAGGAATGTTAGTACAGTTGACCCATAGTCAGAGGGACTTTTTAGGATGGGTTTAACTTCAGAACCCCATTTAACATTGGCCGTAAGACATCCCGCTAAGGCAAAGCAAATAGGAGAAGTGATCAAAGAGGCCAAAGGAAAAAAGTAATACATGGGATTTATATTGAAATGGACGGACAAAATTGCCTGATTGAATTTTATGGCAAACAGGAGGGCAAAGTGATCTGGAAAGAGGAGCAATGGCCCGCTACATTTGAAAGACAACAACCTCCCCGAGAGAGCCATCATTTACTCCCTTCAATCCTGGCCCAGGTACTGACACATTTATGGGACCAACATAAAAATCATGTTGGAAAAGTACATTCTGCCCCAGCGCATAGGGTGCAGTTACAGAAGAACGTTGCCCTGCCTGCTCAAAACTATACATGATGTGGAGATGCCGGCGTTGGACTGGGGTGAGCACAGTACAAAGTCTTACAACACCAGGTTAAAGTCCAACAGGTTTGTTTCGATGTCACTAGCTTTCGGAGCGCTGCTCCTTCCTCAGGTGAATGAAGAGGTACATCTTGCCAAGGTCATCCTCACACCCCCACTACTTGCCTTCAAACAACCGCGCAACCTCAAACGAACCATTGTTTGCAGCAAACTACCCAGTCTTCAGAACAGTGACCACGACACCACACAACCCTGCCATGGCAATCTCTGCAAGACGTGCCAGATCATTGACATGGATACCACTATTACACGTGAGAACACCACCCACCAGCTACGCGGTACGTTCTCGTGTGACTCATCCAACGTTGTCTACCTCATACGCTGCAGGAAAGGATGTCCCGAAGCGTGGTACATTGGCGAGACCATGCAGATGCTGCGACAATGAATGAACGGACATCGCGCAACAATCACCAGGCAGGAATGTTCCCTTCCAGTCGGAGAACACTTCAGCAGTCAAGGGCATTCAGCCTCTGATCTCCGGGTAAGCGTTCTCCAAGGCGGCTTTCAGGACGCGCGACAACGCAGAATCGCCGAGCAGAAACTTATAGCCAAGTTCCGTACACATGAGTGCGGCCTCAACCGGGACCTGGGATTCATGTCACATTACATTCATCCCCCACCATCTGGCCTGCGAAATCCTACCCACTGTCCTGGCTTGATGTAATTCACACCTCTTTAACCTGGGGTTACCCCATCTCTGGATCTGTAAAGATTTAATCACCTGCTAATGGTCGCATTCCAAGCATTGTTTGGCATCTTTGAATTTGTCTATATATGTGTTTCTGGAACATACCTCTTCATTCACCTGAGGAAGGAGCAGCGCTCCGAAAGCTAGTGACATCGAAACAAACCTGTTGGACTTTAACCTGGTGTTGTAAGACCGTACTGAAACTATACAGGTTGGCACCGGAAGCAGAAAAAGGGATAGAGGGAGTGATCAATGCACTATTGCAGCAAAGGGTGCTGAAGAGAACAGAAAGCCCCTGTAACACCCCTACACTCCCCTTTCCAAAGGTAGGAAGACCCAACGGGTGGTGGTTTGGACAAGATTTCAGAGCCATCAATAAAATTGTTATCATTATTGCTCCATTGGTGCCAGACACAAATGTCATTTTGTCTTCTATACCACCAACAACAGATACTTTCTCAGCCTTTTTCTCCACACCATTTCACCCGGAAAGTCAATATCTATTTGCTTTACATATCGGAATTAACAGTATTAAAAGAGACTTGGACGAGTTCAGTTGTCTGCAGGTTCAACATTCCCTCAATATGATGACAATTTATTGATAGCCTCAGAGGGAGGGCTAGTTTGTCAACAGAATACCCTTTTGTTATTATCACACCTGGCAGAAAGAGGGCATAGGGTCTCAATGGACAAGCTGCAATTCTGTCAGGAGACAGTTTGGGATTTCAGGACAGCGGAGGCTTGAGTCTGAAAGTGTACAGGCTGTAGCAAGGGTTCCAACTCCGCACACGGAAAAGGAGACCCTTAACTTCCTCGACGTGGTGGGCTATTGCAGGCAGTGGATAATGGACTATAGAGAGATGGACGCAGTACTGCGCAAGGCTACCCTACAGGACACCCCTTCAGTTATTACCTGGATCCCAGAGAGGGAGCAAGCATTTCGTAATTTGAAACAAGCCCTGATTAGCGCCCCTATCTTGGGACTTCCTAATTTCAGCAAGCCCGTTACTCTTTCTGTGAATGAAGCAGGGGGATTTGCAACAGGGGTCCTGGTGCAAGAGCATTGAGGAGGGAAAAGACCCCTTGCCTATTACTCGGTGGCCCAATGTGCTGCGGTAAAGGGTATGCCACAGCGGCCACAGTAGAAAAAAAAACAGTTTTGCTGCTGCTTAATTCATCTGCAACGTAGCATTTTACTGCGGCTCGACACACTGGGTACAAAGTAATTCTCTCTAAAACCAACTTTACCTACAAGCGAGTGCTAGCTGTCAACCCTGCAACACTCTTGTCCACGCCCTCGGAAGCAGAACATATGTATGATCATGACTGTTTACAATTGGTTGAAGCCACCACAACCCCTCAACCTGATTTATTGAGTCACCCACGAGAAAATCCAGACATCATTTTTTTCACCAATGGGTCAGCAAACCGACCAAATGATATGACCCTCCTGGCCGGCTATGCAATAGTAACTCCATTCAAGATAGTGGAAACTTTTGCTCTGCCTTCGAGAACGTCTGCTCGAGCAGCCGAATAGTTTGCCCTTACTAAAGCATGTATTCTAGCTAAAAATAAAACAGTCAATATTTATACTGATTCCCGATCTGCTTTTGGGGTAGTACATGATTTGGGCCAATTATGGAAAAACAGGGGATTCATAATTTCATCCGGCCAACCTATTAAACATGCTAAATTGGTTTTAAATTTACTAGATGCTGTTCAGCTGCCCAGCAAGGTAGCCGTTTTAAAGTGTGAAGTGCATACTACCGCAGACGATGAAGTCTCATGCGGCAATAGATTTTCTGATAAAATAGCAAAGGAATTGGCTCTCAAACAGCAGCCACAACTGCAAGCGGCTACAGTTGAACTTCCACCCACCATAACAGAACCAAAGTTAAAACAGGCACAGGAGCAAGCCTCTCTACAGGAGCATCACTCTTGGCTAAAAGGAGGTTGCTGTCAAGACAATTTTGATAGGTGGATAAGGGCTTTGAAAATAGACCAAAAGTATGAAGCTCTCAGAGAAATTATACTTTTGGAGGAGTTTAAAAATTCAATTCCTGATGTAGTGAGAACTCATGTGGAAGAGCAGAGGGTTAAAACTGTGAGATAAACAGCAGAAATGGCAGATGATTATGAATTAGTTCATAAATCAAAGTTTGGTTTCCAACATCAGTTTCAGTCTGTGAGGGATAGAAACTGAGGACATGCGAAATACTCAACTGGTGAAGGTAAAGGTGATCTGATGGGAGATAATAAGGAGAGTGTACCTCAGATTAAAAAAGAAATCCAGGAGGGTGGAAAAGAAATGAAAAGTTTCAAATGTTTTCACTGTAATAAACTAGGCCATGTCAAGTCACAGTGTTGGTGGTTGAAGAAAAGCACTGGGAAGGCTGATGTGGTAAAACAGGATAAGATGGTGGGGATTGTTGAAGTGGAAAGGAAAGCCCAAGTGAAGCGAAGGAGGTGCAAAAGATTGTACAGCCTGATCAAGAGGTGATTGATAAGAAGGTGCCAGATCTCTTTAAAGAATTTACTTGTGTGGGTAAAGTTTACTCATGTGTATCAGGAGGAGCAGGTAAAGAAGTCACAATTTTAAGAGATACAGGAGCTAGTCAATCTTTTATGGTAAGAGATGAGGAGTAATGTAGTCTGGGAAGAATGTTGCCAGAAAAGGTGGTAATATGTGGAATTCAGGGTGAAAGGAGTAGTATTCCATTATATAAGGGAAGGTTGGAAAGTCCAGGTTAAGACAAAAGGAGAAATCAAAGAGTGAAGATGAAGTTGAAGTGCAATTATCAGAAACAAATTTTGATCAGCTGGTTGAAAAAGAACAAGACTAGGTGGAGGATGAGGCGGATATTTTTAGTTCAGGAAAAGTGGCGGAGTTACAGCAGAAAGATGTAGAAATAGAATGGATACATCAGAAAGCATACACGGAAGAGGAATCTGTGTGTATACCAGAGTGTTATTACTATAAAAGTGATTTCTTGATGAGAAAATGGAGACCTTTACATATGCAGGCAGGCTCATGTGGGCAAAGGAAGAATGACACATGCCATATGTCAACAATGGTATGCTCGAGGTATTACGGTAACAATTGAAAAAGTAACCCGCACATGTATGATTTGTCAAAGGAATAATCGGTGATAGTGGACGCGTTTTCACGGTGGGTAGAGGCTTTTCCAACCAAAACAGATGATGCTAGAACAGTGGTAAATATTCTGTTGCAGGAAATAATACCTAGGTTTGGGATACCAATGGGCATTAACAGTGACAGGGCAACTCATTATCATTAGCAAATTGACCAAAGCCCTAACAGAAGCCATGGGGTTTGATTGAAAATTGCATACCCCATATCAGCCGCAATCCTCAGGAATGGTGGAAAGGGCGAATGAAATAATTAAAACTGCAGTGTGTCAACAAAATGGGCTGCTATGGCCAAATGCCAAACCCCGTGGTATGTATGCCCTGAGAAATCAGAGAAATCAGAGTAATACGAGTTTAACCCCGTATGAGATATTAATGGAACGCCCCATGACAACTGGAACAAAACCCCAATGACTCCAGCGGCAGTAGCCTTAATATGGGCAGATGAGGCATCACTAAAATATGCCCAGGCCATGTGTGAAACCGCTGAAATTTTTAAAAAAAAACATGAAAAGGTGCGACAGGCTGAGATGCATTCAAAAGAGGGAAATACACACCCTTTAAACCTGGAGATCAAGTATATGTGAAACCACTAAACAAAGATTTTTTTTCTCCTAGGTGGAATGGACCCTACCAAAGTGCTGCTAACAACCTGAACAGCCGTTAAAGTAAAAGAAAAGCCAGATGGGATCCCGCAACTCGGTGTAAACTACATCATACAGAACTTTGAGAGTACTAGCGAAACGCTAACCTGAAGAGAATGACGGTGTTGATGTTTTTATATTATCATATTAATCCAACATCATGTAGAGGGTAAACTGCATACTAACACCTTAATATACATGTCTCACTCATACGCAGAGAGGGTAAATAAATTCAGTTGTTGGGTTTGTACACAAATTCCCAGATGCTTGGGGAGGGCTTTCCTGTGCGACCTGTCCCATTCACCAGTGAAGCGATAGCAGAATGGGCTCTAAGACAAAATAGTACAGGACGTGGTGAAGATACCAGAATATGTTAGATTGGAGATTAGCTGGATACAATATGAATAGGTTTGAGGAATGGTGGGGGCCTAGGTTTAATGGAACACGTCAACCGCCCTGGTTGATCCTTCCCAATTATACTGGAGTGCCAAAAGGAAGTATATGCTTTAAGAATCATAAAACATATGGGACCAACTCAGTAGGCATGAGTCAGTGTGATCAGACCTTGAATTGGCAACCCCCTATGTTCCATCTTACAGCTAAAGGAGTATTGATCTTTGATTGGTCAGGAGTTGAAAATCAAACTAGTGGAGGCTCCTAGGAAGGGGATCAATTAGACTAATGATGACTGATAGCAAAGGAAACATGACCGCATATAACGGCACGTATTTTATCTGTGGCCATACCAGAAAATTGGGAAGGCTCCTGCTATTTGGGATAGGTAGTCCCTTATGTGCATCACATTCAGCAATTGCAGGACTATCCCCATCACAGGATGACACAAAGTATTATGACATGGGTAAAAATGCTGGGAATAATGATACCACCATTAGGAATAGCCACTAATGCATACGAACTACGCAAACTGCGAGACATCCTTGAGCAGGTAGCTAATGACACTGCAGAAGCTATTAACCAGATAGAAACTGAGATGGTCGCTATAAGAGCGGTTGCCCTGCAGAATAGAATGGCTCTTGATTTCTTGTTCGCTGAAAAGGGAGGTACTTGACTGTTGCACGTACATCCCTGATAACCCTGAAACAATTGATAATCTGGTGGATCACATTCGTAGAGAGGTGACGAGATTACATGAAAATGAGGGATGGGACTTTGGCTTTGGGTGGTTAGGATCATCAGGACAGAGGATTGTGTTCTGGATTATAATCGCCATTGTAATCTTGATTGTCATATGGTTACTGTTTTAATGTTGCGCAAGATATTTTTATTGTACTAACACGGGCACACAGCCCTTGCCACCTTGCTACCTGGCTCATAACATGCAGGGAACTGTCATACGTCCATTCTCCATACATTATAAACCACCCTTCTCTACGGAGGACACGATAATTTAGTAAAAGGTGTTGATCAAAAGATCAACAAGGAGGGAATTGTGGAAGGGAATTAATGAGTTGCCAATTTAGAAGCATGCTGGGAAATGCTTGACTATAGTTTAACACTGCTTTTGAATGAAAATAAGTGGGTCAGGTAACATAAATGAAATACTGCTTCATATTCTGGTTTCGGCTTTATTATGAAAACACATTGTCCTCCGAAAGATAACAAAATGTGTACCCGAGTTGTTTTTAGCCAAGGGCAAGGACATACATACTACGTATTTCATCTTGCGTACTTTCCAAGGTCTATTTAATATAAACATGCCTGTTTACTTAAAACTGTTAATTCAGACTAAAAAATATGCTTCCTTCAATCGAATCTCAGAGTGCAGTGCAATGGCTTTGCAGCTAGAACACTCTCTCTCCGCAAATATATTTGTGTAAATAAATTTCTTTCAATCGAACCTCAAGGAATTTGTCTTTATTATGATTTCCACGACAGTGTGTGAAGATCGGGCTGTCATCTGCAGGTGCTCACAGGGTGACATGCATCCGGTCGATCACCCCCGGACCCCAGGGCATCACGGCAATGGCGGCGAACCCTGCTTCTCGGGTATCCTGGGACGCTGGCCCACATTGAAATTAATGTATTGTGCCAATTGGGCATAAATGGCCTGCGTGAAGTGCACAGGTGCACCTGTGCACTAAGCTCTCTGATATTCTGGACAGGTCCCACTTGACACCTGGAAGGACCCCGTTGCGTAGGAGTTCAGCGGGTGTCCTCACCCATTCCCCCCTGGTTCCAGGTGCAGCATGATCTGGCAGATATGTCGCTCTGTCCTCTGCTCATCTGGAATCCTTGACGGCATGCCTGGCCCGGTAGGTACTCGAATGATAGGTTCTGCAGGTCCACACAAGGCCTCATGCAGTGCCTCCTTTGCACCTCCTCCTCCTCCTCAGCCTGTTGGGAAGCCGACTCTCCATCCTCTTTGGCTGCCTCCTGTTCCTCTGTGGCAGGCGGCAGGCTCCGCTGCTGCAGCTTCCTCCTCCTCAAACAGCTCCAGCTCGTACAGATGCAGTGCTTCCCCAGGGCTGCGGCAACTAAGAGGAAGGCCAGTATTGCTGGTAGTATTCCAATATCCATTGGCGACAGGAGGTGAAAGCCCAACATATTAGCTTGCTGGTATCCCCATGCCTAACCAGGGCCAATGGGCTACATGGTGGCCTCATTTGGCACTGCAGACACTGCTCCTGCATGCCACCCTCCCCCACCTCCCCCATCCCTGCAACCCTGGCCCTGTCGGTGCCCGGCAATGTGGGGCGTCTGGCCCTGGCGCCTGTCCCTGTTGCCAGGGGTACCATTGACAGGCGAGGCCATTGCCGGAGGTATGCTCCATCGCCCCTGTCTGGCCCCTGTAGGGGCTACTGCAAGCTTTGCCATTGGGCAGGCAGCCTGATGTCCTGTCGGTGGGTGGCAGCCAGTTGGGGGGAGGTGGTATGACGGAAGGTGAGGTAGAGAGTGGGGGCTGGGGTGCAGGAGTGCAGGGGTGGTGGAGTGGAGGACACACATACGGCTGGTGTCACTCTGCAGAACCAGGGGTCAAGGTGGGTTGTCAGTGGGTTGCTCAGCAAGATGGCTGCCTTGCAGGCCACAGCAATGGCGGTTCTTGCCTGGGCACCGCACCTGTCCTGTGGGGTGTGGGGGGGGGCGGGTTACTCCTGCCCCATGGCCCATCCCTCTGTCACCACCCACCCCGGCCCTGGCAGGGTCCCCCAACCCCAGCAATCCCAGCCAGTGTCAGGACAGGCAGCCCACAGTCGCCCCTCTGTATGCCGTACCTCCTCTCTCTCCCTTATCAGCCACGGCACCTGTTTATCGATTTTTAAAAGCACAAGTCAACCTCGTTGTCAGTAATTTCCTCCCAGTGGAGGCAGAGAATCGCGGAGGCCCTGGAGAGTACCAGGTCAGGCCTGCTAATGATATGCAAATGGAGTTTACTGCACATGTGGAGTGGAATGCATTGACGCCGGTGTCGAGAAACCGGAGAATTGCGATGTGGTGTGAAAACGGCACGTGCCATGATTTTGCCGTCAAAGCCGTTTCTCCGCACAATCGTGTTTCCCAATTCCGGCACGGCCGACGGACAATACCGCCGGTGATCTTCATTCATTCATGGGGTGTGATCATCACTGACAGGACCGCCATTTATTATCCATCACTAATTGGCCTTTAACGCCTGATTAAACTGTCGTAGGTACACACATAGTGCTGTTAGGGCGAGAGTTCCAGGATTATTTTTCCAATGACAATGAAAGAACAGTGATGTAGTTCTAAATGAGGGTGGTGTGTGACTCGGAGGGGAGCTTGTAAATGGTGGTTTTGTTATGTGCCAGCTGCCCTTGTTCTTCGAGGTGAGTTTGGAAGGCACTGGCAATGAAGCCTTTGTGAATTTCTCAGTGCATCTTGAAGATGGAACACCCAATGTACTAGAGAGAAGTGGATTGAGTGAATGTTTGCAGTTGTGGATAAGGTGTTAATTAAATAGGTTGCTTTGTTCTGGATGGTTCTTTGAGAGTTGTTGGGATCACAATCGTCAAGGCAAGTTGACTAGTGATTTGTCGATGGTGTACTCAGTTTGGGAGTTAAGAGATGAGTTATTCTAACATGTTCTTGTAGCCACAGTACATGTGTGGCTGGTTCAGTTAAGTTTCTAGGCAATGGCACATTAACATGCATTGACTGTCATGAAATTGTTCTACTTGCCTGCTAGATATAACCTAAATGCATCACTCAAACTTAAGTCCAGTCATTATAAGCATAACAGTTTGTTTAATGATGTGAATATTTGTAATTACTATCAATCAATACTCTGGTACTGAAAATTAACAATTATAAGCATGGTGTTTCATCCCTACAGCTATTAATTATTGTTGGAGATTTCTGAAACATTTCCTTTCTGTCCATTATTTCTATCTCTATCTCTCTCTTTCTCTATATATATCTTTCTCTATCTCTCAGTTTCTCTCAATCCCTGTCTCACTATCTATCTCTCTCTCTCTATCCAATCTTTCTTCCACACTTCATTTCTCTTTCTGTACCTGATTTGACATTGAGCTTAATCACTCAAACTTACACTTTTCAGTTTCCCCTCTGTTAATTTCACAATTCTTCTATCTCATTAAGCAGAAAATGTCACAGACAAGGCTATTCTACAGCTGTAAACATGACTCCAGGGTGGTAGGTTGCCTTCCTGGTGCCAGGGTCAAAGATATAACAGAGCAGTTGCAGGACAGTCTTCTGGAGGAGGATGAACAGCCAAAGGTCCCGGTTCATATTGGTAGGAAGAGGGATGAGGTCCTGAAAGCAAATTTTAGGAAGTTAGGAAAGAAATTTAAAACCAGGAGCTCAGAACCAGCAATCTCTGGATCACTCCCAGAATCACGTGCCAGTGTGCATAAGAATAGGAAGACTGAGTGATTGGTCACGTGGATGGAGAATTGGTGTTGGAGGGAGGGTACCAGGGGCTGGATTCTCTGATAATGGGGCTAAGTGGTGACGGCATCGTAAAAATCGTTGCGTTTCATGACAGCTTCATCAGGCCCCCCGGTGCAGCAATTCAGCGGCCCGCAACGTGAAGCGCCCAAGGGAGCAGCTGCTGATCGGCTGCCGATACATGGGTTGCTTCATTGACGCGACGCCGTGGCAGCTGAAAAACATTCTCCCCCCACACACAGTCGTCGCAAGCAAGATGGCCGCTGGACGAGCAGCCCCGAGATTCAGAGACAGAGAGCTGGACACCCTCCTGGATGCCGTGGTGAAGAGGAGGGTGGTTTTGTACCCCGAGCCCAGCCGCAGGCCAGCAGGTGCCATCGTTCGGCGTGTCTGGGCGGAGGTGGCTGAGACCGTCAGTGCCATCTGGTGACCAGGACAGCTGACCAGTGCAGGAAGAAGCTGCACGTCCAACTCAGGGCAGCCAGGGTTAATACCCAGCACTGTGCCCCTGGCACCAACCCCCTTACCTCGCCACAGACATGGGCAGCGGGCAGAGCAGGGCGGCACCACGTCAGCCGGGATGCCCGAGGAGCAGCCTGCCCCAACCAGACCGGGCGCCCCAGGAAATGCGTGCCAACGGGGACCCTAGTCACAGGGCAGGGGTCACAGCAGTCCACCTTCACTCCTGCTGAGCTGTCTGGGGAAACCACGTAGGCGTAGTGATAGGGCCCCTCAGGCCAGAAAGATCGACACTAAGTAAGTTGGGACGGGTGCAGGGCACGGTTTAGTTATAGGGGCTAGGGCACATGTATATAACTGTTTACATTAAACACATGTTATCACCAATTAAATCTGCCTCTGTGCTCTGTCTGATGTGTGCGGGGCGGGAAGTGAGGGCCACTGTGGGTGAGGGGTGATGGAAGACTGAGCCCCAGTGGGTGCGCCGTGCAGTCCCCCAAACCATTCCCCACCGGACGTCCCCATCACTCCGTCCCCAGCGAAACGACAGGGCCATGTGATGGAGTGGCCAGCTTGCATGCAGGGAGCACACAGGTGGAGGGTGTTACTATGGACCTGAGTCAGACATTGTCTAATGATGTGGAGCTCAGAGCTCATCGCAGAGCGGGCTGTCATCATCCTCCATCCCATGGACCAGATCCGCTGTCACTGTCAACCCTGTGCCCCCAGCTCATTGTACTGCAGGTGTATATAATGGAGGGGTGTGTGCATGCGGGTGGTTTGGTGGTGTGGGAGGTGAGGGTGTTCGGTGTTGGGGGAGGTGAGTGTGTTCGGTGGTGGGGGATGTGCGTTTCCTCGGGGTTGTGGGAGGTGAGGGTGGTCAGTGGTGAGGTGGTGTGGGAGGTGAGGGTGGTACAAGGTAAGGTGGTGCGGTATTGTGGTGTCTGTGCCCATGCACAGCAAACCCCCACCCCCCCTAGTTGGTGAAACGTGCGATGATCAAAGTGCCCCGTGCTCGCTGGCCCTGCCAGTGGCGTAGTGCAGCCTCCCGTTCATGTCCCGCACATTGTCCCTCTCCCCCTCCTCCTCCTCGTCTGACGAGGCCTGCCCTTGCGCCTCATCCTCCTCCAGCACATCGCCCCTCTGCTGGGCTATGTTGTGGAGGACGCAGCAGACCACAACGATGCAGCCGACTCTCCTTGACTCGTGCTGGAGGGCCCCTCCAGAGTGGTCCAGGCACCTGAAGTGCATCTTCAGCACCCCAAAGCACCTCTCCACCACACCCCTTATCGTACAATGGGCCTCATTGTAGTGGTTCTCCACCTCGCTCTGTGGCCTCCGTATAGGGGTCATCAGCCACGGCCGCAATGGGTAACCCCTGTCGCCCAGCAACCAGCCCCACAGCCGAGGGAGGGGGGGGGGGTTTGTCCCTCGAACATGCTGGGTATGAATGATTGCGCCAGGATAAATGAGTCATGTACACTGCCCGGGTATCAGGCGCAGACATGCAGTATCTTCATCTGGTGATCACAGACCACCTGAACATTCATGGAGTGGTATCCCTTGTGTTCGTGAACATCGGCCTGTGATCCGCCAGTGACCGCAGGGCTTCATGCACCTCATCGATGACCCCCTGGACCATGGGCATCCTGTCGATGGCTTCGAACCCCGCTGCTCAGGCATCCTGACGGGCGTGGTCCACAGGGAACTGTATTTACATAGATATTTACATAGAACATACAGCACAGAACAGGCCCTTCGGCCCACGATGTTGTGCCGAACCTTTGTCCTAGATTAATCATAGATTATCATTGAATTTACAGTGCAGAAGGAGGCCATTCGGCACTTTGAGTCTGCACCGGCTCCTGGAAAGAGCACCCTACCCAAACTCAACACCTCCACCCAACACCAAGGGCAATTATGTACATTAAGGGCAATTTATCATTGGCCAATTCACCTAACCTGCACATCTTTGGACTGTGGGAGGAAACCGGAGCACCCGGAGGAAACCCACGCAGACACGGGGAGGACGTGCAGACTCCGCACAGACAGTGACCCAAGCCGGAATCGAACCTGGGACCCTGGAGCTGTGAAGCAATTGTGCTATCCACCATGCTACCGTGTATGTAGCGGTCCGCAAGGGCATACAGGGTGTCAGTGATGGCACGGATGCACCTGTGCTCCGATGCCTGCGAGAAGCCAGACAGGTCCCCACTCGGCGACTGGAACGACCCCGTAGTGTAGAGGTTGAGGGCAACCATCACCTTGACGGCCACCGGTAGCGGGTGACCCTCCCCCCAGTCCCATGTGGTGCCAGGTGTGCCATCATGGGACAGATGTGAGCGATGGTTTCCCGGCTCATCCGCAGTCTCCTCCTGCATGCCTGGTCTGGGAGTTCCTGAAAGGACATGCGATGCTGGTGCATGCCTCATCAGGCACCGCCTCCTCCTCCCCCTCCTCATCCTCATACTCGCCCTGTTGTTCCCCCTCGTCTTGTTCCTCCTCGGCCTGTCGGGCAGGTGGCCCCTCCAGCCTGAGCATCTGGCACCTGCCCCTCTGCGACCCCCTCCTCTACTGCTGGCTCTGCCCCCTCTCTGAACCGCATACGTCACGCTGCCACAGGGCTGCATGCAGGGCAGCGGTCCCCGCCATCTCTGGGTGGTGCCCAAACATCATGATTTGCAGCAGGTGAGGGGACATAAAAAGTTATCTTGGCACACACATCCATGCACAATCAGGTGCCATGCAGTTGGCACCGCGTGCCCCAGCCATGCATGCCCCCCACCCCGCCCCGTCAGTGCACCCGCTCCTGCCGCCCGTTCCTGCTGCCAGGGCAACCGTTTTATGGCACAGCTCTCACTGGGGGATGCCGTGGGTGTGGCCCTGGATCTTCCTCCCAGTGGGTGTCGTCGGTTGGGTGGGGTGGCCGGGGAGGGGGCCGGCATTGACACATACAGCCGTGAAGTCTGCGCTCATCCAGCGCCCGGGATGGGTGCCCAACAACATGGCTGCTGTAATGTCGTCCATTGCATGGGCATCGCCCTGTCTTGGTGGCGGGTCCCCAGTTGCTCAGCCTCTCTTCCGCCCCCCCCCCCCCCATTTCCCCGACCCAGGCAGGCCTGCCCCCCCCACCCTCCCGCAGTAGCCATGGCCAGTGTCTGTTTCGGGAGCCCGCGGACCCCTCATGCCAATTCCTACCTCCTCCCGCCGCCGTAGCAGCCATCACGCCGGCTTCACAAATTTTTATACATGGTTAGCACCACGCTGTCAAGACTTCGGCCCATCCGGGGCCCAGAATCACTAAGGCCCCGGAGAATCGGTCATCGGGGCACCTCACGCAATTCTCCGGGCCGCGCGGTGAGCGCCGCGACTCCATTGTGTTGGGGAGTTCGGAGAATCGGAATTCGGCGCAAAACCGGCATCAGAGCCGATTCTCCGGCTGATCGCGTTTCGCGATTTTGGCGCGAAGCTGCGGAGAATCTAAATAGAATAGTAAGTGAACTTAGAAGGCAGACAAAGTGAAGGCTGGCATCAAATAGGATCAGATTGCAGAATAATGTTAAAAGCCACATTTAAGGGCACTGTATCTGAATGCACACAGCATTTGCAACAGGGCAGATGATTTGAAGGCACAATCCTGATAACTGAGAGATTTAAGGGTTGAAAAAAGACATCACTAAATGTTAGTAGGCAGGGTACAAATAATAATTTAGAAGGCAAATGAAGAGAGCAGAAGAACACGGTTGAAGGGTCTGTTCCAGCCGTACAGACTCCATTTGGAATTTATATTCGGTTTCTCATGAAGGATATACTGGCCTTGGAAAAATCAGTGCGGAATCCCGGAAATTATCCCCTGGTTAAATACTGAGTACGGGTTGCATAGATTACAAAGAACAAACAAAGAACAAAGAAATGTACAGCACAGGAACAGGCCCTTCGGCCCTCCAAGCCCGCGCCGACCATGCTGCCCGACTAAACTACAATCTTCTACACTTCCTGGGTCCGTATCCTTCTATTCCCATCCTATTCATATATTTGTCAAGATGCCCCTTAAATGTCCCTATCGTCCCTGCCTCCACTACCTCCTCCGGTAGTGAGTTCCAGGCACCCACTACCCTCTGCGTAAAAAACTTGCCTCGTACATCTACTCTAAACTTTGCCCCTCTCACCTTAAACCTATGCCCCCTAGTAATTGACCCCTCTACCCTGGGGAAAAGCCTCTGACTATCCACTCTGTCTATGCCCCTCATAATTTTGTATACCTCTATCAGGTCGCCCCTCAACCTCCTTCGTTCCAGTGAGAACAAACCGAGTTTATTCAATCGCTCCTCATAGCTTATGCCCTCCATACCAGGCAACATTCTGGTAAATCTCTTCTGCACCCTCTCTAAAGCCTCCACATCCTTCTGGTAGTGTGGCGACCAGAATTGAACACTATACTCCAAGTGTGGCCTAACTAAGGTTCTATACAGCTGCAACATGACTTGCCAATTCTTATACTCAATGCCCCGGCCAATGAAGGGCAGATGATCATCTGCCCTTCATCTGCCCATGATCATTAGATGATCATCCTCTTGAGGATAGAAGAAGAAAATTGAAGTGCTTAAAATAATGAAAGGATCTGAGCATAGATGGAGAGAAGTACATTGTCTGGTGGGTAAGTCTAGAACAAGGGGCAAAACCTTAAAATTCGGTTCAGAAAGCACTCCTTCACACAAATCATAGCAGTATCTGAAACTCCTTTCCTTCAATAAGATATTAGGTGGGATTCTCCGTCAGCCAACGTCGAAAGCAGGATAGGCAATTGGGCGGAGAATTGGTTCTTATGCACATAATGAGATGCAGACAGGCAGTGACAGACACCCAGTACAGCCAAACAACACACAGGACAGAACACAACCAATTACTAGGCAGAACACTAGAAGATGGTCTCCCACTATAAAACACACGAGGCATCAACACTCTGCCTCTTTCCACTGGTGACAACTGGAGTGACAGTCAGGGTGTATATATCAGTTAGCACCTTCGTGGCTCAGAGCTAGTCTGGTCTAGTTAGTTATAGTCAGCACACTTAGATTAGTAGAGTGTCAAACCCACAGCGAACTGTGTGCACTGCTTAACAAGTTCAATAAAGCGTATTGAACTTACATCAAAGTTTGGAGTCTAATTTCAAGTACAACTGCATCCAGTTGCAGTCTGTGTTACCCCAGGGTGATTAACACAACATGGTACCAATAGTCTACTATCTCTGAGTGGTTTACCTCAAGTGATTCCGTGATGACCATCAAGTGCCTTCCAGCAGCATGGAGAAGATCCAGGCCCCTCCACAGCTACGGATCTTCGGCAATCTCGGCACCAACTGGCGGGTCTTCAAGCAAAGGTTCCTTCTCTACATTGAGGCCTCAGACCTCGAGGATGCGTCCGATGCCAGAAAATTCACGCTGCTCCTATCAACTGCGGGCGACCAAGCCATCCAGATTTTCAACTCGCTTAATTTTACCGGCGGCCAGGACAAGACCAAATTCAAAACCGTTTTGGAGAAGTTCGACAGTCACTGTGAAGTTGAAACAAATGAGACCTTTGAGCGCTATATCTTCCAGCCTTCAGGGTAAGGATGAACCATTCCAATCCTTTCTAACTCATCTCGGTATATTAGCGCAGTCCTGCAATTATGGTGACACCGCTGATTCCATGATCAGGGATCAGATCTTGTTTGGGGTGCACTCCAATTCCTTGCGGGAGCAACTCCTCAAAATTAAGCACATGACCCTGCCAGTCGCAATCGAGATGTGTATAGTGCATTAGCATGCGAGAAATCGGTACTTCCGTTGCAATTCGGCAAAATACGAAAAGCTTGCCTCCCACGAGGCAGAGAGTGTACAGGCCATCGTCCGGATGCAGCGTCTCAGTATCGATGAAAGTGGCCATTTCGCGTGCTTTACCCGGGGCACCACGCATGTGCAACACGAACGGGAGAACGAAGCAGCCGAAAAAAAAACTGAGCAGGTGCGAACGTCGGCTGACCGCACTGCACATGTGCAACGACGCACGGAGCGTAACGACGTCAACGTCATGACGTGCCCGAACTGTGGCGCTGCCCACTTAAAGCGGCAATGCCCTGCCAAAGACAGACGATGTTTAAATTGCGGGAAGCCTGGACATTATGCAGCCTTGTGCAGGTCTGCACCACCAGTCAAGGGCCAGTGATCCCAATTCCAACGCAAGCGCGTTCGATGTGTACAGCAAGGCTTACTGGATTCTGATCCTGGTAGCACTACGGATCCAGAGGACGACTGCCTGGAGGCCCCCTATCATGTGGGCATCATCATGACATGTGAGTATGCCTCTTCAAATTCAGCAAGATGCCTATCTATCCTCAATGTGGAGTCCGTGGACGAATGGCGTGCTGTCATACAAGTTAATCAATGCAGCATCCAGTTCAAGCTGGATACTAGTGCTTCTGGCTATCTCATCTCTCAAGCTGATTTTGACCGCATTAAAAAGCAACCCAAAATTCGTCCGCCAGCCTGCCAGCTCCTTGATTATAATGGCAATGCCATAACTACACTAGGATCTTGTCATCTATTCCTCTCCAACAAGACCATCAATGTCACACTGCTATTCGAAATCGTCAAGCCTGATAAGGCATCCCTGCTCGTTGCCCATGCATGCAAGCTATTCAACCTCGTACAGCGAGTCCATGCCATGTCTTCTTCCAATGTGGATCTTCAGGCTGACATTGATGACATCCTTGCTCAATACCCAGATGTGTTTGATGGAATGGGCACTCTGCCATACTGCTGCAAGATCCTACTCAGGCCTGATGCCATGCCTGTAATCCATGCACCACGCCGGGTGCCGGCTCCTCTGAAGGAACGTTTAAAAGCATAGCTACAGGAGCTCCAAGACCAGGGCATCATCTCCAAAGTGACGGAACCGACTGACTGGGTCAGCTCAATGGTCTGTGTGAAGAAGCCCTCAGGAGAGTTGCGGATATGCATAGATCCCAAAGATCTTAACCAGAACATAATGCGGGAACACGACCCAATCCCAAAGCGGGAGGAACTGACCAGCGAGATGTCACACGCCAAATTCTTCACGAAGCTAGATCATCGCGTGGTTTCTGGCTGATACAACTGGACGAGTCCAGCAGGAAGCTATGCACGTTCAACACACCATTTGGCAGATACTGTTATAACCGTATGCCGTTCGGCATTGTTTCAGCCTCTGAAATCTTCCACAGGAAGCAGATGATGGAGGACATTGAGGGTGTGCGTGTCTACGTAGATGATGTAATTATATGGTCCATGACCCCCGAGGAACACATATCAAGTCTCAAACAAGTCTTTCGACGTGTCCATGCAAACGGCCTCAAGCTGAACAAGGCCAAGTGCTCCTTTGGCATGTCAACCATCAAGTTCTTGGGCAACCAGATATCCCAGCAGGATGTGCGACGAGATTCAGACAAGGTCAAGGCCATTTACACCATGAAGACCCCGGAAGACAAGAAGGCGGTACTGCCCTTCCTCGGAATGGTGAACCTCTTGGGAAAATTCATTCCCAGCTTGCTCTCACACACCACGGCTCTCAGGCACCTGATGAAGAGGTCCACTGCATTCCAGTGTCTACCCACACATCAAGCAGAGTGGCTCGAGCTCAAAGCAAAGCTTACCACTGCTCCGGTACTAGTGTTTTTTGACCCAGACAGGGAAACAAAAATCTCCACGGACGCAAGCCAGGACGGCATTGGTGCGGTGCTCCTCCAGAGGGATGACTCCTCGTCCTGGGCTCCAGCTGCTTTTTAAAAAAATATATATATTTATTCAAATTTTCAACGATTTTGAACAAAACACTCCAACCAAAAAAAAAGAATAAAGCATAAAACAAGCAAAAATTATACATGAGATTTCCAACAAAATACAATAACCCCCATTTAACAAATAAACACGCCAATAAGGAAAAACGCCCCACTCTAACCTCAACAAAACAGAAAAACCAAACGCCCCCCCCTCCCCTGGGTTGCTGCTGTTGTTGACCTCCACCTAACGTTCCGCGAGAAAGTCTAGGAACGGTTGCCACCGCCTGGAGAACACCTGCACAGACCCTCGCAAGGCAAACTTTATCCTTTCCAGCTTGATGAACCCTGCCATATCGTTAATCCAAGCTTCCACGCTTGGGGGCTTCGCATCCCTCCACATTAGTAGGTTCCTTCGCCGGGCTACCAGGGAGGCAAAGGCCAGAACACCGGCCTCTTTCGGCTCCTGCACTCCTGGCTCAACCGACACCCCAAATAATGCTATCCCCCAGCTCGGCTTGACCCGGGTGCTCACCACTTTGGTCATAGTCCTCGCAAAGCACCTCCAGAACCCCTCCAGCGCCGTGCATGTCTAGAACATGTGGGCATGGTTTGCTGGGCTCCCCGAGCACCTCACACACCTGTCCTCCACCCCCAAAAACCTACTCTTCCTCGCCCCTGTCATATGTGCCCTATAGACAACTTTGAACTGTATTAGGCTGAGCCTGGCGCAAGAGGAGGAAGAATTAACCCTACTCAGGGCATCAGCCCACAGATCTTCATCCAGCTCCTCCCCCAGCACCTCCTCCCACTTACCCTTTAACTCCTCCACCGAGGCCTCCTCTGCCTCCTACAGCTCCTGATAGATCGCCTAGACCTTGCCTTCTCCAACCCATACACCCAAAATCACCCTGTCCTGAATCCTTCATGCTAGGAGCAGCGGAAAATCCCTCACATGCTGTAGCCACTTAAATTGGCCAACTCCCGATTCAAAATGGCGAACGGCAAAGGCTGATGGGAAAGTCGGCCAACAAGACAAAAACCGGTAGCTGCAGGTTTGCTGTGTATTTACCTCTGCAAAAACCAGACAACATCGATACCAGCGACCATCAGCATGACAAAGTAAACAGCCATCTGCATACTGATGAGCAATCCCCGGGAACAATGAGTAACATTTTGACACGCAAAGCAAAGCCAGACTCCTCGGCGCCATCAGGAGCCAAAACAAAGGAGGTGAACGAGCACCTCAAGACCGCCCATCGATCAGGGAACCACTCCAGAATTGGAGAAAATCGAACCAAGCGATTGGGACAAAGTCCAATCACTTGGGACCAGGTACAGGGTCCGCCCCGAAAGGCGGGAAGCCCCTGGGGACTATAAGAGTTGAGCCCCAAGTTCAAATCGCTCTCTTCACTCTTCAGCAGCTCTCTTCACCGCTCTCTTCTTCCTGCCCGGGTCACTCAGCAACAACGAACCAACATTGACCGTGACCGGTGCAGTGACTCCAGTGATCATCGGAATCGTAAGTCTTAATTCAACGCTCACTACGAGATAGGCGCTCCTAGCTACCAATCCGTACGAACTTTGAATCCCGCAGACTCAGAACCCGAACGAAAGGCCATTTGTTCCCCAGACCTGGTGGGCCAGTCCAAAAGTTAAGTATAGGCCTGTTAGTTGTAGAAGTAGCTTAGACGTAGAATTTGTGCATGAGTAGCGATTACTGTGTAAAAATAAATGTGCTTTGATTTAAATCTTACTAATTGGTGTATTGGATTATTGATCATTACTCGGACTTAAACCTCGTGGCGGTATCATAAAGATACCTGGCGACTTGAGAGCAAAGGTAATAAAACAGAGCAATTGAACCAAGGTGAAAATTAGCAACAATGCCATCTCACAAAAGCCCTCACTTGCATGTACCTAAAAGCATTCCTGGGAGGTAACCCAAATTTCTCCTCTAGCGCCCCTAGGCTCGCAAAAGCCCCATCGATGAATAGGTCCCCCATTCTTCTAATCCCAGCCCGATGCCAGCTCAGAAACCCCCCATCCATCCGACCCGGAATGAACCTGTGGTTCTCTCGTATTGGGGACCAGACCGAGGCCCCCACCTCGCCCCCATGTCGCCTCCACTGCCCCCAGATCTTCAGAGTCGCCGCCACCACTGGACTCGCCACCGCCCCCAGACTCATACCCACACAAGACGCCACCTCTAGCCTCTTCCATGCCGCCCCATCTCCCTCCATTACCCACTTACGGATCATCGTCACATTAGCTGCCTAATAATAGCCACGTAGATTCAACAGCGACAGCCCCCCCACTGTCCCTGCTATGCTCCAAAAACACCCTCTTCATCCTCTTATTCACCCATACGAATCCCATAATACTCCTGCTTACCCATTTTTAAAAGGCCTTGGGGATTCGGATGGGCAGGCACTGGACACAAACAGGA
Source organism: Scyliorhinus torazame (assembly GCF_047496885.1). NCBI lineage: Eukaryota > Metazoa > Chordata > Chondrichthyes > Carcharhiniformes > Scyliorhinidae > Scyliorhinus > Scyliorhinus torazame. The sequence continues at coordinate 177,592,186 of NC_092712.1, forward strand.
ACCTCGGGAGGACCGTCATCTTGACCGGCTGCACACTACCCGCCAGGGAGAGTGGCAACATATCCCATCTCTTGAAGTCCTCCTCCATCTGCTCCACCAACAGTGTCAAATTGAGCTTGTGCAGGGCCCCCCAGCTCCTAGCTACCTGGATCCCCAGGTATCGGAAGCTCCTCTCCGCCCTCTTCAGCGGTAGCTCATCTATCCCCCTTCCCTGGTCCCCCGCATGCACCACAAAGAGCTCACTCTTCCCCACATTGAGCTTATAGCCCCAGAATTCCCCAAACTCCCTAAGGATCCGCATAACCTCCGCCATCCCCTCCACTGGGTCTGCAACATATAACAAAAGGCCATCAGCATATAACGACACCCGGTGTTCCTCCTCTTCCCCCCCCCACCCCCGGACCAATCCCCTCCAGTTCCTAGACTCCCTCAGTGCCATGGCCAGTGGCTCAATTGCCAGTGCAAACAACAAGGGGGATAAGGGACACCCCTGCCTCGTCCCGCGGTACAACCTAAAGTACTCCGACCTCCGCCGGTTCGTAGCCACACTCGCCACTGGGGTCCTATATAACAGCCTGGCCCATCTTATGAACCCTTCCCCGAACCCAAACTTCCCAAGCACTTCCCAGAGATACTCCCACTCCACCCGATCAAAGGCCTTCTCCGCGTCCATAGCCGCCACTACCTCCACTTCCCCCTCCTCCGAGGGCATCATGATCACATTTAAGAGCCTCCGCACATTCGTGTTTAATTGCCCGCCCCTCACAAACCCCGTCTGGTCCTCATGGATCATCCCCGGGACACAGTCCTCAATCCTCGTAGCCAGCACCTTCGCCAACAACTTAGCGTCTACATTGAGGAGCGAAATCGGCTGATACGATCCACATTGCAATGGATCCTTATCCCGCTTCAAAATTAACAAGATCAGCGCCCGGGACATTGTCGGGGGTAGGGTCCCCTCCTCCCTCGCCTCTGTGGTAAACCACTGTGTTCTTATATTAATGGGTTGTACGGTAGGACTTGCACTACAGGTTCACCTGGGCCCCTGCATGCTAGCTCCGCCCAGGAGCCGGGTTATAAATATGCGTGGCCTTCAGCTCGCAGCCATTTCGTCAGCTGCTGTAGGAGGCCACACTTCAGATACTAATAAAGCCTCAGTTTGAATTCAACTTCGTCTCCGGTCAAATTGATCGTGCCTCAATTTATTAGTACCTGATTCAGAAGATGGATCTCCGGATTAAACCAGATCGACTGCAGCTGGATCCACACGCAAGCGACGCCAGAAAGGACTTCCAGCACTGGCTAGCTTGTTTTGAAGCGTATATCAACACGGCGCCGACCCCTGTTCCAGAGCCTCAGAAGATTCAAATCTTGTACTCCAGACTCAGTTCTAAAATATTCCTGCTGATCCAGGATGCGCCCAATTACGCTGTTATGACTCGACTCAAAGAAAATTATGAGCAGAAGACGAACACGCTCTTCGCCAGACACGCGCTCGCAACGCAAACTCAACTACCTGGTGAGTCAATCAAGGACTTCTGGAGGGCCCTGATCCCACTAGTTCGAGACTGTGACTGCCAGGACGTTACAGCTAAGGAGCACTCAGATGTCCTTATGAGGGACGCTTTTGTAACTGGGATTGAGTCCGATGTTATCAGGCAGCGGCTCCTAGAAGGGGACACGCGCGACCTCGCAGAGACTAAAACATTAGCGCTTTCCATGACGGACGCCCTGCGCAATGTGCAGTCCCACGCCCCCAACCGCGCGGCCCACTCCTCCTACGCTTCATGGGCCCCACAGGCCAGCAGGGGCAGTACCCACCCAATACGCCTGCGCTACGCGCCAGCCAATGATCTCCGGGGGGGGCCCCGATGCTATTTTTGCGGCCAACAAAGACACCCCCGCCAACGCTGCCCAGCCCGCGCTGCCCTTTGTAAGGCCTGCGGGAAGAAGGCCCACTATGCAGCGGTGTGCCAGGCCCGCTCAGTGGCAGCTGTCGCCTCCACCCCCCGCCGGTCACGGACAACGGGCGCCGATATCCTCCCCTCTTCCCCAGGCCATGTGCGAGCAATGGGCGCCACCATCTTCTCCCCCGCACAACACATGCGTTTCATGGGCGCCGCCATCTTGCTCCACCCCCGCAACGTGCGTTCCATGGGCGCCGCCATTTTGTGACCCCCAGGATCCGGGCGCCGCCATCTTGTCCACCCCGCAGGACATGGAGACCAACTGCGTTTCAAGACCCCGACTCAGCGGCCGCCTCACTACCCGACGATCAACCACGACTCGTATCCATGGCAATCGACCAGTCCCGACCACATACTCTGACCAATGCATCCACCAGCGTGAAAGTCAACGGCCACATGACCTCCTGCCTACTGGACTCCGGGAGCACCGAGAGCTTTGTACATCCAAATACGGTAAGGCGCTGCTCCTTTGAAGTACACCCTACCAATCAAAATATCTCCCTGGCCTCCGGATCCCATCGCGTAGCGATCGGGGGTACTGCACGGTCATGCTCACAGTCCAAGGCATAGAGTTCCACGGTTTTCGCCTCTACGTCCTCCCTAACCTCTGCGCTGCACTTATCCTTGGCCTGGATTTTCAGTGCAACCTCCAGAGCCTGACCCTTAAATTCGGCGGACCCTTGCAACCCCTCACGGTGTGTGGCCTCGTGACCCTAAAGGTCTATCCTCCTTCCCTCTTTACCAATCTAACTCCAGATTGCAAATCCGTCGCCACCAGGAGCAGACGGTACAGCACCCAGGATAAGGCCTTCATCAGGTCCGAGGTCCAGCGGTTGCTTCGGGAGGGGGTAATCAAGGCTAGCAACAGCCCCTGGAGAGCTCAACTGGTAGTGGTTAAGTCTGGGGAGAAAAATCGAATGGTCGTGGACTACAGCCAGACCATCAACAGGTACACGCAGCTCGACACGTACCCCCTCCCACGCATATCTGACATGGTTAACCAGATTGCACAGTACCGGGTCTTCTCAACGGTGGACCTGAAATCCGCTTATCACCAGCTCCCCATCCGTAAATTGGACTGGCCATACACCGCCTCCGAGACAGACGGCCGGCTATATCACTTCCTTAGGATCCCCCTTCGGCGTAACCAATGGGGTTTCGGACTTCCAAAGGGAGATGGACCGAATGGTCGACCGGTACGGCTTGCGGGCCACGTTTCCGTACCTAGACAATGTGACCATCTGCGGCCATGATCAGCAGGACCACGACGCCAACCTTGCTAAATTTCTCCACACCGCCACTCTCCTCAACCTCACGTATAACAAGGAGAAGTGTGTGTTCCGTTGTGATGAACGGTTACTGTAACACTGTACCCTTGTCATCATGTAAGGTGATGTCCCCTTTAAGACCGGGCTTGGAACCCTGGGGAACTCCTCCTCCGGCTCCGCCCATCTGGGAGCCGTATATAAGTGGCCGCCTTGTGGGCGGCGTAGCTGTTAGCACACGTCTCGGCGCCAGTCTAGTTCTTAGTTTATTAAAGCCTTCTTTACCTTTTACACTCTAAGCATCATTATTGAGGGTACCACAATTTAATAAACTAAACTACATCAGGATGGACGCAGGCCTAAAACCAGAGAAGCTCAACCTGGAAGCATGGACACCGGAGGCAAAGGAAATTTTTAAATACTGGCTCCGATGCTTCGTGGCCTACCTGGACTCCGCAGAGACTCCCATCCTGGGGCCGCGCAAGCTGCATCTACTCCACGCACGGGTGAGTCACAGAATCACTGCCACGCTCGAAAAGGCGATGACTTATGAAGAGGCGGTCGAGCTACTCTGCAAGCGGTTCGTCAAACCTATCAACGAGTTGCACGCCATGCATCTGCTCTCTACCTGCCGGCAGCAGCTGCTTGAAAACGGGGCAAAAGACATCCAGGACACGCTAACGCTCGCCTCCTCGCTGGTGGTGGCCCGACATAATTCGGGTACGTACCCCGCGGACTCTGCGAGCCCCCTCCCCGGACTTCCTCAGACTCAGCCATATTACAGGCCTGCGCCACGCGGTGACCCGCTCATCATGGGGGCACATCGTGCTACTTCTGTGGGCAGGGCCAGCACTCACGCTCACGCTGCCCAGCCCGCTCCGCGATCTGCAGCGACTGCGGGAAGAAGGGGCATTTTGCAAGGGTCTGCCTGGCCAGACCCAGGGGCCAGAAGAACAAAGAACAGCCGGCCCAAAAATCAGGCTCTCAGGCCCGCAGGCCTCGCAATGCGTCTGCGCACTGACCCAACATGCCCCCTTCTGACGCGACATCAGCCTCGTGCGAATCATGGGAGCTGTCATCTTGTCGGCGGCCATCTTCTCAACCCGACACACGCAGCCGACGGCGGTGGCCATTTTACGAGTCCTACTCGGCTGAGGACTCGGACTACCCGCGAGTGGGAGCGATCACCCTCGACCAAACGCGGCCAAAGCACCTGCAGAACTCTATGATGCAGGTCCAGATCAACGGGCGCGACACTGCATGCCTCTTCGACTCCGGGAGCACGGAGAGCTTTATCCATCCTGAAACGGTAAGGCGCTGCTGCCTGCGCACCCATCCCGCGTCCCAAACCATAGCCCTCGCATCCGGGTCCCACTCGGTACAAATCAAGGGTGCCAAATACACCCTTTTCAAATTTTATATCCTTCCCCATCTCTGTGCCCCCCTGCTGCTCGGACTGGATTTCCAGTGCAGCCACCGAAGCCTGACACTGAAGTTCGGCGGACCCTTGCCCCCCCCTCACGGTATGCAGCCTTGCGACACTGAAAGTCGCACCTCCCTCACTATTCGCGAACCTCACTCCCGACTGTAAGCCCGTCACCACCAGGAGTCGGCGGTACAATGCCCAAGATATGACTTTTATCAACTCAGAGGTCCAGCGTTTACTGGGAGAGGGGGTCATCGAGGCTAGCAACAGCCCTTGGAGAGCTCAAGTGGTGGTAGTCTGGTCCAGGGATAAGAAACGGATGGTCGTAGATTATAGCCAGACCATAAACCGATTCACGCAGCTTGATGCGTATCCCCTTCCTCACATCGTGGAAATGGTCAATCGGATCGCCCAATACCGAGTATTTTCCATGGTCGACCTCAAATCCATCTACCACCAGCTCCCCATCCGACCAAAGGACCGCCCCTATACTGCCTTCGAAGCAGCCGGCCGGCTCTTCCACTTCCTCAGGGTCCCCTTCGGCGTCACAAATCGGGTCTCCGTCTTTCAAAGAGCGATGGATCAAATGGTGGACCAGTACGGTTTGCGGGTTACATGCCCGTACTTGGACAATGTCACCATCTGCGGCCATGACCAGCAGGACCATGACGCAAACCTCGAAAAGTTCCTCCAGATCGCCCGAGCCCTTAACCTGACCTATAATGAGGAAAAATGCATTTTCCACACAACCCGGCTGGCTATCCTCGGCTATGCCGTGGAAAGCGGGGTCGTAGGTCCCGGTCCCGACTGCATGCACCCCCTTAAGGCCCTCAAACGGTGCTTGGATCTCTTCTCCTACTACGCCCAGTGGGTCCCCAAGTATGTGGACAAAGCCCGCCCACTCATAAAGACCACCACTTTTCCCCTCTCGGCTGAGGCTCGATTGGCCTTCAACCGCATCAAGGCCGATATCATTAAGGCCGCTATGCGCGCAGTGGACGGAACTATCCCCTTCCAGGTAGAGAGCGATGCATCAGACATCGCCCTGGCTGCTACCCTCAATCAGGCAGGCAGACCAGTAGCGTTCTTCTCCCGGACCCTCACCGCCTCCGAGGTTCGACACTGCAGTCGAGAAGGAGGCACAAGCCATTGTGGAGGCTGTGCGGTGCTGGAGACACTACCTCGCCGGTAGGAGGTTTACCCTTGTCACCGACCAACGGTCGGTCACCTATATGTTCGATAACACGCAACGGAGCAAAATAAAAAACGATAAAATTTTGAGGTGGAGGATCGAACTCTCCACCTACACGTACGATATCAAGTATCGTCCAGGGGAGCTCAATGAACCCCCAGCTGCCCTGTCCAACGGCATATGCGCCAATGCGCAGGACGACCGCCTGCAAGCCATCACCAATGACCTCTGTCACCCGGGGGTTACCCGGCTCGTCCATTTTATCAAGTCCCGCAACCTACCTTACTCAACCAAGGAGGTCAAGGCCATGATCAGGGCCTGCCAGGTCTGTGCGGAGTGAAAACCGCATTTCTACCGGCCAGACAAGGTTTGGCTCGCGAAGGCCTCGGGGCCCTTTGAGCGACTGAGCGTGGACTTCAAGGGGCCCCTCCCATCCCCCAATCATAATGCCTATTTCCTCACCGTTATCGATGAGTTCTCCCGTTTCCCATTCGCCATTCCCTGCCCCGACATGACCTCCGCCCCCGTGATTAAGGCACTGCACAGCATCTTCACTCGGTTCGGTTTCCCCGCTTATATCCACAGCGACCGGGGTACATTGTTCATGAGCGATGAATTGCGTCAGTATCTGCTCAGCAAAGGCATCGCCTCGAGCAGAACGACCATTTATAACCCACGGGGAAATGGGCAAGTGGAGAGGGAGAACGCAACAGTGTGGAAGGCTGTCCTTCTGGCCCTACGGTCGAGAAGTCTTCCAACTACCCGCTGGCAGGATGTCCTACCCGATGCCCTACACTCCATTAGGTCGCTCCTCTGCACGGCCATGAATGAGACCCCTCACAACCAATTGTTTGTCTTCCCCAGGAAGTCTACCTCTGGGGTCTCGCTTCCACTTTGGTTGACGGCTCTGGGACCTGTTCTTCTCCGGAGGCACGCGAGGAGCCATAAGACGGACCCCCTGGTTGAAAAGGTCCGATTACTCCACGCTAACCCCAGTTACGCCTACGTCGAGTACCCCGACGGCAGGCAAGATACGGTTTCCCTCCGGAATCTGGCACCCGCTGGATCCCCCACTACAGACGCCCCTTCCCGTGCCGCTTCCCTGCAGGACCCAGGACCCCCTACAACACCCCCCTCCCGGCCCCACTCCCCATTGCTGAGCACCCCCCCTAGCGGCCCCCCTTTACACACCCCGCTGGTGCCGGCAGCACTACCCCCGGCTCTGCCTATTCTCCCTGTGCCCTGTTCCCCTGCCCCGACCCGGACCGAAGCTCCGACCGCCGTGCTCCCGGACGTACCCTCAACAATGTCCGCCGTACCACTGCCCGAACTGAGGAGGTCGATGAGGACGATCCAGCCACCGAGACGGATGGACTTATGATGGCACTTCACCCCCGCCAGACTCTTTTTTAAACAGGGGGTGAATGTGATGAACGGTTACTGTAACACTGTACCCTTGTCATCATGTAAGGTGATGTCCCCTTTAAGACCGGGCTTGGAACCCTGGGGACCTCCGTCTCCGTCTCCGCCCATTTGGGAGCCGTATATAAGGGGCTGCCTTGTGGGCAGCGTAGCCGTTAGCACACGTCTCGGCACCAGTCTAGTTCTTAGTTTATTAAAGCCTTCTTTACCGTTTACACTCCAAGCGTCATTATTGAGGGTACCACATCCGTACAAACCACTTAGCCATCCTCGGCTACGTGGTCCAGAACAGAGTTCTGGGGCACGATCTTGACCGCATGCACCCCCTCATTGAGCTTCCCCTCTCCCACTGTCCCAAGGCCCTAAAACGCTGCCTGGGGTTCTTCTCGTATTACGCTCAGTGGGTCCCAAACTATGCGGACAAGGCCCGCCCACTTATACAGTCCACTCATTTCCCCCTGACTGCCGAGGCCCAACAGGCTTTCGCCCGGATCAGAGCTGATATTGCCAAAGCTGGAATGCACGCTGTAGCCGAAACACTTCCTTTCCAAGTAGAAAGCGACGCATCGGACGTCGCCCTTGCCGCCCCCTCAACCAGGCAAGCAGGCCCTTTCCCGCACTTTTCCCGCACCCTCCATGCCTCCAACATTCGGCACTCATCCGTCGAAAAGGAAGCCCAGGCTATCGTTGAGGCTGTGCGACATTGGAGGCATTACCTGGCCGGCAGGAGATTCACTGTCCTCCATGACCAACGGTCGGTAGCCTTCATGTTCAACAACACACAGCGGGGCAAGATCAAAAATGACAAAACCTTGCGGTGGAGAATCGAGCTCTCCACCTATAACTACAAGATTAAGTATCGCCCGGCAAACTCAACGAGCCCCCAGACACCCTATCCCGAGGTACCTGTGCCAGCGCACAGGTAGACCGACTCCGGGCCCGCACGACATCCGCACGTGTTTTCCGGGTCCTTAGGGGGAGGGGGAGCAGCCCCAAGTCGTGGTCCACATTGGCACCAACGACATAGGTAGGAAAGGGGACAAGGATGTCAGGCAGGCTTTCAGGGAGCTAGGATGGAAGCTCAGAACTAGAACAAACAGAGTTGTTATCTCTGGGTTGTTGCCCGTGCCACGTGATAGTGAGATGAGGAATAGGGAGAGAGAGCATTTAAACACGTGGCTACAGGGATGGTGCAGGCGGGAGGGTTTCAGATTTTTGGATAACTGGGGCTCTTTCTGGGGAAGGTGGGACCTCTACAGACAGGATGGTCTACATCTGAACCTGAGGGGCACAAATATCCTGGGGGGGAGATTTGTTAGTGCTCTTTGGGGGGGTTTAAACTAATGCAGCAGGGGCATGGGAACCTGGATTGTAGTTTTAGGGTAAGGGAGAATGAGAGTATAGAGGTCAGGAGCACAGATTTGACGTCGCAGGAGGGGGCCAGCGTTCAGGTAGGTGGTTTGAAGTGTGTCTACTTCAATGCCAGGAGTATACGAAACAAGGTAGGGGAACTGGCAGCGTGGGTTGGTACCTGGGACTTCGATGTTGTGGCCATTTCGGAGACATGGATAGAGCAGGGACAGGAATGGATGTTGCAGGTTCCGGGGTTTAGGTGTTTTAGTAAGCTCAGAGAAGGAGGCAAAAGAGGGGGAGGTGTGGCGCTGCTAGTCAAGAGCAGTATTACGGTGGCGGAGAGGATGCTAGATGGGGACTCTTCTTCCGAGGTAGTATTGGCTGAAGTTAGAAACAGGAAAGGAGAGGTCACCCTGTTGGGAGTTTTTTATAGGCCTCCTAATAGTTCTAGGGATGTAGAGCAAAGGATGGCGAAGATGATTCTGGATATGAGCGAAAGTAACAGGGTAGTTATTATGGGAGACTTTAACTTTCCAAATATTGACTGGAAAATATATAGTTCGAGTACAATAGATGGGTCGTTTTTTGTACAGTGTGTGCAGGAGGGTTTCCTGAAACAATATGTTGACAGGCCAACAAGAGGCGAGGCCACGTTGGATTTGGTTTTGGGTAATGAACCAGGCCAGGTGTTGGATTTGGAGGTAGGAGAGCACTTTGGGGACAGTGACCACAATTCGGTGACGTTTACGTTAATGATGGAAAGGGATAAGTATACACCGCAGGGCAAGAGTTATAGCTGGGGGAAGGGCAATTATGATGCCATTAGACGTGACTTGGGGGGGATAAGGTGGAGAAGTAGGCTGCAAGTGTTGGGCACACTGGATAAGTGGGGCTTGTTCAAGGATCAGCTACTGCGTGTTCTTGATAAGTATGTACCGGTCAGACAGGGAGGAAGGCGTCGAGCGAGGGAACCGTGGTTTACCAAGGAAGTGGAATCTCTTGTTAAGAGGAAGAAGAAGGCCTATGTGAAGATGAAGTGTGAAGTTTCGGTTGGGGCGATGGATAGTTACAAGGTAGCGAGGAAGGATCTAAAGAGAGAGCTAAGACGAGCAAGGAGGGGACATGAGAAGTATTTGGCAGGAAGGATCAAGGAAAACCCAAAAGCTTTCTATCGGTATGTCAGGAATAAGCGAATGACTAGGGAAAGAGTAGGACCAGTCAAGGACAGGGATGGGAAATTGTGTGTGGAGTCTGAAGAGATAGGCGAGATACTAAATGAATATTTTTCGTCAGTATTCACTCAGGAAAAAGATAATGTTGTGGAGGAGAATGCTGAGCCCCAGGCTAATAGAATAGATGGCATTGAGGTACGGAGGGAAGAGGTGTTGGCAATTCTGGACAGGCTGAAAATAGATAAGTCCCCGGGACCTGATGGGATTTATCCTAGGATTCTATGGGAGGCCAGGGAAGAGATTGCTGGACCTTTGGCTTTGATTTTTATGTCATCATTGGCTACAGGAATAGTGCCAGAGGACTGGAGGACAGCAAATGTGGTCCCTTTGTTCAAAAAGGGGAGCAGAGACAACCCCGGCAACTATAGACCGGTGAGCCTCACGTCTGTAGTGGGTAAAGTCTTGGAGGGGATTATAAGGGACAAGATTTATAATCATCTAGATAGGAATAATATGATCAGGGATAGTCAGCATGGCTTTGTGAAGGGTAGGTCATGCCTCACAAACCTTATTGAGTTCTTTGAGAAGGTGACTGAACAGGTAGACGAGGGTAGAGCAGTTGATGTGGTGTATATGGATTTCAGCAAAGCGTTTGATAAGGTTCCCCACGGTAGGCTATTGCAAAAAATACGGAGGCTGGGGATTGAGGGTGATTTAGAGATGTGGATCAGAAATTGGCTAGCTGAAAGAAGACAGAGGGTGGTGGTTGATGGGAAATGTTCAGAATGGAGTACAGTCACAAGTGGAGTACCACAAGGATCTGTTCTGGGGCCGTTGCTGTTTGTCATTTTTATCAATGACCTAGAGGAAGGCGCAGAAGGGTGGGTGAGTAAATTTGCAGACGATACTAAAGTCGGTGGTGTTGTCGATAGTGTGGAAGGATGTAGCAGGTTACAGAGGGATATAGATCAGCTGCAGAGCTGGGCTGAGAGGTGGCAAATGGAGTTTAATGTAGAGAAGTGTGAGGTGATTCACTTTGGAAGGAATAACAGGAATGCGGAATATTTGGCTAATGGTAAAGTTCTTGAAAGTGTGGATGAGCAGAGGGATCTAGGTGTCCATGTACATAGATCCCTGAAAGTTGCCACCCAGGTTGATAGGGTTGTGAAGAAGGCCTATGGAGTGTTGGCCTTTATTGGTAGAGGGATTGAGTTCCGGAGTCGGGAGGTCATGTTGCAGCTGTACAGAACTCTGGTCCGGCCGCATTTGGAGTATTGCGTACAGTTCTGGTCACCGCATTATAGGAAGGACGTGGAGGCTTTGGAGCGGGTGCAGAGGAGATTTACCAGGATGTTGCCTGGTATGGAGGGAAAATCTTATGAGGAAAGGCTGACGGACTTGAGGTTGTTTTCGTTGGAGAGAAGAAGGTTAAGAGGAGACTTAATAGAGGCATACAAAATGATCAGGGGGTTGGATAGGGTGGACAGTGAGAGCCTTCTCCCGCGGATGGATATGGCTGGCACGAGGGGACATAACTTTAAACTGAGGGGTAATAGATATAGGACAGAGGTCAGAGGTAGGTTCTTTACGCAAAGAGTAGTGAGGCCGTGGAATGCCCTACCTGCTACAGTAGTGAACTCGCCAACATTGAGGGCATTTAAAAGTTTATTGGATAAACATATGGATGATAATGGCATAGTGTAGGTTAGATGGCTTTTGTTTCGGTGCAACATCGTGGGCCGAAGGGCCTGTACTGCGCTGTATTGTTCTATGTTCTATGTTCTATGTTCTATGACAGCCTTTGTCACCCAGGGGTCACTCGGTTGTACTACTTCATTAAGGCATGAAATTTGTCCTACTCCTACCAGCCGAACCGCGCACACCTGGTGAAGGCCTCCCGCCCCTTTGAACGCCTCAGCGTGGATTTCAAAGGCCCCCTCCCCTCCTCTGACCGACACACGTATTTCCTCAGTATGATCGGTGAATACTCCCGTTTTCCCTTCGCCATCCCATGCCCCGACATGACGTATGCCACCGTCATTAAAGCCCTTACTTCTATCTTCACTCTGTTCGGCTTCCCCGCCTACATCCACAGTGACAGGGGATCCTCATTCATGAGCTACGTACGTTCTTGCTCAGCAGGGGTATCGCCTCCAGCAGAACGACGAGCTACAACCCCCGGGGAAACGGACAGGTAGAAAGGGAGAATGGGACGGTATGGAGGGCCGTCCAGCTGGCCCTACGGTCCAGAAATCTCCCGGCCTCCCGCTGGCAAGAGGTCCCCCCTGATGCACTACATTCCATTCGCTCATGACTCTGCACTGCCACTAACAATGCACCACATGGTCGTCTTTTTGCCTTCCCCAGGTATCACTCCCAACTTGGCTTACAGCTCCGGGAACCGTGCTTCTCCATAAACATGTGCGGCTCCACAAGGCGGATCCATTGGTGGAAAGGGTGCACCTGCTCCACGCAAACCCACAGTACGCCTACGCGGCGTTCCCCGACGGCCGCTAGGATACCGTCTCCCTCAGGGACCTGGCACCAGCAGGTTCCACCCCTGCACCACCCCCATTGCCACCCTCCTATCCCCCCCCCCCCCAGGACTGTCCGCCCTCCCCCTGCCCACCCCCGTTGATGAAGAGGATTTCGGCACGCTCCCGGAGTCAACTTCGATCACGACAGCATCAACATCGCCGGCTCCACTTCGTCGATCTCAGAGGACGATCAAGGCGTCGGACCAACTGAACCTCTGACCGGCCCGCCGGATGACCAGAGACACTTTTGTTTTCACTGTCCTGTAAATATTAAAGATTGCGAATTGTATATAGTTATCCACCACCCCCGCCGGACTCAATTTTAACAGGGGATGAATGTGGTAAACCACTGTGTTCCTATATTAAGGGTTGTACGGTAGAACCTGCACTACAGGTTCACCTGGGCCCCTGCATGCTAGCTCCGCCCAGGAGCCTCGTTATAAATATGCATGGCCTTCAGCTCGCAGAGCCATTTTGTCAGCTGCTGTAGGAGGCCACACATCAGATACTAATAAAGCCTCAGTTTGAATTCAACTTCGTCTCCAGCCAAATTGATCGTGCCTCAGCCTTATTGAAGGTTCTCACCAGCAACGGGCCCAGCTGGTCCACATGCTTTCTGTCAAATTCAACCGGGAACCCATCCGGTCCCGGGGCCTGCATGCTCCCCAATCCTTTAACCAGCTCCTCCAGCCCAATCGGCGCCCCCAAACCAGCCACCTGCTCCTCCTCCACCCTCAGGAACCTCAGTTGGCCCAAGAATCGCCGCATCCCCTCCCCCCCCCTCCGGGGGTTCAGACCTATACAGATCCCCATAGAAGTCCCTAAATACCTCGTTTATTCTCACCGCACTCCGCACCGTATTCCCCCCTCTATCTCTAATTCCTAGATGGCTATAGCCGAATATTCTGTTCCCTCCACTTTCGGGATTAGTGCCCTACTCATTATAAAGAAATCTATCCGGGAATAGGCTTTATGGACGTGGGAGAAAAAAGAAAATTCCCTGGCCACCGGCCTGACAAACCTCCACGGATCCACTCCCCCCATCTGGTCCATAAACACCCTGAGCACCTTGGCTGCAGCCGGCCTTTTACCCGTCCTGGAACTGGAACGGTCCCGTGCTGGGACCAGCACCGTGTTGAAGTCCCCCCCCATTTTCAAACTCCCTGCTTCCAGATCCGGGATCCGACCCAACATACGTTTCATAAATCCGGCATCATCCCAATTCTGGGCATATATGTTCACCAGTACCACCCACGTCCCCTGCAACCTACTACTCACAATCACGTATCGACCTCCATTATCCGCCACAATATTCAGCACCTCAAACGACACCCGCTTCCCCACCAGTATCGCAACCTCTCCATTCTTCGCATCCAGCCCTGAGTGAAAGACCTGCCCTACCCATCCCTTTCTCAGCCTGCCCTGATCTGCCACCTTCAAGTGTGTCGCCTGGAACATGCCCACGTCTGCCTTCAGTCCCTTTAAGTGCGCGAACACCCGTGCCTCTTGACCGGCCCATTCAGGCCCCTCACATTCCATGGATCAGAGGGCTACTCATTCCCCCCCCCCCCCCTACCCCCCAGCCAGCTAGCCATCCCCTTTTTTAGGCCAGCCATGCGCCTGCGCTTCCTGCACCCTCCAGTCCCCCAGGCGGCGGATCCCCGCCCCGACTCCCTCTTCTACCTCCAGCTCCCCTTTGGCCAATACAGCAGCAACCCAGTTCCCCCCACCGCCCAGCAAGATCACCGTCCAGCCATTTTGCTCCCCCCATTACACTCCCATAAGTCAGCTGACTCTTGCTGACCCCGGCCACTCCTGCCATTCCAACGACCCCCCAGTGTGAGTATCCCCCCACCTCCCCCTGTCGATCAATGTGCACTCTCCTCCAGCACCACCCTTCCCCCAGGCCCCGCCCATCTCTTCTTTAGCGCGCGAAAAAGCCCGCGCTTTCCATCCGAGCTGGCCCCACTTCCTATGGCGCAGCTCCTTTTCTACGACCTCGCCCCAGCTCCCATCCCCGGGCTTCCAAACCCCCCTTCATCAGCGGGGATCTGCCCCTACAGTACCGGCACCAACACTCTCACATAGCCCCCACATCATATCCACTCACCCCTTCCCATTTCCCCTCTTGCCAACCTGAAACCAGAAGAAGAACACCCCCGAAATACAGTAAACACCCCACAACAGACCCTCAGTTCGAGTCCAACTTGTCCGTCTGAATAAAGGTCCACACCTCATCCATCACCCTCCCTCATCTGGCGTCTCAGAATAGTGGTGACGGTCCTGAAACGTGACCCACAATCGCGCTGGCTGCAGCATTCCAAACTTCATCCCCTTCCGATGGAGAACCGCCTTGGCCCGATTAAAACCAGCCCTCTTCTTGGCCACCTCCGCACTCCAGATCCTGGTACGGATCTCCGTATTCTCCCACCTGCTGCTCCGTTCTTTCTTCGCCCATCTCAGGACGCACTCTCTGTCCATAAAGCGGTGGAACCTCACCACTACAGCCCTTGGCGGCGCGTTGGCTTTAGGCCTCCTTGCCAGGACTCAATGAGCCCCATCCAGCTCCAGGGGCCTCAGGAAAGATCCCGTGCCCATCAGCGTGTTTAGCATTGTAGCTACATATTCCCCAGCGTCGGACCCCTCCAATCCTTCAGGGAGACCCAGAATCCGAACCCAGATTCTTCATCCCCGACCTGTTCTCCAGGTCCCCAAACTTCTCCTGCCACGTCTTGTGTAGCTCCTCGTGCGCCTCCACCTTCACCGCCAGGCCCAAAATCTCGTCCTCGTTCTCTGAGGCCTCCTGCCGCACCTCTCGAATCGCCGCCCCTTGGACCTTCTGGGTCTCCACCAGCCTTTCGATCGACGCCTTCATTGGCGCCAGCATTTCTGCCCTCAGCTCCGCAAAGCAGTTTTTAAGGAACTCTTGCTGCTCCCACGACCACTGCTCCCATGCTGCTTGATCTCCACCCGCCGCCATCTTGCTTTTCCTCCCCTGCTCTCTTCGCTGCTCCAAAACCACTTTTTTGATTGCTCTACTCCTGGTCCACTCCATACAGTGCTGGGGGAACCTTACTATCACCCTCCCACACTGGGAACCGGTGTACAAGTGCCGCTGGAGCTCCTCAAAAGGGCCCAAAAGTCCGTTCTTGGCGGGAGCTGCTGAACGTGCGACTTACCTAGGCATAGCCGCAACCGGAAGTCTGGGCTCCAGTTGCTTATGTGTCAAAGGCCATGATGCCTACTGAACAGAGGTACGCCAAAATAGAAAAAGGGTGCCTGGGCCTCCTGACCGGCAGTGTTCAGTTCCATGACTACGTCTACGGTCTACCTGCATTCACAGTGGAGACTGACCACAGACCCTTGGTCCATATCATTCATAAGGACTTGAATGACATGACGCCCAGGCTTCAGCACATTCTCCTTCGACTCCGAAGGTACGATTTTGAGTTAGTATACACACCAGGCAAGGAGCTGATAATTGCGGATGCCCTGTCCCGCTCCATCACCTCGCCCAGAGAACACAACCAATCACCAGGCAGAACACCAGAAGGTGGTCTCCCACTATAAAACACACGAGGCATCAACACTCTGCCTCTTTCTACTGGTGACAACAGTAGTGACAGTCAGGGTGTATATATCAGTTAGCACCTTCTACACGTGGCTCAGAGCTAGTCTGGTCTAGTTAGTTATAGTAAGCACGCTTAGATTAGTAGAGTGTCAAACCCACAGCGAACTGTGTGCACTGCTTAACAAGTTCAATAAAGCGTATTGAACTAACATCAAAGTTTGGAGTCTACTTTTCAAGTACAACTGCATCCAGTTGCAGTCCGTGTTACCACGGTGATTAACATGACAGTTCCGATGCCAAAATCGTGACAAGTGCCAATTTGACGCCAAATTGCAATACTCCAGCCCCTCCACAGCGGCGCCAATGCATTCCTGAATGCATGTACAGTAGACACCGTTTGCATATCATTTGCCCACCCGACCCAGTATTCTACGGGGCTTCGTCGATTCTCCACCTCCAATGTGCCGAGTTCCCGACGACGCGGTTCACTTGTGCTTTTAAAAATCGTGAAACTGGCGTGGTGGCTGCTGAGTGAGAGAGAGGGGATACGGAAAGTGTCCAACATCGTCATAGTTTGCTGACAGTTGTGCCATTGGCCGAGGGTCTTCAGCCAGGGCCCGGGGGAGTAGTGTGGGGTGGCCTCTGGCCCCAGCTCACCCATCAGCTGTGTGGGCACTCTCCAGCACAACCAGTGCCATTCTCTTGGCTGAGATGGTTTGTGTGGGGAGTCTAATTTGTATGTGCTGCTGCCTCCTGAGTGCCGATCATGGACCGAGCATGTCCTGCACCGTTTTTCATTGGAATAGATTGTTTACCACGCGACCTTGGTGCTAGCCCCTCAATGGTAGCAGAATTGCTCTATATGCGACGCCGGTTTTTCTGTCATAAAAGTCAACGGATTCTGCGTTGGCGTCAACTCAGAAACGGAGACTCCCCCCCCCCCACCATTGAGTCTATTGACAATTTCAAAACAGATTAGCAGTTTTGAATAAGGCAAGGGTATTATGGGTTAAAGCAGTGTTCTTCAAACTTTTTTTCCGGGGACCCATTTTTACGAACCGGCCAACCTTCGGGACCCAACTCGGTCGACCTTCGCGACCCACGCCGTCCGACCATCGCGACCCACGCCGGCCGACCAACGCGACCCACGCCGGGCTACCTGCGCAACCCACCATTTTCTTTTACCTTGTTTGCTGCTGACAAAAATGGAGGAAATGGTTTTGGGTCCCATTGGCCCTCGTACACGCCCCTCCAATGGAACCTGTTGGATGAAGGTGAAGCCTTCCGGTGTCGGAAAGTATGGAGTCTCCATCTGTCCAAAGTCCTGCATTTTGATCCTGTAAGATTTTATCAAATAAACCCGCCCGAACTTGTAAAAAAAAAAAATGAATAAAATAAATGAGAGAAATAAAAATTAAATGAATAAAATAAATGAATAAAATGAATAAACCCCCCCCCCCCCCCCACCGAACTTGTAAAACAAAAGCTGCGATCGTTTAAAAAAAAAGCGGCCGCACTGTGCATGCGTGCCCGATCATCGGAGCGCATGCGCAGTGCGGCCGCAATTTTTTACATGATTGTGGCCATTTTGAAAGCCGCTTGCAGCCGGCGTCATTAACGGCCGGCTGCTGCGGCTGTTGTGCGCAGAATTGCGCGATCGGAAGCGCCGTGACGGACGGTTCCGCGACCCTCCCGACATCCGCCCACGACCCACCCGTGGGTCATGCCCCCGAGTTTGACAATGCCTGGGTTAAAGGATCAAGGAGAGTGGATGAAGTTAAGATACAGATCAGCCATGATACAACTGAATGGTAAAACAGGCTTGAAGATTTAATTGACGGCTCTTGTTTCTATGCTCTAAGCAAAGGTCAGTTGCTGCTGAGTCTATGCCGAAGTATAACATTTTCAACAATGACCTTCACAAATGGCAGCTGATGAAATCTCAACTTCAGTATAAATCTTTGAAATGTAGAATGGCCTCATGTGCTCATAAATCCTGATCAAGTTTCCAAAGAACAATATCTGTAGTTGAAATAATGTTTGGAATGAGGAAATAGAATTAGGATGGATGGTCGTAAATGGTTCAAGGGTTATTAATAATCAGATGCAAAATAAATCATAAACATCGTTAACACAAAATAAAATAAAATATACGTGAACAAGGAGCATGAGTAAGTTATTCAGCCCGCTGGGCCAGCTCCGCTATTTAATGAGATCATGGCTCATCTGACATTAAACTCAAATCTGCACTCCGCCTATCCTTGACCTGTCACCCTTTGCTTGCCAAATATCTGTCCACCTCTGCCTTAAAAAATTCAAAGACTTGGCATCCACAACCTTTTCAGGATGAGTGTTCCAAAGACTCACGACCCACTGAGAGAAAACATTTCTGTTTGAAATGGCGATCCTTTATTTTTACACAGCGACCCCTCCCCTCCAACAGGAGCAAGCATTCTTGCCCCATCCGCTCTGAGAAGACCCCTCAGGATCTTATATGCTTCAATCAAATCACCTCTTACTCTTCTAATCTCCAGTGGGTACAAGCCTAGCCTGGTTGTGCTGGAGAGTGCCCAGACAGCTGATGGGTTGGCTGGGGCCAGAGGACACCCAGGGGGGACACCTATATGATCCATGGCACTAAGTTCACAGTGGGCTGTTAGTGGCATGCACAGCTGCATGGCTGCCTAATGATTCCTCAAAAGACAACCCACCCATTCCAAGTATTAGTTTGGTAAACCTTCTCTGAACTGCTTCCAATTGTGGTGGCGTGGTCCCTTTAGGGGGCGATCGGACCGTGTGACCCACTCGGAGCTGAATACACTGGAGCACTCGAATCCTGGCCAATGGGAAGAAAGCACAGGGCCTGTGGAGCAGAGGCCCTGGAGTGTGAACCCTGGAGTCAACGAGTAAAAACTTGTATTTCAGCTGCTGTTCCTGTACATACTTTAATCTCATTGTTTGTTCCAAAAACACACTTTGTGATTTAAGCAGCCTCCTCGTTGATACCTTGTGCTTTTACATTGGTGACATTGGTGACGAGAGTAATTCGGACAATGATCATGAGCTTCAAAACTTTGGGGTGGGAAGGGGGTTACCACTGGAAATGTTCAGAAAAGGAAAGAGAAGTGGGGCGCGATTTACCGACCGTGTCCCACCAGAATCAGAACAGTACGCGGCTGGTAGATTCCTCGAGAGGCGTCGGGTGGGATTCTCCGTATTTGACGCCGGAATCAGGAAACGCAATTTGTCAGAGGAGCGATTCCAATGGCAAAATCGTGGCTGGAGTATGTTTCACACCAAATCCCAATTCTCCGTCACCTCGTCAGTGGTATCAATGCGTTCCAGAATGCACGTACAGTAAACACCGTTGGCATACCATTAGCGGGCCCAACCTGATATTCTCTGGGGCCGCCGCGATTCTCTTCCTCCGCCAGGGCGAATTCTCGACGGCGTGGTTCACATTAAAAACCGTGAAACCGGTGGCATGGCTGATGAAGCAGAGAGAGGAGGTAGGACACAGAGAGGTGTGACCATGGGCTACCGGGCTGGACATTATCTGGGCTGGCTGGGGTGGGAAGGGCCCTGACAGGGCCAGGGGTGGGTGGTGACAGGGGAATGGCCTGTGTGGCTGTGGGCGTGGGGTGGTGTCCAGGCACAGACCACCATTCCCATGGCCTGGACCACACTGACCAGTCTCCTTTGCATCTGGTTCTGCAGAGTGACACCGGCCGTATGGGTGCCCGCACCCCACCAAACCCGCACCCCAGCCTCCACTCTCCCACCCCACCATCCCTGCACCCCAGCTGCCACCCAATCACCCCCCGCACTGCACCCTCCACCCCCACCTCACCGCACCCTCCACCCCCACCACCCCCACACTACACCCTTCTCCATATCCCCCATACCGGCCACCACTTGCGGGTAGGGCATCAGGTGGCCAACACAGGGCAATGTCCACTGTAGCCCCTAGGGGGCACTGGGTGGGTGCCGCGGAGTGCACTTCTGGCAAGGGCAGTGCCAGCCGATGATACTCCAGGCAGCAGGGACGGGCGCCAGAGCCAGAGGCCACTCCCAGCTGGGGGTCTGGCTCCTGGGTGACAGGGGTTATCCACTGCGGGCATGGCTGATGACACCTATCCGAAGACCACAGACTGATGCGGAGACCCGCTACAATGGCTAGGGTGCGTCATCGAATGGTGCTTCAGCATCCTGAAGATGCAGTTCAGGTGACTGGACCACTCCGGAGGGGCCCTCCAGTACGATGCTGCGTCCTCCACAACATCGCACAGCAGAGGGGCGACGTGCTGGAGGAGGAGGAACGCCAGGCCTCGTGAGGGGTGCGGGGAGGGCGATGATGGACAGGACATGGGGCATGGGAGGCCACACAACATGTGCACCTGGGCCAACACACACAGAACGCTCTGATCGCCTCCAGGTTCACTGACGGAGGGGTGGGGGGGGAGGAACTGGCCAGGGTTACGGACATCGCATCCCACCCCCACACTAGCTCACAACCCCAACCCCCACCACCCTCCTGGCTGCAACCCCCTAACTCCCATGATACATACCTACCGCATTACGGGGGTATAGGCTCTGGGTTGACAGTAACAAGGGGTCTGGTCCACTGGATGGAGGATGATGACAACCCACTCTGTGATGAGCTCTGGTGCTCCGCATCGTTTGACAACATCTGACTCCTGCTCATGGTAGCACGTCCACCGTCCACCTGGGTGATCGCTGCGTGCAAGCTCACCATTCCATCCCACAATCCCATTGAATCCCTGGGTGCGGAGGTGGGGATGCTTGAGAGGGGGAGGAAGGGGAAGCATGAGGAGAGAAGGGGGAGCACATCCCGCCCACAATACCTGTCCATTCCCCATCCTCCGCACGCCATCTCTGGCCAGCCCAGATCAGCCCACCCCTCACACCCATCTGACAGAGCACCGAGTCAGGTTATAACAGTGTGAACAGGTGTTTATGTGAACAAATATATACATATATGTGCCCTAGCCCCTATCACTAAACTGTGCCCTGACCCTTGACAACTTAACTGGTGTCCAGCTTTCTGGCCTTACGGGCCCTAATGCTCCGTCTAGGTGGATTCCCAGACGGTGGAGTGGAGGCGGCCTGCTGCGATTCCCGCACTGTGACTCTGGGTCCCCTTTGGCGGCCGTCTTCTGGGGCCTCTGGGCTTGGTTGGACCCTGCTGCTGCTCAGGTGTTCCAAGTGCTGTGGTGCCACCCTGTTCTGCCCGCTGCCCACCAGATGCACCAGAGATAGGACTGAGGGAGTCCGAGGTGCTACGGTGTTCCGGCAACTCCACTGCGGGGGTCGCCGGCATGGGCCCCATCACCTCCCCTTTCCTCGGGGTGCCCGATGTCCCTCAAGCTACACCATGGGACGGAGGTGTGAGGGGAGCTATCCTCCGAGGCCCCCCACCCCCCCCCCCCCCCCGCAACCTGGCAGACCCTGCCTCTCCTCTCGGCCAGGATCTGCATGCTATGGCTATGGTGCACAAGGAGTGGACCACCTCCACCGGGGCTTGCGGCAGATCATGCTGAGACTGTGCCACCAACCTCTGGGTCTGTGCCACATCAGATAGTTACTGCGCCCTCTCCCTCTAGGCCACCTCGCTCCGTGTCTGCGCCAAGTTGGCCAGTGCCTGGGGATAGCCACTGAAGCTCTCAACCATGGCCTGCTGTGACTGGATCATGCTCAAGAGCGCTTCTGCAATGCCCAGGTGGCTTTGGCACATCGCTGCCTGTGAGGGGGCAACCCTGTCCTGGGCTACAGCCTGGATGATGGCCACCGCTGGTACAGATTGCCCCATGCCTTGGGCATGCTGATCCTTAGTGTCATGTGAGAGTACCTTTAAGAAATGGGTGTTTATAAATGGGGGGGTATATAAATATCTGTAGTGAGAGTACCTTTAAGACATGGGTGTTTACTACAGCAGTGATGTCAGAGAATTGGGTGGAGCTGGGCTGCCTGTCAGCTTTTTACTTTTGTTTTAGGCTGTTTGCTGCAGGGTGTGTTTTAGTTTCATTTTCAGTGCTGGAGCTGAAGCCAGACAGAGCAGGTGTACTGTTGATCTCTCTGCCATAAAAAGACTATCTCTTGATTATTTGGTGAATTCAGAATTATAAATGTTCTCAGTAGTGAATGGAAACCTAATGTGCTTCTGTTGAAAGGTGTTTCTTCTGTCTTCTGGATGTTGTTTGGGAAGTTATTAAGGATTACATGGAGTTGTATTCTTTGGGGGTTGTATTGGAATTGATGGTTGCTACGATGTTCACTGTATGTTTCAAAAAGGTTAACTTGAATTCATAGAATAAACATTGTTTTGCTTTAAAAAATACTTTTCCATTTCCGCTGTACCACACCTGTAGAGTGGGCCGTGCGCTCCCCATACCACAATCTATTAAAAGTTGTGGGTCAGGTGAACTCCATGATACACGTTGGGGTTCTCTAAACCTTGGCCCATAACAAATTGGGGGCTCGTCCAGGATAAAAGTCTATCTATTGGATTGGCTCAGTGAACGGACAAACAGTGAGGGGTGAGCATATTATGGTTGGTTTCCAGGTGTGGCATTCTACTTTAAGTAGGGAGTGTGTTGTGGACAATGGCTCTTTCAGAGGCTCAGCAGTTTTTAGGGGTGGAAACGGTCACACGCAGTACCTTGCGGACAGAGACTAAAAGCAGACAGTTCAATTTGGCAAAAACATTGCAGTTAACATTACCTGACAAAATGCGAAAAGATAAGGTAATTATGCCAGTGGCTAAGCATTTAAAATTGCCTGAGATACAGTTTGACTCATTGGAAATGGCAAAAATTCAGTTGCAAATTAAACAAATGGAACATGAGAAAGAATTAAAGCAGCTTGAATACGAAAGAGATAGAGAAGAAAAAGAAAGAGAGAGAGAGAGAGATACAGATCAGGGAAAAAGATAAAGTGAGAGAGTTTGAACTTCAGAAAATGGCCAGGAAGCATGATAGTCAGTTAAAATTGGCAGACGTAAAGGGAAACGTGCAGTTGGATGATAGTGATGAGGATGGTGAGAAAGAGCGTCAAAGTCGAAGGTTTGGTGGGAATCTATTTAAATATGTCCAAGCATTGCCAGGGTTTGACAAGAAGGAGGTAGAAGCCTTTTTCATTTCATTTCAGAAGGTGGCTAGACAAATGAAATGGCCACAGGATATGTGGGTATTACTGATTCAAACAAAGTTGATAGGTAGGGTAGTAAAGTGTTTGCATCACTACCGGAGGAGAAATCTGGGACGTATGAGGTGGTGAAAGAATCCATCTTAGGTGCATATGAACTAGTGCCTGAAGCGTTCAAATTTAAAGTAAGAATTTGGTCAAACATACATGGAGTTTGAAAGGCTCAAACAGAATAATTTTGATAGGGGATAAGGCCTTTGAAAATAGACCAAACGTATGAAGCTCTCAGAGAAATTATACTTTTGGAGGAGTTTAAAAATTCAATTCCTGATGTAGTGAGAACATAGTGGAAGAGCAGAGGGTTAAAACTGCAAGGTTTGCAGCAGAAATGGCAGATAATTATGAATTAGTTCATATATCAAAGTTTGGTTTCCGACATCAGTTTCTGCCTGTGAGTAATGGAAACTGGGGATATGAGAAATGCTCAAGTGGTAAAGGTAACAGTGATCTGATGGGAGCTAATAAGGAGAGTGTACCTCAGATTAAAAAAGAAATCCAGGAGGGTGGAAAGGAAATGAAAATTTTCAAATGTTTTCACTGTAATAAACTAGGCCATGTAAAGTCACAGTGTTGGTGGTTGAAGAAAAGCACTGGGAAGGCTGATGTGGTAAAACAGGATAAGACATTGGGGTTTGTTAAAGTGGGAAAGGAAAGCCCAAGTGAAGCGAAAGAGGCGCAAAAGATTGTACAGCCTGATCAAGAGGTGATTGATAAGAAGGTGCCAGATGTCTTTAAAGAATTTACTTGTGTGGGTAAAGTTTACTCATGTGTATCAGGAGGAGCAGGTAAAGAAGTCACAATTTTAAGAGATACGGGAGCTAGTCAATCTTTAATTGGAAGAGATGAGGAGTTATGTAGTTTGGGAAGAATGTTGCCAGAAAAGGTGGTAATATGTGGAATTCAGAGTGAGAGGAGTAGTGTTCAATTATATAAGGTAAGGTTGGAAAATCCAGGGAAGAGTGGTGAAGTGGCAGTAGGAGTAATAGAAAAACTATCTTGTCCAGCAATACAGTTTATCATGGGTAATGATATAGCTGGATCGCAGGTGGGAGTGATGCCTATTGTGGTTGATAAGCCAGTGGAAAGCCAGACAACTGAAGTGTTGAAGGACAAATATCGTGGGATTTTTCCGGATTGTGTAGTAACAAGGTCGCAAAGTCACAGGTTAAAACAAGAGGCAAAATCAAAGAGTGAAGATGAAGTGGAAGTGCAATTATCAGAAACAATTTTTGAGCAGATGGTTGAAAAAGAACAAGAACAGGTGGAGGATGAAGCGGATATTTTTAGTTCAGGAAAATTGGCAGAGTTACAACAGAAAGACATAGAAATAAAACGGATGTATCAGAAAGCATACACGGAAGAGGAATCTGAGGGTATACCAGAGTGTTATTACCGTAAAATTGATGTCTTGATGAGAAAATGGAGACCTTTATATATGCAGGTGGATGAAAAGTGGGCAGAAGTTCATCAAGTAGTATTGCCGGTAGCATATAGAAAGGAGGTGTTGCGAGTTGCACATGAGGTACCAGTGGGAGGTCATTTGGAAATAAGGAAAACTCAAGCTAAAATACAAAAACATTTTTATTGGCCTGGACTACATAAAGATGTAGTTAAATTTCTCGTAAAGTGACAGGGAAACCTCAAGCAGTGATAAAACCAGCGCCCTTAATAGCCATTCCAGCATTTGACGAACCTTTTACAAGGGTCCTATTTGATTGCGTAGGACGGCTTCCTAAAACGAAAAGTGGGAATCAATATCTTTTGACGATAATGGGTGTGTCTACTAGGTTTCCAGAGGCCATTCCAGTACATAATATTGCAGCTAAAAAGTGTGTAGGACTTACTTAAATTCTTTACTACCCACAGAAATACAATCGGATCAAGGATCAAATTTTCCCTCAAGGTTATTCAAAGAAGTTATGGATAGCTTAGGAATAAAACAATTTAAATCAACTGCGTACCATCCAGAATCGCAGGGAGCGTTAGAAAGGTGGCATCAGACATTAAAGACAATGTTGACTGCTTATTGTCAAGATTATCCAGAGGATTGGGATAAAGGAATTCCATTCATACTGTTTGCAATTAGGGATGCACCTAATGAGTCTACCAAATTTAGTCCTTTTGAACTAATTTTTGGTCATGAGGTAAGAGGACCACTTAAATTGATTATGGAAAAATTTGTGAGTGAGAAATCAGAACTTACATTATTGGATTATGAGTCAAATTTTAGGGAACGATTAAATAGAGCAGGTGAATTGACTAGACAACATTTAAAAGTTGCACAAAATGTGATGAAACAGGTAGCGGAGAAGAAATCCAAAGTTTGTAGTTTTGCCAGTGGAGATAAAGTTTTAGTGTTGGACCTTATCAGATTGAAAGGAAATTAAGTGAGGTGAATTATGTGGTAAAAACGCCGTATAGAAGGAAAACTCACCGAGTGTGTCATGTGAATATGCTTAAAAGGTACTTTGAAAGGGAAGGAGAGAAAAAGGAGGAGGTTTTAATGATTCTAACTCAAAGTGACGAACCAAATCCAGATGACTGTGAATTTGACATTCCTCAAATTAAATTGGAAAATGAGGATGTTCTTAACAATTGGGATAAATTGTTGAGTTACCTTCCAGAGGAAAAACAAACTCACCTGAAAGAGTTATTGATATAACAAAGGGCAAGTTTGTAGAGATAAATTGGGAAGTACTAAAATGGCTACATATGATGTAGATGTGGGAAAGGCTGTTCCAATCAAACAACATTCATATAGACTTCACCCTTCAAAATTGGCACAGGTTAACAAAGAGATTGAGAGTATGCTTAAAAATGGCATAATTGAAGAGGGTTGCAGCCAATGGAGCTCACCCATAGTGATGGTACCAAAACCAGACAGTACGCAACGGTTGTGTGTGGACTATAGAAAGGTTGATGCAGTTACAAGAACGGACTCTTATCCTATCCCACGTTTGGAGGATTGCATTGAGAAAGTGGGACAATCAGCTTTCATTTCCAAACTGGATTTACTTAAAGGTTACTGGCAGGTACCTTTATCTGAAAGGGCGAAGGAAATTTCAGCTTTTGTGACTCCAGATGGTATAATACCAATTCAAAGTTATGCCATTTGGCATGACGTACACACCAGCGACATTTCAACTGTTCACTAACAAAGTTGTTTCAGTGTTACCCAATGGTGCGGTATACTGGTAATTTTCAACGAGTCATGGAGAGAACATTTGAAACGTCTGATGAAGTTATTCGATCGACTTCAGGAGGTGGGTTTGGTGATAAAGCGAGCCAAAGGTGAATTTGGAAAAGCCCAAGTCACTTTCCTTGAGAAGTTTCCGATACCTTCAAGACGACGGGAAATAATGTGATTTCTTGGCAAGAGTGGATTTGTTCGAACATTTGTGCAAAGGTTTTGTACCGTGATTGCTCCACTGATGGACTTGCTGAAGAAATGTGAAAATTTCAGTGGGCAGCGAACTTTCAACAGGCATTTGACTGCCTGAAAGCTGTGATAACTAATGCTCCTGTGTTGGAGAATTACAAGGGACTCTGTGATTAGATTGAAATAAAATATCTGCCTTTAAAGAGAAATGCCGAGGCGTAGAGAAATGGATGGATCAGGCAGAGACCTTCTTGTTCAAAGAGACTGTCAATCAAGAGGGATTCCAGTTGGAGGAAGAAGAAAAAAAAAGAAATGGACTATATTATTATACCTGTTTGCATGTGTTGTTTTTTTGAAACAAAAACGTATATTTACTGTGTGCATTTCTTAAAGGATAGTGAAAAGGTGAAAAATGAAATCATCTTGAAGTTGATGGTTTATTTTTTGTCTTGGGGAGAGGTGTCATGTGAATGTACCTTTAAGAAATGGATGTGTATCTAAATATCTGTGGTGAGAGTACCTTTAGGAAATGGGTGTTTACTACTGCAGTGATGTCAGAGAGTGGGTGGATCTCCAGTGGGTGGGATTCCACCAGCACATCTCCTGTCCCACCAGGGGCGACAAAACTGCTACTCAAAAATCAAGGGCGCCTACCGTTCCATCCCCCGACCGCACTTTGGGAACTATACACAGTAATAAACAACTACGAAACAGAACACCCGGAGGCCTTGTTCATCGTGGCCGGAGACTTCAACAAGGCCAACCTCAAGAGTGTACTGCCAAATTACACCAGTACACCTCCTGTCCCACCAGGGGCGACAACACTCTTGACCACTGGCTACTCAAAAATCAAGGGCGCCTACCGTTCCATCCCCCGACCGCACTTTGGGAAATCAGACCATAAGACGGTGCTCCTTCTCCCGGCATACAAGCAGAAACTCAAGCGGGACAATCCAGCTAAGAAGGTTGTGCAGTGCTGGTCCGAGGAGACAGAAGAGCTCTTATGTGACTGCTTAGAGACAGTGGACTGGTCCAAATTTAAGAACTCAGCGACCAACTTAAATGAGTATGCCACCACCGTCACAGACTTCATCAGCAAATGTGTGGACGACTGCGTGCCAAAGAAAGCAGTACGTACGTTCCCCAACCGGAAACCATGGCTCAATCGCGAGATTGAGTCCCTACTGAAGGACAGATCTGAGGCGTTCAAGGCAGACGACCCTGACCTATACAAGAAATCCAGGTACGACCTCCGCAAAGCCATCCGGAATGCCAAGAGAGAATATCAAACCAAGCTAGAGTCACAGACAGACTCTCGGCGGTTGTGGCAAGGACTAAACAACATAACGGGCTACAAAGCGAAGCTGAACAGTATCTCCGGCAGCAGCGCACCCCTCCCCAATGAACTCAATGCATTCTATGCTTGGTTCGAGCAGGTAACCAACAATCCGCTGGCGAGTGCCCCAGCAGCCCATAATTCACCCATACCCACCATCACAGCTTCCGAAGTCAGATTGGCCTTCCTGAAAGTGAACCCTGGAAAGGCGACGGGCCCAGACGGGATCCCTGGTCGTGCACTCAGAGCCTGCACGGACCAGCTGCCAGAGGTATTCACGGACATCTTTAACCTGTCCCTACTCCACTCCGAGGTCCCCACCTGCTTCAAGAAGACCACCAACATACCGGTACCAAAGAAGAACCAGGCAACGTGCCTCAATCACTACCGACCAGTGGCCCTGACTTCAGTCGTAATGAAGTGCTTCGAGAGGTTGATCATGAAGCGCATCACCTCCATACTCCCAGAATGCCTTGATCCACTGCAATTCGCACACCGCTGCAACCGGTCTACATCAGACACCTGGCCCTACACTCATCCCTAGAGCATCTCGAAAACAAGGACTCCTACATTAGACTCCTATTTATTGACTACAGCTCCGCCTTCAACACCATAATCCCAGCCAAGCTCATATCAAAGCTCCAAAACCTAGGACTTGGCTCCCCACTTTGCAACTGGATCCTCGATTTTCTGACCAACAGACCACAATCAGTAAGAATGAACAACGACACCTCCTCCACAATAGTCCTCAACACCGGCGCCCCACAAGGCTGCGTACTTAGCCCCCTACTCTACTCCCTGAACACACACGACTGCGTGGCAAAACTTGGTTCCAACTCCATCTACAAGCTTGCTGACGATACGACCATAGTGGGCCGGATCTCGAATAACGATGAGTCCGAATACAGGAGGGAGATAGAGAACCTAGTGGAGTGGTGTAGCGACAACAATCTCTCCCTCAATGCCAGCAAAACTAAAGAGCTGGTAATTAACTTCAGGAAGCAAAGTACTGTACACACCCCTGTCAGCACCAACGGGGCCGAGGTGGAGATGGTTAGCAGTTTCAGATTCCTAGGGGTGCACATCTCCAAAAATCTGTCCTGGTCCACCCACATCGACGCTACCACCAAGAAAGCACAACAGCGCCTATACCTCCTCAGGAAACTAAGGAAATTTGGCATGTCCACATTGACTCTTACCAACTTTTACAGATGCACCATAGAAAGCATCCTATCAGGTTGCATCACAGCCTGGTATGGCAACTGCTCGGCTCAGGACCGCAAGAAACTTCAGAGAGTCGTGAACACCGCCCAGTCCATCACACGAACCTGCCTCCCATCCATTGACTCCATCTACACCTCCCGCGGCCTGGGGAAAGTGGGCAGTATAATCAAAGATCCCTCCCACCCGGCTTACTCACTCTTCCAACTTCTTCCATCAGGCAGGAGATACAGAAGTCTGAGACCAGGCACGAATAGACTCAAAAACAGCTTCTTCCCCACTGTCACCAGACTCCTAAATGACCCTCTTCTGGACTGACTTCATTAACACTACACCCTGTATGCTTCATCCGATGCCAGTGCTTATGTAGTTACATTGTATATGTTGTGTTGCCCTATTATGTATTTTCTTTTATTCCCTTTTCTTCTCATGTACTTAATGATCTGTTGAGCTGCTCGCAGAAAAATACTTTTCACTGTACCTCGGTACACGAGACAATAAACAAATCCAATCCAATCCAATCCAATCCAATCTGGGCTGCCTGTCAGCTTTTTACTTTCATTTTAGGCTGTTTGCTGTAGTGTGTGTTTTAGTTTTGTTTTCAGTGTTGGAGGTGAAACTAGAAAGAGCAGGTGTACCGCTGATCTCTCTGCCATGAAATGACAATCCCTTGATCATTTGGTGAATTCAGAATTATAAATGTTCTCAGTAGTGAATGGAAACCTAATGTGCTTCTGTTGAAAGGTGTGTCTTCTGTCTTCTGGATGTTGTTTGGGAAGTTATTAAGGATTACATAGAGTTGTATTCTTTGGGGGTTGTATTGGAATTGATGGTTGCTACGATGTTCACTATATGTTTCAAAAAGGTTAACTTGAGGTCATAGAATAAACATTGTTTTGCTTTAAAAATTACTTTTCCATTTCCGCTGTACCACACCTGTAGAGTGGGCCGTGTGCTACCCATACCACAATCTATTAAAAGTTGTGGGTCAGGTGAACTCCATGATACACTTTGGTGTTCTCTAAACCCTGGTCCATAACATTAGCAAAAACGCTCGAGCTCCGGGGTGTCCTGGGTTTCAGGCACAGGCATCAACTCCGTGTCGATGTCGTCATTGCTGCTCGGCTCCTGGAGCGGTTGTGGTTGTGGCTGGGGGCCGAGGGACACCAGATCTATCCCATCACCAGCACCACTTGCCAGACACAAGAAAAGACATATGATTAGACCACGGGCCGGTAGGGAGTGGGGTGGGGGTGGGGCTGGTGTTGGGGGGGTTTGACACACATGTTACGGAGAACCGCAACTAAGTGGGGCCTCACTTCCTCGCCCGTGGCTGGTCTCCACACCGACGGCTTCCCTTTCCTCGGGCCTGCCGGCCACATCCAGGGCCCGCTGCTCTCCTGCGGTGAGAGGCCACAGGTCTGGAAGTCACCTTCCTTTTTCTCTCGCTCCTGGCAGTTATGAGCGGCCTTCTCCTGGGGGAAGGAAACATAAAATGCAGTGTTAGACAGTCTGACACATGAAGCTTAGGGGTGGATAACTGCTGACTTTTGTGGCCTGGGCACCCCGGCCATGGTGGCTGGCATTTGGTATAGGGTGGGGGTTCAGATAGGTGGGGGGGGGGCTTACAAGTGTGTGGTATGGGGTAGGTGCCAGGGGCACACCCTGGCAGCCCTGAGGAGGTTGTGTAGTTTCTTCCTGCACTGCAGGCTTATCTGGACATTGTTGCTGACGGTGCTGACCGCCTCTGCCACCTGTGCCTAGGCACGGCGGCGGCTGGCAGCCTCCTACCAGTGCAGAGTGGCCTGCCTCTCCACCCCGGTGTCAAGAGGGTCTCAAGCTCGGTGTCCGTAAAACTTGGGGCCACATGTCTTGTGCCATCTTGTAGGCTGGGATGGTGTTTGTGCCGGGAGTGAAGTTTATATGTACGGCTGCAGCTTGTCAGCCACCTGAGTGTCAATCACGAACCCGTTAAACTCGCACCGTTTCTCATTGGAATCGATTGTGTTCCACGTGGTGCCAGTGCTAGCCCCTTAACAGTCTCTGAATGGGTCCAGGTACAGTGCCAGTTTTGCTGTCACGGAAGTCCACAAATCCTGCCCTGGCGTCAATCCTTACTCTCAGGAACGGAAAATTCAATCGCTCTTCCCAGTTTCCTGACGGTTATTATGCCGCGGGTGATCTAATGAGATCTCACGATCTGGATACCGGCCTACCGGCCATTGTGAGTTCACTTCACTATCCCTTCGCCAGGTCGAACCTGCTCCCGGGAATGACTGGCCTCGCCAAGGAGACCCCAGCCATCCGCCGTTTAAAACTGGTCCCCACAAACGGGGGCCAGGCGGAGCGGCATTTGGCGGGTCTCCCAGGTGATTGGAGGCTCCCGGATGATTGGTATCCGGGCAGGGAGGCCCCTGGCACTGCTTTTGCCAGCCAGACACATTGGCACTGGCAGCCTGGCAGTACCATCTTGGCACCCTGTGAGTGCCACCCAGGTGCCAAAGCGTCCAGTTGGCATTTTCCTGTGCTCGGGATCAGGTCCGGGGGTGCCCTACCCGTTTGAGGAGGGGTGCAGGGGCTTGAGGACACCCAACAGGCGCGTTGGGGCGTTGGGGGTTCCAGTGCCACATCAGTGAGTTGAGAGATCGGGAATTGTTCCTGCACTGGTGAGCAGAGCTCCTCAGTGCAGGAAGTGCAACTGAGTGCAGCCTTGGTGGGACGTTCCCGCTGAGGCCTGAAACAAAACCCAGACTGCCGTTAGATAGCGGGATCATTCCCGGCGCTCATTAATCCTGCCCAGACGGACTCTGGGGTTTTTTCTATTAGATTGCGCTCGCAGTCTCTACAGTAACAGTGAGTGAAAAACAATGCCACTACGAGAATAACTCCATTCTTTTGACCAAGGGACTGAAGACTGAGACATTGAGAGGCTTTGATATTTTTTCACTGACAGTGAGATTACCGGGGAAGACAAACAAACATCTTGTGATCGTATGCGGACGCCAGACTTATAACCTCATTCGAAATTTAACATTCTCACAGACCCTAGATAGCAAGTCGTTTGATCAATTAGTCACATTAATAAAAGATAATTATAGCCCTGGACCCTCCATCATAATGCAACGGTATATATTTAATTTGGCCAACAGGGACTTGGTGAGACATCTGCATTTGTAGCCAGGCTTCGTCAAATGACATAGTTTATTAAATTGGTTCTTCATTAAGTGGCATCGAATCATAGACCCTACAGTGCAGAAGGAGGCCACTCGGCCCATCTAATCTGCATCGATCTTCTGAAAGAACAGCTCATCTAGGCCCAATGCCCCTACCCTATCCCCGTAACCCTAACTAACTTGCACATCCCTGGACACTAAGGGGCAATTTATCATGGTCAATCCCCCTAACCTGCACACCTTTGGACTGTGGAGGAAACCGGAGCACCTGGAAGAAACCCGCACAGACATAGGAATAATGTGCAAACTCCGCACAGTCACCCAAGGCCGGAATTGAACCCAGGTCCCTGCCGCTGGGAGGCAGCAGTGCTAACCATTCTGCCATCATGTCGTCCTCTTAAATTGTAGAATGTGGACATGTTGTGTGATCGCCTGGTTTGTGGCATAAACAACCTCGATATCCAAATAAAATTATTGGCCGAAACAAAGATATCCCTGGATAAAGTGATAAAAGATAGCTCAAACCACTGAATGTGCCGGAAAGGGCCTTCGGAGCTACAGTTCATGCAGGCAGGCGAGGTGAATCAACTTTGGAGCAGAACGGCTGCTAGACGAGGACCCCGGTGGCTGGCACAGTGGAGGCTGAAATGCGATCCCTGGATCATGGCAGAAGCAAAGAAGAAAAATGGGCCAACAGCCCAGGATGTTTGATGAGTGTTACAAGTGTGGGGGAGACCACCCTCAAGATATGTGCTATTGCAAAGATTGTGTTTGCATCAATTGCAACAGGAAGGAGACAGGGCACGCCTAGTTTAAAAAAACACACCTTGACTCCAATGCATGAAGTAGAGAAACATCCTGAGGAAGAATTTGAGATTTATCAGTGAAACACGGTTAAAGTGAGTGATGTGTTAAGTAAGTTGGTTCAACGTTGACTGCAACTGGATGCAGTGAAACTAGAAACAGGCTTCTAACACAGGAAATGGTCCAACACTGTTTTATTGAACTTCCTGATTGCTGTACATAATCTGCTGTGAGTTGACACTCTATCAATCTAACTGTTAACCTCCTACTGGCTTGACCAGACTAACTCTCTACCTCATGGTGATAGTGCTCACTGGCTTGTGCACTCTCACTATCTCAGTAGCTGTGTCCTGTAGAGAGAGGGAGAGTCTTAATGCCCTGTGTGCTTTATAGTGGTGGTGTCCTGTCTGGTGATTGGTTGTTATGTGTCGTTCATTGTGTTCATTGGTTATCCTGTGTGTCAATCACTGCCTGTCTGCATCTCACTATATACATGAGTGGATATTATGACATCTCCCCTTTTTGAAGTAAATTTTGGAATGTGGCGATATATAAACAGGCATGATTATATACAAGTGGTGAGTGAATGAACATATGTACATGGGACGGTGTCTATCGTGCAGATACAGAACAAACTGAACAAAATTTACAATATTTAAGTCGATGGATTCAGTCTTTGTGGCGGGCGACAAATTCTTGTCGATCGCCTCAGAGGTGGAGGGGGGGGATGTCGGCACTTGGACAGGCGGGATTGCTGCCATGTCGGTGGCCTCATGGAAAGGTGGGATCGCTGCCAGATCGGTGGCCTCGTGTTGTGAGATGTCCGGAGGAGGTATGATGACATGCAGGGAAGTGCGGCCAGGCAGTGGGCAGGGAACTTTTCGTAGCACCTCCTGTTGCGCCGTAGAATGGAGCCATCAGCCATTTGCACAACGAAGGACCTGGGGGCAGCCTGCCTGACAACAATACCTGGGGTTGACCAGCCTCCCTCAGGCAACTGGACGTGAACAACATCGTCTGGAGCCAGCGCAGGTTGATCCTTGGCATGAGCATCATCCGTGATCTTCTGCTGGTCCCTGGATCGCTGCACTTTCTGCAGCACTGTGAGGTGGTCAACGTCTGGAACATGGATGGCTGGAAGAGTCATCCTCAGGTTGCGGTTCATGAGCAGCTGCGCCGGGGACAAATCAGTCGACAGAGGGGTTGCCCTGTATGCCAACAGCGCCAGGTTGAAGTCCGAGGCTGAGTCTGCAGCCTTGCACAGCAACCGCTTGACAATATGGACCCCTTTTTCGGCCTTCCCGTTTGATTGCGGGTAATGGGGACTGGATGTGATGTGACTGAAGTGGTAGGATCGTGCAAAGTCGGACCACTCTTGGCTGTAGAAACATGGGCCGTTGTCACTCATTACTGTGAGTGGTATGCCGTGCCTGGCAAACGTTGCAGGCTTTAATCACTGACTTGGATGTGAGGTCCGACAGTTTCATCACTTCCGGGTAGCTGGAGAAGTAGTCGACCAAGAGCATCTAATCACGCCAATTTGCGTGAAAGAGGTCCATCCCCACCTTGGACCACGGAGAAGTCACGATCTCGTGCTGTTGCAGTGTTTCCTTGGGCTGAGCTGGTTGAAACTTCTGGCATGTTGTGCAGTTGAGGACCGTGTTGGCAATGTCCTGGCTGATGCCAGGCCAGTAGACTGCCTGCCGAGCTCTGCAACAACATATTTCGACCCGAAGGTGACCCTCATGGATCTGTCTGAGCACCATGGCTTGCATGCTTTGGTGAATGACGATTCTATCTAGTTTAAGAAGGATCCCCTCGACAACCATTAACTCGTCCTTCATGTTGAAGAACTAAGGGCACTGCCCCTTTTGCCAGCCATGGGCAAGGTGTTGCATCACACGCTGCAGTAGAAGATCTTTGGAAGTTTCTTCACGTATCTGGACAACTCGTTCATCAGTGGCTGGGAGGTTGCTGGCACGCAACTGTACCTGTGCCTCGATGTGGCGAATTAAGTTGCCCAGTTCACAGGGAATGGTGATGGATCGGGATAGGGCATCCGCGATGATCAGCTCCTTGCCCGGTGCATAGACGAGTTTGAAGTCATATCGGCAGAGATGAAGAAGAATTCGCTGCAGCCGAGGTGTCATGTCATTTAAATCCTTCTGGATTATGTGGACTAGCGACCTGTGGTCTGTTTCCACCGTGAACTTCGGCAGACCGTATACGTAGTCATGAAACTTGACTATTCCTGTCAGGTGACCCAGACACTCCTTTTCGATATGGGCATACTGTTGTTCGGTCAGAGTCATGGCCCTGGAGGCATATGCCACTGGAGCCCAGGACGAGGAATCATTCGCTGGAGGAGCATCGCCCCAAGCCATCCTGGCTTGCGTCAGTGGATATCTTGGTATCCGTGGTTGGGTCAAAGAACGCCAATACTGGGGCTGTGGTGAGCTTCGCCTTCAGATCAAGCCACTCCGCTTGATGTGCGGGAAGCCACTGGAACACTGTCGACTTTTTAACGAGGTGCCGGAGGGCCGTGGTGTGGGATGCCATGGTGAGAATGAATTTTCCGAGAAAATGTACTATCCCGAGGAAGCGGAGGACCGCCTTTTTGTCCTCTGGTGTCTTCATGGCATTGATTGCCAGCACCTTGTCGGCGTCAGGTTGCACACCATGCTGTGAAATGTGATCACCTAAAAACTTGATAGCGGACCGCCCAAACGAGCATTTGGCCCTGTTGAGCTGGAGGCAATTTTCATGAATCCTCTGGAAAACCTGTTTGAGGCGAGCAATGTGATCCTCGGGCGTCATGGACCAAATGATCACGTTGTCCACATAGACTCGCACCCCCTCGATGCCCTCCATCATTTTCTCCATTATGCGATGAAATACTTCGGAAGCTGATATGATACCAAAAGGCATGCGGTGGTAGCAATACCTGCCGAACAGAGTGTTAAAAGTGCACAGCTTCCGACTGGACTCGTCCAGCTGAATTTGCCAGAAACCGTGGGAGGCGTCCAGCTTGGTAAAGAATTTGGCGTGAGCCATCACACAGGTCAATTCTTCAAGCTTCGGGACCGGGTAATGTTCTCGCATGATGTTGCGATTCAGGTCTTTGGGATCAATGCCAATGCGGAGTTCGCCAGAGGATTTCTTGACGCAGACCATGGAGCTGACCCAGTCTGTGGGTTCCATGACCTTTGAGAAGATGCCCTGGTCTTGGAGCTCTCGTAGCTGCGTTGTCAGATGATTCTTAAGAGGAGCCGGCACCCGGCGTGGTGCATGGATGACTGGGGTGGCATTCGGCTTGAGCAATATCTTGTAGCGATATGGGAGCATGCCCATCCCATCAAACACACTGTGGTATTGTGTGAGAATGTCATCCATCTCAGCCTGGAGATTCGCATTGGGCGAGGCCGCCGCCAGTGTCGAGGACATGGCATGAACTCGCTGTACCAGATTTAGGAGTTTGCATGCGCGAGCACCGAGCAGGGATGCCTTGTCAGGACGGACAATCTCGAATCTCTACGTCGCCTTGATTTCCTTGTGAGAGACACCTAGCTGACACGACCCACTGGCACCTATGGCATTACCATTGTAGTCAAGGAGCTGGCAGGCTGGTGGAAGAATGCTAGGTTGGTGTCAGATGCTGTCGAGGTCCAACTGTGATATGAGGTTCGCAGACGCACCAGTGTCCAATTTAAAATGGATGCGAGACTGGTTGACCGTGATGACGGCACACCCCTCGTCGTCAGGATCCACACTGAGGATCGAAAGGCGGTTGGCAGGCACGGTAGAGACCAACTCACGTTTGGTGATGATGCCCACCTGATATGGAGACACGAGGCAGTCAGCATCGGGGTCCATTGGGCTGTCGGGATCAGAAACCTGCATGCCTTGTTGTACGCAGCGGACACGTCTGCACTGCAGTCCAAATGGCCTCCATCTGCACTGCAGTAATTCTATCAACAGGCCTTCAAACACGTCAAGCTCACTTTACAATCGTCCAACTTACTAGTTCATGTTGGTCCAGACAAACAAATCATCTTAACATGCAAAACTTCGCCCTATGGGAACGGAGCCATAGAATGGAAGACGGCACCGATTGACCCATCACTTTCTCCTCCCAGACGTTAAGTAATGCAGAAAGAAGATTGCAGGTTGAGAAAGATGGCCTGGCAGCGACGTACAACGTCAAGAAGTTTAATCAATATGTGTTTGGTCGCCGTTATATCATCATAACCGGTCACAAACTGTTATTGAGTTTACTCTGCCAAGGTAAGCCCATTCCACCCATTGTTTCAGTTAGGGTGCAGCAGTGGGTTCTGATTTTGGCTGCCTATAGTTATGTTTTGCAGCATCGACTGAGGACTCAGATTTCCAACGCAGATGCTCTGAATCTACTTCCGTTCCCTCAGAGTGTGGCTTCGTCACCGGTGCCAAAGGAAATTGCTCTGGCTTTAAATTTCTTGGATACCTTGCCCATGTCAATGACTCACATCAGGAACAGGACTTAGAGGGACACTAAGTCCTATCAAACGTGAAGAGGATAGTTTCAGCTGGCTGGCACTATGAGAGCCCTGAGCATTTCAGACCCTACCAAGTGAGGAAAGGCAATCTCAATTATGAAGACGGAGTATTACTTTGGGGTTCCCGGGTGGTGGTCCAGCAAGTGAGCTGTTGTTGCAAGAACTTCATGGGCAGCATTCTGGTCAAACAAAAATGAAAACTTTGGCCAGGAGTGACATATGGTGGGCAGACATTCACAAGGCAACGGGATTCTGGTCCACCAGTGTGCCTGCTGCCAGTCACGGCAGACCCTGCTGCCTGCGGCTCAACGTCATCCCTGGGAATGGCCAGACCGCCCTTGGACAAGATTGTATATAGAGTTTGCCAGCCTTTTTCTAGGTAAGCTGTTAGGTGATTTGGACATTCTGAATTCTCCCTCTGTGTACCCGGACAGGCGCCGGGAGTGTGGCGACTAGGGGATTTTCACAGTAACTTCATTGCAGTGTTAATGTAAGCCTATGTAATAAAGATATTTTAAAAAATTAATCATTAATTAAATATTTTTAAAAATCAAGAGTATTGTGGAGTTGTGGGCTTCGAAACTCTGGGTATTGTGCCAAAAGAAAGATTTACATGGACGATACCAGATTGAGATGGTACAACGATCAGAAAAACTGGATTTGCTGAGCTCTTTTATTTCAAAATGGGAAGATTGAGAAGGGACCTGATAGAGGTTGATAAAATTACAAAGGGGTTGAATAGTGTGGATAGTGAGAAGATGGACTGAATTTTCTGTTTGAGAGATTATATTCTCCTGCCAGAAATAAATCACCTCTGATTTGCACTCGGGCCCACCCAGAAGCAATTCACTAACCCTTGCCATGCAATTTTATGCATAGTGGGCTTGCGAGATTTCCGTTGTGAATCCCGCTATTGGGCACCATGTTGAGCGACGGTCCAATAGCAAGGCCTGGCAGCTGGGCCCCATTCCTCCTGCAATGCAATTCTACCTCCCCCACAGTACACTGGTGACCCGAACACCCCCATGATCCCCGACCAGAGGCTCCCATGACAGAGATCCCCACCAAAGACCCCCATAAGAGAGATCCCTTAAAGACAGTTAAGTGCTTTCTGCAGAGGAAAACAGTGAGAGCTCTGGGCTGGATCCTCTGATCCCCAACGCCGAAATCGCGTTCTGCGACGGGGCGGAGAATCCCCGATGACACCAAAATCAGGGGCGATGCCACTTTCACGATGCCCCGCCCCCTGAAAAGCAGCGTACTTGTGACAATAATAAAGATTTTTATTAAATATTCTTAGTGCTGGTGGATGCTTCCTCGAAGGTGTTGGACATCCAAGAAATTAGTATAGCGACTTCGGCAGCCACCATCAAAATTTTAAGACAGATTTTTGTGATTCATGGCTTCCTAGAAATTATAGTTCCGGATAATGGCACTCACTTTATGGGAGTAATTCCAGCATTTTGTATAAACCAACAACATACAACACATCTGCACAGCCCCCTATCACCCGGCTTCGAACAGCCTGACGGAAAGAGCGGTGCAAACTTTCAAATCCGCGATGAAGAAGCAGCCAGATAGGTCATCGCATCTTAAGGTTGCCAATTTCTACCTTTCATACAACACCACCCCCCACATTACCACCGGGGTCACACCAGCCGAACTGTTAGTGGGCCATTTTCTCCAAACTCGGCTGAAGGTGGCAGAGGCCTGGGGCGTGTGGAAACGGGAGTCAAGGAATAAAGACCTTGGGCGGGATTCTCCGACCCCCCGCCAGGTTGGAGATTCGCCGGGGGACGGCGTGAATCCCGCCCCGCTGCTCCGACGCCGGCTGCCGAATTCTCCTGCGCCGGTTTTTGGGCGGGGGCAGGGATCATGCCGCACCCATTGGGGGCCGTTGACAGCGGCCCCCCCAGCAATTCTCCATGCCCCGATGGGCCGAGCGGCCGCCCGTTTTCGGCCAGTCCTGCCGGCGTGAAATGGACATGGTCCATCCCGGCGGGACCTGGCTTGGAGGGCGGTTAGCGGGGTCCTCGGGGGGGCCCGGAGGGATCTGGCCCCGGGGGGGGGGGGTGGGCCACAATGGCCTGGCCCGCGATCGGGGTCCACCGATCTGCAGGCGGGCCTGTACTGTGGGGGCACTCTTTCCCTCCGCGCCAGCCTCTGTAAGACTCCGCGATGGCCGGCGCGGAGAAGAAACCCCCTGCACATGCGTCAACTCGCGCCGGCCGGCGGAGACCCTTCGGCGCCGGTTGGCGTGGCGCCAACCCCTCCAGCGCCGGCCTAGCCCCCGGAAGTGCGGAGGATTCCGCAACTTCCGGGCAGCCCGACGCCAGAGTGGTTCACGCCGTTCTTTGGCGCCAGTACGAGCCGCCCCACCAATTCCGGGAGAATCCCGGCCCTTATTTCCACTGCTGTTCCTCCACATAGTTTAACCTTATAGTTTATTCCAGTAAAGCACTTTGTGATGTAAGCAGCCTCCTTGTTGATGCCTCGTGCTATTTTTCCTTAAATAAGAAAAACAGTACTCTACACAGTACTCCAGATGTGTTCTCATTCGTGCTCT
This sequence comes from Scyliorhinus torazame, assembly GCF_047496885.1. NCBI lineage: Eukaryota > Metazoa > Chordata > Chondrichthyes > Carcharhiniformes > Scyliorhinidae > Scyliorhinus > Scyliorhinus torazame. The sequence continues at coordinate 177,632,329 of NC_092712.1, forward strand.
GTTCAACTGAGGCACAATCTCCCTATCTTTGTATTTAATGCCCCTCACAATAAATGGCAACATTGTATGAACTTTCCAAATTATTTGTTGTACAGGCATACAAGCCCGTTGTGCTTCACATTTGTTATAAATTTAGTAACAAGTAATTCATTTGAAGATGATCCAATTTTTCTTAATATTAAAAATCTTGAAAACTCACACTGGTCATAGTGAAGCAGTAGTGGTTTCAGCATTTTTCCCACCAATTCCTGGCAATTATACCATCCGGAGGTGAGGGTGAAAAATAAGTGTCGGTGCTGCAAATGCAGAAAACAAACATTTATAATTGTCTATTATAAGACTAGTATCTCCAGAGCTGGACACATTGGGAGCTGAAAATAAACTTCTGATTAAGCTCCAAATTAGATTAACAAAATGTGAAATAATGTAATGTGAAAGCTAATAAAAAAATTAAGCACTTGAGTTGTGCAAATGTCAGGTCAATAATCAATAAAGTTTATCTGACTCTGAAGTGAAAATTCTAGAAGTAAAGATTTTACATTAGAAATTTTGCTGATGCTGAAAATCTGAAATATAACCAGAAACTGATTAAAACTCAGCAGATCAGAGAGTAACTGTGGAGAAGCAAATTTAGCATTTCATGTCAATGGCATTTGGGCAGAACTGGAAAAAGTTGCAGGGAAAGCTGTTTCAGATGGAAACTTTTCAATCCTGCCACATCCTGTCAGGAATGGTGGTGGACAATTAAACAACTAACGAGAGAAGGAAGTTTCATAAATATTCCCACCCTCAATGGTGGGAGAGCCCAACATATCAGTGCAAAAGACAAGGGGCGAGATCTACCTGCTCTTTATGGGGAGTGAGATCTTTTGGTTCCACCGAGAGCATACACCCGGCCGTGGGTTTCCCAACAACATAGGTTGGAATCTGGCTCTCTCCCCCGAGGAACACAGCATGGGGAGGCTGGAGAATCCTGTCCAAGGTTGAAGCATTGGCAACAGTCTTCAACTAGAACTGAAGATTCATTTTGGCCTTTTCCTGAGGTTCCCAGCATTACAAATGGCAGTCTTCTACAAATTCAATTCACTCCCTGTGATATCAAGAAATGGCTGAAGGTACTGGATACAGAAAAGAATATAAGCCCTGACACTATCCGAGCAGTAGTACTGAAGACCAATGCTTCACAACTAGCCATGCTCTGAGCCAAGCTGTTTGAGTACAGCTATAGCACCTTGGAGCGGACAAAGAGATAGATTAGGGGTTTGCCTCTGTCCACTCGGTGCTTTGGATTTGTAACTCTGGTGAAGGAATTTTTAAAAAGCACTAGAACAAATTCAGCGAGGCAAAGGAGGGTGGTGGTTGATAAGATCTTGTTGGGCTTCCATTCAAGAATGATGTGATGAGCTCCCAGATCATCCTGGTGGGGGATGGCGATGGAGAGAGATTGGATGTCCATGTTGACAAGGAGACAGTTATGTCATGATATTCAGATAAACATCATGGTGCAAACACACATACACACTGATGGACAGATCAACGGACCAATCAACACACACGCAACATCACAGCCAATCACAAGCAAGAGCACACGCACTATAAAACGGGGAACACCACAGTTCCCGCTCATTCCAGCAGGAGACAGCTCAGGGCACAGAGCTCACAGCGTGCCACTCAGACATACACCATGTGCTGAGTGCCTCTCTAAGATAGTGTTAGGGCTGGGTCCTCAGGTTAAAGGGTAAAGAACGAACCACAGTCATAAGTTAACAGATGTTGTTATTGATAGTAATAAAACAGAGTTGTACCATCTGCAACCGTGTTGGTTCGTCTGTATAGCGGAACACCCAACACGACAAGTTAAGTAACAGGGGTTGTCAAAAGAGTCACAGAAGATACAGCCTTGATAAGGGGAGGAAAATGGAGATAAGATAAGAAATTAATTCCATGCGGCAAATAGAATATTGTTCTTCCAGGTAGTGGGTGGAAGAAAGGGTAGTCAAGTTAGATGTGGGCATCAGTGGACTGGTAAAGGATTGTGGTCGATAGCCAATACCTGAAATGGAGTTAGACAAGTCAAGGAAGGCAGGGCAGCACGGTGGCACAGTGGTTAGCACTGCTGCCTCACAGCGCCGAAGACCCGGGTGACTGACCGTGTGGACTGTCTCCCTGTGTCTGCGTGGGTGTCGCCCCCATAACCCAAAAATAGATATGCAGTGTAGGTGAATTGGCCATGCTAATTGGCCCCTTAATTGGGGAAAAAAAAGAATTGGGGACTCTAAATGCTTTTTTTTTTAAAAGAGAAGTCGAGGAAAGGAATAGAAGAATCAAAGATTGACAATGTGGAAGTTGGGGAAGGGTGGAATGATACAGGTTGAAATGATACATTCACTAGGACAGCACTATCTGTGAATCTTGAAGGATGTAGAAACAAGATGTGCGAGGTTTGAGGACTATAAAGTTGGCTACTTGGAGGAAAGATCTCCAGAGGATATGAGGCCAATAATTATCTTGAGAATAATGTTTTGATAGTTACTGGTAAATTCATGCTCCAGGCAGAGTTAAGAGTTCAGCCTCCACAAAGTGGAGACCTGTGCATCAAGCATCAACAGTACCACCCTTGCGAACAAGTTTAATAACAATGTTAAGGTTGGACACAAATGCTGCAGGTGAATCGAATGCTCCAAGTTTAGGGGAAAGTAGTTTAGTGTGAATAACTGGAATGGAAAAGACCCATGCCACGTTGACAATACCCGTTGAGGTGAGGCATAAGGGGATGAAGTTGAAGTATGTGCTGAGGACAGATCGTTCAAGGTCAGAGAGGGGTAGTAAAACTGCAGCAAATGGTGAGATTGGAAGAAAGAATGGGATCAGAAGAAAGTGAAGGCAAAGAAGGATCCAGAGGAGCGTCGATGATGCGACTATCAATTCACTCGAGACGGGAGTAGAAGTAAACTGTGGCTTTAATCAACTTAGAGCAGTGCCTGCCTGCGACTGATCCAATACTGAGAACCGCCTACAGGTCGACTGCTCTTTATACCTCCCTTCAAGGGGAGGAGCCATGGGCGGAGCCCATACCGGCCCCAACATGTTCCCCTATGGATAATGCCATACAATGTTCCATAGGAGGAGCCCGCAAGGGCAACAGCATAGCACAGATACAAAGACAAGGGCAACAGCATAGATACAAATACAATGTTGGATTATTGGCATAATACATTCACCCCCTGTTTAAAAAAATGAATTCCGAGGCTGAGGCGGCAGGCCCGAGGCCAGGGCACTATGTAGGGAGGGTGCTCCACGTCGGATGGCTCCCACATAGGAAGAAGAAAGAAGGTTGAAGCCTGGTCCCAGGGGAGCTCTGGGTGAATGCAGAGGAGAAAGAAAGAAGGTTTAAGGAAGGTTGGTGAAAGTTTTTTTTTCTCTCCCCTTTTATTTTCAAAAAAGGAATGTCAGATTGATGAAGGACAGGAGGGTGAAGGGGGAGAGAGGAGAAAAGAAAGAAGATAAAATACAATAAGCCGCTAAAGGATGCGAAGAGCAGCGTCGAAGAAAGGAGGAAACGTGGGTTCGCCGCCGAAGGAGAAGACGAGCAAAAGTGTTGTCAGGATGGCGGAAGCCGAACTGCAAGGCGGGGCCGCACTACTTACGGTGGAGAAGATGACCGAGGGGCTGGTTTAGCACACGGCTAAAGAGCTGGCTTTGAAAGCAGACCAAGGCAGGCCAGCAGCACGGTTCAATTCCCGTACCAGCCTCCCCGAACAAGCGCCGGAATGTGGCAACTAGGGGCTTTTCACAGTAACTTCATTGAAGCCTACTTGTGACAATAAGCGATTTTCATTTCAGGTGATGGCGGTGGAGCTGGAAAAACAGTTTGTGAGGCACATGGAGGCCTTGAGGAAAGAGATGGCGGTCGTGTTGAGGTCATTGGTGGAGGATGCAATCGGCCCGATGAGGGTGGAGGTGGCAAAGGCATCGGCCGAGGTGAGAGAGCAGGGCGAGAAGATGAAGGAGGTGGAGGAGGCCGTTACGCGAGGCCACATCGAGGGATGCCGCCAGGGCCCGAGCTTCTGTAAGTCCCAGAGATTCTTTCTCCAGAAGCCTCTGGCGGATCTGGGAAGAGGCCAAACCTGCCACATACGCATCGCGGACCAGGAGCTCTGTGTGTTCACTCGCTGTTACCGCCGGGCAGTTGCAGTTTCGACCCAGGATCTGCAGGGCGTTATAAAACTCGTCCAGCGATTCCCCCGGAAATTGCCGTCGTGTGGCGAGCTGGTAGCGAGCAAAAACCTGGTTGGCGGGCAGGACGTAGATATCCTTCAGCGCGTCGATGGCACCGGTGAAACCGTCCTCGTCCTCGATAAGGGAGTAGACGTCAGGACTCACCCTGGAATAGAGGACCTGCATCTTTTGTTCATCAGTCGGTGTGCCGGGGGCCGTTCGGAGGTAGCCCTCAAAGCATGCCATCCAGTGTTTGAAGATAGAGACCGAGTTAGCTGCTTGGGGTGCGACGCGCAGGCACTCCGGGGTGATTCGGAGCTCCATGTTCCCACGTCGTTTTCTTCAATTTAAATTCTGCTTAATAAATTGTAGCACCGTCAATATGACGCGAGGCAGGTTGAGGTAATGTCAATTGAAGGCTTTATTAAGCAGAACTTTATCCCCAGCAGCGTGGTTACAGAATACAACTGCTGAGAGAAATGGAGGGAAAAACTGGGTTCTTATACCGGCATTTCTGGGTGGAGTCCAGTAGGTGGCAGATCCTATCAGGACCTGGCATCCCTCCACCAATAGCCTGTCGACACGTGGTGTACCGTATTACCCCTAATACATACCACCACACTGATTTGTATTGAAATTTACTAAATTAACTAAAGTCAGTTAGTGAACGGGGGTGAGGTGAGAAGAGGGCTGCGGACATTGGAGCCTGGATAGCAGGCTTCAATGGGCCTACGAGGCGAGCAAGAGGGGGTGGGGGGATGGATGTTGGGGGATGTTTTTGTAGGGGGGCTTCTTGGGAGGGGGGGAAGGGGTTTGATGTTAACAATGGACAGGGGCGGGTCAGGCTTATGGGGCAGGGCCCGGTGGTATGGTGATGGTGGATAAGAAAGGTGGGGGGAGTGAGAGACCCCCAGTAAGGATAGTCACGTGGAACGTGAGAGGGTTAGGAGGTCCGGTCAAGAGGTCAAGGGTGCTTGCACATCTTAAAAGTTTGAAAGCCAATGTAACAATGCTGCAGGAGACTCACTTGAGGGTGAAGGACCAGGTGAGACTTAAAAAGGGCTGGGTTAGCCAAGTGTTTCACTCCGGATTTGATGGAAGGGCTCCAGGGGTAGCAGTGTTGGTCAGCAAAAGGGTATGCTTCCAGATGGAGAAGGTGGTGGCAGATCAGGGGGGTAGATATGTGATTGTGGCAGGGGCGCTGGAGGGGACATTAGTGGCGCTGTTAAGTGTACACGGTCCCAATTGGGACGATGTGGGATTCGCGAGGAAGGTGTTTGGGGTTATTCCCGACTTGGACACGCATGAGCTGATTGTGGGGGGAGACTGGAACTTGGTTCACGAGCCAAGGTTGGACAGATCACGGCCGCGCTCACTGGTTCCATCAGGGGGGGGCGAAGGCGCTGGCAGGGCTAATGGTGGAAATGGGAGGGGTGGACCCTTAGAGGTTCCTGCGCCCAAGGGAACGGGAGGACTCGTTTTTCTCAGCGGTCCATAAGGTATACTCGCGGATCGACTTTTTTGTGGTGGGGAAGGCTTTGCTGGCTGGAGTCAAGGGGTCGGAATACTCTGCAATTGCAGTGTCAGATCACGCTCCACATTGGGTGGATATGGTGCTGGAGAAGGGGGCAGCGCAGAGACCGGGGTGGAAACTGGATGTGGGGCTTTTGGGGAACCAAGTGTTCTGTGAGAAAATTGAAAAGGTAATTAAGGAATATGTCGGTTTCAATTGTACGGGTGAGGTGTCGAAGGCAGTCATCTGGGAGGCTCTAAAGGCGGTGGTGAGGGGTGAGGTAATTTCGTTTAAGGCCAGGGTGGACAAAGAGGAGAGGTTGGAGTGGCAGAGGGTAATAGATGAGATGTTGGAGGTAGATAGGAGGTATGCAGAGGATGGGGACCCGGCGAAGCTGGAAAAGAGGAAGGAACTTCAGGCGATCTTCGACCGACTGTCCACCAGGAAGGCGGTGCGCCAACTGAGACGAGCAAGGGGTGCAGTTTATGAACATGGAGATAATGTTAGCAGGTCAGCTCCGGAGGGAGGCAGCGGCAAGGGAAATTCTTCAGGAGAAGGATAGGGCAGGGAAGTTGGTGGTGGCTCCAGTGCTGATTAACAAGGTTTTTGAGGAGTTTTATGAGAGATTGTACAAGTCAGAGCCACCCGGGGAGACCACGAGATGCAGAATTTCTAGATGGGTTGGAGTACCCGAGGCTAGGGGAGGGGGACAGGGCTACATTAGAAGGAGCAATAGTAGAGCAGGAGATAAAGGATGCGATTGGGAGGATGCAGTCGGGGAAGGTGGCAGGGCCGGATGGGTTTCTGGTGGAATATTATAAAAAATTTAAGGATAGGTTGGCACTTCTGATGGTGGGGATGTTTGAGGAGGTGTTAGGGAAGGGGGTGTTGCCGCAAACCTTGGGCAAGGCATCGATTTCACTGTTGCTTATAAAAGATAAGGATCCGACGGAGTGTGGGTCGTATCGGCCCATATCACTTCTGAATGTGGACGCAAATGTGTTGGCGAAGGTACTGGCGGGTAGGCTGGAGGAGTGCCTCCCGAAGGTGATAGGGGAGGATCAGACGGGGTTCATGAAAGGGAGGCAGCTGTTTTCGAACATTAGGAGGGTTTTGAACGTTGTTATGGCACCGGCGGAATGGAAGGAAACAGGGGTGGTTGTGGCACTGGACGCCAAGAAGGCGTTTGGTCGGGTAGAATGGGGGTACCTGATGGAAGTGCTGGAGCCGTTTGGGATTGGACCAAGGTTTGTGAACTGGGTAAAGCTATTATATAAGGAGCCGAAGGCGAGTGTCCGCACAAATAATATCAGTTCGAGATACTTTTCTCTCCACCGTGGGACGAGGCAGGGATGTACTATGTCCCCCCTGCTGTTTGCACTTGCGATTGAGCCGCTGGCCATCGCATTGAGAAGTTCGGGAGCATGGAAAGGAATAGTGCGGGGTGGGATAGAGCATAGGGTGTCCTTATATGCCGACGACTTGCTGCTGTATGTGTCGGAACCGAGTGCGTCGATAGGAGGAATATTGGAGCTACTCCGGGTATTTGGGTCTTTCTCGGGGTACAAGCTGGACCTGGACAAGAGTGAGCATTTTGTGGTGTCTCGGCCGGGGGTGGGGGCAGGGGAGGGGGGCTGCCATTCCGTAGGGCAGGGGCCCATTTTAGGTATCTGGGGGTGCAGGTTGCCCGGGAGTGAAGGGGAGGGGGGGGCTTCGCAGGTACAACATCACTAGTTTGGTGGGGAGAGTGAAAGCTGATCTGACAAGGTGGGACGGCCTTCCTCTGTCTCTGGCGGGTCGGGTACAGGCGGTTAAAATGAATGTGTTGCCGCGATTCGTGTTTATTTTTCAATGCCTACCAATTTTCCTGCCAAAGTCTTTTTTCAGGGAGATTGAGGGAAGGATTATCTCATTCATATGGGGAAGGAAGGTGGCCAGAGTGAGAAAGGTGCTGCTACAGAGGGGAAGGCAGGCAGGGGGTTTGGGTCTTCCGAACCTGTTGTACTACTACTGGGCAGCGAATGTGGAGAAGGTGCGGAGCTGGGTCAGAAGGGTTGATTCTCAGTGGGTCAGAATGGAGGAGAGTTTGTGCAGGTGGTCGGGGCTGAAGGCACTAGCAACAGCGCGCTCCCGATAGCTCCGGGGAAATATTCAGGGAGTCCGGTAATAATAGCTTCATTGAAAATCTGGAGGCAGTTTCGCCAACACTTCGGGTTGGGTTTAGGGTCAAGGGAAATGCCGATTCGGGGGAACCACAGATTTAAGCCAGGGAGGTGGGATGGAAGTTTTCGGAAATCGGAAGATAAGGGGATTAAGACGCTAAAAGATTTGTTTCTTCGGGGTCGGTTTGCAGGATTGAGGGAGCTGGAAGCGAAGTATGGGCTAGAGCAGGGAGAAGTGTTTAGGTACATGAAGGTTCGGGATTTTGCCAGGAATGAGATACAGAGCTTCCCAAAGGAACCAGCCTCCACATTGCTGGAGGAGGTGTTGACGACAAGGGGACTGGAGAAGGGGGCAGTGTGGGCGGTGTACGGAGCTATTTTGGAAGAGGATAAGGCACCACTGGAAGGGATCAAAGCAAAGTGGGAGGAAAAGCTGGGAGAGGTTATAGAGGACGGGGTCTGGTGTGATGTGCTCCGGAGAGTGAATGCCTCCACCTCATGTGCGAGGTTGGGGCTGATACAGCTGAAGATGGTATATAGTGCGCACCTCACGAGGGCGAGGATGAGCCAATTTTTTGAAGGAGTAGAGGATGTGTGTGAGCGTTGCGGGGGGTGGGGGGCCAGCTAATCACTTTCATATGTTTTAGTCCTGTCCAAAGCTAGGGGAGTACTGGAAGGAGTTGTTTAGGGTAATTTCCAAGGTGGTGCGTGTGGAACTGGACTCTGGTCCCCAGGAGGCCATATTCAGGATGTCGGACCAGCCAGGGTTGGAAAAGGGAGTGGAGGCAGATATCATAGCCTTCGCCTCGTTGATCGACCGAAGGTGGATCCTGCTGGAATGGAGAGCAGCCTCCCCACCCAGTGCCCTGCCGTGGCTGGGGGACCTGTTGGAATACTTGACCCTTGAGAAGGTTAAGTTCGAACTGAGGGGAAGCTCGGAGGGGTTCTACAAGTCATGGGCACTATTTATTATGCACTTTCAAGAACTGGATAACATTGAACATTAGTTGGGGGGGGGGGGGGCGGGAGGAGGGGGGCTGTGGAGATTAAGGGTGACTGTGGGTAATCCCTGATTCCTTTATGTCATTTGTTTATGTAAACATGCGGGCTGATGTTTGGGGGTTGGTGGGCGGATGGGATCGTTGTTATTATGGGGATTGACATATCTTGCTGATTATTGTTTATTGTTGATGGGTGTAAACGCGGGAGAAAATGTGAAAAAGGAGAAAAATAAAAATATTTTTGAAAAAAAATGTTTTTTTAATGAATTCCGGCGGGGGTGACGGGTTCATAAGTTCAGCCGGTCTGGCGCATGGATTGTACGCTGTGATCGTCGAAGCTCTGGCGTTGTTGCAGGCCCAGGTGTTGAGCTCGTCTGTGCTGGCATCGGTAGTGAGGGCGCCGGTGCGGGTACAGACGTGGACTCCGGGAACGTCTCTTCTGGAGCTTCATTCCTGTGGATCGGTGAAGGGTGGGTGGCGGGCGGGAGGGAGCACGGGAGCCATATAGGGGCGGGGGCGCTGGTCATGGTAGGTTGGGCGGGATATGGTGGAGGGGCGGTGGTGGTGGTGGTGGTGGAACCGGCGGGCGCCAGGTCCCGGAGGCAGACCGTATCCTGTCAGCCATCGGGGTGTTCGATATAAGCGAACTGGAGGTTGGAGTGTAGGAGCTGGACCCTCTCTACCAGAGGATCGGACTTATGGCTCCTGACATGTTTTCTGAGTAGGACGGGCCCCGGTGTCTTCAGCCAGGGCGGAAGCGAGGCCCCTGAGGTGGATCTCCTAGGGAAAACAAATAAACGGCCATGAGGGGCCTCGTTTGTGGCCGTGCAAAGTAGGGACCTAATAGAGTGGAGCGCATCGGGGAGGACCTCCTGCCGGTGAGAAACTGGGAGATTCCTGTACCCAGGGTCAGTAGGAAGGTCTTCCAGACCGTCGTGTTCTCCCTCTCCACCTGCCCGTTTCCTCTGGGGTTATAACTGGTAGTCCTGCTCGAGGCGATACCCTTACTGAGCAGGTACTGATGCAGTTCGTCGCTCATGAACGATGAGCCCCGGTCACTGTGGACATAAGTGGGGAAACCAAACAGGGTGAAGACACTATGTAGGGCTTTAATGACGGTGGACGTGGTCATGTCGGGGCAAGGGATTGCAAAGGGGAAGCGGGAGAACTCATGAATAATAGAACATAGTACATAGAACAATACAGCGCAGTACAGGCCCTTCGGCCCACGATGTTGCACCGAAACAAAAAGCCATCTAACCTACACTATGCCATTATCATCCATATGTTTATCCAATAAACTTTTAAATGCCCTCAATGTTGGCGAGTTCACTACTGTAGCAGGTAGGGCATTCCACGGCCTCACTACTCTTTGCGTAAAGAACCTACCTCTGACCTCTGTCCTATATCTATTACCCCTCAGTTTAAAGTTATGTCCCCTCGTGCCAGCCATTTCCATCCGCGGGAGAAGGCTCTCACTGTCCACCCTATCCAACCCCCTGATCATTTTGTATGCCTTTATTAAGTCTCCTCTTAACCTTCTTCTCTCCAACGAAAACAACCTCAAGTCCATCAGCCTTTCCTCATAAGATTTTCCCTCCATACCAGGCAAAATCCTAGTAAATCTCGCTCCAAAGCCTCCACGTCCTTCCTATAATGCGGTGACCAGAACTGTACGCAATACTCCAAATGCGGCCGTACCAGAGTTCTGTACAGCTGCAACATGACCTCCCGACTCCGGAACTCAATCCCTCTACCAATCAAGGCCAACACTCCATAGGCCTTCTTCACAACCCTATCAACCTGGGTGGCAACTTTCAGGGATCTATGTACATGGACACCTAGATCCCTCTGCTCATCCACACTTTCAAGAACTTTACCATTAGCCAAATATTCCGCATTCCTGTTATTCCTTCCAAAGTGAATCACCTCACACTTCTCTTCATTAAACTCCATTTGCCACCTCTCAGCCCAGCTCTGCAGCTTATCTATATCCCTCTGTAACCTGCTACATCCTTCCACACTATCGACAACACCACCGACTTTAGTATCGTCTGCAAATTTACTCACCCACCCTTCTGCGCCTTCCTCTAGGTCATTGATAAAAATGACAAACAGCAACGGCCCCAGAACAGATCCTTGTGGTACTCCACTTGTGACTGTACTCCATTCTGAACATTTCCCATCAACCACCACCCTCTGTCTTCTTTCAGCTAGCCAATTTCTGATCCACATCTCTAAATCACCCTCAATCCCCAGCCTCCGTATTTTCTGCAATAGCCTACCGTGGGGAACCTTATCAAACGCTTTGCTGAAATCCATGTACACCACATCAACTGCTCTACCCTCATCTACCTGTTCAGTCACCTTCTCAAAGAACTCAATAAGGTTTGTGAGGCATGACCTACCCTTCACAAAGCCATGCTGACTATCCCTGATCATATTATTCCTATCTAGATGATTATAAATCTTGTCTCTTATAATCCCCTCCAAGACTTTACCCACTACAGACGTGAGGCTCACCGGTCTATAGTTGCCGGGGTTGTCTCTGCTCCCCTTTTTGAACAAAGGGACCACATTTGCTGTCCTCCAGTCCTCTGGCACTATTCCTGTAGCCAATGATGACATAAAAATCAAAGCCAAAGGTCCAGCAATCTCTTCCCTGGCCTCCCAGAGAATCCTAGGATAAATCCCATAAGGTCCCGGGGACTTATCTTTTTTAAGCCTGTCCAGAATTGCCAACACCTCTTCCCTACGTACCTCAATGCCATCTATTCTATTAGCCTGGGGCTCAGCATTCTCCTCCACAGCATTATCTTTTTCCTGAGTGAATACTGACGAAAAATATTCATTTAGTATCTCGCCTATCTCTTCAGACTCCACACACAATTTCCCATCCCTGTCCTTGACTGGTCCTACTCTTTCCCTAGTCATTCGCTTATTCCTGACATACCTATAGAAAGCTTTTGGGTTTTCCTTGATCCTTCCTGCCAAATACTTCTCATGTCCCCTCCTTGCTCGTCTTAGCTCTCTCTTTAGATTCCTCCTCGCTACCTTGTAACTATCCATCGCCCCAACTGAAACTTCACACCTCATCTTCACATAGGCCTCCTTCTTCCTCTTAACAAGAGATTCCACTTCCTTGGTAAACCACGGTTCCCTCGCTCGACGCCTTCCTCCCTGCCTGACCGGTACATACTTATCAAGAACACGCAGTCGCTGATCCTTGAACAAGCCCCACTTATCCAGTGTGCCCAACACTTGCAGCCTACTTCTCCACCTTATCCCCCCCAAGTCACGTCAAATGGCATCATAATTGCCCTTCCCCCAGCTATAACTCTGGCCCTGCGGTGTATACTTATCCCTTTCCATCGTAAACGTCACCGAATTGTGGTCACTGTCCCCAAAGTGCTCTCCTACCTCCAAATCCAACACCTGGCCTGGTTCATTACCCAAAACCAAATCCAACGTGGCCTCGCCTCTTGTTGGCCTGTCAACATATTGTTTCAGGAAACCCTCCTGCACACACTGTACAAAAAACGACCCATCTATTGTACTCGAACTATATCTTTTCCAGTCAATATTTGGAAAGTTAAAGTCTCCCATAATAACTACCCTGTTACTTTCGCTCATATCCAGAATCATCTTCGCCATCCTTTCCTCTACATCCCTAGAACTATTAGGAGGCCTATAAAAAACTCCCAACAGGGTGACCTCTCCTTTCCTGTTTCTAACTTCAGCCCATATACCTCGGAAGAAGAGTCCCCATCTAGCATCCTCTCCGCCACCGTAATACTGCTCTTGACTAGCAGCGCCACACCTCCCCCTCTTTTGCCTCCTTCTCTGAGCTTACTAAAACACCTAAACCCCGGAACCTGCAACATCCATTCCTGTCCCTGCTCTATCCATGTCTCCGAAATGGCCACAACATCGAAGTCCCAGGTACCAACCCATGCTGCCAGTTCCCCTACCTTGTTTCGTATACTCCTGGCATTGAAGTAGACACACGTCAAACCACCTACCTGAACACTGGCCCCCTCCTGCGACGTCAAATCTGTGCTCCTGACCTCTATACTCTCATTCTCCCTTACCCTAAAATGACAATCCAGGTTCCCATGCCCCTGCTGCATTAGTTTAAACCCCCCCAAAGAGCACTAACAAATCTTCCCCCCCAGGATATTTGTGCCCCACAGGTTCAGATGTAGACCATCCTGTCTGTAGAGGTCCCACCTTCCCCAGAAAGAGCTCCAGTTATCTAGAAATCTGAATCCCTCCCGCCTGCACCATCCCTGTAGCCACGTGTTTAAATGCTCTCTCTCCCTATTCCTCATCTCACTATCACGTGACACGGGCAACAACCCAGAGATAACAACTCTGTTTGTTCTAGTTCTGAGCTTCCATCCTAGCTCCCTGAAAGCCTGCCTGACATCCTTGTCCCCTTTCCTACCTATGTCGTTAGTGCCAATGTGGACCACGACTTGGGGCTGCTCCCCCTCCCCCCTAAGGACCCGGAAAACACGATCCGAGACATCACGTACCCTTGCACCTGGGAGGCAACATACCAAACGTGAGTCTCTCACGCTCCCACAAAATCTCCTATCTGTGCCCCTATCAGGTCCGAGGTCCAGCGACTCTTGCGGGAGGGAGTCATCGAGGTCAGCAATAGCCACTGGAGAGCTCAGGTGGTGGTCGTCAAGATCGGGGAAACGAACCGGATGGTTGTAGATTACAGCCAAACCATAAACCGGTACATAATGTTGAGGAAATATGTATTGCGGTTATTGGAGGGGAGGATTCTTTGAAATCGATACTGAGGCGCTCAAAGGGCCGGGATGCCTTTACCAGGTGGGCCTTATCTGGTCGAAAGAAGTGCGGTTTACACTCCGCACAGATCTGGCAGTCCCTGGTCATAGCTCTAACCTCCTTGGTGGAGTAGGGCAGGTTGTGGGCCTTGATATAGTGGATAAGCCGGGTGACCCCCAGTTGGTAGAGGTAATCGTGGATAGCCCGTAGTCGGTCATCTTGCACGCTGGCGCATGTGCCACGGGTCAGGGCATCTGGGGGCTCGTTGAGCTTCCCAGGACGATATACTATATCGTAATTATAGGTGGAGAGTTCGATCCTCCACCTCAAGATCTTATCGTTCTTGATTTTGCCCCGCTGCGTATTATCGAACATGAAGGCTACCGATCGTTGGTCGGTGACGAAGGTAAACCTCCTACCAGCGAGTTAGTTCCTCCAGTGCCGTACGGCTTCCACGATGGCTTGGGCCTCTTTTTTGACTGAGGAGTGCCGAATTTTGAAGGTGTGAGTGTCGCGAAAAAAACGCTACCGGTCTGGCCTGCTTGATTGAGGGTAGTGGCGAGAGTGACCTCTGATGCGTCGCTCTCCACCTGGAAGGGGACGGACTCATCCACCGCGCGCATCGCGGCTTTGGCGATGTCCGCCTTGATGCAGCTGAAGGCCTGGCGGGCCTCAGTCGCCAGTGGGAAGATGGTGGCCTTGATTAGTGGGTGGGCTTTGTCCGCATAGTTGGGGACACACTGGGCATGATATGAAAAGACCCCAAGGCACCTCTTCAGGGTCGGGTCCTAGAGCCCCGTTTTCCACGACGTAGCCGAGGATGGCTAGTCTGGTCGTGCGGAAAACGCATTTCTCCTTGTTGTACGTGAGGTTTAGGGTTTGGGCGGTTTGGAGAAATCTGTGGAGGTTGGCGCCGTGGTCCTGCTGATCATGGCTGCAGATGGTGACATTGTCCAAGTACGGAAATGTGGCCCGCAGCCCGTACTGGCCCACCATTCGGTCCATTGTTCTTTAGATCACCGAAACCCCATTCGTGACGCCGAAGGGGACCCAGAGGAAGTGGAAAAGGCGGCCGTCTGCCTCAAAAGCCGTGTAGTGACGGTCCTCCGGGCGGATTGGGAGCTGGTGGTATCCAGACTTCAGATCAACCGTGGAGAACCCCCGGTAGTGTGCGATCTGGTTTACCATGTCTGCAATCCGGGGAAGGGGGTACGCATCGAGTTGCGTGTACCGGTTTATGGTTTGGCTGTAATCTACAACCATCCGGTTCGTTTCCCCGATCTTGACGACCACCACCTGAGCTCTCCAGTGGCTATTGCTGACCTCGATGACTCCCTCCCGCAAGAGTCGCTGGACCTCGGACCTGATAAAAGTCCTGTCCTGTATGCTATACCGCCTGCTTCTGGTGGCGACTGGTTTGCAGTCGGTGGTGAGGTTTGCGAAGAGTGGGGGAGGGTCGACCTTTAGGGTCGCGAGGCTGCATATGGTGAGTGGGGTAGGGGCCCCCCGAACTTCAGGGTTAGGCTCCTGAGGTTGCAATGGAAATCTAGTCCCAACAGGAGAGGAGCGCAGAGGTCTGGGAGCACTTTTAATTTAAAATTGGCGTACTCTGCGCCCTGTATTGCTAGGGTTGCGGTAGTGCACCCTTGGATTTGCACCAAGGCGAGGGAGATGGTTTGGTGCGCCGGGAAAATTGGGAGCGAGCAGCGTCTTACCATGTCCGGGTGAATGGAGCTCTCTGTGCTCCCCGAGTCAAAAAGGCAAGGCTTCTCGTGCCCGTTTACCCGGACGGTCATCATGGAGCTCCGGAGGTGCTTGGGTCGCGACTGGTCCAGGGTGACCGCGCTGAGTTGCGGGTAGATGGCGTGGTCGGAGGTGCTGGGGCAGTTCCGCGATGGCTGCCCTTGTTGATCGTACGCATCGAGCGGCGTAGCAGATGGCGGCCAAGATGGCGGCCCCCATTGGTCGAATGTGGCGGGCGGTTAGGAAGATGGCGTCCAAGATGGCGGCCCCCATGGATCGCACGTGGCCGGCCGCGTGGGGGAGGATGGCCAAGATGGCGGCCCCCGTGAGTCACACGTGCTGTGAGGGCTGGAAGATGGCTGCCCCCACGGATAGCACGAGGCTGATGACGCGTCTACAGGGTGCGGAGTCAGCAGACACTCTGCCACACTGCGGGGTCTGCGGGCCTGTGAGTCTGAGGATCGGGCCTGTGAGTTAGGGTTCTTGGACCTGGCTGGGCAAACTTTGGCGAAATGTCCTTTTCTCCCGCAGCTGCTGCAGTTCGCGTTACGGAACGGGCAGTGCTGCCGGGGGTGTTGGGACTGGTCGCAGAAATAGCAGGGTAGCCCCCCATGGTGGGCGGGCGGCCGCGCGGCGCAGGCCTAGTGTAATCTTTGGTCGGGAGTCCACAAGGGGGTCGGGTGGTCAGCCCGGAACACATTAAGGCTCTTCCAGAGAGGAGGCTAACTTTACCGTCTGATCCAGGTCCAGGGCCCCCTTTTCGAGTAGGCGCTGTCTCGCGTTGTTGGACCGGACTCCCGCCACATAGACGTCTCGGACGGCGAGTTCCATATGGCTGTAACAGCCTGGTAGTTGCAGCTGTGTGCAAGGGCTTTGAGGTCGCGTAGGTAGTCTTCTAGCGATTCCCCGGGGTGCTGGCGGTGTGTGGTGTGGATGTGTCGCGCGTAGACCTCGTTCACGGGCCGTACAGAGCATTGTGAGGGCGTCTGCGTAGGAGGAGGCCGCGTCGAGTTGAACAGAGATTCGATGGCTCACCCGTGCGTGGAGGAGGCTCAGCTTCTGTTCGTCGGTGACGCAAGGCGTGGAGGAGGCTACGCCATAGGCCTTGAAGCAGCGGAGCCAGTGTGAAAAAATGTATTTTGCCTCCGCAGCCTGCGGATCAAGTTCCAGTCGGTCAGGTTTGAGGGCCGATTCCATTGTTGCGTTTAAGTTGATTAAATTGATGCGACCATCAATTCACTCGAGACGGGAGTAGAAGTAAACTGTGGCTTTAATCAACTTAGAGCAGTGCCTGCCTGCGACTGATCCAATATTGAGAATTGCCTACAGGTCGACTGCTCTTTATACCTCCCTTCAAGGGGAGGAGCCATGGGCGGAGCCCATACAGGCCCCGATATGATCCCCTGTGGATAATGCCATACATTGGCCCATAAGAGGAGCCCGCAAGGGCAACAGCATAGCACAGATACAAATACAAGGGCAACAGCACAGATACAAATACAATGGTGGATTATTGGCATAATACATTCACCACAGTCGATATCCAACGTTTTGATATTTTCCCCCAGGCATTGGGAAAATACTTCACTTTCATTGAAGCACATCTGTTGTATTTTCCATAAACGAACCTTTTGGACAAGAGAAAGTATCTGGTCTGTGAATCATTACACTGAGGTCAGTTTTCAGATTGAATCCAGGTCACTTGCAAATATTTGGTTGTTTTAATCAAGAAAAGATGTAAGAGCACAAAAGTCATGTTAGCAGTCACTCCTCTGCTTTCTGCTGACCTTCCAAGGAAGATTGTCTCCAAGGAGAGCATTCTGTTTCCTGCAATTTATAACTTGAATCTGTTAAAGCATTCAAGAGTACAGTATTGTAATATACCTTGAATTACAAAATGAATGATATAAAGCTTAAGAGTCATAAAGCTTAACAATAAGTTTCCTTTGACAGCTTAGAATTCACAATGGTTTTCATTGCAGCTTACAATGTTTAAAAAGCAGAAAAATGGCCCATGTTTAAATTTCTTCACCTACTTATGTGTTGGAAAATGCAGAGCAAAAGTAAAATGAAATTCGAAAGTCTTCTCAGAATTTAAATCACTTAATTACCTGAAATTAAATTTGTCCTTTTTCTAACAATTTATTTTCAACGACATACCAAGACCACATTATTTCCTGAATAGGACAGGCTTTTCTATTTTTTAAAACCTTGGGTTTTTTTGGTTTGAAAATGATCATCACAAGTTTTTAACAAGAAAAGATACAATGTTAGAAAACCTATTGCCCTGACAAAATATCAATTATTGACATTTAGAAACATCTTTTTACAACAGAGTAAAATTCATTCTCGAGTGGAAATATTTATTTTTCCATTCTTACTGGGATGTCAATTATTCTTGATGGAAAAAACAGAAAGATGGCTAGGGTCATATCTCTCATGTAAAACAGAGAAAAAAGCCCAGAGAAGTATAAGTGGCACCATATGGATTATTAATCTTTAATTTTTTTAAATTGAAGTTATCTTGAAGCACACCAATTATTAGAATTAAAACATATCAAATTGAAAAGTCATACTGATTCCAGCGACTAGGTTAACTTCAAAGCCCTGGATTAATGACAAGAATTAACAACAAAAGTTCTTCTTTTTGATTACTGTTTGTAAACTCCCTACGTGAATGTTGATGCATTTGGTTGTCAGATGAGTGCATTACCAGACTCAGCTGAAATATATTTCAATATTTGAACAACTACCAAAAATTGCTTCCCCTTTTCATACATTAGAAATGGTCACTTGGGATGAAGCAGAAGGTGTCCTGTGCTCAGTTACCAATAAAAAAAAAAGAACTTGCATTTATTTTGTGACTTTCAGATCCTTAGGAGTTCCCAGCATGCTTTGCAGTCAACTAATTGCTTTGAATATTTAGTCGTGGATATTTTGTCAGCATATCAGCACTGCCTCCACTTGTTAGCTTTTTAATTGTCCACCACCATTCACAATGGATGTAACAGGATTACAGAGTTTAGAACGGATTTGGTGGTAGTGGGATTTCTTAGATCTGTCCTTGTATTCTTCGTAACTATTTGGCAAGCAAATAGTCCAATGTTGTAGCTTAGCTTCACCAGGTTTACACCTCATTTATAGGTATGCCTGATGCAGTTCCTTGCATGCCCCCCTGAAATTATCATTGAACCAGGGTTGATCCCCCAGCTTGATGGTAAGGGTAGAGTGGAGGAGATGCCGAGCCATGAGGTTAGAGATTATGGTCGCATAAAGTTCTGCTGCTGATGGTTCACAGTGCCTCATGAATGCCCAGTTTTGAGAGGCTGGATCTGTTCAAAATCTATCCCATTTTAGCACAGTGGTAGCATCATGCAACACGATGCAACGTACCCTTAATGAGAAGATGAAAGTTTGTTTCCACAAGAACTGTGCGCTGGTCACTCTTACTAAATATCGCAGATATATGCACTTGTGACATGTAGATTGGGCAGCATGGTAGCACAGTGGGTAGCACTGTTCTTTCACAGCGCTAGGGTTCCAGGTTCGATTCCCGGCTTGTATCACTGTCTGTGCGGTGTCTCTACGTTCTCTCTGTATCTGCGCGGGTTTCCTCTGGGTGCTCCGGTTTCCTCCCACAAGTCCCGAAAGACGTGCTTGTTAGGTGAATTGGACATTATGAATTCTCTCTCTGTGTACCCGAACACACGCCGGAATGTGGCGACAAGGGACTTTTCACAGGAACTTCATTGCAGTGTTAATGTAAGCCTACTTGTGACAATAAAGATTATTATTATAGATTGGTAAGGGCAAAGTCGTAAGTTTTTCCTTCTTGTTGGTTCTCTCACCCCCTTCCGCAGACACAATCCATGTTGTTTAGGTCTTGGCCAGTTAAGAAGGTAGCGGTGCTACCGAGCCACTCTTGGGGATGGGCATTGATGTCCCCCACCCAGAGTACATTCTGTGTCACTGCTTCCCTCAGTGCTTCTTTCGATTGATGTTCAATATACAGGAGTTCTGATTCATCAGCTGAGCACAGATCACAGGTTGTAATGAGCAGGAGCTTTTCTTGCCCATGTTAACCTGAAGCCATGAGTCTTCTTGAGGTATGGAGTCAATGTTGAGGACTCCAAAAGAAACTTCCCCCCCCCCCAACTGTATAACTCTGTTCTGCCATCTCTGGTGGGTCTGTCCTCTCAGTGAGACACACCCAGGGATGGTGATGCCTGGGACATTGCCTGCAAGTTATGAATATGTCAGACTGTTGACTGGTCTGTTGTATAATTCTCCTAATTTTGGCACAAGTTACCCACATATTAATAAATAGGATTTTGTAGATCGCTTGGGCAAGCGGTGCAATTGTACTTTCTAGCAGTTTGATGCCAGGTGGTTAATCAGTTTTCATTCCTTATTGACTTCTCTGTAGCACTTTGATGCAACTGAGTGGCTTGCTAGGCCTTGTCAAAGGGCATTTAAGAGTCAACCGAATTGATGTGCATCTGGAGTCACGTTTAGGTTAGACAAGATTTCCTTCCCTAAAGGGCATTAATGAATTGATGAGTTTTTAATGGCAATCAGCAACGGTGTCACATTTATCATGTTAGTACTAAGACTAAATTTGGATTCCAGATTTATTGCTGAAAAAAGGGACATATCAAAGCTTTCCATTTTGCATTCGTCGGGACACTTTGCAAGAATATTTGTATAAGGAGAAAACAACAATTTATACTGTATGATAAGAGAGTGCCAATTGGTTGTGACTTTCTGTATTAATATATGTAGCTTCCAGTGTACATAAATGCACTACAGTGCAAGCCAGACTGTAATGTTAATTTTGTTGCCCGCATAATTCTTAACACACTGAGGACTATTTAGCAAATATCGTGCAATCACAGATTCACATCCAATGTTGGATATAATGTTTTGAATTCTGCATGCATGGGCAGGTTGGGTGTTGTCTGTACCTTGCCCATTGTAAACAGCGGCTGGGACACACATTCATACACAGGGCTCTGTTCTTTGAAGGCAGAAAGAACATGTACACACATTGCATATGTTTCAGCTAAGTGAAATAAGAGACAACCATTCACTGATTCATTCTCCAGGACTATCCCATGAACAATCAGGGTCAAGCTGCTTTGGTAGTTACCTGTCGGTCCCCTTGTGCATTCTCATGGCAATGCCTCTACCAATTAGAGTCTATGTGCCAAGCAATCGTCACTATCTTCTCACACAGTATAAATTGTTGTTTTTCCCCTGTACAGGGATTCTTGTGAAGTGTCCAGAGGAGTAAAAGACAAAAAGCTTTGATGTGTCCCTTTTTTCAACAATACTCTAGCTCAACACACCAGATGACTAATTTTAGATTTATTAATCAAATTTAAATTCCACCAGCTGCATGGTGGGATTTGAACCCATGTCCCCAGAGCATTAGTTTGAGCCTTCTGGATTATTGTTCCAGTGACATTACCACTCGGCCATCACTTCAGCAGAACCGCCAAAGGCCTAAGCCAAAAGATAATGTTTAAAGCTGGAGAAGGTGGAAGGAGACCATTGGGAAGGGAGCAGAGGTACAGAGGAAGTTTCTGGCCGGCCACGGAAATTATTGGGAAAAAATGTTTGGTTAATAATTAATGTGGTGCCATTAACTTTAAATCACTTTGTTTTACCTGCTGATCACAGAATATCTCATCTGTTCCGATTAGATATTTATAATGTATTTCTAATAGATCATTCTACAGTGGAGCCTGCAGCATAAACCCAGGAGAAAATTTAGAGAGAGGAAGATAATATTTTAATAATACAAAATTAGAATTTTAAAGCTATGTACGGATGCAACTAATCTCAACAGGTATGATCCCCAACTGTAATGCATGCTTAAAGATAAACTACTGTAATAAATAATAGTAATTAGGTACCATGTGACAATTTGAGCTGATAAATTCTCGGTTGTCAAACAATAGAGAAAATGAGCCTGTAAGATCTACATGGGTCTGCCAGTGCACACTTTCAGGTTTGGCAATGGATTGCCAACCACCCCTTCAGGCATGAATGTTGATGCAGATAGAGCTAAGGAAGGGAAGAAAAGTATATTTGGTATTTTGTGAATTTACAGTTTAAATGTACATTTTTTTTCTTTGTGCCTCGAGCCAATTTGTTTCTCTACTCAAATGTTGTGCTTCAGAATGTAAAACATTAAGAGGCTAAAGGAAGGCCGGAAGAAATATATAATTGGTGTTTTAGCATTTAACATTGTGCAGGACACCAATGTTCTATCTTTTTTCCTTAAAAGTATAAATCAAATTGTTTTCTGTTTTCAAACCTTACGCTTTAGCAGATAATGTACCCAAATTCTTCAGATGACACGAGATTCTAGTGCCGCTGAGATGAGGAGGGATGAGGTGTGGGGACGTCTTCTCTAAGGAAGATAACCAAACTAAATTTGGATAAATGAGGTGGGATGATGTTATCCAGTCTTCCTACAGGAGATGATATGATTGGGATAAAAAATTGAAAGTGTGGATTAGGCCTGATCATCCAAAGAGATAGGTTAATAAGTAACCATGCTTCTGCTCAGTAAATGCTGCTTTCCTATTCTTCTATCACAGACCAGGTGAAACACAATTAGAAACAAATGGGGCAAAATTCTCCATCCCGCCGCGCCACATTTCTGCCCCGACCCGCCGGCGGGATGCTCCGTTACACCGGCCGGTTAATGGGGTTTCCCATTGTGGGGCAGCCCCACGCCGTCGGGAAACCCCCGGGCGCCGGCAAAACAGAAACTCCCGCCGGCGGAGAATGACGCCCATGGTTTTTTTGTTTTTAACACCATGCCCTCTCCATCCTATGAACATAGAAAATTACTCCCAAAAAATTCTATCATGGATATCATGGAGTTAAGATATTCAGCATAAAGTTCGAGACTTCAACCCAGAGACATTGGATGTCTGAGTAAAAAGATATTCAGAAGGACCAAAACGTGAATGGAATAGACTAAGGTAAAAGCTTCTCTGGGTAAACATGAGAAGGTACTGTTGTCAAATATGTTTGTCACAATAAAGTAACACTTTGGAAACTTAGAGAAGCAATGTGATAAGATCAAAAGACACTGGGGGAGATTCTCTGAGGCTGTTAGCCCTAGTTGGGATTCCCGCTGACCTGTTGAATTAGGCGTGAGGCTCAAAATGGGATTCTCACCGGGCTTCAAACCCATCGCGAGTCTCCCAGCCCGCTCCACTTGGCAAGATCACATTCTCATCCAGAAATGGTGAGAGATTGATCAGAACTCATTCACATCCACTTCAATCTCATTAGCGAGATTGAAATGGAATTCTACGCACTCCTGAGATGTTGCTTCCCCTTTCCCCAGCTGGAGGTCCCGCAGGTGCAAATCAGTACTGGCCCTTAAAAGCTGGAACCAGAAACTGTGGAGCCTGAAAGCACCCCCTGTGGGAAAGTGGAGAAAGTCAGAGGCTTGTTGGATTTAATGTGCTAAACCTTGAATATGGATTATTTACAGTGTTTATCTTGAATTCCGAACTAACAGTGTGTGACTTCATATGTGCCAACTCAGTGGTCCTCTACCTTCTTAATTTTTCTTGGTGATGTTAAGGTGTCTCCCCAGAATGCACATCAGAGCTGGAGGCAGCCTGTTACATTCTGTATCCAATGGCCTGTAATGCCCCTGGCGCAAATCCTCTGGAGGGCCTATGCCTGCAGGGCCCCAACCAGCTGAATTTCCGGTGTCACAGGTGTCACCGTGTCACCCTGCTCTGCCCCTTGCCTAGGAAATGAGTTGGTGTCAGGAGGGGGTTGTTTGCCCCTGTGTTACTTCATGGAATGGAGGGGTAGCTCCAGAAGCTTGTTGGCCCCTGTGTTACTTCATGGAATGGAGGGGTAGCTCCAGAAGCCTCTGAATACCTGGCAATGCCAGTCCTGGAGGTCAGCAAATGTCTACAATATGGTGCCAAAGTCCTCAGCCGTG
This sequence comes from Scyliorhinus torazame, assembly GCF_047496885.1. Lineage (NCBI taxonomy): Eukaryota > Metazoa > Chordata > Chondrichthyes > Carcharhiniformes > Scyliorhinidae > Scyliorhinus > Scyliorhinus torazame. Next base: position 177,655,753 of record NC_092712.1, read on the forward strand.
GTCTCTATGACTGTGTGAAGCCACTCAGCAACTCCCTTCTGTGTCTATAACATAGTTTGTGGACCATACTCTCAATGTCTTCAGGCATGGACTTCTGTGGCTGGGTCCAGGTTTGAATCTGCTCGGTTATGATCATCTGTTCCTGGGCCATGTCCATGTGTCTGGGCTGTGCTGCCATGGAACTCAGCCATGGCAATCAGAGAGTGAGCCAGGCTTTGGACCTTGGATGTCCTACCAGAGGCTTTCCACTCTAGACGCCACCCTTGCAGTGTTGGCATTGGTTCCACGCCTGCCGACACAAACTCCTGTGCCTGGAGGCTTCCAGACTCCTCCAGATGACCTTGCCGTAGCTGGAATATCGCTGACCTCTCAGGAGGTAATTAATATCCTTACAGTATTGGATGCTGCCCCCCCCCCCCCCCCCCCGGTGAGATTGTTGGCACTCGCAATCTCTGCCACCAACCACATCCTAAACTCAATTCATTAGGTTACCTGGTGGTCTCCTGCCAACCCTGGGAAATAGGGTGGCCGCCTCTCCTCCACCACATCCAACAAACAATTAAGCTCTGCACCCAGAAATCGCAGCATAGCTCTTCTTGCGGCCATCCTGCTGGCTGGATTGTCAGTGAGCTTTGAGGGGGATGTTTAAATGGTGCTCCCGCTTGTCAGCTGTGAACAGCCTGGGGAGTTTGGTCCAGCCTGTTTTTTTTTTCATGGGGGATTATTTTTCAACCAAAAAGTGGTTGAAATTGCTCCTCAGTAACGCTGTCAGGGCCAGCGGAAAACATACCAATATCCGGCTGGCGACAGCACTTTGTTTTTTTCCCCAGAGAATCACGCCCACCATTGCAAGAGAAACTGTACAAGAAAACGTTCAACAACAAAATAATTAGGACAATCATTGTATGAAAGAGAAGATAAAAGAATGTGAAGCTAGAGTGCATTAATCAGAAATAAACCATTTCAAGTGTTGAGCGTATGTGCTTTGATACTGTTCCCAGCTTTTCCACATCACAATGATATTTACACTCAATGGGCGTTAAATTGGATAATGCTAGAAATGGGAGCAAGCAACCGTGATACTCGATAGTCTTTGTGCTGCCTGTGCATTTCCATGATTGCTGCGTGGACCCAGTGCACTCTGTGCTGCTGTTTGGCAGCACACATCATAAGGGGGCCCAATATTATATTGCTTAGCACTACTGAAAGCTGGCCTGCACTACCTAAAGCCTGCACCGCTTAAAGACAAGCATATTGCGGAGGTACTGAGATCATTCTGAACATTGCTTGGTAGGAGAATCAACAGTGGGTGACCTTTGGGAGAGTGTGCGTACCAGGATTTTCAGACACTGCATTGGGAGTCTTGGTGTAAGGTGAAAAGAGTTCTGCACCCTTGGGGGAGTTGGGATTGCGGGGGAAAAGAGAGCAGCTTAAGAGTAAGAAACAGCGTGGAGCGAGGCGGACCCAGTGAGTTCAGAAAGCGGGGGAAGGGAGAGCAGCTTCAGAATGAGAAACAGCGAGGCGTGGGAAGAGGGGATGGAGGCTGTGGAGGAGGAGTTCACCATAAATAGAGTGGAAAAAAAGAGTGACAGCACAGGAAAACGGTAAATTCACCAGCTGGTTAGTAACTGCTAATTTGAATTATCTATTCTAAATTGCTTTCAGATTAAAAGTAAAAGGGAGAAATATTTTACAGATTCAAAAACTAAGACCAATCGGGAATTTAAAGAAAGCAAATTAAAAAGTAGTTAAATGCACGGCCCAGCTATGTGTTGTGCCTGCATGGTATGGTGGTCCCATTGTGGTTCCTAGTGACCATATAGAATTCATGTGTTGGTTGCTTGAGATACTTTGGCTCAGAGTTGATGAGCTGGAGTCTGAGCTTCAGACACTGTGACACAATAGTGGTCTAAGGATACAGAAATGGTGGCAATGCAAAATCAATGTCTTGCCTCAGTTTTTACAGTGGAGGACATTCGTGCCATCCCCATAGTAACAGGTAATGGAGAGGTAATAGAAAGGGAGGAACTGAGAACATTCATCATTATCATCAATAGGAAAAAAGTACAAAACAAATTATTGGGATTGAAGGCAGATAAATCCCCAGGGTCCGATGGCCTACATCGTAGAGTCTTAAAGGAAGTGACAGCGGAGATAGTGGATCCATTGGTTATAATATTCCAAAATTCCCTGGATGCGGGAAAGGTTCCAGTGTTTTGGAAAAATACAAATGTAATGTCCATATTCAAAAAGGGATGGAGGCAGAAAGTAGGAAACGATAGACCAGTTAGTTTAACGTCTGTCATTAAGAAATTGTTAGAATCAGTTATTAAGGAAGTAATAGCAGGACATTTGGAAAGTCAAAACACAATACATCAGTCAACATGGTTTTATGAAGTCTAAATCATGTTTGATTAATTTTCTAGAGTTCTTTGTGGATGGAACAAGCCAAGTGGATAATGGGAATCCTGTAGATGTATCAGGATGTCCAGAACGCATTTGGTAAAGTGCCGCACAAAAGGTGAACATACAACGTTAGATCACATTGGATTAGGGACAATTTACTACTTGGACAGAAGACTGGCTAACTGATAGAAAGCAGAAAGTCAGGGAAAATGGGTCTTTTTCTGGTTGGCAAGATGTAACTAATGGGGTGCCACAGGGTTCAGTCCTTGCGTCTCAACTATTTACAATATATATTAATGACTTGGATTCAGGGATAGAAGGCACTATCTCCAAATTTGCAGATGGCACTAAAATAGGTGGGATAGTAAGTGGCAATGAGGAGATAAGGGGCCGGATTTTCCATTCCTGAGACTAAGTGTTGATGCCGGGGCAGGATTGGAGGAGTTTGACGACAGCAAAACTGGCACCGCACCTGTACCAATTCACCGACCATTAAGGGGCTAGCACCGGCACCACATGGAACACAAACGATTCTAATGAGAAACAATGTCTGATTCGCTGGATTCACGATTGACACTCAGGGGGCTAACAAGCTGCAGCCCCATTTACACACTTCACTCCTCACACAATCATCCCAGCCAACAAAATGGCAGCAAGAAGACCGGCCCCGAGGTTCACCGATGCGGAACTGGAGGCCTGCTGGTCGCCATGGAGGAGAGGCGGGCCTGGATGCAGATGGCAGAGATCTTCAGTGCTGTGAGCAACACTGTCAGGACCGGCCAGCAGTGCCGAAAGAAACTGCAGAACCTCATCAGGGCAGCCAGAGTAAGTAGGCAGCATTATGCCCCTAGCACCAACCCCCACCCCACACACCAGTAACCCCCCCTGACCGGAGTGCAGCCAGAATCCCACTCTGCACCACATGCCGGCACCAATACCTGCTGCCATGGTCTCGTGCCCAGGCCATTGAAGCCATGAGCTACCCACCACCTGGGCTGCATGCATCGAACTGTCTAACACTGTGCATTTTCTGTCCCCCACCCGGAGAAGGCCACACACAACCACTGAAAGAGGGAGAAGAGTGGAGGGGGACCACCGGACTTGGGGCTCCTAACCACAGCAGAACAGAGGGCACTAGACATGGTCAGAGGGTCCAAAAAATGGGCAGTTGCTGATGCGGGTGAAAGGCTGACATGAAACCCTCTGATCAGAGCCCCTCTAGTCCAACCCAAGCCCCTCTGAATCCCATCTCCCCTGAAGGACCCCCTTCAGTGCCCTAGAAATAAGTGTAGACAGGGTACTCACCTTCTTGCTTCCCCTTGGTACCCCTGACACCTGGTCCTCACCTGCGGAACCTCCAACTGAGGGGGGGGGGGGGAGGATCCTGGGAGGCTGCAGTATTCCGTTAATCTCGCTAATGAGATTGAAATGGATACTAATGAGTTCTGATCAGGTTCTCACCATTTCTGGGTGAGAACCTGATCTCGCTGGAGGGAGTGAGTCAGTAGACTCGCAGCGGGTTTGAAGTCCAGCGAGAATCCCGTTTTGGGCCTCATGCCCGATTCAACAGGCTACCAGAAATGCCAGCTAGGGCTGATGCCCCCAGAGAATCACCCCCTTCTTGGAGGTGATATTTGCTTGGTACTTGAGAGGCATGTATTTTACTGACCCCTCAGCAAGGCTCAGAACCACTACTACCGCTACATACAACTTTGTCAAGGAACTGCTGGCATCGGCCATGAATTACAGCAGTGCCGTATCTCCATTTTTCTTTTGTCCTAATCAGAAAAGAAGGTTCACGATGCCAGTGAAAGGGTCTAGGGAGTCCAGTCCTTCACATCATCATGACTAGGGAAGGGGGAACACTGGAGATCATCTGGATGGATGACCATGAGCAAATTGGGAAGGTGAGATGGACATCCCTGGTGGAGGTGTAAATCCAAACTAGAACACATTCGTTATGAGTTTCAGTGCCAGCCAGTCTAACAGAATGCCCAAGTTTAAGGTGTTCTCCAAGATTAATTTTCATGATCTCTTAATGAGTTGCTGCAGGTTCAGATGTTGTGAAGAAAAGACAAATTCCTGTGTCTGCAAGTGTTGCCAGACATCATTCAAGGAAAAAAGTACTGTCACACCTCACAAGCACTCCTTCCTCCAGCTCAATTACATTCATCAGAGCGAGTACTCGCATACACTTCAGATAGGATGGAACAGGAAACACAAATGAGCAGGAGATGGCAGAGGCAGTATTAGCTGTGGGAAATCACACAGAGGATGGAGGACAGACATAGCCTTGTTCAGCCACGTTCAGATGTGTAGCTTTGAGTGTCACAGGAAAGGAGGCTTTACCTACGCCAACAGCAGAAGGTGTGCTTCCACTTGCCACAGCTCCATAGGATAGTGTGAGGTCATGGCTGAGAATGGAAACATCCATCCAGTACATGTATGCCCTATGGCACAGGACTTTGAGTGCAGGAACTCCTCCATTGAGAGAGTGGCCAACCTCATGGAAAGCTAAATGCACAAAACTCTTGAATGCCTGCATGATTTGGGCATTGGTGATCACAGAATGCCACATTATGGAGCCTTGAACAGTCAGTGGCACTGGTGCACAGAGACATTTGAGGTAGATGCCTGGTGTACTCCAGCTGTTGCTACCTTCCAGCCATCTGGAATGCCAGCCAAGGGCTGAGGCAGTCACTGAGGTACCATCATCATCAAGGTTTCCTTGATCCCTCTGACTCCAGGAGCATGTGCAGTAGACTACTGTGATGGAAGCTGCCCTTACAATGATGCAGGTGCAGCAGACTCTGGGAATGCATCCTCAGGCACAATGAGGTCAATTGCTATGTGCTTCTCAGCCATAAGCAGCAACTAGGGAGTAGGCTGCCTTCACCTCATCAGAGGGCACAGAGAAGAACCATGTAAAAGGGGTTGAGAACAGAGGCCACTGCATTGGGCAGAGCATTGAGTGCTTCACCGATGTTTGTTTGACCCAAAACTGAGCACTTGTCCTATTTTTAAGTCAATGTAAATATTGGCACATGGCACCAGATTTGTGAACCTCCATTCTTTAATGAAACAAGAAAAGAGGGATTAAGTGGTGAAAGGGTGCACATTGAAGCTTTTGAAGAGATGCACATTGTTTGGCTGTAAGAGAGGATCGATTCAAGGTCGATTCTTCAATTTTTTTCACAGGTAGTCAAAGTAAGTTCCAGACCGCACTATCATCCAGGGTTAGATGGTCTCAGCTCAAACGTGCATGGATCAGAATATCCCTGATGATAATGGCATGCTGTTGAGACCCTCAAGCCCTGCATCAGCCTGGACATCCCCCATGTGGATCTGGGGAACCTCTGTACCATGCTTCTTCCTCCTCTTCCACATCCTCTTCTACAGCCTGCTCTTCCTCTTCTTTCAATGAGCTGTGTCATTTCAGGGCCTCTTCGTCTCCAAAGTCCAGACCTCTGGAGAGCCATGATACGGAGTGTGCAGCGCCGTAACCATCTGTGTGGCACTTGCAGGATTGTACAGCAGGCCACATGTCCCATCCAGATGCCAAAACTGTGAGCCTTCTCGATAGCTTACCCAATGGGGATCCCTGTGAGGAAATAACTTTGCTGTACTGTCTTTGTAGCATTTTCATGGCATCTCATTACGGGGTGAATAGCCACATTTTCAAGGGTAATATTTTGTCTCCCAGAATACATCATATAGTTTTTGTTTGGGGGGGGGGGGGGGCGTGGTATGGAGAGCAGGACTGGTGGCACATGATGGGGTCACCAAAGCTGCTGGGAACGCAAGGGCACACATTGGCACAAGCTCTTTTTCTGGTTACAGACCAGTTGAATGTTGAGGGAATGAATGTACTTCCTGTTGATGTTATCACTAACTGGTTGCTAGCTGCCTTGGTGGCCACACGGGGTACATGGGGAAATGCAGTGGTGGAGGTAAAACACACTGCATTCTCCGCTGGCGTAATGATCCGTTTTGCCGGCAGCTTGGGGTGGGGGGGGGGGGGGGGGTTCCGGACGGCATGGGGTTGCCCCACAATGGGAAACCCCATTGACCAGCCGGCGTAATGGAGCATCCTGCCGGTGGGGTGAAACTGAAGTGTGGCGCAGCGGGGCGGAGAATCCAGCCCACTGAATTCTGGGCCTACAAAGCCCCAACCATCTGGAATTAAATGTACCATCCAGCTGTTGAAATTAGGGCAGCAGTGACCTTTGGGAAGCAGAGATGTGCTACCAAGGTCCACGGCTGATCCTCAAAACATTCAGGGATAGAAGGCACTATCTCCAATTTATTTGACTTTGAAAGCTACTAGCAGGGTATAGCAAGCAGTGAAGTGTGTGGTAATCCATAACTAGGGAACAATTTCTGTATTCTTGGCCCTGAACCTATCTGTCTCCTGTGGCACCTATTATAGAATCATATAATCCCTACAGTGAAGCCACCTTGCTGCTCCTCATTGCCACGAGGAACCAAAATTTGAGAGTCATGTTCCCATTACCAACTGCTGCCCTTCTTATATTCACGTAGCCTCCTAATTGTGCTTGGAAACCTTGCTGCCTCCTCTCATGATCCTGTGACTCCAGGAGATTGATGATTCCTTACATTTCCCAAGAGTGCAATCAACCCCCACCCCCCACAACCTGCACACTCTTGATGGCACCTGTGTCAATGGCTGTGTTTTTCTCTGCTCCACTTTCCTTTTCCTGGACACAGCTACTACTCTGGGTGACCATGACTGCTTTCCCATGGAATATCCATCTCAATGCACATGGTCAGCCACTGAGCAAGCATGTAACCTGTGCACCTCCAGCAAAATCTTAGTCAGCTCTTCAAACAAGCTCTCAATGTGCTCTTCAACAACCTTAATGCATTTTGTGAGTGGATAAGATGGGGCTGACCTCTCTTCTGCCTGGTGAAACACAGCAACAGCAGCAACTGTGATGGGTATTGGCACACCTATTTTCTTTACCTGCCCACTTCTGTTCCTGATGGGACCTAAAATCCCAACCAGTGGACAGCACTGGAGTCTAATTGGGCCAGCAGCATCTATAGTTTCCCACACTCTTTAATTGGATAGCCATTTGCCCTTTTGTTGGGCAAGCTAATGGGGCTAAAGGTAGACAAGCCTCCTGGCCCTGATGGAATGCATCCCAGGCTATTAAAAGAGATGACGGGGTTAATAGCAGATGCGCTCATGGTAATGTACCAAAATACGCTGAACTCTGGGGCGTTTCCAGCAGATTGGAAAGTAGCAAATGTGACACCACTGTTTATAAAAGGAGGTAGACAAAAGGCGGGTAACTATAGGCCGGTGAGCTTAACTTCTGTAGTGGGGAAAATGCTTGAATCTATCATTAAGGAAGAGATAGCGAGACATCTGGATAGAAATTGTCCCATTGGGCAGATGCAGCATGGGTTCATGAAAGGCAGGTCATGTTTGACCAATTTAATGTTCTTATTTTCTTATTAAGCTACCTACTAATTGGCAGATTGCCAGCCCAGCAGGCTCGGGAGTTACATTGGGCCCCGGTGTTGGTGTACCAAAGGTTGTGGTAAAATCTTGCCCAATTTGCCTAATTCCTATTTCGCCAGTTTACGCCCAATCATGAGTTAAATAATGAGAGGAGTCATCAATGGTATCACAAAGTAATGGTTGTCCGTAACTTCCATAGAGTGTCAATCAGAATCAGATTAGCACTCCACTCTGAGTTACTTTCCTTAAAATGAAGCTGTTTCTTTCTCACCTGACTTTCCGATTCAGACTGTGAGAAAGGTGCAATGAAGTGGATTTTTGAGGCATTTTGTCAAAGGCAGTTGAGTCGGAGGTAAGGAAGCCGTGCACCCTCCTAGTCCGGGTTGTTGGAGGCGGCAGTCGGAAGGTGGGACAGGTTGTTGGGGGGGTAATCGGGAGGTGGGTGGGGAGGTTCATTGGGGGTGTGGGAGGGCAGTGGGGGGGGGAAGAGAGTCGGGGTGTGGGGTATAGTCAGGGTTGAAGAGGGTAGTAGGGTTTGGGGAAGGCAGTTGGCACGTGAGGAGGACAGTTGGGCGGCATTAGACTATGGAGATGGCAGTCAGTCAGAGGAGTGAGGGGAAGTCGGGGGATGTGGGGGTCAATTAGGAGACAGCACTGTACTTACTCAGAAGTCAGATATGGTTTTAATTCTTCAAACAATTTCTGGGTACTTATTACTGTAAAACCATCCAAAGTTTGTGATTTAAATCACAGTATTGGATGGTTCCCTGTGCATGACAATTGCACCGTGCAAGTTTGAGCCTCCTGGGCAATTGCCATGCAATCTTAATGTAAGGACTTCTGGGGGGGGGGGGGGGGATATCTCTGCGATAGGAACCCCAGGCCATTTACTCACCTTTCACCTGCTCGTGAATGTTCCGTTCACAATCTTCTAGAATCACGCCAAAATACATTTGGTGTGAGGTGCCAGCACCCTTCATGTAATTGATCGACAAGGGGTCTCTTCATAAATCCTCCTCTTCTTCCAGTCATGCCAACTGAGATTCTCATTGCAATTCATGCCACTGACAATAAAATATAACTTAGAACTGGCACAAATGCTATGAACAAAATAGCAGCAGGGAAATAAAACAAAAAAAGTGTCACAAAATAGCTAAAATAAACTTAACTTTATGCTGCTGTGACAGTTCCATCATGTGCCAACGAGCAATCTTGGATGCCCACGCAGATGCGATATACAGATGCACAACCAAATGGCTGGAAATTATATGAAAGATTGATATGTTGCTACATTAATATTTTCATGAAATGTTGGTCTGTTCGAGGGTGAATTTTCAGCTGAGTCTGGTCTGCCAGAAACACCAGATTGCAAAATGGTAGGTTTTCTGTGGTCTGGGCCCTCCTCTCCTTCTGTGCATCTGAATGTCCATTTTATGTCACTTACACTGGGATCCCGAGAACAGAAAATCAAGGCCAGAATGTGATTGTTGTATTGAAGGCCTTACTTGCATGTGACTTACAACATTTCATTTTGACTTTGTAAACAGTTTTTGTGAAACACCTACTTGTGATAACAATCTCCCTTGAAGTATTAATGTGTTACTGTTTTAAATGAGATATTTATTACTTGAGGGAAGACAATTCCATTGCACCATAAACATCCCAAAGTGCCTGGTTAATGAGGTGTGGAGTTATCATTGGATTGTTCACAGTTTAGTTCCTCTTGAAGTTAACTCTGCCGATCTATGGCTGTCACATTGTGCTGAATAATTCATATACTTGCAGTTCTAACAACTGTTTGTTTCTGCAGATCCTTGAAGTAAACTTGGCATTAGTCAGTTACTCATGAGTTCTGCTTTTATCATTCCTGCTGTGGGATATATTTATACTGTCCCAACTATGTAACTGAAACCTGAAATATAATTTGGCTGTTAAAATTGGCCTATTGACTTCCTCCAAACATCGTTGACTAATAGACTGTTGCATATTTCATAGAAGGGTTGAACTGCTGGAGCAATTAAAATGCATGGAAAAGCACTATGCTACTGAACAATTGCATGGTCAAGTTTAAATCGCAAGATTCTGTTTTACTTTGAATAAGAAAAATATTATGAATGAGCAGTGTGGGAATTTGTGTCACAATCTTGATTAATTTCAAATTCTCAAAAAATAATTGGGTCCAGTATTGAAATCCCGATGTACAAACAGCCTTGACAAGGCTGGCCAAGATGACCACTTTCATCAAAAAGTCTGAAACAGTTAATGACTGTTGACTCCTGTTATATGCATATAGATTTGGCGTAAATGTACCATCTTATAAGTGAAGGGTAGGTATAAAACATGCTGTTCAACGAAGAAAAGTCCACTGGGGAAAATATCAGTTTGTATCACCATAAAATGTTCAGCATGAAAACAACAGATGTGTGACTTCCATAATAACACTGTTGCTTCACAGCACCAGGGTCCCAGGTTCGATTCCCGCTTGGGTCACTGCCTATGAGGAGTCTGCGTGGGTTTCCTCCGGGTGCTCCCACAAGTCCCGAAAGACATGCTTGTTAGGTGAATTGGACATTCTGAATTCTCCCTCCGTGTACCCGAACAGCTGCCGGGGTGTGGCAACTAGGGGATTTTCACAGTAACTTCATTGAAGTGCTAATGTAAGCCTACTTGTGACAATAATGAAGATGAATGAATGATAGCTGCTGAAGACTTCAGTGAGTAGCTGAGACATTCAGACTAGAATGATCCGAGTTTCAACCCCTGGTCATTGGCTGTCTGTGAATCACAGCTGATAGAGGCAGTTCAATTGGTTTCATGGTCCCTGGTTTAGGAAGAGAAAGATTAGGCACACTCCCTGATCACTGGTTAGTGACTCTGGAAATAGTGTGTGTGCAAATGTTGGAGGAGAACTTGGTGACTGAGTCCTGAGTGCTTCATGTGAAGCGAGACAGAAGAAAAGCTGTTGAAGAAAAAATGTTTATAACCGGTATTGCATTTAGGTTGGACAACTAATTGGAAACTGATTTGTGTGCTCTCCCTTCCATTGAGATAGATCATACTTTTTTTTTAAAGTGTTTTTTAACATGAGTTTTTAGTATACAAAACAAATATAAATATGAACAAACCCCCTAGGAGTTAAACAGGAAAATATATAAGAAGTAAAACTAGAACTATTTACATCAAGATCGGTTTTGACTATTTACATGAATACATCACAGCTTTCCCTCCCTTTCTTTTATTCGTTCCTTGCAGTGCTTGTCATGGTAATTGTGATCCCCTGCGTTCTACTCACAACCGGTTTTCCCTTTCTTTTCTTCCTTTTGTTCAGATTGTTGTTGGCCCTGTTCTCCCCCCCCCCCCCCCCCCCGCCCCCCCCCCCCCCCCCCCCCCAACCCCACTTTTGTCTCCTGGTTCCTTTGTTGGGTTTGGCTGAGTTCCTTGTTCCCCTGACTCTCCTTCCTCACCCCCCCCCCCTTCCTTACTGCGTTGTGGCTCCCCCCTCTTGATCTTTGGCTTCCTAGTTGTTGGCTACAAACAGGTCTTGGAACAACCGAGTTTTCCACGTTTTGTGGAAGCCTTCTTCTGACCCTCGGATGCCGAATTTAATGTTTTCCATCTGGAGAAATTCCGACAGGTCAGACAGCCAGTCCGCAACTTTGGGTATGCTGCTGACCGCCAGCCAAGCAGGGTTCTCCAGTGGCGATTAGGGAGGCAAATGCAAGGGCATCAGCCCTCTTCCCCATGAAGAGATCTGGCTGTTTTTATACCCCGAAGAATACTCTTGGGCATGGCTCCACCCTCATCCCCACCACTTTTGACATTGCCTCAAAGAAGGCTGTCCAGTACCCAGCGAGTCTGGGGCAAGACCAGAACATGTGGGCGTGGTTGGCCGGGCCTCCTTGGCACCGTTCGCATCTGTCCTCCACCTTCGGGAAGAGCCTGCTCATTCGGGTTCTGGTTAAGTGAGCTCTGTGTACCACTTTTAGCTGCATTAGGCTTAGCCTTGTGCATGTGGAGGTGGAATTGACCCTGGGCAGTGCTTCTCTCCAGAGACCCCACCCTATTTCGACCCCCAAGTCTTCCTCCCAATCCTCCCTTGTCATGTCCAGTTGGGTGTTGGCCCCCCTTAGCACTCATCCGTACTTGTCATGAGATAGATTATACTTTATAAAAAATGGAAAGTGGATAAGGAGGTTTTCACTTTTACAATTACTCATGATAAAGAGCATGGAGATAGAAATTAGAGTAGATTACTTTGATGTACAGCTAACTATGATGGTCTGAATGTTTTTCTTTTATGCTGAAATCGCAATGATCCTATGTTTAACTTCAGGACATTTTATTCGAAAATATCATTGCTTTTTTAAGTGTAAAAAGACATTTGGTGTTTTCAGACGGGTAGTGATTTGGATGGAGATGTGAAAATTTGAACTACATGCATCTGACACACACAAAGCTTGCTGTGAGCTCTACATAAAAAGATGATCATGAGGGAAAAATAACTGTTTTTCTTGAGTTTGGTCAGCAAACCTAAGTTTCATTTCAAACCTCAGAAATAAATCTCATAAATGTTTTGATGTTTAAGATTGGAGAGACAGGAATCGAAAATCCTCATCATTCTAAATAAAAAAATCTTAGTTTTATGGCCTGTAAAATAGGTTGTAAAACTTGAAAGCACATATTTCTAATTTTATTTCTATCACTGATGGGGCAGATTTAGCAGAATATGGCACTCACTTCATCTGTACATTTCCCCAGCACTATGCCTTAGGACAAACTCGTAATATCATTCTGTATGGCAACAATGTAACTTTTTCATTTATAAAACAAGGCTAGCCATTAAATAACGTAATAACCTTTCTACCATCACACTTAATAAACAATGTTTATTTTAACCCACTAATCTCTATCCTTTCACAATGCCAATCCGGGTCTCCCAGTAGCCTATTAACATCAGGACAAGAGAGAAATCTCACAGCCATAGACAGCCCTGAATGCATCAGAAATTTCTGGGTCCAGCTGATATCTATTAACAGAACCTGTCACCAGAAAAGTGAGTTGAGCTTCCTGCCCACCTGAGTAACATGCCTCCAATTTCAGTGAATTTCCTGGGCTCAGCCTATTTTGCATGTCTGAGACAGGTTTCTGGCAGCATTCATGACAGCATTTGGGTGATCAGCCCAAGGTGCGGAGTGTGGAAAGTGCTCGCTGTAGGCTTTTGGCATGTGTAACAGCAGAATGGTGCCTACAGAACATCAATCTTTTACGCCCCAAAATTTGGCAATCCCTCTGTGATTGATCCATTCCTTGAAAGGAAGACTTTAAATTTAAAGGTCTGCCTTCCAACCGTAGCAAGACAGTAAGTATAGCAAATGTGAGGTACAACATCAGTACGTTACTATTGACTTTGAATGCACCCGATGTGTAGAATGTCCAGCTGGGCCTACGGTGGGACATTCAGGAAGTTTCATCAATCAGTATTGACCTGGCGGACGAGCTTCCTTGTCAACCTCCACTCACTGTATTAGATCTAAAATTAACAAGAAAACTCAGAAAATCTCGGCTGCCTATCTTGCCACTTCCCTTTTCAGGGATAGGTTATCGTCCTGTACTGTCAAATTAGATTTTTTAAAAAGTGACCTGCAAATCCTGAAAGTGGAATCAACATTTTTTAAATGATTAAAGTGTGGAGAGTTAACCCTTAATTTTGGAAGGGGTGAAAATGGAAATTGAAGGAGACATCTTGTGGTCAGGGAGAAAAGTTTACCTTTGTCCTTTCATTCCCCAAGGTGATGATAATACCCTTTGATTGACTGAAAAGACTGGAGAGAGAATAGTGAAGCTTCAGCATTCAGATGTGGAACTAGAGTCTGAGTGGCGGGGAGCGAGTTGGAGGGGTGGATCAAGAAAAGCTTTTTGGGCTGGAGGCCAGGGTGCAGAATAAGGAATAGGTATGAAAGCAAAAAGGTCTACATGTGAGAGAGATGAACAAGGGGAAGCGCAAGGATGAGCAAAGAATTTTAAAACAACAAAAGAGAATGAGATGAAAAATAGTAGGTAGGGAGAAAAAAGGAATAAAGGGAACCAATCAGCAAAATTAAGTTTTTAAAAAAAATTGAGTGGAAAAGAGAAAGTGACAATGCCAAACTTGCATTGAAGGGAAAAGGATTTTAAAAAGGCAGATAAAGGTTCAGAAAAAGGTAAAAGATTCAAAGAAAGAGAAAAAAACAAAGAAGATAAAGTTTAATGTTGCATTTTCCTGTACATTTTCTTGTATTCTTATATTTATGTAGAAATATTACAAATGATTGTATTCATAGTTTTCATATTTTCCTTTGCATTTGCACTCACGGACACAAGCTCGTGGATACAAGGTCAAAGGTACAAGAAAGCTGCAAAGAACAGAAAGAAAACTGTAGGTAAAAGTGTCTAAAAATTGGCAATGGTCAGGTACGTAAATAATAATAAACTTATTGGGTGTGATTTAATGAAAAACAAACAGTCCTGTTTTGGGCCCATTTAACCGGGTATTTCCCGGCACTTGTAGTGCCAAGAATGACACTCTGTTAAAGGGGACTCTGCTTCTATTTTACATCCTGGCGAGGAATGCTCACGTACTTAGACTAATTTCCTGTACAAACAAGCTCAACTCGCCAGTGCAGGAAGAGATTCGGTGCTATTTGTAAATGGCACCCGATCTCTCAACTCCCCACCACGGTCTCCGGACCACCCCCCAACCGAACAATTAGGGGGTCGTCGAGCACCCTCCACCCACTTCCCTGCACCCCACCTCATAAGGGCAGGGCATCTGTGAGACCGATCCAAGGCACAGGCAACCTGGCAACTTGGAAGTGCCCAAGCCAGCCTGGCAGAGACACCTGGACACTCTTGACTTGAGCCCGACTGCCCAGGAGCCTCCGATTGCTTAGGAAACCCCTCCAATTGCCATAATAACTGGTCCACATTTGTGAAAACTAGTGCTAAACATCAACACAGCAGGATCTCCGAGGCAAGACCGTTCAATCTCGCGCCTTGGGTAACTCTGGCGCGGCATATTCGAGGGAGTCTTACTACTCACTTGAATATGCAAATCTAGATCACTGCCATTGGGGACGATATTGAGATCATGACGGCTCGCTAGATCTGGTTAGAACATGATAAATCTCGCGAGAGGCATCTCGCAAGATTTAACAGCCTTGCTATATCCCGAGTCGGGCGCGATGAGGCCGGTAGATCATTCCCATAATATCCACTAGAACTGGGAGGCAGGCTGGAAGGTTTAGGCATTGGGCCCCATTTTAATAATCAGCTAACTAATTCATGCATGTTGTCTGATCGAAATAGGACAGTTTATCTCACTGGCAGCAGCTCTAAGACAAGTCCAGAAGGACTTGTGGCTTGTGGATCCAGGACGACCAGTTTTGCTCCTTCTAACTCCACTGTAAGTAAATGAAAATATTTTTTTGATGGCATCCACTTTATAGGCCCCAGAAATCCCACTAAAGCCTTAGTGAAGAGACAAAGTTAGATGATTGCCCATTAAACAGGTGTTCGGCCTTACATTAACATGTGCAAGAAGCCTAACATCTACTTAAGGCAGCCACTAGGGATACCTAAAAATAATTCAAAGCCAACATGGCATTAGAAGTTTTTCATGCGTCTTTGGCGTATAGTGCTTGACTTTGCAAAATCGGCAATTTTTTGTTCTGTTTTCT
Organism: Scyliorhinus torazame; assembly: GCF_047496885.1. Classification (NCBI taxonomy): domain Eukaryota; kingdom Metazoa; phylum Chordata; class Chondrichthyes; order Carcharhiniformes; family Scyliorhinidae; genus Scyliorhinus; species Scyliorhinus torazame. Next base: position 177,671,362 of record NC_092712.1, read on the forward strand.
TCTTGCAAGTATGAGACACAGCAAAGAACTGTTTTTCCTCCAAATAGAATATAATCTAGGAGCATTACAAAAGCATCCTTTCCAAGATGGACAGAAATTTCTAACTAAATTATTTAGCTAACCACATACAGAGGGCATGATCTACCCGAACGTGAGCAGAGTCCCGTAGCACGGGCAATTAGCTGTGTGTTTCCAGTGCTCGGAACGCCGAGCAGCACCGCACTATCGAAAGGCCATTTGGCTAGATTGGGGGCCTCAGTGAGGAATCTGCAGCCGAGATCACACTTAGTCCCATTTTTTTGCACTGAGGTACTCTGCTCGCCGGAACTCTTCAATGCAGGGAGCGATCAAGACGCCATTTTAAATGGCTGCCCACTCTCTCAGCCACCTGATGCAAACCTCGAACCCCTCCCCAATCCCCAGCTCACCAATAAGAGAGTCCTCATGCCCCCCACACCCCTTGCACCCGCACAGAACACCCAAGTGCCCAATCTGCAGTGTGGCACAAATGCCAGCATGGCACCCTGGTAGTGCCATCCTGGCACCCTGGTAGTGCCATCCTGGCACCCTGGCAGTGCCACCTGGATGTAAGCATGGCACTGCCAAGGTGCCCAGGTGGCACAGCCGGTTGGCATGGCACTGTTAGGGTGCTACGATGGCACTGCCAAGCTAGCATTTTCTGTGTGGCGGTGATCGGACCGGGGTGTGCCCTGTGGGTGTGATGAGGTGTAGCGGGGCCTGTGGACCTCCTTATTGTGAGTTGGGACTTGGGGGGTTCCTGGGTCATGTCGGGGGCTTGAGAATGTGGATGTCATTTAAAAATGGCGTCCCGATCCCTAGATGCGCTGAAGAGTTCCGGCGAGTGGAGCTCATCATTGCAGAAAGCAGGGCTAAAGGTGTAGCCCCGTTGGGGTGTTCCCTACCCGGATGGATATCACTTAGTGGTATTTTTCTCGGAGCTCCGGGAGCTGGGAAACACCTGTCTAATCACGTGCCATGGGACTCTGTCCCCATTTGGGGAGATCCCGCACCAAGTCTCTGCATTGCAATCACTGGACAGGAACACAATTATCAGCCCACCGGAGGCTATTGTGCTGTGGCCCATGTCTATTTAATACCATTAAATTGTAACTGATAATGAAAACATACATAAACAGTGCTCATTTGAACATCAGTGGAGAAGTACCCGCCTTCCTGAACAGGCGCCGGAATGTGGTGACTAGGGGCTTTTCACAGTAACTTCATTGAAGCCTACTCGTGACATTAAGCGATTTTCAGTTTTCATTTTCAAGCACCTGGATGTCCAGCAATTGCTCTCCAGATGGGTAATAAAACCACCTGAACACTGCACCTAGATTCTGAGTGTTGAAATGTTAAAACTTGGACCTTTCAAGGGCTCAAACTGTGTTGAGATTATTAATTAATTCCTGAAAATTACTAGCATTCATTCATTCATTTAAAATTACACCCGGGAATCATTCAATTTTCCCTCATAGAATTTCAAGCGGCAAAATTCTAGTGCCAATCTTCCAGGTCATGTGCCTTTGTGTACCATATGGTCCATTACAGTGGTTTCAAGAAAGACTAACAAGTATGCAGCTTCATTTAAACTGGTGAAAATGATGGTAGAATGGGTTCACGAGCATTGGAAAAATGGTCATATGATCACCTGTGGAGCCATCTGACTCTCCATCCTCAGAGAAACAGAGAAAGAAGATATTTGAGAATTCAAGGCCAGTGCCAGGTGGTGCACAAGGTTCATGAAAAGGCACGATTTAGTATTTCTTCGTGAAAATGAAAAATGGGACTTTCACAGTCACCTGAACTCATCAAATTCCATACTTTTATCATCCGAAGTGCATACCAAGAATGCATATCAATTGGCTTTGGGAATATGGATGGAACACAGATGAACTTTGATATGACAGCAAAGAAGATTTGATGAAAAAGCCATCCTGGTAAAGACAACTGGCCATGAGAAGACACAGTTCACAGTGGTTCTAACTCATATTGTTGATGGCACAAATTTAAAGCCAGTGATGATATTTCAGAGAAAAACTCTCACCAAAGAGAAAGTTCAAAAGGCATTGTCATTTATGATCAAGAAAAAGGCTTGTTGCATGAAGCGGTTGCAAGAAATGGATCAAAGAAGTGCAGAATTTGAAATCAGATAGACTATTCAAAGAAAATGTTTGCCTGCCTGTTTAAATCCCACCTTGTCGCCAATGTGCGATTAATCAACACCACTATGGCAGTTATTTCTGGTGGTCTTACATCTGTATTTCAGCCCATGCATATGTACATAAATAAACCTCTCAAGGACAGTATCCAAAAGATGTGGAATAATTGGATGTTGGATAGCAAAAATCATTCACCAAAGGTGGAAATATGTGAGTACCTTCATGAGCAACATTTTGAAATGAACTTGATCCAAATATTGTCAAAAAAATCATGTCTAAAATTAATATCTATGGTACTGAGGGCATTTACTTGCAAAATGATGATGCTGAAGTTACTGGTCATACAACTGATGAAGGTGATGAAGATGAGGAAGATCCACATGATGATGTTATACAAGTCGGCTATTGGGACAAATTGTTCAGTGACTCAGATAGTGATTGGAGTGATTTTGAATGATTTCAATGTAAAGTGCCATCGTCAATTCATTATATGGTATACTTTCATATTGCATTGGATGAAATTAATATAATTCGTATTTTGTATATAAATTTAGAGTACCTGATTAATTTTTCCAATTTAGGGGCAATTTAGCATGGCAAATTCAACTACATGCACATCTTTGGGTTGTAGGGGCGAGACCCATGCAAACACAAAGAGAATGTGGAAACGGATAGTGACCCGGGGACGGATCGAACCCGGGTCCATGACACCATGAAGCAGCAGTGCAAACCACAGCGCCACTGTGCCGCCCATTAATATAATTTATCATGTCAGAAAATGAACAAATGGTAGAGAATTAATATGAATTATTCAGTGTTGTTGGTTTTTGCTTTATTCCATTGATACACCATTTTTGGGCCCAATATCAAGCACACATGTCAATCCCTCAAAATCATTAGCAGTTTAAAAAAGTCGACCCGCTGACTTTTACCCGAAAAAATTGTCACAAAAATGTGACTTTTGCACAAGTATTTATAGTATTTCATTTAGTATCCATAAGGCAGAGAAAGAAGTTTTCAATAACATCAAGCAGTGCTGGATTCCAATCCTTGTTCCTGAAACAAAATGATAAAATGGAACTTAACCAAACAATTTAAGTTTTATGAGACCGATGAGTTGAATGAATCATTGAAATGCCAGTAGAATAACTGTATTTAAGTGAGGGTTCATCTATTGAATCCAAAATACTGGCAAAATATTAGCGGATATTGGGTCCCCAGCATCACAGATGTCAGCCCACTTGATTGCTACCCCTTCCACAAACATCAATCCCTCCACTACCGATGAACAGTGGAAGCTGTGTGTACCATCTACAAGATGCACTGCAGTAACTCGCCAGGGTTCCTTAGGCAGCACCTTCCAAACCCACAGCCACCATCAACTAGAAGAACAAGAGCAATAGATACCTGGCAACCCCAGCACCTGGAGGTTTCCCTCCAAATCACTGACCACCCTGACTTGGATATATATCGCCGTTCCTTCATTGTCGCTGGGGCAACATCCTGGAACTCCCTCCCTAACAGCACAGTGGGTGTACCTACAACTCAGGGAATGCAACAGTTTAAGAAGGCAATTCGCCGCCACCTTCTGAAGGGAAACTAGGGTTAGGCAATAAATGCTGGCCTAACCAGCCACACCTGCATCTCGTAAAATGAATTTTAAAAATGCATGAACTTGGTATAGGAATTTGGAACACAAGGTTGATTAAAATGTTTTCATTCAGAGAAGGAGCCAAGTCAACCTTCTTAATTTCAAAGCAAGTACAGGTTAATTGCTGAATTATCCATGAGATTATCAGTTAAATAATAATGCCACAATAGCATTACTATATTGGCGCACAGTTTGTAGTTTATTTTAGTTCGAACCTGGTCAAGAACTACCATGGCAGCAGCAGCTCATTATGGAACAGCAATTCGTTAAATGGAAAAATGGTTAGACCAACCCTGGAAGTTTACCAGGCTCAATCTTTATAGGTCACTGTTTCTCAGTATTTAGTACTTTCCAATAAATTCTTCATGGGTTGCCATGTCCTAATGTCTAACTAAAAGGATTTAAGAATTGTTTCCTGCAAACCAGTTACAGAGAATTTGATTAAGCAAGTGCAAGAACATTGGTGTTGGTTGCATAATTCTTCATAAACATAAAGTTAATTATGATTAATTATAACACTAGCATCGCATGTTCATGCTTACCGGTGTCAAAATATTGTCAATAACAAGGGGCGAAATTCTCCGGTATCGGGGCGATGTCCGCCAACTGACGCCCCAAATGGCGCAAATCAGTCGGGCATCGCGCCGCCCCAAAGGTGCGGAATGCTCCGCATCTTTGGGGGCCGAGCCCCAACCTTGAGGGGCTAGGCTGGCGGCGGACGAATTTCCGCCCCGCCAGCTGGCGGAAAAGGCCTTTGGTGCCCCGCCAGCTGGCGCGGAAATGATATCTCCGGGCGGCGCATGCGCGGGAGCGTCAGCGGCCGCTCACGGCATTCCCGCGCATGCACAGTGGAGGGAGTCTCTTCCGCCTCCGCCACGGAGACCATGGCGAAGGCGGAAGGGAAAGAGTGCCCCCACGGCACAGGCCCGCCCGCGGATCGGTGGGCCCCGATCGTGGGCCAGGTCACCGTGGGGGCACCCCCCGGGGCCAGATTGCCCCTCACCCCCCCCAGGACCCCGGAGCCCGCCCGCGCCGCCTTGTCCCGCCGGTAAGAGAGGTGGTTTAATTTACGCCGGCGGGACAGGCATTTTAGTGGCAGGACTTCGGCCCATTCGGGCCGGAGAATCGCCGGGGGGGGGGGGGGGGGGGGGGGGGGGCGCCAACCGGCGCAGCGCGATTCCCGCCCCCGCCGAATATCCGGTGGTGGAGAATTCGGCAGCCGGCGGGGGCGGGATTCACGCCAGCCCCCGGCGATTCTCCAACCCAGCGGGGGGTTGGAGAATCTTGCCCGAGATTGCCTGAGGGAAAAATAATGAGGTGCAATGCAAACTGATTGAAATGGATAGAGTTTTGACTGCTTTTACAGCAGAAACAGAATGGTGAACCATTTTTCTTCAGCTCTGGCCCACAGAAATCAGGCAGTATGTGCCACAGAAGTCAGCTAATTTGAACCCCTGGGAGGGATTCTCCACCCCCACGCCGAAGTGGCCGCGCTGTCGTGAACGCCGTCGAGGTTCACGATGGTGCGGAACGGCCCCGGTCCCGACCGATTCAGGCCCTGACAATGGGCCAGTATCGCGCCGGGTCATCTACCCGCGCCAGGCCTTGTCGCCCACGTAAAAGCGGCGCCGCATAGATGACACGGCCGGCGCCGCATAACGGACGTCATCCGCGCATGCACGTGGTTGCCGTCCTCTCTAAGTCCGCCCCGCAAGAAGATGGCAGACGGATCTTGCGGGGCAGCGGAAGGAAGGAGGTCCTCCTTCAGAGAGGACGGCCCGACGATCGGTGGGCACCGATCGCGGGCCACCCCACATCTGAGGTACGCCCCGGTGCAGGATCCCCCCTCACCCCCCCCCCGCAGGCTGCCCCCCCCCCCCCCAGCGTTCACCCACCGCCCACGACTGCAGCGACCAGGTGTGGATGGCGCCGGGGGGAACCCCGCCGTTTTGGCCTGGCCGCTCGGCCCATCCGGGCCTCAGAATAGCGGGGGTGCCGGAGAATCGCCATTTTGGGTGTGTCCGGCAATTCTCCGGCCTGTGGCTCGCGAAACTCAACCGGGCCGTTCCCGCCTCTTGGGAGAATTGCGAGAGTGCGTCGGACCGGCGTCCCCGGAAATTTTGGCGGCCCAGGCGATTCTCCCAACCAGCGTGGGAGTGGAGAATCGCGCACCCTGGCTTTCACCTGGGTGCAGAAACACCCTTAGGTTACAGGTAGTAACCCTTATTGTAAGCTATAAAAGCATCAATTCCACTGGCTTAGGTGCCTTCAGCCTGCCTTTAAAAATATCAGCCAGATGGCCTCCTGTCCAAGTGCTCCTCCTTTCTGAGCAAGAACATTTTAAGCAAGGTCATCTTCCCGCTTTGGAAGCCTCTTTTCTGGTGCTCCAATCTGAAGGGACTACACCTAGAGTTAGCACAGTGCCCATTTTAAGGAGATGGGCAGTGATGTTATCAAGCCAAGAAAGCCTGGCTTCCTCAAAAGTCCATCAGTTGTGTATCTCAAAAACTTGGGTCTGTCTAGACACCTCTGTAGATTGTTGGCCTATCTGAAGACCAGCTGCTGTTTTCCTGGAGATCTAATATCCAGGGTCCTGAACAAAGTTGAAAGCCTTGCAGCTGTGCCTTTGCCAGTTTACAGTCCTAGGCATGTTGGAGAGGAAGAGAAGAATCCGATACCAGCAGTGTTGTATTATGGTACCACCACTGAACACCATGTTGCATTGTGGGTTCGGTTGTGGCATCTCAATTATGAGATGTTGAGATGTGTATGTTCAAACATTAACCGTTTATTGTTAATCTTTAACTATTTACAGATCCCAGTTAATGTCATGCGTGGTGCTGCTTGTCCATGCAGGCTGCTTCGAGAGTGTTCTATACATCTCTTACTATCTGACACTATACATCATGCCACTGGTGGGGCTCTTCTCCAGTCCCACGCTGACCCTTGCTCTACCTTTTTCATCATGGTACCGTGCAGACACCTGACACAAAAAGCAGAGCATCCTAGTTGTGTATGACTTAGGACAAGTGTAATGTGCCTTAGGTACACTGTACCTAATGTGTGCCCCCATCAGTAATCCACAGTGAAAAGCCTTGCCATAAATCTACTCGGCGTGCTTTTTCAGAAGGAACATTTTAAAATTATGATTTAATTAGGTTTGAAAGTGATATGAAAACTATAAGATTACGATTGGTGTACAAGCCATCAGCTTCAAAAGCTGCTCATACTTGAAATAGGATTATACTTAAAACTTCAGATGAAAGCTAATGTATCAAAGATACAACAATCAGTTCAAAGTGACGTTGACAGGCTTATATCGCATTATATAAATATTACAATGTTGCTCACGGCCTAGTTTTCAGTCCAGAAGCACAGTTCTAGCATGTGTAAATCACATTGTGTTATTTTCTTTCCATAGCACCCAGAACTAAGAGATACTAGTTTCCATTTGGAGTGGTTTTATAAGATAAGCTCACCACCAATATGTCATGCCCTTGTCTTGTCCTACAAAGTAAGATTTAACTTACCAGTCAGTATCTACTGTATTAATAATGTTGAATTTCAAAATTCAGGTTACCCTTTTGAAAATGAATTTGAGATTAAGAAAAAGTCTCATCCTTTGTAATAGTTTGCTTACAATGGGATTTTTTGTATTCCATCAGGACTGCCTGCAGTGAGTTGTCATCTGTAGTTACCACCACTTCTATATTGTCATTTTCCACTCAGCTTTGCAAACCTTTCTGATATATTATTTCTCTGAATTGTTACTGTACTTCTCCTTCATGCTCAAATTTAAACTAGTAATTACACCTCAGAGTTTCTATTTCCGCTGAGTTAAACTTGAGGTGGCTATTTTTCCTGTTATAGTTTAGTTAATGAAGAGTCTTGGAGGTGGCTAAAGTGGAATCTTGATCTGCATTGCCCAATTAACCCACCTTTATCTCAATACACCATATTGCTTTCAGGGTTTAAGCAGGCACTGGGGAATGTTATCCTGAGGAATGCATGGTAGCACAAGTGGATAGCACTGTGGCTTCACCGCACCAGGGTCCCAGGTTCGATTCCCCGCTGGGTCACTGTCTATGCAGAGTCTGCACGTTCTTCCCGTATCTCTGTGTGGATTTCCTCCAGGCGCTCCGGTTTTCTCCCACAGTCCAAAGATGTGCAGGTTAGGTGGATTGGCCATGATAAATTGCCCTTAGTGACCAAATAGGTTAGGAGGGGTTACTGGGATACGCGGATAGGGTGGAAGTGAGGGCTTAAGTGTGCCGGTGCAGACTCAATGGGCCAAATGGCCTCCTTCTCCACTCTATGTTCTATGAATGCTTAGGCCTTTGATTACCAACAAAATTGACTCTTAATGCTCAACAAAGAGGCTGTCCACCATTTTGCTGACTAGCTCTATAAACACCAAGTTCTCTAAACAGTGACTGGCTGAACAGGATACACAAGTTGTTGCTGAGGATTTGAAGCACAACTTAAAGCCATGGTCAGCTTTCAATGTTCACCTGCTGATTGAGACCTACTGAGCACACTGTTTGAGGAAAACATGGGATAGACATCAGGAGATGTTCTGGAATACTTTGTCATGACGTAACTTACATTTATTCCAGAAGTTGTCTGAGGTCTTCAGTTAAAGAGATCGAGTGCTGGGATTCTCTACCTTCTTGGAGAACTTATAGGTGTCACCAGGAGAAAGGCAGTGTTCGGTCATGAACATCTTGCTTTGGATGATGAATGGAAGGGAGAAACAAGGCCAAGTAGAACCAGCTGCTGCAGGAGAAGGGGATATGGGGAGAATTCAGATTTATGGGGATTGATGCATGCCCCACAGTCTGACAATCATGAAGGACAAACCATGACCATGAGCAATTGTACCAAAGGTGAAGCTCATGAACAGAAGATGAGGGAGATCAGTGGTAGGGAGAGGGGGCGCAGTGGTGAGGGGGAAACAGTGGGAGTGGAATGTCAGGGGCTGAGGGAGGGATGCAATTTCAGGTAAATGGTATACATCCGGAAGGATGCTCACTCCCATTAATTTGAAGAGGCTTTTGAGTAATGGTGAGCAATTTACAGCCCAGGGGCCACATGCGGCCCAATTAGGTTCTAAGTGCAGCCCATGAGACATTTTGTTCACAGTTGCCCACTGTAAGGAACTTGTTAATCTTTGTCTGTTTCGTGTTTCGGTTTTCAATCCCTCTGAACAGTTTCTCCCACCAGGTCTGTAACAGTTTAATTCTCTGTGTGAATGGCTGGAAAAGCCAGGTCTGAGAACTCTCTGCATGACACAGCCTGAATCTCTGCACAGAGATCAGAAAAGCAGAGTGCTTGTAGAATCTACTGCAAGGAGGGCATTCTACAGCCTACAGGTTCCTGTTGATGATCCCATTAGAAGATCACTGGCCACAAGACAGTTACCTCAGCAGCAAAGAACCATCTCATACCTCTTAATCCCTGTTATTTTTTAACCTTCCCCCCCACCAACTGTGTGTGTCTGGGTGGAGGGCGGGATGGGGTTTTGGGAATAGTTAGATTAGCAGACCATTGTTTCATTCTTACCATTATATATACATGTTTTCCTTGTTATATATGTTATATATATACCGTGGCAGCACGGGAGCACAGTGATTAGCACAATTGCTTCACAGCTCCAGGTCCCAGGTTCAATTCCCGGCTTGGGTCACTGTGCGGAGGCTGCACGTTCTCCCTGTGTCTGCGTGGGTTTCCTCCAGGTGCTCCGGCTTCATCCCACAGTCCAACGATGTGCAGGTTAGGTGGAATAGCCATGCTAAATTGCCCTTAGTGTCCAAAATTGCCCTTAGTGTTGGATGGGGTTACTGGGTTACGGGGATAGGGTGGAGGTGTGCGGTTGGCAAGGGTGCTCTTTCCAAAAGCCGGTGCAGACTTGATGGGTGAATGGCCTCCTTGTGCACTGCAAATTCTATGAATATAAACAGTTTCTTACCTGTTTTACTGGTGCCTGCAACTCATTAGGGCAATCAAGGGTTAAAAATCTCAGGAAAATACACAAATTATCAGTTGATTAATTTGTGTTGGGACTCCATGGGCCATGGGGTGGAATTTGACAGCGCACTCACCCATGATGTTGTAACATAAACTGAGGGCTCGGGTTCTGGATTTGACATGTTAGATGGAGAATTCGGGGCACAAAATTAATTATAGAGAGACACCTGGGGCGTCATTCTCCGACCCCCCAGCGGGTCAGAGAATGGCCGTTGGCCGCCGTGAATCCCGCCCCCGCCGGTTGCCGAAGTCTCCGAAGGGAGAAAGGTCGGCGGGGCGTTAATGGCGCCGCTGACGTCGGAGAATGGCACGGGTGGGCGCAAGGCAGCAGATTTTGGGCCTGCCGATATTCTCCCGTCCGGATGGGCCGAAGTCCCGTCGACGTGATGACGGGTCACGTCGACGTAAATCAAACCTCCTTTTAATCGGCGTCAACCTGTGCTCCAGGTTCACACCGACCAGCGTGGAGGTGAGTGACATCCTGGGGGATTGGCCGCTGGGCAGGCGATGGCGTGGCCGCAGTCTGAATGTGTGGGGAGAGGTGTGTCTAAGGTTGTGTGTGTGTGTGTGCGGCGGGGGGGGGGGGGTGGTTAGAGAGGGCTGAGCTCCGGGGGGAGTGCCGGGAGGGGGGTCAGTGCCGGGGAGGGGGATGGGGGTCTGTGCCGGGGAGGAGGATAGGGGGCCCGTGCCGGGGAGGGGGATGGGGGGGTGGGGGGGGGCGTGCTGGGGAGGAGGATGGGGGGCCCGTGCCGGGGAGGAGGATGGGGGGCCCGTGCTGGGAGGAGGATGGGGGGCCCGTGCCGGGGAGGAGGGTGGGGTCCGTGCCGGGGAGGAGGATGGGGGGCCCGTGCCGGGGAGGAGGATGGGGTCCGTGCCGGGGAGGAGGATGGGGGGCCCGTGCCGGGGAGGAGGATGGGGTCCGTGCCGGGGAGGGGGATGGGGGGGCCCGTGCCAGGGAGGAGGATGGGGGTCCCGTGCCGGGGAGGAGGATGGGGTCCGTGCCATGGAAGAGGATGGGGTGCCCATGCCGGGGACGAGGATGGGGTCCGTGCCGGGGAGGGGGATGAGGGGGGGTCCGTGCCGAGGAGGAGGATGGGGGGCCCGTGCCGGGGAGGGGCTGGGGGGGCTGTGGCGGTGAGGAGGATGGGGGGCCCGTGCCGGGGAGGAGGATGGGGTCCGTGCCAGGGAGGAGGATGGGGGCCCGTGCCGGGGAGGAGGATGGGGTCTGTGCCAGGGAGGAGGATGGGGGGCCCGTGCCGGGGAGGAGGATGGGGTCCGTGCCGGGGAGGGGAATGGGGGGGGGCGTGCCGGGGAGGAGGATGGGGGGCTCGTGCCAGGGAGGAGGATGGGGGCCCGTGCCGAGGAGGAGGATGGGGTCCGTGCCGGGGAGGGGGATGGGGGGGGGGGGGTCCGTGCCGGGGAGGAGGATGGGGGGCCCGTGCCGAAGAGGAGGATGGGGGGCCCGTGCCGGGGAGGAGGATGGGGGGCCCGTGCCGGGGAGGAGGATGGGGGGCCCGTGCCGGGGAGGAGCATGGGGGGTCCGTGCCGGGGAGTAGGATGGGGGGCTCGTGCTGGGGAGGAGGATGGGGTCCGTGCCGGGGAGGGGGATGGGGGGCCGTGCCGAGGAGGAGGATGGGGGGGCCCATGCCGGGGAGGAGGATGGGGGGCCCGTGCAGGGGAGGTGGATGGGGGGGTCCGTGCCGGGGAGGAGGATGGGGGGCCCGTGCCGGGGAGGAGGATGGGGTCCGTGCCGGGGAGGAGGATGGGGGGCCCGTGCCGGGGAGGAGGATGGGGTCCGTGCCGGGGAGGAGGATGGGGGGCCCGTGCCGGGGAGGAGGATGGGGTCCGTGCCGGGGAGGGGGATGGGGGCCCGTGCCGGGGAGGAGGATGGGGGGCCCGTGCCGGGGAGGAGGATGGGGTCCGTGCCGGGGAGGGGGATGGGGGGCCCGTGCCAGGGAGGAGGATGGGGGTCCCTTGCCGGGGAGGAGGATGGGGTCCGTGGCGTGGAGGAGGATGGGGTGCCCATGCCGGGGACGAGGATGGGGTCCGTGCCGGGGAGGGGGATGAGGGGGGCCCGTGCTGGGGAGGAGGATGGGGTCCGTGCCGAGAAGGAGGATGGGGGGCCCGTGCCGGGGAGGGGGATGGGGGGCTGTGGCGGGGAGGAGGATGGGGGGCCCGTGCCGGGGAGGAGGATGGGGTCCGTGCCGGGGAGGAGGATGGGGGCCCGTGCCGGGGAGGAGGATGGGGTCTGTGCCAGGGAGGAGGATGGGGGGCCCGTGCCGGGGAGGAGGATGGGGTCCGTGCCGGGGAGGGGAATGGGGGGGGGGGGGGGGGGCGTGCCGGGGAGGAGGATGGGGGGCTCATGCCAGGGAGGAGGATGGGGGCCCGTGCCGGGGAGGAGGATGGGGTCCGTGCCGGGGAGGGGGATGGGGGGGGGGTCCGTGCCGGGGAGGTGGATGGGGGGCCCGTGCCGAAGAGGAGGATGGGGGGCCCGTGCCGGGGAGGAGGATGGGGGGCCCGTGCCGGGGAGGAGGATGGGGGGCCCGTGCCGGGGAGGAGCATGGGGGGTCCGTGCCGGGGAGTAGGATGGGGGGCTCGTGCTGGGGAGGAGGATGGGGTCCGTGCCGGGGAGGGGGATGGGGGGCCGTGCTGAGGAGGAGGGTGGGGGGGCCCATGCCGGGGAGGAGGATGGGGGGCCCGTGCCGGGGAGGAGGATGGGGGGCACGTGCCAGGGAGGAGGATGGGGGGCCCGTGCCGGGGAGGAGGATGGGGGGCCCGTGCCGGGGAGGAGGATGGGTGGATGGGGGGCCCGTGCCGGGGAGGGGGGGTGCGAGGGCAAGTGAGTTGGTCCACCTGGCCAGGTGCCAGCCTCCAACAGTTGGACCCATGCGGTCCATGCCACCTGGCTGGGGGGAGGAGGGGATATGGGCAATCATGACATGTCGTCGTTACCCCCCCCCCCAAACCAGGCCGTCATGTTTTCCGATCATCCAGCGATGTTGGCCGCCGTGGCGGCAGCCGCTAATGTCTATGTTGCCCTGGATGAGGAGGAGGAGGAGGAGGAGGAGCGTTCCAAAGAGGCGGCGCCGCCTGCCGCAGAGGGTCAGGCAGCAGCCGCCCAGGCTGGAGGGACACCTGACCGACAGGACAAGGAGGGGGAGGAGGACGTCGCGGCCCCACAGCAACGGAGGCACCCGAGGGCGCCCCGTGTGTACCGGCCCCGGCAGTCATACCAGGACCTCACGGACCGGGAATGCAGGAGGAGACTCCGGATGAGGCGGGAAACCGTGGCACACATCTGCCACCTGCTGGCACACCTGTCACCACGTGGCACTGGCGGGGGACACCCTCTCCCTGTGTCTGTCAAGGTTACGGTGGCCCTGAACTTTTATGCAACGGGGTCATTCCAGGCACCGAGTGGGGACCTGTCCGGCATATCGCAGACATCGGTGCATCGGTGCATCCGGGCAGTGACAGATGCCCTATATGCCTTGGCGCACCGCTACATCCGCTTCCCTGTGGACCGGGCCAGCCAAGATGCCCGGGCCGTGGGCTTCTCTGCCGTGGCCGTGTTCCCCATGGTCTAGGGCGCGATTGATGGGATGCACCTCGCCGTGCGGCCACCTGCAGATAACAGGGCCGTGTTCACCAATAGGAAGGGGACCTATTCGATGAACATACAGGTGGTCTGCGACCACCGCATGATGATCCTGCACGTCTGCGCCCGTTACCCAGGCAGTGTACACGACTCATACGTGTTGTCGAGGTCATCCATCACTGGCATGTACGAGGGACGCCATCCCCGGCTGAGGGGCTGGTTGCTGGGCGACAGGGGCTACCCATTGCGATCGTGGCTGATGACGCCTATACGGAGGCCATGCAATGAGGCGGAGAACCGCTACAATGATGCCCATGTAGCGACAAGGGGAGTAATCGAGAGGTGTTTTGGCGTGCTGAAGATGCGTTTCAGGTGCCTGGACCTCTCTGGGGCCGCCCTCCAGTATCGGTCAGATAGGGTCGGCCGCATCATTGTGGTGTGCTGCGTCCTGCACAACATAGCCCAGCAGAGGGGCGATGTGCCGCAGGCAGAGGAGGGCGGAGTGGAGGAGCAGCAGGAAGAGGCGCAGTCCTCCCCAGATGAGGGGGATGGGGGCAATGGTCAGGGCAGACGGGCTAGACACAGGTGGGTGACTGTCCACCGTTACTGGTTGGCCCAGCGGGCACAGGACAGGCTGATAGCCGCCCGCTTCACTGACTAGATGGGCGTGGGAATCGGGTAGTACGGCCACAGACCGCACACCATGGCAACAGCCGACCACCCACACCCCCCACCCATCCACCCACCCAGCACCCTCACCCCCTTCCCCAACCCCACCCACCCCACCCGCATGCACACCACCCCCCCATTGCCGATCCACCTGCGGCACAACGGCCGGGCTCACACAGTTGCGGGTGGACGCGTGTCTATTGCAGGCCATGGAGGATGATGACAACCCACCCTGCGATGAGCTCCTGGCTCCACATCGTTGGACTATGTCTGACCCATGGCCACAGTACCACCATCCACCCGGACCATCCCTGCATGCGGCTGTGACACTGCAGCGCACGGTCCCGTCCTCTGCCCGGGGGGATGTTGATGGCGGCCCAGGGGGAAGGGGCAGACTCACCTGAGGCTGAGATAAGACCACCCCTCACACACACACACTTGCTCTCAACGTACATGACACCCCCGCACACTTTGGACAGAGCACAAAGGCAGCTTCTGTAGGTGTAACATTGACTTTAATAACCAAACGAGTTCATGCACGTGCCCTAGCCCCTAAAACTCATCTGTGCCCTGCACCCGTGCCAACTTACTCAGTGTCTAATTGTTTGGCCTTACGGGCCCTTTGACTACGTCTACGTGGTTCCCCAGACGGTACAGCAGAACTGGAGGTGGACTCCTGTGATTCCTGCCCTCTGACATGGGATCCCTTTGGCGGCCATTTCCTGGGGCGTCCTGGCCTAGATGGGCCAGGCTGCAGCTCCGCCGACTGGGATGGCGAGCTGCCAGCCTGTCCTGCCCTTTGCCCACCTGATGCACCTGGGACGGAAGGGGGGGGGGGGGGAGTCCGACGTGTTGCGGTGTTCCGGGACCTCCCCTACAGGGGGACCCGGGACGGACCACACCACCTCCTCCTCACTTGGGGTGCCCGATGGCCCCCAGGCCTCTATATGGGTGGGGGATGCGAACGGACTGGCCAGCCGACCCCCCCCCCCCGACATCTGGCGCTGCCAGTCCTAGAGGACCGTGCTGGTATCGACAGGGGTCTGCAAATTTGCAGCCATGGAGACCAGGGGATTGGCAAACCCTGTCTGTGACTGTGCGACGCCGGCTCGCACATGGCCAATGGCGCTGATGCCCTCAGCGATGGCCTGCAGAGACTGGGCTATGGCCTGCTGAGACTGGGCCATGGCCTGCAGAGACTGGGCCATGGCGTTGAGAGCCTCTGCCATCTGGCGCTGGCGCTGGCTCATGGCCTCCTGTGAGAGGGCAGCCATGTCCTGGGCCACAGACGCCACCTGCACGGAAAGCCCCAGGCCTCGCAAACCATTCCCCATGTCTGACACCGTCGCCCCCATTGCCTCCACCGCGGACGACACCCGTGCGGTGTCGGCCTGGGTGGCACGCATGACCGGCACCACTTCCAGCTCCTGGACGCGGGTGGACTCCTCCACCTGCGACTGCAGCCGCCGCAAGCCGGCCGTCACCCTCTTCGCTCGTCTCTGGGTCGGTGGTTGCATCGGATCTATGGGTGGGTGTGGTAACTCCAGGAACCCGGGATCCATCTGGGCGGCAGATGTTCGCTTGGGCTGGGCTGCCCTCCGACCACTCAGCCCCTCTGCTGCTCCTACCTCCACCTGCTGTACCGGGACGGCTGTTGTGCGCACCAGTGAGTGTACCAGACGCCTCATCACTAAAGTGCCCAACCGAGGTGAGTGTTTCTGCGATGGTGGAGGGTGTTGGTGACAGCAGTGGCGTTGTGTCGTGCTCTTCGTCCCACTCTGAATCCATGGCACTTTGGGGTGGGGGTTCGTCTCCACCCATCCACTCTGTGTCACTGTCCGGTATTTTGTCTTCCTGGGTACTGCTGTCCCGGGTAGGGGTGTCCCAGGTAGGGGTGTCCTGGGTAGGGGTGTCCTGGGTAGTGGTGTCCTGGCTCGGCTGTGATGGGGGCCTGTGGCTGCCCGTCTCGTTGCTGGGTGGCACACGCCTGCGTCGTTGCACCCGCACATGACGGGGGCGTTGTCTCCCTGTTGCTCCAGGTCTCTCCGTCTCCCGTGGTTTCCAAGGGACATCCTGCGGGCGTCGCATGCCGGAGGGTCCGGGTCTTTCCGTCTCCCATGGTGTGCGAGGGGCATCCTGCGGGCGTCGCATGCCGGAGGGTCCGGGCCTCTCCGTCTCCCATGGTGTGCGAGGGGCATCCTGCGGGCGTCGCATGCCGGAGGGTCCGGGTCTCTCCGTCTCCCGTGGCCTCCGAGGGGCATCCTGCGGGTGGTCTGCATCTGCGGGGATGGGTGCCTCGACATTTGCTCCTGCGATACAAAATGAAGCATGCATGGTTAGACACGCAGGCAGTGATCAGGTGATATGGGGGAGGGGGATATAGGGGAGGGGGATATGGGGACGGGCTGTCGGTGGCTCACTTGCTAGTACGCCCCCAACCTCTGCATAAGCAACCTCCCGGTCCTCAGGTCCACCAGCCAGTTCCAGGGCCCTTTCCTCGTGTTCGGTCAGTGGCCTCTCATCAGCTGGGCCTCCTCCAGTCCTCACATGCTCCCTGGTGTTGTGTGCACTTTTTTCCTTTGGCGGTGGTGGTGGTGGTGGTGGGGGGGGGGGGGGGGGGGCAGGGGTAAAAGGCAACAGTGTTAGACAGGTATATGAATGCACGCCATCGGTTGCGCGTGTATTGCAGAGGTTGTTAGGGCTGGATTCACTTGGGGATATGGGGGATATGGGGGAGGGGGGATATGGGGGAGGGGGGATATGGGGGAGGGGGGATATGGGGGAGGGGGGATATGGGGAGGGGGGATATGGGGGAGGGGGGATATGGGGGAGGGGGGATATGGGGGAGGGGGGATATGGGGGAGGGGGAGATATGGGGATATGGGGGAGGGGGGATATGGGGGAGGGGGGATATGGGGCAGGGGGGATATGGGGGAGGGGGGATATGGGGAGGGGGATATGGGGAGGGGGATATGGGGGATATGGGGGAGGGGGTTATGGGGAGGGGGGATATGGGGGAGGGGGGTATGGCCGAGGGGGGGGATATGGGGGATATGGGGGAGGGGGGATATGAGGGAGGGGGGGATATGGGGGAGGGGGGATATGGGGGAGGGGGGGATATGGGTATCGGGCAGGGGGTGGGGGAGGCTCACCCTGCCTGCTCTGACGAGGTCGTTCACCTTCTTGTGGCACTGGGTGCCTGTCCGTGGTGTCAGGGCTGCAGCGGTGACGGCCTCTGCCACTTCCCTCCACAGACGCCGGCTGTGGCGTGGGGCACCTCTGCGGCCGTGCCCGGGATACAGGGCCTCCCTCCTCTGCTCCACTGCGTCTAGGAGCGCCTCCACATCCCGTGACTCGAACCTCGGGGCTGAGCGGCGGCTGGCCATCCGGTCGGGTGTTCCGGTCGGGTGTTCCGGTCGGGTGGGGGGGAGCAGCGCGTCCTTATGAGCCGTCACGCCGTGTGGCGTGTATGACGCTGCACGGCGTGAACCACGTGAGCAAGCGCGGATCCCGTCAGTTCGCTGCTAGCCCATTTCGGGCCGGAGACTTTGCGACGATTTTTGCGGCGTGACGCAGGTCGGATTTGCGCCGTTCTTTGCGCCAATCGGCGGACTTTGCGCCGATAACGGAGAATTTCGCCCCAGGTTTGTAATAATATAACAGGGTGGCCTTGGAAACAGCTGAGCATTTACTCCAGGTGGAAGAGTTATTTCTGGTTTACTTATTGGGACTTCCCAAAGTCAAGCTTGCATAGTAACGTGATGTCAACAAAGTTGTAGGGAACCACCAGGGGCTCTGTCCGAATGGCTGGGAAATGCCCAGTCTGAGAACACTCTTCAACATACAGCCACAATCTCTGCACAGAGACCAGACAAACAGTTGAAGGGTGGAGTGGATGTATAATCTGTTGTAAAGAGGGCATTCTTCAGCCTGCAGTTTCTGGTTGAAGATATCTAAGATTGCTGGCTATAAAGACTGCTCAGACTTTGTCTTATTGCTGGCTACCTCGGCAGCTAAGAACCATCTCATACCTCTTAATCCCTGTTATTTTTGAACCTTTCCCCCCTTCTCCACCATGTTCAGTCATGCTGGTAGGAACGAAAACTACACAGATGGGAATCAGCAGAATGTGGCAACTCTGCACGTGTGTTACGACACCCTGGGCAAGTGCGCAGTCAAATTCAACCCCACAGACCCTGGTATGACTAAAATGATACACATTAGCAAAGGCAAGTGAAGTGAGGGGCGGCACGGTAGCACAGTAGTTAGCACAGTTGCTTCACAGCTCCAGGGTCTCAGGCTCGATTCCCGGCTTGGGTCACTGTCTGTGCGGAGTCTGCAGGTTCTCCCCATGACTACGGGGGTTTCCTCCGGTGCTCAGGTTTCCTCCCACAGTCCAAAGATGTGCAGGTTAGGTGGATTGGCCACGCTAAATTGCTCTTAGTGTCCAAAAAGGTTTGATGGGGTCACTGGGTTACGGGGATAGGGTGGAGGTGTGGGCTTAGGTAGGGCGATCTATCCATGGGCCGGTGCAGACTTGATGGGCTGAATGGCCTCCTTCTGCACTGTAAATTCAATGACCTGTGATCACACTGAGTGCACACAACATTGACTGTGAGAGCCGTGGCTGTGTCTAAAGTGTCAATATTTATTTTGTTTTCACTATTTGAAGTTGAAGTTGAAGATAGTTCTATTAGGGACCTGGGTTCAATTCTTTTCTCGGTATTAAGTGTATTTAATCTTATTCATGGGATCTTGCTCAGTGAACACACTTGATTTCAATCTTGTGGCCCACTGAGATGAGGAGGGCGGGGGGCGGGGGGGGGGGGGGGGGTGGCGGTGACTCGTGAGGCCCACTCACCAGGTTATCCATCACTGCTTTAGAGAGCCACCCTCCACCATCCGACCTTGGAACAGTGTTACCACATAGCTTGGGCTGGATTCTCTGGTTTCCCCGCAAGCACAATTTCCTGGGATTCGCTATTCCTGTTGCTTGTCAATGGGATTTCCCATTGAAGCCACCCTATGTGCCGGGTAGCCTGCGGGCAGGCCACACTGCCGGTGGGAACAGAGAATCCTTATGGCTGGAGATTCTGGCCGTTACCTTCCATGACCAAGGGTCCATCAAGAAGCTCTCATTCCTTTCTCGTAAATAATACAATAAATAAAAGCCAGCAATTCCAGTACTATCCAATCACAATAAGCACTCTTTAGCTAGAGTTTAAAAAATGACACAATGAGGTGGCATGGTAGCAAAGTGGTTAGCACTATGCTTCACAGCGCCAGGGTCCCAGGTTCGAATCCCGGCTTGATCACTGTCTGCACGTTCTCCCAGTGTCTGCGTGGGTTTCCTCCGGGTGCTCCGATTTCCTCCCACAGTCCAAAGATGTGCAGGTTAGGTGAAGTGGTCATGCTAAATTGCCCCTTGTGTCCAGAAGTTAAGTGGGGTTGCTGGGTTACCGAGATAGGTGTGGGTTTAGGTCGGGTGCTTTTTCAGGTGCCAGTGTAGACTCGGTTTGGCCAAATAGCCTCCTTCTGCACTGTCATTTCTATGACTCATTATTTATCCTGAACCTTATCTCAGTGGTTATCTATAAGTGTTCCTGGTTAATCTGATGCATAAATAAAATGCAACCCCTGTGGAAGCAGCAGGCGAGGCAGATGATGCTGCAACTCTGAAGTGGGTAGTTCCGATGCCCTTGTGAGTTACCCTCAAGAGATTGTGGGTTGTGACGGTCCCGTCTCAAACTGCACCATATCTGCATGGGCCTCATCAGTCTGGCTCATCTGGATGGCAGGTAATGGCAAGGTCAATTGTGCAGTCGCAGGGTGGGAACTGAAATGTTACCATAGAGAAAGGCCAGTGGGCTCCTCCTCAATGATTTCCCCACCACCACCACCTTGGGCATCTGTCCAGCAGGCCCAGAGATCTCTGGAGGACAGAGTGCAAAGCAACTGAGACACCCTGCAAGAATCTTTCACTTGAAGAGCACCATGAACCTGAACTTCCATTCCAGCACTTGGCCATTCCAAGCAAGTTTCTTAGCCTTCCATTGAAGCTGCAATGATGCCAATAGCAATTGTGCCCCAATCACCAGATGCACCATGTTGGTGGGCACCACATATTGCTGGGTGGAATTGACCAGCCTTGCTACACTACAGTAGGTGGGGCCCAGTGTCAAGCCATGAGCCATGTTGGAGGCAGACTCCTGCACCCCCTAGCTGAATGAATAAATAAAAGAATAAAGCAAATAACATAGAAAATAATTAAATAAGCCACACATGGTGGGCTGGATTCTCCGTTCTTGAGACTTAGTATTGACGCCGGGGCAGTATTCGTGGACTTCCCCGACAGCAAAACTGGCGCCGTACCTGGACCGATTCAGCTACTGTTGAGGGGCTCGTACCGGCATCACGTGGAACACAATTGATTCCAATGAGAAACAGCGCAGGATTTACCGGATTCGTGATTGACACTCAGGAGGCTGACAAGCTGCAGCCTCACATACACACTTCAGTCCCCACACACACCATCCCAGCCAACAAGATTGCCACAAGGCACACGGCACCACAATTTCCAGACAGCGAGCTGGAAACCCTGCTGGACGCGGTGGAGGAGAGGCAAGCCATCCTGTATCCCGGCCTGGGAAAAAGACCGCCTGATGTGCCCATTTGCACCACCAGTCTGACCTGCGGCTCCTCACCGTGGCAGAGCAGAGGGCCCTGGACGTAGAGGTCCCCTGGATGGAGATTGGTCGTGGGTGAGGAAGTGAGACCCTGCTGAGTTTCAGTTCCCCGTGACACACGTATGTCATCATCCCGCAACACCACCCTCACACCATCACCCCCAATCTCCCCCGGCCTGCGGTCTAATCATGCATCTTGTCTTATGCCTTGCAGGACCTGCTGGTGATGGGGCGGGTCCATCTGGCGTCCCCCGTCCCCAGCCAGTGCCACGGCCGGAGACTACCCGTGTGCCGAGCAGCGATGAGGAGAGCAGCATAGACGGGAGTCATATTCCCGAGACCCAAGACACCCTGGAGCTCGGTCCGGGGATGACACTGACTTCCCGTCACAGCTGACTCCAACACCCTCCACCATTCCAGAGACACGCACCTCAGTTCTGCACTTTAGTGAAGAGGCTCCTGGGACACTACCTGGTGGGCACCACACAGCTGATCTGGTACAGCAGGTGGAGGTAGGAAACCCGAGGGGATGGATAGTCGGAGGGCAATCGACCCCAAGAACTAGCTGCCTTCCAGACGGGTTTCGGGCTTCTGGAGCGAACAGTCACATCGATTGTGGAGATGCAGATGCAGAACCAGGGACTGCATGAGGGATTGTCGGTGAGCATCCAGCACCTGCAGGTGCAGTTGGAGGAGTTCAACGGCGTTCTCAAGCAGGCGGTGATGCGAACCATGCATGTAACCAAGGCCAACACCGCACAGGTGGCATCGGTGGTAGAGGCACTGGGGGTGAAGGTTTTAGCTGTGGATCATTTCCAAGACCTGGGACATTCTGTGCAGGCGCTGGCCGAGCCCAGGACATGATTGGTGCCTTATAGGCAGCCATGTGCGAGAGCTACCTGTAAATTGCAGCGATGTTTCTGATCGTGGCCCAGTCACAGCGGGCCATGGCTGAGAACGTTGGCGACATGGCCTTGGCCTTGGCCGACCTGGCATACATATAGAGGAAGGTGGCCCAGTCCTAGAGGGAGATGTCACAGTCACTGGGTGAAGTGACAGAACCAGAAGGTGGTGGCACAGTCAATGGTTGACGTGGCGCAGTCCCAGATGACGATCGTCCACTCCATGTGCTCCATGGCTGCGAGCATGCAGATCCTGGTCAAGACCAGAGTGGGCCTCCTGGACTGGCAGTGCCAGGTGGTGGGGGAGCCTCAGGCAATGGCTCTGTTTGCACCTCTGTCCTATGGAGTAGCCCAGGGACCATCGGGCACCCCGAGGGAGGAGGAAGTGATAGGGCCCATGCTGGTGACTCCCGCAGGGGAGGTGCCGGAACACCATAGCACATCGGACTACCCTCTCCTGTCCATGCGCATCTGGTGGGTAGAGGGCAGAAAGGGTGGCATCAAGCCAGCTGGGACACCTGAGCATCAGGCAGGCCCATTCAGGGCCGGCCGCCCCAGAGGACGGCTGCCGACGAAAACCCAGGTCACACGGTGGGACTTCACAGCAGGCCACCTCCACCCCTGATGTATTGTCTGGGGATCCATTTAGACGGAGCGTTAGAGCCCGTAATGCCAGAATGTGAAACACCAGTTAAGTTGGTGGTGCAGGGCACAGTTTAGTTATAGGGGCTAGAGCATGTTTGTGTATATATCTGTGCATATTAAACACCAGTTCACACTGTTACAACCTGCCTTGGTGTTCTGTCAGATGGCTGTGAGGGGAGGGCTGGGCTGGGCTGGCCAGAGAGAGCGAGTGCAGGGTGGGAAGTGGGGGGGGGGGGGGGGGGGGGGGGGGGGAAATGTGTGGACACTGTGGGTAGCTTGGGCACCCCACCCTCCCTCCCGACCGTCCCCACCACGGGCACCCAAAGGATCCGATGGGACCGTGTGATGGGAATGGCTAGCTCGCTTGCAGGGATGATCCAGGAGGACGGTGGAAATTGCTACCGTTGGCAGGAGTCAGACATTGTCAAATGATGCAGAGCACCAGTGTCATCGCAGAGTGGGTTGTCATCGTCCTCCATCCCGTGGACCAGACCCGCTGTTACTACCAACTCAGGACCCACACCCTGCAGTGCGGCAGGAATGTATCACGGAGGGCGTTGCAGGCAGGTGTTACCCGGGTGGGGAGGGAAGGGGATGTGCTGGGGTGGGATGCGGTATCCATGCCGTGGCCAGTTTCACCCACCTCCCCCTCCAACCCCCCAGTCAGTGAACCTGGAGGCAATCAGAACATCCTGTGCTCGTTGGCCCTGGTGCACACATTGTTCTATCTCCCGTGCCTGTCTGGGCCCATCCTCCTCTTTCCCCGCATCCTCCTCGTCGGACGAGAACTGGTGTTCATCCTCAGCCACCTCCTCCAGAATGTCGCCCTCTGCTGTTGTGGAGGTCACAGCAGGTTGCCATGATGCGGGCGACCCATTCAGAGTCATACTGGAGAGCCTCTCCACACGCACTCCAGGCACCTGAACCGCATCTTCAGAATGTCAAAGCACCGCTCGATCATGCCCCCGGTTGCAGCATGGGCGTCATTGTAGCGGGTGTCCACATCAGTCTGTGGTCTCCGGATAGGCGTCATCCACCACGACTACAACGGATAGCCCTGTCACCCAAGAGCCAACCCTGCAGCCAGGGAGACATCTCAAACACGGCAGGAATCGTCAAGTGTGCCAGGATGAAGGCGTCGTGCACATTGCCCGGGTATAGGGCACAGACGTGCATGATGCACATCTGATGGTCATATATCATCTGCACGTTTATCGAGTGAAACCCATTTCGGTTTGGGTAGTGATGCCTGTGCTCATAGGGGGACATGCAACCTGTCAGTCACCCCCTGGACCCGGGGATCTCGGCAATGGCGGCGAACCCTGCTGCCCGGGCAACCTGGTGGCCTCGATCCACATTGAAATGGATGTATTGTGCTGACTGGGCATATAGGTCCTCCGTGACAGCTGTGCACCGAGCTCTGTGAGATCCTGGACAGGACCCCACATGGTGCCTGGTATGACCTTGTCACGTAAAAGTTCAGGGCAACTGTCACCTTGACGGGTACCAGGAGCGGGTGTCCCCCTCGCCATACGACGTGGTGCCAGGTGCCCCATGATCTGACAGATATGTCGCAGTGCCCCCAGCTCAGTCGGAGTCTTCGACGGCATGTCCGGTCTGGCAGGCCCTTGAATGACAGGCGCTGCTGGTACACATTTTTAAAAAAAAATTTAGAGTACCCAATTCATTGTTTAAATTAAGGGGCAATTTAGCGTGGCCAATACACCTAGCCTGCACTTTTTTGGGTTGTGGGGGCGAAACCCACGCAGACACGGGGAGAATGTGCAAACTCCACAGGGACAGTGACCCAGAGCTGGGATTGAACCTGGGACCTCGGCGCCGTGAGTCAGCAGTGCTAACCCACTGTGCCACTGTGCTGCCCGCTGCTGGTACATGAGTCCTCATGCGACACCTCCTTTGCACACCCTCCTCCTCGGCCTATTGGGCAGCCAACTCTCCATCCTGGGCGGTTGCCTCCTGTTCCTCTGGGACAGGCTCCGCTGCTGAAATTTCCTCCTCCTCGAGCACCGCCAGCTCGTACAGCTGCAGGGCATCCCCCAGGACTGCAGCAACTAGCATGAAGACCACTATTGCTGGTTGAATTCCAATATTCATTTTCAGCAGTGGGTGACAGGTGTACCCCCATGCCAACCAGGTCCAATGGGCATCATGATGTCACTGATTGGCACTGTGGGCTTCCTTGGTTTCTGTGGTGATATGCTTGTAGGTAATATGACATATACTCAGCATTGTGAACTCCCACCAGCAGGTGGCGTCAGACGTCAGTCAGGTGACATCATACAGCTGAAGAACCAACCTGGTGAACTGTGACCATTGGTAACTCAACGCAGTAAAAGACACTGAAGTACGAGATGGAAGGTTTAAAGGCACCCCACCAGCTTCAAGTATTGGGTAATGTAGACAAGAACATGCTTGGTTTCAAACAGCAATTTAACTCTATGTCTCAGCCCTTGGCCTGCAGGCACAGCCTGACGAAAGGTGAATTGCATTGCTGCTCATGGTGGCGGGTCCACAAGCAATTGAAATATATAACACTTTTGCTATTAATAATGAAGAGGAGCGCAAGAGATACGATGAAGTCATTGGGTACTTTGATCGACATTGTTTCCCCAAAAAGGATGAAACATCTGAGAGATTCCCAGAGACCTGGCAAATCTTTCAACAGTTTTGCCATTGACTTGAGGCTGAAGCCCAGTCCTGTAGTTTCAGTAGTCTGAAATCTTCTATGATCCATGATCAAATTGTGTTTGGTATATCAAATATTAAGCTACGTGAGAGGTTGTTGCGGGAAGAAGATTTGATATTATAACATGAATAAAGATTTACCATGTTAATGAGTTCGCTGCACAGCAAATCAGCACACTCAGCTCAAAGCATTATGGCACCAACAAGACGCCAGTGCCATTAGTGCTACGATGGATGTTGTAAAGAAATGTGGTCTCAGTACAGGCAGTCATTTTAAGCAGCTGACAGGAGCTGCCATCTTGTGCCCGAAACGTGGCAATCGACATGGCCCATGGCAATGGCCAGCCTTTAGGAAAAGTCGGTTCCAGGTGTGGTCGTGTTGGCCATTTTGCGAAAGTGTTATTTGCGTCCTGCAGTGGACCAGATGGAATCGATTAATGCAGTTAATGAGGTGATCCTCGATTAATTATTTTTCATGGATCTCATCTCAACCAAGGACTGGATGAGGCTGAAATCAAAAGAGAGAGAAGTTTTGATGATCAATTGGAATGACAGTTCCAACCCAGCTGATGCCGCCGAAAGCAGATGGACCATTCCAATGATGTTAAATGACAGACTGATGGAATGCATGGGAGAGAAGGCAAACCTCCTCAATTTGGATGATCTACATGGCCTAGGAGTGCCGCTGAAAGTCGTAACCGGCCAAAAATGTTGGTCAATTACAGTGGAAATGAATTTGAGACATTGGGGGAATGTGCCCTTGAAGCTTGGGTGCACAATAGAAGACACATCGTACCCATCTCCATTCTGGACATGCAACATGAATCCATCCTAGGAGCGGATGCGTGTGAGCCCCTGCACCTGGTGGAGTGGCTGTATGTCCCAGGCAATGAACCGGCAAAAGTTACAGCGATTCGCAATTCGGTACAGTGGTGAAATTATCCGATGAGAGATGAGCGATAGTGAAAGTGGAGGAAGATCAGCCAGGGACGGAAAGCGAGAATCTGAAAGACAGTGCAGAGTTCTGGTTATCCGTCTTCAAGAATGAGCATATGCTCAGAGGCATGATACAGAAGCATGATGAGTCCATTTTAAAGTTTCTACAGGACGTTGCAATAAACTTTTCATATCCCGGTCAGCCAATGGGCTTCACTCTGGAGTTCAGGTTTGAATCGAATGTATACTTCACAAATTCAGTGCTCGTAAAAACACACCGGATGGAGTCGCTGCCTGGTCAGGCAGCTTCTTCGTCTTTACAATCGTGGGCTGCACAGGCTCCACATCCACTGGAAGAGTGAAAAAATGTCACAAGGCAAACCATTAGACTGAACCAGTCGCATGAGTGTCGGCCTACGTGTAAAGCAGTCACGAAAACTAGGCTAAATAACTCTTTTCAATTTCTTCGCTCCCCCTGAGGTTCCGAAACATGGAGCATTAGATGGAAATTCTGCAGCAAGACTCACTGCTGATTTGAACATAGGTCAATTCCTGCATGAGCACATACTTCCACGAGCACGAAGATATCGATGATGAGTACGAGGATATTGATGATGAGCACGCAGATATCTATGATGAGTACGATGATGATGAAAATGATGACTCTGAGAGTGAGTCAGCGGAGGGCGATGAGAAAATGCTGGTAAGATGGTTTTGAAGACGTAATGAGGTGATAGAACTGGACATAAAACTAATGGTGGAGACATTGGCTCCAGAGACACATGGTAAATCGTCTCAGGCCTCTGAAATGGTTCCGGTAATCGACTCCCTGCTGCTCGAGGTTACTCCACCGGAAGATGAGATGGCGGAGCTGATGACTATATCGCTATGCAGCTCAGCGGAACACACATATATACTAGAGCAAGACCAAGATGATCCATCGCCTGGATCGTCAGGGCCAGAGAATATTTGTATCGTCATTTCCAGTGATGAGGAGCCATTAATCATTGTTCCAACAAGCCAAGAAGGGACAGCACCTGATGTTATATATGTGACTTCCACCCAGGCACCAGAGAGCGAGGCTCCCTAACCTCCAGACGAGGGTGCAGAATTGGGCGTGGCCACTCAACCCCTTGGAGACACATCGGCGCCACAGGTCCCAACTGAGGAACAACACACTTCTATGCACAGGGTGCAGACCAGCACTAAAACAGGGGTTGCCAAACCCAATCATAAAAAGAAACAGCTTCGTCAGTTGATAATTAAAACAAAAAAGATGAAGAAGAGAAGAGTGGGAGAGCCAGCACATCCCACTGACAAAAACAAAGAGAAGATGTTGATGTTGTGAATGACAACCCAGAGACAGAGGGGACAGAGAACATACAACAAAGTAGCAAGCAGCATTGTGGGAAGAAATGGAAAAAGAAGCAGCTGGTGACTCACGTGTGGCCATTCAGGATAAATGCCCTCAAAAGATACAGTGTTCAAAGAATACGAAGCAAGAGACCGAAATGCAAACCAGTCTTCGAAGAGGCAGGCACCAGCCCAAGTGATCACAGGGGCGATCCCGTGAGGGAGGCAGAATGAGCAGTTCGAAAGGGACAGACACTGACCAGGCATATCATGTCTATGGGCACCCTAGTTAAATCTGTTTATATTGTTTATGCCTCACAAATGTATAAAGTAAAAATAGTAATCATATTTGAATGCAAACATCAATATCTCCCAAGGAAGGGGGATTAGGTGATTTGCCTGTAGATAATATTACATGTACTCAGCAGTATGACCTCCCACCAACAGGTGGCCATATACTCAGCAGTATGACCTCCCACCAGCAGGTGGCCATGTACTTAGCAGTGTGACCTCAGCAAGTGGCATCAGATATCAGTCAGGTGACATCCGGCTACCAGCAAAAGATTGTAAGGCGTACATGAGGACAGTCGTACATAAGGATAGTTCCAGGAGAGTCTGATGTAACTGTATGATAACTTGGTCTGCATCTGATCGTTACCTACCATGTGTTCATGAATAAATCCTAGTTCTGGCTAAATGACCAGTAGTTCTGTAGATTCATTGCAAAGACAAGATCACGGAACACAACAGTTCCTCCGCCTTCACCTCTGGGGGTGGTTGTTGAGGTGGCTGTGGCACATCTTGAGCTCACATCTTGAGCTTGCTTCAGGACAAGAAGGTGGACCTTGTTCCTGGGATCCAGAGCTAGAACTATTCAGAGGCAATGCATGTGACCATGAAAGGAGGATGTGTGTGATGGCATTACATGGAGCTTGTGAGTGAGGATTTGTTTGAAGAATTATAACAACAACACAATGACTTGTACTTATGGCATCTTTAATGTGATACAACATCTCCAAGGTGCTTCGCAGGAGCTTATTACACAAAACATTTAAGATTGACATTGAGTGAGGTGATATTCGTCAGATGACCGAAAGCTTGATTGAAGGCCACCAATGGTGGATCGATTAATATCAGGGATGCTCCAGAACCAGAATTAGAGGGATGAAGATATTTCTGAGTGTTGTAAAGCTGGAAGAGATTACAGAGATATGGATGGGTGAGGCCATGGAGATTTCAAAGTAAAGACAAAAAACTTTAAAAGGAACACATTGATTAACAGGGGGCCAACGTAGGTCAGCAAGATGAATGAATGGCACATGATGTAAATTAGGACACGGGCAGCAGAGATCTGGAAGGCCTCATGTTTATGGAAGGGACAACATAGAAGGCTGGCCAAGCATTGAAATAGTCAAGTTAAGGAATAAAGGGTTTCAGCAGGAGATAATCTGAGGCAGCGAGAGGGTCAGAGAATGTTACTGTGTTGAAAGAGCTGGATTCTCCAATTCTGGGGATTTGTCTCCACACCGGCCTCGGAACGGTGGCATTTTACGCCAGAACAAATGGCGCAAAACGGCTTTCAATTCCCCGTTTTGCTGGGGGCTAGCAGGACGGTAGCGTAGAGCTCCCGGCTCTAGCTGCCAATACGTCCTGGAGAATCGCCGGGTCCGTGACTGCACATGCGCACACGACAACCTGCAACGGTCACGCCGTACTTCATGGCGTCGGCCGCTCACGGACCCAGCCCCTGAAAGAGTCCCCCCTTTCGGCCAGCTCGCATGCCCTGGACCATCTCCCCACAGTGCACCTAGCCCTGAATAATGTCCCCCCCTGTCCGCAGATCGGCCCTCCCCCGACAGTGGTGGCACTGGACTGAGTCCGCAGACGTCACGCTGAGTTTCCGACGGGTGAGACCACACGTGTCCCACGCCGTCGGGATCTCGGCCGGTCGGGGGCGGAGCACGGGGTCGGGCCTCAGGAAACATCCTGAGGCCGTCGCTAAGTGGCACAGCTTTTTAGGGGGCGGAGCATCACGAAAGCGGCGCTGCCCCGATTTGGTCAGGAACTCGGATTCTCCGGAAAGTTGCCGAATGCAATTTCGCCGTCAGCAGCCGGAGAATCCAGCCCAGGGAGTCTTGATGATGGTGAGGATACATGCTCGGATCAGAGATTAGGATTAGACGTCGATGCGTCTGGAAATTAGAGTAGTCATGTACCTCTTGGTGGGATGACTCCAGATCTGCCTCTGGTCGTAATGCCTGGCACTCGCTTCCCAATTACTAGCAATACTGCATATGAAGGGAACTGATGCCACAGAGTCATACTTCCCTTTCTTTTAAAAAAAAAAATCTTTATTCAAATTTTCAACAGATTTTCAATAAAACCCCCCCCCCTACAGAAAAAAGAAATAAGAACATAAGAACACAACCCGCACGAATTATACATAAAATTTCCTCAAACTACCATAACCCCCCCATATAACAATAAAAACACAAATAGGGAAACACCCCACCGTAAATCAAACGCCACCCCAAAAGAAAAAAACCTCCCCCCCCCTAGGTTGCTGCTGCTGTTGGCCTCCTCCTAACACTCCGCGAGAAAGTCTAGGAACGGTTGCCACTGCCTGAAGAACCCTTGCACAGACCCTCGCAAGGCAAACTTTATCCTCTCCAACATGATGAACCCTGCCATGTCATTGATCCAAGCTTCCACACGAGGATGCTTCGCATCCTTTCACAGTAACAAAATCCTCCGCCGGGCTACCAGGGATGCAAAGGCCAGAATACCGGCCTCTTTCACCTCCTGCACTCCCGGCTCGTCTGATACCCCAAATAATGCTACCCCCCAGCTCGGTTTGACCCGGGCATTCACCACCTTGGAAATAGTCCTCGCAAAACCCCTCCAAAACCCATCCAGCGCTGGGCACGTCCAGAACATATCGGCGTGATTTTCTGGGCTCCCCGAGCACCTCACACATCCGTCCTCCACCCCAAAGAACCTACTCAACCTCGCCCTTGTCATATGCGCTCTGTGAACAACTTTAAACTGTATCAGGCTGAGCCTGGCGCAAGAGGAGGAAGAATTAACCCAACTCAGGGCATCAGCCCACAGCCCCTCATTTATCTCCTCCCCGAGCTCCTCCTCCCATTTGCCCTTTAGCTCCTCCAACGAGGTCTCCTCCTCTTCTTGCAGCTCCTGGTAAATCGGCAAGACCTTGCCTTCTCCAACCCATACCCCCGAGATCACCCTGTCCTGAATCCTGCATGCTGTAAGCAGCGGGAATTCCCTCACCTGCCGCCTCACGAATGCCCTCACTTGCATGTACCTGAAAGCGTTTCCGGGGGGGGTAGCCTAAACCTCTCCTCCAGCGCCCCTAGGCTCGCAAACATCCCATCAATGAACAGGTCCCCCATTCTTTTAATCCCTGCCCGATGCCAGCTCAGAAACCCCCCATCCATCCTTCCCGGGAAGAACCGATGGTTCTCTCGAATCGGGGACCAAACCGAGGCCCCCACCTCACCCCTATGACGCCTCCACTGCCCCCAAATCTTCAGAGTGGCCGCCACCACCGGACTCATGGTGTACCTTGTCGGCGGGAGCGGCAACGGTGCCATCACCAGCGCCCTCAGACTTATGCCCACACAGGACGCCTTCTCTAGCCTCTTCCACACTGCCCCCTCCCCTTCCATTACCCACTTACGGATCATCGCCACATTGGCTACCCAGTAGTAGCCGCATAGTTTCGGCAACGCCAGCCCTCCTCTGTCCCTGCTACACTCCAGGAAAACCCTTTTTACCCTCGGGGTCTTATTCGCCCACCCGAATCCCATGATGCTCCTGCTTACCCGTTTAAAAAAGGCCTTAGGGATCAGAATGGGAAGGCACTGAAATACAAAGAGAAACCTTGGAAGGACCGTCATTTTAACCGACTGCACCCTACCGGCCAGTGAGAGTGGCAACATATCCCATCTTTCAAAATCCTCCTCTCTGCTCCAACAACCGTATCAAATTGAGCTTGTGCCGGGCCCCCCAACTCCTAGCTACCTGGATCCCCAGGTACCGGAAGCTCCTTTCCGCCCTCTTCAGCGGAAGCTCGTCTATCCCCCTTCCCTGGTCTCCTGGGTGCACCACAAAGAGCTCACTCTTCCCCATGTTAAGTTTATACCCCGAAAAGTCCCCAAATTCCCTAAGGATCTACATGACCTCCGCCATCCCCTCCACTGGGTCCGCTACATACAATAACAGGTCATCGGCATACAATGACACCCGGTGTTCCTCTCCCCCAATGCCATGGCCAGCGGCTCAATTGCCAGTGCAAACAACAAGGGGGATAGGGGACACCCCTGCTTCGTCCCCCGGTACAGCCGAAAGTACTCCGACCTCCGCCGGTTCCTAGCCACACTTGCCACCGGAGCTTTATATAGTAGCCTAACCCAACTGATGAACCCCTCCCCGAACCCAAACCTCCGCAGCGCCTCCCAAAGATTCTCCCACTCCACCCTATCAAAGGCCTTCTCCGCGTCCATAGCCACCACTACCTCCGCTTCCCCCTCCACCGAAGGCATCATAATTGCATTAAGGAGCCTCCGCACATTGGTGTTCAGCTGCCTACCCTTCACAAATCCCGTCTGGTCCTCATGAATCACCCCCGGGACACAGTCCTCAATTCTCGTGGCCAGAAC
The DNA here is from genome assembly GCF_047496885.1 of Scyliorhinus torazame. Taxonomy (NCBI): domain Eukaryota; kingdom Metazoa; phylum Chordata; class Chondrichthyes; order Carcharhiniformes; family Scyliorhinidae; genus Scyliorhinus; species Scyliorhinus torazame. The sequence continues at coordinate 177,703,397 of NC_092712.1, forward strand.
CTTCGCCAGCAACTTCGCGTCGACATTGAGGAGCGAAGTCGGACTGTACGATCCACACTGTAATGGGTCCTTGTCCTGCTTCAAGATCAAAGAGATCAGCGCCCTGGACATTGTCGGGGGCAAGGTCCCCCCCTCCCTCGCCTCATTGAAAGTCCTCACTAGCAGCGGGCCCAGCAGGTCCACGTACTTCCTATAAAAGTCTACCGGGATCCCATCCGGCCCCGGGGCTTTCTCTGCCTGCATGCTCCCTAGCCCCTTAGCCAGCTCCTCCAGCCCAATCGGTGCCCCCAGCCCAACCACCTGCTCCTCATCCACCCTCGGGAACCTCAGCCGATCTAGAAATTGGCGCATCCCCCCTCCCCATCGGGGGCTCCGACCTGTACAGCTCCTCATAGAAGTCCCTGAATGCCTCGTTTATTCCCACCGCACTCCGCACCATGTTCCCCCCTTTATCCCTAACTCCATCAATCTCCCTCGCTGCCTCCCTCTTCCGAAGCTGATGTGCCAGCATCCGACTCGCCTTCACCCCATACTCATACGCCGCCCCCTGCGCTTTCCTCCACTGCGCCTCTGCTTTCCCAGTAGTCAGCAAGTCGAATTCTGTCTGGAGGATCCGTCACTCCCTAAGTAGCCCCTCCTCGGGGGCCTCTGCATTGCTCCCGTCCACCCTTAATATATCCCCCACCAGTCTCTCCCTCTCTCTCCTCTCTCTCTTCTCCCTATGGACCCTAATGGAGATTAGCTCTCCCTTGACCACCACCTTCAACGCCTCCCAGACTACCTCCACCTGCACCTCCCCATTGTCATTGGCCTCTAAGTATCTTTCGATGCACCCCCGAATCCGGCCGCTCACCTCCTTATCCGCCAACAGTCCCACATCGAGGCGCCACAGGGGGCGCTGGTCCCGCTCCTCCCCCAGCTCCAACTCTACCCAATGCGGGGCATGATCTGAAATGGCAATGGCCGAATATTCCGTTCCCTCCACCCTTGGGATTCGCGCCCTATTCACGATGAAAAAATCTATCCAGGAGTAGGCTTTATGGACGTGGGACAAAAAGGAAAATTCCCTGGCCACCGGCCTGGCAAACCTCCATGGATCCACTCCCCCCATCTGGTCCATAAGCCCCCTAAGCACCTTGGCCGCAGCACGCCTCTTACCCGTCCTGGATATAGAGGGGTCCAGTGCTGGGTCCAGCACCGTGTTGCAGTCCCCCCCCCCCATTATCAGGCTCCCCGCCTGCAAATCCAGAATCCGACCCAACATAAGCTTCATAAATCCGGCATCATCCCAATTCAGGGCATATACATAAACTAGTACCACCCGCACGCACTACAACCTACCACTCACCATCACGTACCGACCTCCATTATCTGCCACAATGTTCAGCGCCTCAAACGACACCCGCTTCCCTTCCATCTCCCGTTTTAGGCCAGCCACGTGCCCGCGCCTCCCACACCCTCCATTCCCCCAGGCGGCGGACCCCCGCCCCGACTCCCTCTCCTAGCTCCAGCTCCCCTTTGGCCAATGCAGCAGCAATCCAGTTCTCCCCCCCCTCCTCCCTCCAGCTAGATCCTCCTCTAGCCGTTTTGCTCCCCTCATGGCACTCCCGTAAGTCAGCTGACTCCTGCTGACCCCGGCCTCTCCATCGACCCCTGCCATGTGAGAATCCCTCCACCTCCCCCTGGCAATCAGCGTGTGCTCCTCTCCAGCACCGCCCTTCCCCCGGCCCTGCCCCTTCCTTCCCTAGCGCGGGAAAAAGCCCGCGCTTTCCATCCAAGCCGGCCCCGCCCCCTCTGGCGCAGCTCCCTTTTTGCGGCCTTGTCTCAACTCCCCCCCCCCCATCCCCAGGCCTCCACCTTCACCCCCCCCCCCCGCACAGGACCCTGTCCTTCCAACACCGACGCCCACATCTCACAGCCCCCACATCGAACCATTTCGCCCAACCCCACCCAGCACCAAAGAAAACAGAAAAGAGCATCCCCCAAAACACAGTAACCTCCATAGGCACCCCCTCCCATCAAATCCTCAGTTCGAGTCCAACTTTTCAGTTTGGATAAAGATCCACGCCTCCTCCGGCATCTCAAAGTAGTGGTGCCAATCCTGAAATGTGACCCACAATCGCGCTGGCTGCAGCATCCTGAACTTCACCCCCTTCCGATGTAGAACCGCCTTAGCCCGGTTGAAGCCGGCCCTCTTCTTGGCCACCTCCGTGCTCCAATCCTGGTATATTCGGATCTCTGTGTTCTCCCACCTGCTGCTCCATTCTTTTTTGGCCCATCTCAGGACACACTCCCTGTCCACAAAGCGGTGAAACCGCACCATTACCGCCCTTGGCGGCTCGTTGGCCTTGGGCCACCTCGCCAGGACTTGATGAGCCCCGTCCAGCTCCAGGGGCCTCGGGAAAGCTCCCGAGCATCGTGACCACATATGCCCCGGCATCAGACCCCTCCACTCCCTCCGGGAGACCAAGAATCCGGAGATTCTTCCTCCTCGTCCGATTCTCCATGTCCTCAAATTTTTCTTGCCACTTCTTGTGCAGCGCCTCGTGCGCCTCCACCTTCACCGCCAGGCCTAAGATCTCATCCTTGTTCTGTGAGGCTTTTTGCCTCACCTCCCGGATCGCCGCCCCTTGGGCCTTCTGGGTCTCCACCAGCTTGTCGATCGACGCCTTCATTGGCTCTAGCTGTTCTGCCTTCTGCTCCGCAAAGCAGCGTTTGATGAACTCCTGCTGCTCCTGCGACCATAGCGCCCACACTGCTTGGTCTCCACCCGCCGCCATCTTGCTTCTCCTCCCTCGCACTTTTCGCTGCACTAAAATCACTTTCTTGACCGCTCCACTCCTGGTCCAATCCATACAGTGCCGGGGGAGCCGCACTGTCACCTTCCCACACTGGGAACCATCAAACAATTGCCGTTGGGGCCCCCCAAAAGAGCCCAAAAGTCAGTTTCTGGCGGGAGCTGCCGAATGTGCGACTTAGCTCAGCATAGCCGCACCCGGAAGTGTCTCCATACTTCCCTTTCTAAGGTAAGGTCCTGCTGGCATTTTTCCCCAGACGAGTGCATTAGAACATGTGTTTGTATGTATGTGACACCTCAAGTAATTGCAGAACTGTGAGCTGTGCCTGAGGTAGGACTAGTGCCTATGAAGGATGCAATGGTGTGGGTATGTAAATATTAGAATATTAGAAATTAGCAAATCACTTTACAACTTTTTGAATCATTCAAGGACCTTTTCTTAAAATAATCCTCCTTCTAAATGATTTTTCAGCTCTGAAAATATTCTGATTTGAGTGGTCATAATATAGCAAAATATATCTTTAATTTCACAAAGGAATTCTCACTGGAGATCACTTAGTGATCAGCCAAGATGATCAATTAAATCATGTCAAGCCTTTATGTGTTCAAGACTATGATTGCCAAGTACTAAAAGTTTAATGAAGGACAGGTCTCCAATTAGGTGTAATCGCCTTCTCATTTGCCAGCACCTAAGTCATAATAGGAAGACACCACTTCTAATATCAGGGTTTCTCAAGGTTCTTTTAAGCCATTAAACACATCTATTCACAGACTGTAACACATTAATCAAAGCACATTAATCAGTCTATTGCACTGCAGCCTCAATTAGATGCTAGTTAAAGCAGACACAGTCCTAATTATAAAAACCTAGTGATTCGAGGATGTTTGACCTCAGTCTGTGTCAATGACATAATTGCAGCTTTTGTAATTTGCATCCCTCAGTTTTCAGGAATAGTGAAAACAGAAGAATGTGACACAAGATTTCAGGAATAATGGTTCTCTATCCCTTTTGCTAATTGAATACAACCATTTTATACCTCATTATTCAAAAATCTACCTATGTTTCCCCCTCTCTCTGCACAAATTAGTTTTCTTGCTGTTGGCAGCTTCCAAACCTCGTATCTCCTCTTCATCCCATTAGTAGTGGTATCTTCAATTGCCTAAATGCACTGCTCTGAGATTCTTTCCTGAAATCCCTCTTCCTCTCCAGCTCCCCATTCTCTTTCAATTGCCTCCTCAAAACTCACCTCTTACTTCCCAAACTCTCTTTCTTTGACTTAGGCTGGGATTCTCCGGGGCTGTCCACTAGCCACAGGATTCATGAAAGATGGTTGAATCCTGAGGCGCAAAGGGAGTCCTTCATGGGAGGTGGGTGTCAGGGTGGGCTTGTACAGGGCTGGAGGGGCTCAGGGCTGGGATCTTTCCTGGGATGGGGATCATTTGGCTGCTTTTCCAATCTGCAGCCTTTAAACACTTTAAGCAGTCAATCAGGATCGAGAAATTAAAGTTCTCTCATAATTAGGTGAAAGTGTTCCCATCTGGACCCCTAAATCCTTTAAACAATCCTTTAAACAAATGGCATACATTGGTCAGTATGCCACAGTTCAAAGATCTGTGTGACAAAGGTAAAAGTAATCCCTTTAATGTGATGGAAAATTTTGAAGTGGTTTTCTCAGTCAATTTCACTGCCCTTAAACATTTTAAATCCTGTTTGTGTGCCTAGAAGGATAAAAGCTTTCAACTGCATTGTTTACACTCAATTTCACGTACCAAAGCCTCTTATATTTTGATTGACAGATCACAGTAGTTTCAAAGAGGGGATGAAGATTGTTTATTTATATAATCCTGCAGGGATCCATTAACTCAGGGGAACAGCTAGTTTTCTAATCGTAATTATTTTAAGAGGCTGCCTCTTATGATTTCAACAAAGAACAGGGGGAAATTGCCGATGACGGGAGGGGTGGAGATTTCCCTCGAGGGTGGATGGGAGTGAGTCCCAATGTCCATGGTGAGAGATGTGGAGGCCTGTCCCTTAACTTTGAGATCGGATCTCTGTGGAGCCGAGCTTGCTGGCAATTTTAGGACCCACCCCTCAAGAACAATGCGCAAAACTGACAAAGTGTCAGAAGATCTGATCAGAAAACCTGGATATTTATCTGGTTCTGTGGAGTTGTCAATTTCAATACCATTGTGTTTTCATACATGTTTGAATTCAATAGCTGACAATTTACTTACGTTCAAAGATAAAAACTTAAATTCAGTCAAAAAAGGAACATTTCAGATCATACTGACGACAGTTCGAAACTCGAAAAGGCTTTTTCTTGGCTGCCTTAAATTCTCAATCCAAGGAATGAAAAGTAACCACAGTCTGTCTCTCATTGAATTTATGACAAATGGAGCAACAAGGCTTGGTAAATTTTCACGTTCAAATCCAGCTGGCGCAAATTTGGCGTTCTGTGAACCTTTAATGAGGCATATTTCCTTTTTGGCAGTGTTACAAAATGCAGTTACTGCCAGAACTTTGTACATTCTGTACCTGACTGCACAATCTATTGCTAACAAGAAACTACAAATATTTTGTACTTTAAAACTTATCCTTGATCGAACCTCCTCTCCACAATGCCAATGTTCCAAGCCCCTTGAATATGTATAATAAGGGCAACATTGTAAAAGGGAGGGTTGATAGGTAATGGTCACCTACAGAGTAAACATGGTCCTTACATTTTGCTGTTTCTTCCAATTGATAACTTCTATTCCCCACTGGGTCACTGTCTGTGTGGAGTCTGCACGTTCTCCCTGTGTCTGCGTGGGTTTTCTCCGGGTGCTCCGGTTTCCTCCCACCGTCCAAAGACGTGCAGGTTAGGTGGATTGGCCATGCTAAATTGCCCTTAGTGTCCAAAAAGGTTAGGAGGGGTTATTGGGTTACGGGGATAGGGTGGAAGTGAGGGCTTAAGTGGGTCGGTGCAGACTCGATGGGCCGAATGGCCTCCTTCTGCACTGTATGTTCTATGTTCCTATGTTCCACGGTTAGTTTTCAAATGGAAACTGCCGCCTATATGTAACATGCATGCAAAAAATTAATAAAAGTTTATAATGAGCCATTCTGGAATTTTAAATAGATTTTCAGAAATCTAACATCAAAAGTTTGTAAGTGCGGTAGCGAGTGGAAACTGCCATGAGCTTCCCAATGCACAACCAGTGAGATCGTCACCAGTATCAACATTAATTTGTCCACTTAACGAGGCCCAATAGTTTTCACGCCGCTAATGATGATCCTGCTGGCTGATTCACTGGGACCGCACTCACAAGCTCCCTGCCAATAATAGGGAGCAGTACTTAAAACAATCCTGCAGAGCAAACCCCACACAGCTCACAGCCATGCCATCATGGAGACCATGCCCACGATTCAGGGATGCCGACCTGGTCAGATTGTTGGACGTGGTCAAGTGCAGATGGGATGCCCTGTTCCCCCGAGGGGGTTGGACAGTCAGCCACAGGTCAGCCAGTGCCATCTGGGAGGAAGTGGCAGTGGCAGTCAGTTTGGGAAGCATGACCAGGAGAACCAGAACCCACACCATAAGAAAATCAACAACCTCCACCAGGGCGCACAGGTAAGTTGGCACTGTCCCTGCCTGCCACCCCCCCCACGACCATGCACCTAGCAACCCTTCTGCCCATACTGTGCCCCAACCCACCCATGACTAGCAGTGCCCCTCACGCTGCCCCCATCCCCACACGCCCCCATGCTCTCCATCCCCCCCATTCTCCCACTCCCCCCCATAACCCTCATCCCTCCAACATACTCCCCTTCCCCCTGCATCCGCCCCCTTGGGCTCCACCTCTCCCTCCATGATGAACGAAGCGTGCAGCTCACAATGCCCCTCTGTGCACCCGTAGGAGAAGTTGGCCCACAACAGACGGAAGAGGGCCCGCAGGCGGCGGGGTACCGGACATCAAAGCCCTCACCCCTTTACGAGGAACAGATCCTGGAGGTCGTGGGGTGACGAAGGACAGGTCAGCCACTGACGTAGAGGTTGGCCCATGGCGCAGAATTTAGGATCCACTGGCCTCCACACAGATGGCCTGCCACATGTGAGTTGTTAATGCCATACCTAATCACCCATGGCTCCCACTGACCATATGTCCATTATCCCGCAGGATTTCCATCTGATTGTGCCTCCCATGAGAACACCTCCGAGGGGAGCTCCTAGGAGACCACCGTATTCGTGGCACAGCTGCTATCCTCACCCTCCACCAGCGCAGAGACACAGACCTCGGTGGGCGACAGTAGTGGTCAGGCATCTGAGGCACATTCTGATGAGCACCACACAGTTGCTGATATACATTAGGTGGAGCAGGAACGCCCAGGGGAGACAGCAGTCAGGGGTCTGCTGGATCCCAGGACCCAGCTGGGTCCCAGTCAGATGCTGAGCCTCTGGGCTAGGTTTACCCGGAGCTAACGCATTCGATGAGGTGCGGCTGCGATATTCAGAGGGGGATGTCAGAGACACTCCAGCAGCTCCATAGCTGATTGGAGGGATTCCAGTGGCTACGGGCAGAGGAGAATGTGCTGGCAATGCATTGCACTGAGGTCAATAATGCTAGGGTGGTGACAGCAGCATGAGTGGAGCTGTCCAAGGCGAGGCTCAGTCAGTGACGGCCATGGTGGAGGGCCTCGGCTGCATGTCCGACTTGCTGGGGACTTGTCTCAGTCCCAGGTGGACCTGCATGAAGTGCTGCAGAGCATGCCCCAGTCTCAGGTATACATTGCTGGGGTGCTCCAAAGCATGTCCCAGTCACTGAGGAGCATTGTCGAGGGTCGCAACACCATGCTTCAGACATTGGGGAGCTGCCAGTGCTGGCAGAGCCAGATGACGCAGGGGCAGCCGAGGCTCAATCTGTCCCAAGGGCACCGACCAGGAGGAGGAGGCACTGGGCGGAAACCTGGAGCCACCATATGGAGTGGTGTCTGTGGCCACGAGCTCCCCCGAGTTCCACCTCCCTGACAGCGGCACATATCAGTGTCAGCACCCGGAACAGGGTGGCATGGTGGGGCATGTGCCGCCAACAAGAGGGCTGGGGCCATCCGGCCACGGCGTCCCCAGAAGCCAGGGGCATTGATGGCTTGGGATGTGGTAAGCAGCAGCCTGCCTCCACCTCAGGTGTGCATCCTGGGGACACACCTAGACATGACGGGAGAGCACGGAAGTCGAGCATCCCTGAGATGGCACTGGAGAGGAAGGGGATTGGGTAGGTGAGGGGGGAAGGGGGGAGAAGAGGGCATGAGTGGGGAAAGGGATGAGGAGAGAGCTTGGGAAGGGTGCAGGCAGTAGGGAGGTACCATCGGGGGCTAGGGGCAGTTGGAACACAGATGTACAGCATTAAAAAAACAGAGAAATATGACGCTTCTGGGGTAGAAGTGGGGGGCATAGGGTGGGAGGAAGGGGGGGAGAAGTCAGACAAGGCCACGTCCTATGTGAAGCGGTCAAAGATGAGGGCCTTCCTGACCCTCCAGGCATGTTGGGTCTTCACTGATGCCGCCTGTCCTCCATCCTCCAGCTGGTCCTGCGAGGTCTCCCTGAGCTCGTCCTCCAGCCCCTCCTGGTCTGGCGCCTCCAAGTCCTCCGCTTCGGAGGTGGCCACATGTTTCTCCACCTCCAGCACATCGCCCCGCTGCTGTGCCAGCTTGTGAAGGGTACAGCAGACCACCACAATGCGGGCGACTGAGGTTGTACTGCACCAGAGCGGTTGAGGTATTGGAACCTCACTTTGAGCAGTCCGATGCACTGCTCAATGATAGCCCGGGAAGCCACATATGCCTCATTGTATTGGGTCTCTTAATCAGTCACCAGCCTCCATACTGCTATCATTAGCCAGGTCCTCATCGGGCACCCTATATCCCCAGGATATAGCTGTCGTGCACACTCCCGGGGAAGCGTGCACACATGTGCATGATCTTGATGTGTGGTCGCACACAAGCTGAACGTGCAGGGAGTGAAACCCCTTCATGTTAACATAGGGCACTCCCTGATGGCCCGGTGGACTCACGGCGATATGTGTGCCATCTATTACCCCCTGAACCTGGGGAATCCCATCAATGGTAGAGAATCCTGCTGCCTGGGCATCTTGCTGGGCCTGGTCCATGTCAAAGCTTATATTGTTTTCTGCTCAGGCAAACAGGGCATCCGTGACCTCACTGATGCACTTGTGGGCTGTGGCTTGTGAAATGCCGCACAAGTCCCCGCTCGAGCTCTGGAATGACTCTGAGGCGTAGAACCTAAGGGCTGCTGTGACCTTGGCGTTTACCGTGAGCGGGTATCCTCCTCTTCCACGTGGTGCCAAGAATGCAAGGACATGACACAGGTGCTGCACTTTCCCCTTGTTGAGGCAGAGTCTCCTGCAGCTCCTGCAGCACACACAGCCCGTCATCCGTTTGAAAGACCCGCAACTCCTGTACACCTTTGGTCCTTCCCAGCCTCCCCCTCTGGGTCCTTCACTGGCCTGATGGGCAGCTGGCTCCTCAGGGTGTGGGGTGGGGCCCTGCACATAGGCCTCTGCCTCAATTCTCTGTCGGTGTTGCTGCCATCTTCTCTGGCGTCTGACCGTCTGGTCTGCCAGTGGCACAGTGAGGACAGCCTCTGCAGCAGACAAGATATCATCCATCTCGTATAATACGTGTCAGGAAATGGGGAGGGTGAGAGACTGACAACCAGTGTGTCTATCACCCCAGGACCCTCCATTCACTCATTGATCCATCCCTCCCCTTTCCCCCTGCCACTCTCCCTGCCATCCATCACGCCCTGCTCACAACCCCCCAGGTAAGTGGGGACCGTTGGTCACCAGACCCTGTACCCCAAAACCTGCATGTACTGTTACCTGGACCGGACGCTAGTCCCGTCTCCGATGCACACACCCACCATCTGTTCGCAGAAATGTCCCCGGTGCTGGGGCCCAGCCTCTGGGTGTTCGGATGTTGGCTGCCATGCCCCTGGTTCCTGCAGTCTTCAGGCACAGTGCCCAGGCTTCACTGTCTGACTGGCATGTCCGGCAATAACTTTCACATTCTACATGGCAAGCCTACCCAGAGGAATCCACTTGGGAGCTGTGAAGTGCTCACTTAGCTATGATTACCAATTCCCTATTTAAAATTCTCGATTTTGTCTTCTCCTGCAATCTAACGTGTCACGCTCTCGCTCAAGCGCTATGCGACTAAAATCGCACCCATTACTTCAAATGCTCCTCAAGACTCATGGTCTACTCATTTGGTAATTTTGACAAAGAATTTACCATCAGTGGAATAATCTTCAGATATAAAGTCTCAATGGACAATGTTCAATCTGGTTTGAGCCTCACTGTGCTGACGTCCCAATGTGTCCTTCAACTAATACCTTTTACCTAAATCCTTTTGCAGAGGGATCAATAGTTAGACCTCACCAAATGCTTTGCATCCATCATGTGAACAGGTGATTTTCACTCACCATGGGTCTTTTTGTTCCCTCTTTGTAGGAGTAATGAAGGTGATGGAGAGACAGAGATTGGAAGGGACGCACTGCAAATTGGGCAGCTCATGAATGCAGAAGAAGAGACTTCAAGCAAGATTTTCTAGTCCTGCCCACTTCAGGACTGCAAATTCCTGCCCTAAGTCAATGGACCTTTTGCTTGTCCATCACATTCTCTGACCTGCCCGTGACGATTCCTAAGGCCAGAAGATTTAGGCCTTAGACTTAGCAACATCCCATATCTAGTAACACCTGAGGCAGGCAAAGCATATGCTTATGCCAGTTTTTGTGGTTAGATTTTCCTGTCATAGATCTATATTTTGAGGAGCTCCTCTTTGCATCAATTCTGGCATCAGAACATTCTCCCGTTCTTGTCACCTGCCATAAATAAACTGGAAGGATTTACTGGTTGATAATCAACATGTTTGGTCACATTTTTTATGAAGGCATTTTCCATAAACCCAGAGCTTCTAATGCAAAGGTGGTGCAAGATCCACTGAGCCACAAGACCCCCTCCAGACGCAGGATGTGTAGTTAAGTGACATCTGCATTCCCTCGACTGGAGATAGCGAGACTAGGAAGTCATAGGTAGATGGTGACAGAATTACAAATGTCTCAAACACACCTGCTGACTATCAATGACTGAAACATGAGATGTTAAAGTATGGTGATTGTCAAGATCATGACTTTGCAATGACTAATTTATATCCCTTTATTTTGTCTTCCAGAACTTTCACACGTAAAAGTGTCAGAATGGTGTCTTTCAGTATAATTCTTCAGAGGCCCTTATTCACCCTGAGGACACACAATCACAGCATATACAGTCACAGACCAGTGGAAATATTTGCAATTTAGTGAGTCAAGTTGGGGAATTATTTGGGTTCATGCAATTTACAAATCTGTCTGAGTGGACTGAAAAAAGAAAATGTTGGAAAAATTCAGGTCTGGTAGCAGCAGGACTGAAGAAATGTCATACAGACTTGAAGCATTATCGCTGTTTCTCTCTCCCAGGCTTGCTGGGTTTTTCCAGCATTTTCTTTTTTTAAATTTCAGATTTCCAGCCTATGCAGTATTTTGCTATTAATGCATGAGTAAGAGTGGACGCTGGTGGATACTCGTGGCAGAGACAACTGTGGGGCGTTTGCATCAACAGGTGCAAACCTGTCCAAGCTCAGCTCCACTGGGCACTGAAACTGAACCCCAGGGGCTTTCATTAAGAAAGAGAATGCTAAAGGCGCATCAACATCTTAGCCAAATCCTGACAGATGTGCCCTGACAGAGAGGACCGAGGACTCCAACTCCAATACCAGTGATCATTGGTGATATAGACAATCGTGGGACTGTCTGCCATGGAGAAAATGGTTACCTCCATGGAGCTTCAAGTATGGCTTTCAAATTAGTTCATGCAGGATATGACCATGGTCTTGCAAACTTTTGATGCCAACATGTCTGCCTTCCTAGCCAAGATGGCCGTTACCGTATCCATATCCTTACATCAGTTCATTGACCTTCATCAATTTGTGTGCAGCAGAGAGATGGAAGTGATGTGGTGCTGGCCCAGGAGAGGCATGTTGATGAAAAAGAGCTTCCCTCAAAATGCACTCACTTCTCACCCATTTCCGCCCATTCCACCCCGTGGTGCCTCATCCCCCAATAGCTGAATCTGCCCTGCACACCTGAAGGGCCCTCAGAGGTTGTAGCACCTCACAGTTGAGGAGAAATCCAGGTCTATCTCGTTATCTGAATTCAATCTTCAACATGCTGAACGCTTGCTTGATGACACGCCTGGTTGTCAAGTGGATCTTGTTCCAGCACACCTGTGCCTCGTTGGTAAGGGATAATCTGCCAAATTTGAAGGATGTATCTCTTATATCCCGATGTGTCAGCCCTGAAGTCTGGTTCCTGCAATGAAATAGTTTGGGATGTTGGGCTCTCACAGTATAAAAGCATTGTGTTGCGGACAGGAAGGGAGTTAATTTAAAAAGCCCTGATTTCTCCCCCTTTATAAGTACTTTCCCCAACCTTTCAGTTTTGGAGTGATCCAATCCTCTATCAATAATGCCACAGAAAACTCAAGATAAAGTAAAATAAGAGGGTTGGTTTATTTTACACACACTTAAAATGCAAGAAGTTTTGCAAAGTTCGATGCTTTTTGCATTAATTTAATAAAAGTGTGGTGTGGGAAAGAAAGGAGTTCTGGAGAAAAACCTCAATACAAAATAATAGGGTTATGGTTTTACTTGAGTCCGGAGTCCAGTAAGTCAATATCCAATGAAGGTTCTTTCAGGTGGCTTTGTCTGGCAGACTTCCTGATCTGGGTCCTAGGAACTTGGTTGCATTTTGAATCCACTGAAGATGCAGCAACGTATTCTTGTATCCTGGAAAGCCAGAGAGATGCATGTAAATGCCTCCTCATTCTGACTATGGTCCTTGTAGGAGAAGTTGACATGTCAACACCCTGACAAACAACCCACCCATGATGTGTTGTCTATATTTGTTTGCAGACTGAGAGCCCCTTGAGATATCTCTAATAGCACACTGGAATAACATAGAGGGAAAGAAATTGAGGGCATTGGTAACTTTGACAGCAATGGACAATGTATGCCCGCAGTTCTTCTTGCAGGAGTCTGTGGATGTTTTGGTATTTTTGTGTTGCTTATTTCAGGATGGTTGGCGTAGTCTTCACCAAGTCCACAAAATAGCTTGAACTTAAATAAAGCTACAAATGTATTAACACTACTAATTTGGATTTGACACTCACTCCGAAAGAATACACAGTTGATTAATAACATTTAAATTAAACTCATCTACAGCTCATCTTAATACTGATATTAACTATGATCTGCTCTCACTTACACTATCTATACTTCTGACTCTCACTAGCCAACTCCTGCACACACACTCCCACAAGGCTTAGCATCACTGCCTTATATAGTTGTAACTGTAGTTCCCTCTAGTGGCTCTCCAGACACTTCATTAACCCTTGCAGTTCTTACAGTTACAATAATACCACAGATGTCTGTGACCACCTGTTGTATCAATCTGAGACTGTGAAAGGACAGCTTCAGAAAGGTCAAGGAAGCTGTGCCTCCATCTATACAACCTCTCACGTGGGTAGGACGTCCTGTGTCCTCAGCTCCTTGGTTAGTCTCCTCTCCGCAACTCTGGACCTGTCTCCTATACTATATCTGCTCCTGCCACTGCCACTGCATATCAATGGTGATGTGGATCATGATTGCCTTCAGCATTGAATGCGCTGCAAACAGTCAAGGCACCTCCCACCCTGTTGAGTCTGTTCGAAAGACTCCAAATTTCTCAGAAACCTCGATGCTGATAAGAACTCTTATCAAGTCATTGGCCAAAGGAAACTGAGAAAGCAGGTGCCCTGGGCAATCAGAACTCAAAAGACCCTTAGGAAGTTCTGTTGCCTTTTCATTGGTGAGTTTCTCTGAACCCATGTGGGAAGCGTTAAATGAAATGAAAATGAAAATCACTTATTGTCACAAGTAGGCTTCAATGAAGTTACTGTGAAAAGCCCCTAGTCGCCACATTCCAGCGTCTGTTCGGCACTGAATTCAAAGGAGGAATAAAATAAATTGAAAATCCACTCATTTCCATGTAATTATGATGCAAAATGATGATCTGTGTGAGCTAATGTTTGTGCCAATTCTAACAAGTAGATTATTTATCATTGCCAAATGCGTTAAATCTGGTAGTTGATATTTTGGAGTCAGATTGAGTTTGTGCTTTAATCTTCTCCTATGTTTACTTACCTCCTGTTCCCAACTCAGCCATTCTTGGGTGCTAAAACCCCACCGAGGAGCAAATAAATCTTATTAAGCATGTATTACTCTGATAATTTGGTCAGTTTTAAATTTATCTGGTTATGAAAATTATGCTCAAATTCATCATGATTACAATATGTGTCAAACTTCATTAAACATCCAATTAGATGTTCAATGTTGACTTGTAACAAACAGACTAATTCTTACTAAAACAAAAGGCACATTGCAAACAAGTTGTGTTGAATGTGAGACATTGGAGTATTTCCCTCCTGCAACCAGTCATAGGCAGAGCAACCCTGGGTCAGTATGAACAAAATGAGCTTTACGTTGTCAAATAGATCTTTTAAAATTTGCATGTCGGATGAATATTAAACCTGGAATAGTCCATCAGGTTATACAAATCTCAAGGGACTTTACACAGAGCCTTTACCCTTTGAAACATAACTATCCCTTTGAGTTCAGAAACTTGTGTGCTCTTTATGATCACCTTTGTCAGTAGGCAAATGTGTTCTTCAGCACATTCTACAGATAGGTTTCCCCTGAGGTCAGGAACTACTGCTGTTGAAGTGATCAAATTCACATGACCTTTAACACCGGTCATTGGACTATTGCATGGCCTCAGTTACTCAAACATTTCTCTAAATGTCACTGTTAACGAAAGCCGCATGTGTACCAGATTTCTGCTTCTAGTCTGGCATGTTAGAGACATTTCTGTTTAATTATCTTGAATAGAACTTTCTTGACCTTTAGTCTTGGGCTAGCTATACCTACGTAACCTAAGTTGCTGAAATTATTCAATTATAGATAATAGATATCTTAATGTAAGAAATATGTTGTTTTCTCACAATTAAAACAACACATTGGGAATTATTTATAACACTGATGATCAAGGAAACAGCAATTTAAGTTGAGTCATTCATCACTCCCACACTGGCAGATTCAAGCCATTGTTCCTGTATCTTAAATGTTCCAAACTATTATTATGCTAGTTCAACCATATAATTTTGTTAAAAAATGATAGCCTGGTCATGTCACTCTGTTCCTGGACAGGGTATACTTTGGCATGCAGTAGGCAGTCATTATTAAACTATTGCATTAAGCTGCAGTTGAACCATTGCTGGGTACCCATCTGACTCTCTTTTGAACAGGAAGCAGATCTTTCCTGCAAATAATCTCTCCTTGCTTTTTATTCAGTGCTGTCAAATTTAACTCATTTGCTTCAAAAATGCGTTTGTTTTTCTTGCAATGCATTGTTAAAAGTAAACCCAGCTCTCTGTAATTGGGCTTGGACTTGCAATAAAAAAGTGTACTTCCAATCAGATGTTACAAACAAAACTTGGAATTAGGTAGGCTGTCAAGAAGCTTTACTTTTCACAGAATGTCATCAAACTCTGAAATAATTTGTAGGCGTGTGAAGTGTGATTGAATTTGTTGCCAGTGTTCAAAGTTCCTACAAACATACAAAGCTTGGAGCCCATCCTTTGCAACATTGAAGTAGTAGCCCATCCATGAAGGACACCTATGGACCTGGCCATGATGGAGTATGCGATGGCCATTGCCTCAGCCTCCACTACAGTGCAGATAGAACTGATCCAACATCTCAGTGCTGCAGTAGAAATTCAAACTTTCAGGCAGACCATCATGGGATCCATGCTTGTTGCCATGCAAGCTCAGACTGCTGCCATGACGGCTGTTTTCAAAGTGGTAACCAGGCTCTTGTAGCAGCCCAACAACCTGTCATCCTACTAATGACAAGAATTGGTCAGGTATGACAAGTATTTGGGCATCACAGTGGCACAATGGTTAACACTGCTCCTCATAGCGTCAGGGACCCGGGTTCTATTCCGGCCTTGGGTGACTGTCTGTGTGGAGTTTGCACTTTCTCCCCATGTCTGCATGGGTTTCCTCTGGGTGCTCCGGTTTCCTCCCACAGTCCAAAGATGTGCAGGTTAGGTGGATTGGCCATGTTAAATTGCCCCATTGTGCCGAGAGATGTGCAGGTTAGGTTATGGGTATAGGGGATACTAGGCATGGTTAGGGTGCTCATTCCAAGGGTCAGTGTAGGCCTCCTTCTGCACTGTAGGGATTCTATGATTCCATGCTATTTCATGCATTGGTGAGATGCTATCCTACAGGAGTGGCAGAAGCATTGTTAAATACAAACCTGGTGTCCTCTCTCAGGATGTGCTCCCAGCACTGCCATTCCATCAGTGCCTTGCTTTTGTCTCTTAACCAGCCATCCTAATCTGCTAATCACCCCGTTCCCCCCTCCCCCCGCCGCCCCCTCCCACCCATCACCCCCACCATCTCCTTGTTGAATCTGTTACGACTCAGCAACTGTTCCTGCGTGAGGTGGAGCGAAGGGAAGTTCTACCTGAAAACCCATGGATGGTGTAACCTGTGGAGAGCTGTCTGTTCCCCTCTCTGCACAGAGCTTCTTCACTCTGCAACGTCTGTCCCATTTTTCTGACCTGTTGCAGACTCCTGAGGTACTGTAGCTACAGCCCCCAAAACCTCTTACAATTCTAGTGTGTAAAAGTAACCAAATCCTCTGGTCTCCCTAACAATGAGGTGCCAACCTAATGGAGCTACAACACAAGGCTACTTGTGTGCCAAACAGTATAAGCAGCAAGTAATACAGAGCAAAGTGATTCCACAACAAACGCATCAGATCAGTGCTGCCACATCCATCCATGAATGGTGGTGGCCAATTAAATAACTCACTGGAGGAGGAGGCTCCACAAATATATCCCCACCTTTAATGATGGGGGATCCCAGCACATTTGTACAATAGATAAGGCTGAAGAATTCAGGACAATCTTCAGCCAGAAGTGTCAAGTGAATGATCCATCTCGGCCTCCTCGGTCTCCAGCATCACAGATGTCAGTCTTCAGCCAATTCGATTCACTCCACATGATATGCAGAAACAGGTGAATGAGGGTGGCGTGGTGGCGTAGTGGTTAGCACTGCTGCCTCACGGTGCTGAGGACTCAGGTTCTATCCCGGTTCTGGGTCACTGTCCGTATGGCGTTTGCACATTCACCCTGTGTGTACATGGGTCTCTCCCCCACAACCCAAAGATATGCAGGATAGGTGGATTGGCAACGCTAAATTGTCCTTTAATTAAAAATAAACAAAAATAATTTCTAAAAAAGAAACAGCTGAAACACTGGATACCGCAAAGGCTATGGCCGCTGACAATATTCGGCAGTAGTACTGAGGACTTGTGCTCCAGAGCTTTCTGTGCCCCTTGCCAAGCTGTTCCAGTACAGTGACAACACTGGCATCTACCTGGCAATTTGGAAAATTGCCCAGGAATGTCCTGTACGCAAAAGGCAAGTCAAATCCAACCCAGTCAATACTGCCCCATCAGTCTACTCTCAATCATCAGTAAAGTGATGGAAGGAGTCATCAACAGTGCCATCAAGCAGCACTTACTTGGCAATAACCTGCTCACTGATACTTACTCCTGATCTCAATACAGCTTTGGTTCAAATATGGACAAAACAGCTGAATTCCAGAAGAGAAGTGGGAATAACAAGGCAGCATTTAACCGAGTGTGTTGTCAAGGAGCCTGAGCAAAATTGATTTAATGGGAATCAGGGGGAAATCTGTCCACTGGTTGGAGTCATACCTGGTACAAAGGAAAATTACTGTGGTGGTTGGAGGTCAATCATCTCAGCTCCAGGCCACGTCAAGAGTTCCTCAGGGTAGTGTCCTAGGCCCAACCAGCTTCAGCTGCTTCATCAATGACCTTCCTTCCATCATAAGATCAGAAGTGGGGATGCTCGCTGATGACTACACAATGTTTAGCACCATTCATGACTCCTCAGATACTGAAGCAGTCCATGTCCAAATGCAGCATGACCTGGAAAGTATCCAGGCTTGGGCTAACAGGTGCCACACAAGTGCCAGGCAATGATCATCTCCTATAAGGAAGGATCCAACCATCGCCCCTGAACATTCAATGGCATTGCTATCGCTGAATTCCCCCCAATCAACATTCTGGAGGTTGCCATTGACTAGAAACTGAACTGGACTAGTCATATAAATATTGTGACTTTATTTGAATATTCTTTTTTGCTTTTGCTGAGTGATGTAGTAGTGCAGGAGAAGTGGACTTCTTCCTATTTTACGACCAATGGAACAGACTTACTTTTCCAGCTGAAGCGTTCAAACTGCTTTGATTTTAATTACTCAATTTCTGCATCGATTGCACCTGGGAAAATGGCCTTTAACATTTAATTTCACCCATCAGTAGTTTGTGGCAACCCGGTTGTCAGGAACACACATTAAGGACCATGCAAAATGCAATACTTTTATCACGGTTAAGGATACTGCCTATCATAGTAACCTCCTCCCTGCAACCCTCTGAGTTGTCTGCAGTCCTCCAATTTTGGCTTTTTGCCATCCCCAACTTTCTTTTCTTCACCGTGCCTTCAGCTCCCTCGGAGCCGAGATTCTGAAATTCCCTCCCTAATCCTCTCCACCTTTCTACGTCTCTCTCCTCCT
Organism: Scyliorhinus torazame; assembly: GCF_047496885.1. Lineage (NCBI taxonomy): Eukaryota > Metazoa > Chordata > Chondrichthyes > Carcharhiniformes > Scyliorhinidae > Scyliorhinus > Scyliorhinus torazame. Next base: position 177,721,990 of record NC_092712.1, read on the forward strand.
TCACAATTTTCCTGACAACTGATGTCTTTGACCAAAATTCTGGCTGCATCTCCTAATATCTCCTTGCGTGGATAAGTGCCAGACTGTGGATAAGTGCTTGATAACCCTCCTGGGAAGTACCTTGGGAATTTAAAGGTGCAATATAAATGCAGGTTGTTGCTGTTAACAATCAATCTCAGCAACAACTGCTACTGTGCCATTGTGGCATCCATTTGCTACACCAACCAGCATCCAATGTATTATTTTGATTCTAATGTAGCTCCATATCAACTTTACCCAGGCAAATTCATGAATGAAAATGGAGTTGTAGTGACTTGCTGCTACCTACTGGACAGGTTTGGTATTACGTGCAGTTTCAGCTAAAGTGGATTAAAATGGCTGACTAATAGTGTTGAATAGACTGGGAAGCACAGTACATGCAAAAATAACCAGTAGGATGCTGACAAGTAGCCAATCTTTTCCATTACTGTTTCTTTTTGGAATATCTCACCATTTCAGTGTTAGTTTCAGCCTCTAAAATGTAAATGAAAGAAAGAGTCTGATTTTATATTGCATTTTTCACAATCACTGGATGTCTCAAAGCACTTTATAGCCAGTAGAGTACATTTGAACAATGAACAAAGAGTTGAAAGAACAAAGAAAAGTACAGTAAGAGGGTTTCTTACTGTGCTCACCCCAGTCCAACGCCGGCATCTCCACATCAAAGAAAAGTAGAGCTCAGGAAGAGGCCCTTCGGCTCACCAAGCCTGTGCTGATCATGATGCCCTAACTAAAAAACCTTCTGCCCTTACTCGGTCCGTATCCCTCTATTTCCTCCCTCTTCATGTATCCATCCAGATGCCTCTTAAATGTTGAAAGAACATTGAAATATTGAAGTGCAGTCACTATTGTAATGTAGGAAGACAAGCAAGCTGTCACAAACTGCAATAAACAGATAATCTGTTGTTGATTGAAGGATAAAGATTGGCCAAGCCATCAGGAAAGCTCTTATTCAAAATACTGCGGTCTTTTAAACAGGGATCAGGTAAAAAATAAATTTTGGCCCAGCCAGCGACGCCTACATCCCATGAATGAATATAAATTTGAAAAAGAAATGGTTGGCACTGCCAACTTTAACAGTTGGGAATCTGGGGCGTCATTCTCCGACCCCCCGCCGGGTCGGAGAATGGCCGTTGGCCGCCGTGAATCCCGCCCCCGCCTAAGTCTCCGGTACCGGAGATTGGGCGGGGGCGGGAATCGGGCCACGCCTGTTGGCGGGACCCCCCGCTCAATTCTCCGGCCCGAATGGGCCGAAGTCCCGCCCAGAAATTGCCTGTGGCCTGGCCCGCGATCGGGGCCCACCGATCCGCGGGCGGGCCTGTGCCGTGGGGGCACTCTTTCCCTTCCGCCTCCGCCACGGTCTCCACCATGGCGGAGGCGGAAGAGACTCTCCCCACTGCGCATGCGCGGGAAACTGTCGGCGGCCGCTGACGCTCCCGCGCATGCACCGCATTTCCGTCAGCTGGCGGGGCAACAAACGCCATTTCCGCCAGCTGGCAGGGCGGAAATCCCTCCGGCGCCGACCTAGCCCCTCAATGTTGGGGCTCGGCCCCCAAAGATGCGGAGCATTCCGCACCTTTGGGCCGGCGCGATGCCCGTCTGATTGGCGCCGTTTTGGGCAGCACGGTAGCATAGTGGATAGCACAATTGCTTCACAGCTCCAGGGTCCCAGGTTCGATTCCGGCTTGGGCCACTGTCTGTGCGGAGTCTGCGTGTCCTCCCCGTGTGTGCGTGGGTTTCCTCCGGGTGCTCCGGTTTCTTCCCACAGTCCAAAGATGTGCAGGTTAGGTGGATTGGCCATGATAAATTGCCCTTAATGTCCAAAATTGCCCTTAGTGTTGGGTGGGGTTGCTGGGTTATGGGGATAGGGTGTGGAAGTGTTGACCTTGGGTAGGGTGCTCTTCTCCAAGAGCCGGTGCAGACTCGATGGGCCGAATGGCCTCCTTCTGCACTGTAAATTCTATGAATCTATGAATCTATAAAAAGTCTCATCCGAAAGATTGCACATCTGACAGTGCAGCAACTCGCCCAGTGCTGAACTGCTGCTGTCCCCCTAATTTCCATGCTCAGGTCGTGGAGGGAGGTTTGAACCCAGAGCTTTGTGGCTCAGCGGTGAGTGTTACCAACTGAGTGAGCGAAAAAAATAGGAAATTATTATAATTAATGAAAGGTACCATACAATTAATGAAAGGTATAAATTAAATTAAATGAAATCAAATGCAAGTTGCAGGATTCTTATCTCACATGCACATATACATGAAGTTGTATATTATTTGTAAATCATAATTTATACAAATGTAAAGGGAGCAAATTTGTCCCCCTGGATTCCATAACCTAGTAAATTCTATTACACCCACATTATTGTCATTTGCCAGGGTCCATCTCTTGCATAAACACCACTGTCTTCCAAACAATCCAAACAGGAGAAGTAAAGGTCAATCTCTTCAAGAAGCTCAATTGTTAAGGCTAAGATTTGAACACCAGGTTAAGTATAGAAATCCAGTAAACTGGTGCCAATTGCTGTTGTGGCTGCTAACTAATTTTATAATTACAACTTTGACTCAGACAGAGGCAGAAGTCACATTTTCACACATTAGTGGTAACACCAGCCTTTTCGGTCTGTTTATATAACTGGAAACTATGGCATAGATTTTTCTGGAACTCAAAGTACCTGTGACTTAAATTATCCTCTGTGTGTCTTGTTAGCCGGAAAATATCACTTCCTCTTGCAGGCCGAGTGCAACTTTTGCATGTCTGTTTCATTCAGTAAGGGAACTGCAGGAGGTCTGTTCCTTAGCAACACAGCAAAAGAGTATGCTTTAGCTTCTCAACTTTACTGTTTACTTTTGCAAGTTAACCTTGGTGTTCCCAGTCCAAACATTTGTTGATATCGTATTTTGGCTGGTCAGTACTAATTATAGTGAATTATTTCCTTTAGCATTGTATTTTATATATGCAGGGGCAGAGGCATGAAGGTTTTGGGGCTGGTTTCTGAATCTGCATGTTACCTTGCTTGTTGCTAGGGCTGTTATTTATTTGTGACCTTTCAGGGAGAAACCCATGTGTTCATAGCAGTTCATTAGCAACACAGTACTGAAGAGACTCTGTGGAAGGGAATTAAAATGAACATAGCTATTTCTCACAGTTGATTTTGAGGTTTAATGCACTTTCTTCAAATGAACTAGCTTTGCTGAAGGTAACATTTATTTTTGATATTCTTATTTTCGTGTTACACTTTCCCTATGTTACATTGTGATTTTACAATCTATTTTCTCACATTTCAGTGTTTGTGTCATGCCTACCATTTGGGAAATTTCATTTAGTTTTAATTAAGTTAGCAGAAATAAAGAAATGAATTATAATTAAATCTGCAGTTCCTCATACTGTTGCATTTACATTCCAGCTCCATTTGGATTGAAATATTTGCTGTGACATTAGCTATTTGTTGTATGACTAAGTGTGTTGCGCTTCCCTCATTATTCTCCTCGAGTCTTCAGTCTCCTCCATTGCCTCTTCACTGTGGCCCTCCTATGGTTCAACTGTTACCTGCCCCAGGATAGTGAGTTCACCTTTCAAAGGATTCTCACCTTTGTGCCCATATGCCCCTTTGGTGTGTCCAAGGTAATATAAACTGGTGATTTTATATTACCTTTCGAATTGAGTCATCAGGGGCAAAATTCTCCCCCAACGGCGTGATGTCCGCCGACTGGCGCCAAAAACGGCGCCAATCAGAAGGGGATCGCGCCGGCCCAAAGGTGCGGAATGCTCCGCATCTTTGGGGGCCGAGCCCCAACATTGAGGGGCTAGGCCGGCGCCGGAGGGATTTCCGCCCTGCCAGCTGGCGGAAATGGCGTCTGTTGCCCCGCCAGCTGACGGAAATGCGGTGCATGCGCGGGAGCGTCAGCGGCCGCCGACAGTTTCCCGCGCATGCGCAGTGGGGAGAGTCTCTTCCGCCTCCGCCATGGTGGAGACCGTGGCGGAGGCGGAAGGGAAAGAGTGCCCCCACGGCACAGGCCCGCCCGCGGATCGGTGGGCCCCGATCGCGGGCCAGGCCACAGGCAATTTCTGGGCGGGACTTCGGCCCATTCGGGCCGGAGAATTGAGCGGGGGGTCCCGCCAACAGGCGTGGCCCGATTCCCGCCCCCGCCCAATCTCCGGTACCGGAGACTTCGGCGGGGGCGGGATTCACGGCGGCCAATGGCCATTCTCCGACCCGGCGGGGGGTCGGAGAATGACGCCCCAGATTCCCAACTGTGAAAGTTGGCAGCGCCAACCATTTCTTTTTCAAATTTATATTCATTCATGGGATGTAGGCGTCGCTGGCTGGGCCAAAATTTATTGCTGTGGTCTGGAGTCACATGTAGGCCAGGCCAGGTAAGGACGGCAGATTTCCTTCCCTAACGGACATTAATGAACAAGGTGGGTTTTTACAACAGTGGTTTCATGGCCATCATTAGACTTTTAATTCCAGATTTTTATTGAATTCAAATTTCAACATTGTGGGATTTGAACCTGGGTCCTCAGAGTCTCTGGATTACTAATCCATTGTGAGTTGTAACTTTTGAGGAAAGGGGAGAGGAGGATATTGTCTCAGTTAAGTGAAAGGCCTCTGAGGATCTGAGTGCAGGTGCCCGGCTTTGAGTAGCTTGACGTGTTTCAGGTTGTTGCCATTGCCTCTCGGCGGAGCAAGAATAGGTGCAGTCTCATAGAGTCCAAGGGGACTGAGAAAACCAGCAACGTTTCTGCAGGGGCAGCGCACAATAAAGGGGGATAGCAGTGTGCGTGTGAGATAAAAATCCTGCATCTGGCATTTGATTTGATTTAATGCAATTTATTTTGTACCTTTCATTAATTGCAATGATTTGCAATTTTTTTCACTCACTCAGTTGGTAACACTCTCACCGCTGAGTCACAAAGCTCTGGATTCAAGCTTCCCTCCAGGACCCGAGTGTCATAATATGCACCCATGCGCATCATGAGGCAAAAGCAGGCAGTGACAAACACCCAGGTGAGCCAATCAACATACAGAACACGACCAATCACCAGACAGAACACCAGAGGGGGGCTTCCAACTATAAAACACACAAGGCATCAGCACTCTGCCTCTTTCCACTGGTGACAACTGTAGTGACAGTCAGAGTGTACAAATCATTCAACACATTCTACACGTGAATCAGAGCTAGCCTGGTCTAGATAGTTAGAGTTAGTTTACTTAGAGTAGTAGAGAGTCAACCCACAGGCAGCTGTGTGCTTCGTTACTGAAGTTCAATAAATCTTATTGAACCAGCACCGATGTTTGATGTATGCTTTGTCGTTTAACTGCATCGTGTTGGAGTCCGTGTTACCCCAGGGTGAATAACATGACATGATACCAGAAGTGGCTACTGCTTCTAAGTAATTTACCTTAGAAAATTCACTGATGACCAGCAACTGCCTTCCAGCGGCATGGAAAAGATCCTGGCACCTCCCCACAGCTCCGGATCTCTGGGAACCTTGGCGCCAACTGGCGGGTCTTCAAGCAGAAATTCAATCTATACATTGAGGCCACGGGCCTCGAAAGTGCGTCCAATGCCCGAAAGATCGTGCTGCTACTGTCGACTGCGGGGGACCAGGCCATCCAAATCTTCAATTCGCTCACTTTTGCCGACGGTGAGGACAAGACCAAGTTCCAGACCGTCTTAGCCAAATTTGACAGTCACTGTGAGGTTGAAACGAATGAAGGCTTTGCGCGTTATGTCTTCCAGCAGCGCCTTCAGGGTAAGGATGAGCCTTTCCAATCTTTTCTCACTCATCTTCGCATTCAGGCGCAATCCTGCAACTACGGTGACACCGCTGACTCCCTCATCAGGGATCAGATCGTGTTTGGCGTCCACTCCGACGCCCTGCGGGAGCAGCTCCTAAAAATAAAAAATATGACCCTGCCAGTAGCTATCGAGACGTGCAAAGTCCACGAACAGGCAAAAAGGTCACTATTCCTGCCTTAAGTCGGCAGAGCCAACTTGCCTCCCACGAGGGTGAGAGTGTACAGGCCATCGCCCGAATGTGGCGCCTGAGCATCGATGAAGGCAGCCGTTTCGCGTGCTTTTCCAGGGGTCTCATGCATGTGCACCACGGTTGGGAGAACAAAATGGCCGAAGACTACACTGTGCAGGTGCGAGCGGCAGCTAACCGCACTGCGGTTAACCGCGCATGTGCGACGACGCACCGAGCATCACGACGTCGACGTGATGACGTGCCCCAACTGCGGCACTGCCCATTTAAAGCGGCAATGCCCTGCAAGAGGCAGGTGATGTCTCAACTGCAAGAAGCTTGGCCATTATGCGGCTTTATGCAGGTCCGCACCTCCAATAGAGGGCCAGCGATCCCAGTTCAACGCAGACGCGTTCGAAGTGTGCAGCAAGGGCTGCTGGATTTGGAACCTGATCCCGTCACGGATCCAGAGGATGACTGTTCTGGCCATTCATGTACCTGACCTGGATCACCTTCCAGTGCTGCAAAAGATGCAGCAAATCAGAACCCGGCAAAAGCTGACATATGATGCTCATGCTACTGATCTGCCCGTGCTCTCTCCGAAGGACGCTGTTCACATCAAGTTGCCTGGTGGAGGCTGGTCAGCTCCAGCTGTTGTTTCATCGACAGGCTGCTCCCAGGTCGTTTGTGGTTCACATGGCTGTTGGATCCATTGTAAGGTGCAACAGAAGGGCACTACGCAAACTTGCCTGCCCACCACCGGATCTCACGTTCCCAGATGTCATTATGCCTTATCCGGACACCTCGCTCCATGAGGCCACCAGTCTGGCTGCATGCCAACCTGTCAAGACACCATCATCCCCGCCTCCACCTCTCAGGCAGTCCACAAGAATCCGACGACAGCCCCAACGACTGGACTTATAAATAGTTTATTTGTATATATACTGTTATGTTTCTGCGCGCTAGACACCTTACATGTACATATGCATTCACTCACCAATTGCTGTATATAGTTACTTTTGTAAATATGTCGGATATGCTCTTAGCAGCCGCAAAAATTTTTTTAATGGGGGGGTGTCATAATATGCACCCATGCACATCATGATGCAAAAGCAGGCAGTGACAGATACCCAGGTGAGCCAATCAACATACAGAACAGGACACGACCAATCACCAGACAGAACACCAGAGGGGGGCTCCCAACTATAAAACACACAAGGCATGAGCACTCTGCCTCTTTTCACTGGTGACAACTGTAGTGACAGTCAGGGTGTACAACTCATTCAACACATTCTACACGTGGATCAGAGCTAGCCTGGTCTAGATAGTTAGACAGGTTTGTTTCGATGTCACTCGCTTTCGGAGCGCTGATCCTTCCTCAGGTGAATCCGCAGCGCTCCGAAAGCTAGTAACATCGAAACAAACCTGTTGGACTTTAACCTGGTGTTGTAAGACTTCGTACTGTGCTCACCCCAGTCCAACGCTGGCATCTCCACATCATAGATAGTTAGAGTTAGTTTACTTAGAGTAGTAGAGAGTCAACCCACAGTCAGCTATGTGCTTCATTACTGAAGTTCAATAAATCTTATTGCACCAACGTCTACGTTTGGTGTATGCTTTATCGTTTAACTGCATCGTGTTGCAGTCCATGTTACCCAGGGTGAATAGCACGATACTGAGCACGGAAATCAGGGGGATAGCAGCAGGAATGGGACTCATCCATCCAATCCTCCTATGGGCTTCATGCAAAGGTGGAGTGGCACAGAGGGAGGACCATTCACCAGAGGCAGCAGTGCAGAAGCAGCAAGGACTCAGTCCCAGGATGCCAGGGCAAACTGTAGATGGATATTGTGGTAGTATGCATTAGGGGTCATGTGGGACTGTGAAGCCGTGATGTCATTGGCTGACAGATCCCGGGTCCTGGTTGGCTGTTGATCTCTAGCTCCGCCCTGAAGGCGGAGTATAAGAACCAGGAATTCTCCCCGCAGCTCCAGTCTGTTACTGAACTGCGGGGAACGAGTCACGCTTAATAAAGCCTCATCGACTTCACCTCTATTCGTCTCTCGGGAGTGTTTGTGCGCTACAATTTATTAAGCGTGCTTAAAGGACTATGGAGCTCAGGATCGTCCCGGAATGCCTGAGGATCAGCCCCCAGGCAGTGAACTCAGCAGCAGTTTTTAAACACTGGCAGACTTATTTCGAAGCCTACCTCCGAACGGCCCCCGGCCAGGTCACAGAAGACCAGAAACTACAGGTCCTGCACTCGAGGGTAAGCCCGGAAATTTACCCTCTCATAGAAGACGCAGAGGATTTCCAGACGGCGTTCGCAGCACTAAAGAGCATCTATGTTCGCCCAGTGAACCAGATCTACGCACGCTACCAACTCGCAACGAGACGGCAAAGTCCCGGAGAATCGCTAGACGAATTCTACGCCGCCCTGCTAATTTTGGGACGGGCCTGCAGCTGCCCGCCGGTAAACGCGATTGAACACACGGACATGTTAATTCGCGATGTGTTTGTGGCTGGTATGAACTCTCCCCAAATCCGCCAAAGACTTTTAGAAAAAGAGTCGCTAGGACTCTCAGAGGCACGGGCCCTTGCGGCCTCTCTAGATGTGGCCGCGCGAAACACCCGCGCCTACGGCCCCGACCGCGCGGCAGCCCCTTGGGCTCCGTGGACCCCCGTCGCAACAAACACCCCCCCCACAGGCTTGCGCGGTTCAGACGCCAAGTCGTCGCGGGGGAGCCCGCTGCTATTTCTGCACCAGGGGAAACACCCCCGGCAGCGCTGCCCGGCCCGCGCAGCGATTTGCAAGAGCTGCGGGAAAAAGGGCCATTTCGCGGCTGTGTGCTGGTCCCGGGGAGTCGCCACTGTCCCCGGAGAAGAAGGAGTCCTGCGCGTTCCAAACGCTCCCCAACCCCCCCAGCGCCCCATGAGCGACCCGCAGGCGCCGCCATTTTGGGTCCCGGCCACCACGAGGGGAGGAGGGGCGCCGCCATCTTGGGACCCCCCAGCCCTGCGCGACGCATGGGGGTGGCCATTTTGTTCACCCCCGCCGCCATCTTGGACGGCAACAATGGACCCCAGCATCGACGGCTCCACGGGGTTCGAGGAAGACGCTGAAGCACTACGACCACGTCTGGCCTCAATGACGCTGGACCAAGCACGGCCCCGGACGCTCCAGACGACGACAACAACGGTGCTGATCAACGGACACGAGACACCATGCCTGGTCGACTCCGGGAGCACAGAAAGCTTCATCCACCCCGACACGGTAAGACGCTGTTTTTTGACCATCCGTCCCAGTGCGCAAAAGATTTCCCTAGCTGCAGGATCCCACTCCGTACAGATCAAAGTCTTCTGCATAGTGACCCTAACGGTGCAATGGAGGGAGTTTAAAAACTACAGGCTCTACGTCCTTCCCCAACTCTGCGCACCCACATTACTGGGATTAGACATCCAGTGCAATCTGCAGAGCCTAACTTTCCAATTCGGCGGCCCAATACCCCCACTCACTATCTGCGGCCTCGCAACCCTCAAGGTTGAGCCCCCATCCTTGTTTGCAAACCTCACCCCGGATTGCAAACCCATCGCCACTAGGAGCAGACGGTACAGCGCCCAGGACCGGACATTTATTCGGTCCGAAGTCCAGCGGCTACTGAAGGAAGGCATAATCCAGGCCAGCAATAGTCCCTGGAGAGCACAGGTGGTAGTAGTAAAGACAGGGGAGAAGCAAAGGATGGTCATAGACTATAGCCAGACCATCAACAGGTACACACAGCTAGATGCGTACCCTCTCCCCCGCATATCCGACATGGTCAATCGGATTGCCCAATATAAGGTCTTCTCCACCGTGGACCTCAAGTCCGCCTACCATCAGCTCCCCATCCACCCAAGTGACCGCAAGTACACAGCCTTCGAGGCAGACGGGCGATTGTACCACTTCCTAAGGGTCCCATTTGGCGTCACAAACGGGGTCTCGGTCTTCCAACGGGAGATGGACCGAATGGTTGATCAACACGGGTTGCAGGCCACGTTCCCGTATCTCGACAACGTAACCATCTGCGGCCACGATCAGCAGGACCACGACGCCAATCTCCAAAAATTCCTCCAGACTGCTAAAGCCTTGAACCTCACATACAACGAGGACAAGTGCGTGTTTAGCACAAACCGGCTAGCCATCTTGGGATATGTAGTGCGCAATGGGATAATAGGCCCCGACCCCGAACGTATGCGCCCCCTCATGGAATTTCCCCTCCCTCACTGCTCAAAAGCCCTAAAACGCTGCCTGGGGTTCTTTTCATATTACCCCCAGTGGGTCCCCCAGTACGCAGACAAGGCCCGCCCCCTAATACAGACCACGACCTTCCCTCTGTCGACAGAGGCTTGCCAGGCCTTCAGCCGCATCAAAGCAGATATCGCAAAGGCCACGATGCGCGCCATCGACGAGTCCCTCCCCTTCCAGGTCGAGAGCGACGCCTCCAATGTAGCTCTAGCGGCCACCCTTAACCAAGCGGGCAGACCCGTGGCCTTTTTCTCCCGAACCCTCCACGCCTCAGAAATCCGCCACTCCTCAGTGGAAAAGGAAGCCCAAGCCATAGTGGAAGCTGTGCGACATTGGAGGCATTACCTGGCCGGCAGGAGATTCACTCTCCTCACTGACCAACGGTCGGTAGCTTTCATGTTCGATAATGCACAGCGGGGCAAAATGAAAAATGACAAGATCTTAAGGTGGAGGATCGAGCTCTCCACCTTCAACTGTGAGATCTTGTACCGTCCCGGAAAGCTGAACGAGCCGTCCGATCCCCTATCGCGCGGCACATGTGCCAACGCACAAATTAACCATCTCGAAACCCTCCACGAGGACCTCTGCCACCCGGGGGTCACTCGGTTCTACCATTTTATAAAGTCCCGCAACCTCCCCTACTCTGTGGAGGAGGTCCGTACAGTCACAAGGAACTGCCACACCTGCGCAGAGTGCAAACCGCATTTTTTCAGGCCGGATAGTGCGCACCTGATCAAGGCTTCCCGTCCCTTTCAACGCCTCAGTCTGGATTTCAAAGGGCCCCTCCCCTCCACCGACCGCAACACATACTTCCTGAACGTGGTGGACGAGTACTCCCGTTTCCCCTTCGCCATCCCCTGCCCTGACATGACAGCGGCCACAGTCATTAAAGCCCTTAGCACCATATTCACACTGTTCGGTTGCCCCGCATACGTCCATAGCGACAGGGGGTCCTCCTTCATGAGTGACGAGCTGCGCCAGTTCCTGCTCAGCAAGGGTATAGCCTCGAGCCGGACGACCAGCTACAACCCCCGGGGGAACGGGCAAGTAGAGAGGGAGAACGGCACAGTCTGGAAGACCGTCCTACTGGCCCTACGGTCCAGGGATCTCCCAGTTTCACGGTGGCAGGAGGTCCTCCCGGACGCCCTCCACTCCATCCGGTCGCTACTGTGTACCACTACTAACCAAACGCCTCATGAGCGCTTCCTTGTCTTCCCCAGGAAGTCCTCCTCTGGAACGTCGCTGCCGACCTGGCTGGCGGCCCCAGGACCCATCTTGCTCCGGAAACATGTGCGGGCGCACAAGTCGGACCCGTTGGTCGAGAGGGTTCATCTCCTCCACGCGAACCCGCAGTACGCCTATGTGGAGAACCCCGACGGCCGACAGGACACGGCCTCCCTGAGAGATCTGGCGCCCGCCGGCAACACACACACCCCCTCGACACCAATCACCCCCTCCCTGCCATCGGCGCACCCCGCGACAGCCCCCTTCCCGGGAGGATCGGTCCTCCTCCCAGGTCCAACCAGAAGTGAAGCTGAAGCAGAAACCGTAAAGCTCCCGGAGGCGACAACACTGGAACAAGCACCACCACCACCGGGGCTGAGGCGATCGACAAGGACGACCAGACCGCCCGCCCGACTCGTGGCATCGGTGTAACACTAGAATGTTGTGGACTTTAACGAGAATGATTTTTTTCCTTTTCCCCCTTATGAATACTGTAAATAGTTCAAAACAAAAAACCCTGTACATAGCCCAGTGTAGGGCACTGAAATGACATGCAAAAGTTTTTTTCCTCCCAGGACCAGCCTTGTAAACCCCTACCACCATGCGAAGCACCACCCCGCCGGGTTCATTTTTAACAAGGGGTGAATGTGGTAGTATGCATTAGGGGTCATGTGGGACTGTGAAGCCGTGATGTCATTGGCTGACAGATCCCGGGTCCTGGTTGGCTGTTGATCTCTAGCTCCGCCCTGAAGGCGGAGTATAAGAACCAGGAATTCTCCCCGCAGCTCCAGTCTGTTGCTGAACTGCGGGGAACCAGTCACGCTTAATAAAGCCTCATCGACTTCACCTCTATTCGTCTCTCGGGAGTCTTTGTGCGCTACAGTTATCAACTGGACTGGCAACATGATCCTGCACCATGCCAAATCCACATGTGACCCAGAGTTTTGCTGACTTGCCTAAAGTACAGATGGCAGAGCACAGGGGCCAATGCATATTATAGCTGTCAGAGTGGAGCCAAGGCCAAATTTCCTCCATCTAAATGGAGAAAGGTAGAAGGTGTGATTTCATGAGAATGTGCCGTATCGCGCACAACTTCCCGGGTGCTTCCCGACGACTGAGTCGGCGAGTCGGTGGCCTGTATTTAACGGCACTTAGTGGCAGAAATGATCCCCCAGGAGCTTGACGGCAGAACTGGCTGTCCAAACGGCTGGACCGTGCCCGACAGTCCCCACTAACAAGGGGGAGCTGCTCATAAACCGCTCCCTCTGAACCAGCTCCCAGGCAGCACACGGCCATGGCACCACCCACACCTGCTCCACGCTTCAGGGAGGCTGACCTGGTCAGGTTGCTGGGCAGCATGAATGCACAACGGAGCACTCTCTCCCCCAAGGAGGTCGGAGGAACAGCAACAGGTTCGCCAATGCCGCCTGACAGCAGTCGTCAGTTTGATAGTATGAGCAGGAGGACCGCTGTCCAGTACAGGAAGAGGACCAGCAAACCCCATCTGGCATCAAGGGTGAGTTAACACGGCCGCCTGGCATCAGTCCTGTCTGTCGCCCCCCTGACCACTGCCCCCCTCCCCCCGCCAAAGCATATTACCGTGCCTGTAGCCCAGCACACCCTGGCACCCAGGAGTACAGCCCCTCCATGCCCAGGTGTGGTGCCCTCAAATACCACCTGCCATTGACCACCCCTCTGATTCATCAAATGTGCAGTTCACAATGCCCTCGCTCTATCCCAGCAGGAGAAGTTAGCCCATCATAGGCAGTAAAGGGCCACAATGGATGGACATCAGTGTCCTCACCCACTATGAGAAAAGGGCCCTGGAGATCGCGGGGTTGGTCGAGGAGAGAGCAGTCACCGGCAGCGAGGTTGGCCTGTGCCACAGTGGTGAGGATCCACTGCCCCTTCACCCAGATAACCTGCCTCATGTGAGTTGTTCACGCCAGACAAAATGATCATAGATTGTAGATCTTAGAATTTACAGTGCAGAAGGAGGCAATTCAGTCCATCGAGTCTGGACCGGCCCTTGAAAAGAGCACCCCACTTTAGCCCACACCTCCACCCTATCCCCGTAACCCCATCACACCTTTTTGGACACAAAGGGCAATTCAGCATGGCCAATCCACCTAACCTGCACATCTTTGGACTGTGGGAGGAAACCGGAGTACCTGGAGGAAACCCACTCAGATACGGGGAGAAAGTGCAAACTCCACACAGACAGTGACCCAAGCTGGAAATTGAAGCTGGTCCCTGGAGCGGTGAAGCAACTGTGCTAACCACTGTGCTACCGTACTGCCCACTCACTGATGAAACGCAGGATCTCCACATGATGGGGCCGGGCCATCTGGTGTCATGATATGCAGACATACACATAATGAGATACAGACAGACAGCTGATGAACACAGAGAACAGGACATAACCAATCAACAGGCAGAACACTTGGGGGTGGTTTCCCCTTATAAAAAAGGCACGGGGCACTCACACTCCGCATCTTCCCACTAGGGACAGAGTGAGTCCGGTGTATATATCACGTAACTCATACAGCATGTGGCTAAAAGCTAGTCTGGTTCAGTCAGACAGAGAGATCACACTTAGGTTAGCAGAGAGTCAAACTCACAGAGAACTGAGCTGACTGTGTGACAGGTTCAATAAATCAAATTGAACTAACTTCAAGGTCTGGAGTCTATATCAGTCATAGCTGCATCCAGTTGCAGCCCGTGTCATCTCAGTGTGCCTAACACGACACCTGGGTCATCACCAGCAGCGGTGCGCACGCCTGTCCCCCGCCATGCCCCTCCGCACCACGATGTATGAAGCGTGCAGCTCATGATGCCCTCTCCATGTCACCGCAGGAGAAGTTGGGAAATAACAGATGGGAAAGGGCCCAGACGGGTGCCGGTTATCAGAGTCCCCACTCCCTACGAGGATCAGGCCCTGCAAATTGCGGGGCTGGCCGAGACAGATCGGTTACTAACGTTGAACTTGGCATGTCCCGCAGAGGTAAGTATCCAACGGCCCCACCCAGATGGTCATGCCCTGTCACATGTGAATTGTTCATGCCAGACACAATGGTCCTTCCCTCTCACCGACCACATGCCCATTCTCCTGCAGGATCTCCATCCGATGGTGCTGGCTCATCCAGGGTTGCCCTCCCCTCTGCCTCCCAGGAGAACACCTTGGAGGACAGCTCTGAGGAGATCATCATCAATGTATCACAGCTGCCATCCCCACCTTCCACCAGCACTGAGACACCCACTTCGCTGGGGGACATTAGTGGACAGGTCTCTGGTCCACAATATGGTGAGCACCACACAGTTGCACCGCATATTAGGTGATGGCAGGAACACCCAAGGGATTCAGCAGTCAGAGGTTTACTGGATCCCGGACTCTGTTGAGTCCCAGTCAGATACTGAGGCTTTGGACAAGGTTCTCCCAGAACTAATCCAGATGCTTTGACATGGCTGTGAGATTGAGGAGGGGATATCAGCAACATTCATATAATCCTAGAATCCCTACAGAGCAGATGGAGGCCATTCACCACATTGAGTCTACACCAACCCTCTGAAAGAGCACCCTAACTAGGCCCACTCCCTACCTTATCCCTGTAACCCCATAACCCCACCTAATCTTTGGACACTAATGGACAATTTAGCACGGCCAATCCACCTAATCTGCACATCTTTGAACGTTGTGGGCGAAAATGAGAGCAGCCAGAGGAAACCAACACAGACTGCAGGTAGAAAGTGCAATCTCGACACAGACAGTCATCCAAAGCTGGAATTGAACCCGAGTGCCTGGCGCTGTGAGGCAGCAGTGCTAACTACTGTGCCACCGTGCCACCCATATTCCAGCGAGTTTGTAGCCTATTGGAGGAGTCCCAAAGGCTATGGCGCAGGAGATGATGCACTGAGGCCAACACTGCTAGGGCGGCGACCGCAATAGAAGGCCTGCAGCATAACATCTGCATCTTGAGTGGTGGTGACCAAGGCCTTGGCTCAGCCAGTGACAACCATAGCTGAGGACCTGGACAGCATGTTCCAGACACTGGGCATCATGTCCCAGATGTAGGTGGACATTGCTGAGGCTCTGCAGAGCATGGCTCAGATGCAAATGGACATTGCCGAGGCTCTCCGGGGCACGTTGCAACCACTGAGGAGCATGCCGAGGCTCTCCGGGGCACGTTGCAACCACTGAGGAGCATCACCGAGGGTATTAACACCAAGGTGCAGACAACTGGGGGCACGCCAGGACAGGCGGAGCCGGATGACGTGGAGGCTTCTAGAACTCACTGCAGCTGCCTCTCCATCCCATGGAGTCCCCCAGGACTCTCAAGGCACCATCCAGGAGGAGGGAGCACTGGGTGCCGACCTGGTGCCTTCCATCAGGGAGGTGATGGCAGTCTCCACCTCAACCAATGCACCCCCCCCCCACCCCCCCCGCAGGCATAACAGGGCGTTATGGAAACTCCATGGAAGATTAAGAAGATTGAGGATCACTGAGCAGGCACTGGGGAGGTGGGATGGGCAGCATCTGAGCTAGTGGCAATGGGAGTTTCAAATGTTTACTATTAAAACACTTTACACCTAATACATGTGAAACCTTTGTCATGTTATTCTTCAAAGTGTGCCAGCTCCCACCCCCTGTTGCCCTCCGCACCCGACACTACCTGCCCTCCGGGCACAGTGGCCCTACAGCAAGAGCCCCCAATGCAGACCCCATGCAGGTTGTGGATGTGAGCGCGCTGTCAGCAGAAAGACAGAAGCAAGGCTTTGGCATAGACTGAGGAGCCCTAGAGCTTTCCTCACAGCGGGTTATCATCACTCTCCTGCCTTGTATATTGACCCGCTGACAGTGCCGACGTGGGCCCATCATCCTGGGGTGATGGTACACAGACCCTGGGAGGGTGGAACACGATAGTGGGGGAGGGGTCTGTGTGGGTGGGTCGGGAAAAATGGGGTGGTGGAGGGAGGGGGATGGGGTGAGGTGATCAATGGGGTAGGGGGTGATTGGGGGTGTTGGAGGCAGTGGGGAAGGAGGAAGTGGGGGCAGGGGATAGGGGGAAGGAGAGATTTGGGGAAGGTGGGATTGGGAGGAAGAAGGGATTGGAGGGGTGGAGAAGGGGTGAATTGATGGACAAGACTTCCTCCTATGAGAAGGGGGCGAGAATGAGGGCCTCTCTGACCTTTCAGGCATGCCGGACTCTCGCCGCTGCCTCTATTCCTTCCTCCGGCTGCTCGTGCGAGTCCTCCAGTCCCTCTTGGTCTGGCCACTCCTCATCTTCTTCAGATGAGACCGCATGTCCCTCCTCCTCCTCCTCCGGCATGTCACCCCACTGCTGTGCCAGGTAATGGAGGGCACAGCAGACCACCACAAAGTGGGAGACCTTCTGGGGTGTACTGCAGGGCACCACAAGAGCGGTCCAGGCATCAGAACCACATTTGGAGCAGTCCAATGCACCGCTGAATGAAAGCACGGGCGACAACTTGGGCCTCGTTATATTGGGTCTCCGTCTTGGCCTCTGACCTCCGCACTGGCATCATCAGCCGGGACCTCGGTGGGTACGCCTTATCCCCCAAGAGTCAACCTGTCATCTTGGGGTGGTCCTTGAAGATGCTGGGCATCTCTGAGTGTCCCAGGATGTAGCTGTCATGCACATTCCTGGGAAATGTACCGACATGTGCATAATCCGGAGGTGGTGGTCACACATAAGCTGAACATTGTAGCCAGTTAAAATAGCTAACTCCCGATTAGAAAGGCCAAACCCCGATTTAAAATGGTGAACGGAAGAGGCGATTGGAAAATCAGCCAACAGGACTCAAACAGGCAGCTGCAGGCAAAACTGTGTATTCGCCTCGGGGGAGGCCAGACAGAATCGATACCTGCAGCCATCAACATAACAACACACCAGCCACCTGAATATAAATTAGCAATCGCCGGGAACAATGTGCAACAAATTAGACACACAAAGCCAACCCAGACTTTTCGGCGCCAGCAGGAGCTTACACAAAAGAGAGGTGAACGACCACCCCAAAACCGCCCATCGATCAAGGAATCGCTGCAGCATTGGAGAATATCGAACCAAGTGATTGGGACGAAGTCCAATCACTTGGAACCAGGTACAGGGTCCGCCCCGAAAGGCGGGAAGCCCCTGGGGACTATAAGTACAGAGTCCAAGTTCAAATCGACCCTTCTTCTCCTCTCCGCACCCTTCGAGACCCTTCTGCTGACCTTCTACAACAGCCACGAGAATTGTAAGTCTTACTCCAACGCTCGCTATGAGATAGGCACTCCTGACTATCGACCTGTACCTGCTTTGAATCCCGCAGTCTCAGAACCCATACGAAAGGCCATTCGTTTCCCTGACCTGGTGGGCCATTTCCAAAGGTAAGTATTGGCCTGTTAGTTGTAGGAAGTAGCTTAGAAGTAGAATTAATGTATAAGTATTAATTACTGTATATAATAAATGTGCGTTGATTTAACTCTTACTAAGCGGTGTGTTGGATTATTGATCATTTCCCGGACTTGAACCACGTGGCGGTATCAGAAAGATACCTGGCGACTCAAGAGCAAAGATGATAGAACAAGAGCACGTAAACTACGGCTAAAACGAGCAACATTTTGGCGACTCTGCCGGGACCCGACCTAGAAGTGGAAAACCACTCCGGGAGAACCCAAGAAATTTGAATTAAAAACCCAATTGGAAACAGAAAACCACAAGTGTTCAAGCATTTCTGATCAATCCTCATAATTCGGAAGTGTGTGTATGCATGCGTAACTAATAGCGCTATAAGGTAAAACGGATAGATTTTGTTGCGTCAAAACTGTCGGAAGTCTGTATTTTCGGAAAGTAGCGAAAGCCGTACCCGTATCTACAACACCGCCTTAGCCCCCTGTTCCAAATTTAGAAGAAGCAGTCGGATAGGAAAGATAGCCATGCAGGCAATGCAGCGCCTCATGAACCCTGAGGAATTTGCGGGGGCAGCGACCAGCAGCAGTAGAGTGGGACAGTGTCCCATTTGGGAGGAGGAAATCCAGAAATATCTCAAAGGGAAAGGATGGCCCCTGTGGAATAATTTCTGCGATAATGAGGAATCAGGTCCCGGAAGTATAGGGCATACTTGGTGGGAGAACCTGAGCGAGATACACAAAAAGAGCTTGGGAAAAGCTCGCAAGCCGATGGCAATCGTGCCCTGTTTGGCACAATTGCGAGGCACAGAGGAGGTCGTCAAGACGCTCCGCAAAGAAGTTGAGGGCATTCATCGGATGAGTAAAGTCGATGTAAGCGAAGTTGAAAAAGAGAATTTAGAATTAAGGAGGAAATTGGCAGCAAAAGATGGAGAGGTGGCTGACGCCAAACGGGCTCACCAGTCTTGTCTGGCGCATTTAAGCAGTTTCCAGTCGCAATGTGAAAAGGCCTATCAGGACACGCAACGTGCAGTCCTGGTAAGAGAAGAGACAGAAAAACAGGTAGAGACATTACAAAAACAGTGTAGTAATCTCAAGGCAGCATTAAGAGCACTCCATGCTGCCACCACAGATCAAAGACAAAGCACCTTAGATCACGCAAAGTGCCGGAAGCAGATTGCAGAGCTGCAATCACTGCTTTCTGTTCAGAAATGTTTTCAGGAAACCTTTCGGGAAAAGTTAGACCAGGAAGACGGCCCTGATTGGGAAGAGTTACATGAAACAGCGCAGAGATATGTTCAGGGAACATGTGCGCACGGAAAGCCCCAAAAGAGAAATGCACCCCAACCCTACACACAGCAGATAGTTCAGGCTCCAATGAACCCTGTAACCACCCACCGCACAGCCACATCGGACGATGCGGAATTTCTATATTCCACCCCCTTAACAGTGACCCAATTACGGGACGCATGCGAGAAGATCACACCGTTCCTCCCCGCCTCAGACCCCCACCATTTCTTTGCCACAGTTAGACATCAGGCGAACATGTACGGCCTGGATGAGAGAGAGCATGTAAAGCTCATGGTTTTAAGTTTAGATCTGTCAGTAGCAGCAGCCCTTCCCGACCCACAGAATGTAGGAGGAGGCACCCTTGCAGAAATGCATACCGCGATCCTGGATGCGATCGGGTATAACCGGGGTGACCCCGTAGATGGCCTCAACAAATGTAGGCAGAAGAAATCTGAGCACCCCACAGCGTTCGCTGGACGCCTGTGGATTCACTTCGCAGCAGTCTTCGGAGTCGTAGACCGTGCCTATTTGACCCCAGACAACATGGCCAAATGGACCTGCACCCTTATCTCCCATGCCACAGATGCAGGACAGAAAGCCTGTACGAGTTATGATCCCTCAGAGGAGGCCCATAACGAGAAGTGGGGAGTGAAAATATTGTCCCGCATTTGGGAGCAATCTGTTCAGAGCAAACCCACTGTTAAAAATAGCGAGGAAAAGCAGGCCGGCGCAGATATGCAGGCAGTAAAAACAACACACCAAAACCCCGCATGGGTGAATGAGGGAAAGAACAGCCCCCCACCCAAGTCACAAAAGTGTTACAACTGCGGACAGTTGGGACATTTCGCAAAAGAGTGCAATGCTCCTAAAAAGCCACAGAGAGCCCAGCAGACGGGCACTCTGAGTAAGAAAAAGACAGAGCCCATCCATCGTGTTAGCGCCCGTTCGGATCAGACGGACTTGACCGGAACGGCCTGACGGTGTACGGGCTCCCCCAGTTGGGTCTGCGACACCCTTTGGGATAGGTCAGGACGACCCGTAGTTGCAGCGAAAATTCGGGGACAGCCTATCGAATTTCTTTGGGACACAGGAGGGTCCCGCACCACCATAAATTCCTCCACCATGTTCCAAAAAGACACGTGGCCCACTACAACCACTATCACCCTCAGCGGCTTTACAGGCCACTCACAGCAGGGACACATCACAGCCCCTGTACCCATTCAAATCGGAACCATCACCACCAAACACCCCGTGGTTTTAGTAGACCTGCCCCACACAGCAGAACACATTCTGGGAATTGATTTCATGAATTCCCACCACCTTTCATTCGATGCAGTCAACCAGTGTGTCTGGAAGATGGCGAAATCCGCAAGAGCCCTCGCAACGCTCAACATAGGCGAATCTATGAACAAAATTAGCGGCGTAGGCGAATTTTGGTTCAACCCGACCACGCTTAGTACGAACAAGCAGGTTAGGGCAGTTCTGCAAAAGAACAGGGCAGCATTCGCGACCCACAAGCACGACTGTGGACGGATGACTGGCTCCGTACAAGTAACAGGACCTGACCCTAGACCCCAGAAACAGTACGGATTTCCCCTAGAGGCAGAGGGAGAAATCTTAAAAGTAATAGAGAGCTTATTAGAGCAGGGCGTACTTCGATCAGTAGCCTCCACTAATAATGCCCCGATTTGGCCAGTGAGAAAGCCCGATGGATCATGGCCACTGACCATTGATTATCGGGAACTCAACAAAGTCACCTCGCAGCAGCCCCCACCGTAACAACAAGTCCCGAGACCATGCTCAAGCAGGGACTCAATTCCCGCTACTTCACGGTTTTGGACATCAGTAATGGATTCTGGTCCATTCCATTGGCAAAGGCGTGCCAGTACAAATTTGCCTTCACCTTTAAAGCACAGCAGTACACGTGGACATGCCTGCCACAAGGATTCCACAACTCCCCCTCCATTTTCCACCGACAGCTGGCAAATGGATTAGCAAAATTCTCTCGCCCCGAATGTCTGGTACAGTATGTAGATGACCTACTACTGCAGACAGACACCAAGGAAGAGCACATAGAGCTTCTGTCCGAACTCCTGGAACTATTACATTCAATTGGTTGTAAAGTCAACCCCAAAAAGGCCCAGATTTTGGAAGAAAAATTGATATATTTGGGAACAATTATCACGCACGGTAAACGCGAGATCGAGCATAAAAGGATTGACTCGATTGCTAAATTGCCCCTTCCCCAGAACGTTTCAGCCCTCCGGTTGTTTTTAGGACTGGTTGGCTACTGCCGAAACCACATTGACGGTTTTGCCAGCAAGGCAGCGCCCCTCTCAGACCTCCTTAAGAAAGGAGCCCCCTGGGAATGACTTCCGCAGCATACAGATGCTGTGGACTCTTTAAAACAGGCACTCATAGCAGCCCCCGCACTACAAGTTCCAGACCTGCTTTCCCCTTACGCCAGAGGTAGCGACCACAGACCGCACCCTTTCAGCCGTGCTCCTGCAGGAACGGCACGACCTGTTAAGACTCGTAGCTTACGCCTCCCGACTTTTAGATGCTGTGGAGCAGGGATTTTCAGCCTGTGAGAGGCACCTGCTCGCAGTTTTCTGTGCAGTCCAGTACTTTTTGTATATTACCGGACTGAACCCCATCACAATTCTGACCGAACACACCCCCACCCAACCTTTACTGGACGGACGACTCAAGGACGGTACAGTAAGCCAAATAAGAGCAGCCAGATGGACCCTTCTCTTGCAGGGACGGGACATCACTGTGAAAAGGACAAAGACACACACATACTTAGCGGACAATTTACAGTACCCCGGAACCCCCATGAATGTGAGATTATCTGTCCACACCGCAACACAGGCCCCTTTATCGCTAAACCCCCCCCCCCCGAAAGATAGGTAATTCAACTCATAGCCCCCCGCACACGGACACGTGTGAGCCCATAAAGATTTATGTGGATGGATCTTCCACAGTCTTGGATGGGAAGTGCATAACAGGTTGCGGGATCTATGTCGAGGACGCGCAGGGACGCGCCCTCGAGGAAATATCGTTGAAACTACCCGGACACTTAGGCGCGCAGGCAGCAGAGCTTGCAGCCATCGCATACATAGTGGAACACCCAGATTCCGTCCCCAGCTCAGCAGACATACACTCGGACAGCCTCTATGTCTATAACAGCCTTACGGAATTTCTGCCCCTGTGGGAAGCAAGAGGAATTGTTTCCGCAGACGGAACCCCCCCCCCCCCCCCCACCTCCCTCAGCCCCATTGCTCCGCCATATTTTAGAAAAGGCCCAGAACAGGACTTTTGGCATCATCAAATTCCGCAGCCACCATCGTTCCTCCCCCCCGGAAATGTAAAAGCCGACGCACTGGCTAAGGCAGGTTCCAGACACGGGTATTTTTGGAAACTCCCCGAAAGCGCGCCAGTGAGTGCAGTTCAGGTCACACAGACAAAGATTGAAGATCTAGTGGAGGCTCAGAAGCAGGACACCAATCTCAAGGAGATTGTAAAAGGGAAGTATCCCGCCTCCTACGAGAGGTTTAGAAATACACTGACCTCACATGACGGTGTGGTGTTAAAGGACACCCTTTATGTGGTTCCTGAACAGGACAGGAATCAACTGATTTGTATGTTCCATGAAGGTCATGGACATCAGGGAATCGATCCCACTACAGCCCATCTCAAACAGCTTTGTTGGTGGCCAAATTTAAAGGAAGATGTAAGCCATTACATAGAAAATTATCTTATCTGTGCGTAATAACCCCGACAGATATGCCAAAAAGGCCCAACTCAGCCACACCCGACCCGTTAATGGCCCCTGGACTAACCTCCAGATTGATTTTATAGGTCCATTGCCCCCTTGCAGGAATGGCTATAAATATGTACTTGTGGTCATAGACACATTTACAAAATGAGTGGAAGCATTTCCAGACCGCACAAACACTGCAAAAACCACAGCCAAGATTCTAACCCACCACATCTTTACAAGGTGGGGACTCCCCCGCAGCATTGAATCTGACCAAAGCTCCCATTTTACAGGATGTGTCATGCAGAACGTCCTCACGATATTTGGCATCACCCAAAGATTCCACATAGCATACCACCCACAGTCGTGTGGTATCGTGGAGCGCATGAATCAGACCCTAAAAACCACCCTCAGAAAAATGGTCCAGCAGAACAACACCACTTGGGACTCAGTCCTCCCGTTTGCGCTGATGTTTTTGCGTAACACTATTTCTACAACCACAAGTTATACCCCACACACTCTCATGACCGGACGCCCCATGAAAGGCACAGAATACTTGTTAGGTTTAGACCTGACCAGCCCCGAAGTAACGGCCCTCACACACGAGAAAGCCGTGGAGCAATTAGTTGCAAATGTTAAAACGGCTCAGTTAGCAGCCGCAGTAAAATTGGGCACCAGAAAGAAACAGAGCAAGGCTTGTTTCGACAAGACAGTGCATGCGACTGAGTACGATATCGGACAGGAAGTGATGCTTTCTGTATATAACCCCAGCACATTCCTGTCACCTAAATACTCGGGTCCGTATTCCATTGCGGATAAAGTAAGCCCTTCCGTTTACAAAATAAAGTACCCCAATGGTAAGACTGCGTGGTTTCATATAAACCAGCTGAAGGTTTATGGAACACAGTCGAACCACGCACACCATGTCATGCTTGACGCAGCACACCACACCCCGCTCACAGCCAACGTAACCCTACCAACCCCTACCACATCCAGCCCAGCCACGGACTCTACCTCGACTCCATCCCCAAAATATACACTCCGCCCCAGAACGCCCACAGACTGCAGCAGCAGAGACAGCGACTGTGACTCGGACGATAGCCACAGCACGCCTCCCTACTATCCCCATGCAACCGGACCCACACCTAGCGACTCCGACTTCGATCCAAATGATCCCTTCCTGATCATTTTCCTGAACAAACCCCAACACCGACCACCGAACCACACTGACGACCCCGATTTTGTCCCCACACAACTAGACACCAATTATTGGCACCGTGACAACTCATACAGACTCGTCCGCAACGACGAGAGCAACCACAACTCACACCATGCAGCCCTTTCAGCCCTAATCCACTCCAGAGTTTGGCACCCGGGCTAAGAGGATGACCTTGGGTCTGACTCCCAAACCGCCAACCCCTTTGCGACCCTGTTCGCTATCGAGAACTGAGGTGTCCAGATGATGTTTTAAAGGAACCGCTTGGGAAAAGTGTTGTCCTTTCTGTTGGAACCGGCAGAATGTTTTATGTTGTTTGTACATTTGTTAAATGTTGTATGTCCGACAGGAGAATAATTTTCTCACTGCCTCACACCTATTCGGCAGATACCTCTGAGGACCTGCCTTCAGAGACTAACCATGGCCAGACGCCAATTCACATGAAACCTCTGAGCACTTGCCCACAGAGACCCACCGTTGCCAGACGCTTGTTCAGAGGAACTAGCTTTTCAGCTGATACTTGTTCGGGTATCAGACGCCCGCTCGTAACTGCCCTTCTGGTTCGAAGGATAGAACCACTACGGCAGCCCCACCACGATGACTACATTTTTGCCCGTTCTTGTCGGTTGCTCAGGCAGTGGAGAAACGGCTTGAGACCCGCCCTGCCTGGGAACCCCCCTCTGGTCAATTACGCTCGGGTAGGAGAGATACGGCATTGGTAGCCGTCCTACCCGGGGACTCCATCCAACTCTTACCCGTCGCGGCCCATACGCACCTCATTTTGGCATTTTTCATTTCAAAAAGTTTTGTTTGTTTAGGTAACCCTTAGGTTGCCGGCCATCTGCTATTTACATCCTGGAACATTTGGATGGTAAATCAGCACTGGTTCATTGTTGGGAAGTGTGCCGTGTCCTAAAATTTGCTTTTTGAAAAAGAAAATGAGGGAGTCACACATAGTGACAAATTATAAAGGGAATAATTGGCACCAAAGGACAGACACACTAGCATACCAGATATTAAACAAAGATAGTTACAGATACTAAGCTTGTTTCTACAGAACTTCAGCAGCTCCAGGACCGGAGAAAATAAAGAAAGAGAAGGAAAGAGAACAGCCATGAGGACTCCCTGCATATTGATCAACATACTGTATATGGACATTTGGTTGCGCGTGACCGCGAACCCCATGACTTCAAACCCCCAGCCGTTAATGTTTCACTGCCCCGCAGTACCCAGAGCCCAGTCACCAGCGACACTACATCATCTTGGTGTGCCAGGTTCATAACCTGGTACTCCCTGTCCTATGTGATCAAAACACTATTAGCGTTGGCGATACTCTGCTGTGTAGTGCAGACTATGCGTCTACGAAAATGGAGAAGGAGAACCTACCGCGCTCGAACCCCGGTATATAGGATCAGATCCCCTATGTTCGGTTACGACCAGACCCCCGACCCCCACGATCTATAATAAAATAATAAAGTGCATTCACTTGCATTTATCGTTGTTGTACATAAAGAGAAGTTTAAAAAAATAACTTTTTCATGAGCAAAATAAATTGTATGATCCTGAGCTTGACTGCCAAGCCAGGAAAGACTGTATGAAATGCTATGATTTTGTTGTATGATTGAGGAAGGTAGGATAATGGAATGTTTAGCGAGTGTAGTATATTAAGGATAAGTTAGAGGTTCCAAGTTTATTGTTTTGTAATGCATGTCCCTGTCTGACATAGCGCCCTTAGAATTGTTGTTAAAAATGTTTGTGCATAGCTATGGTCAGTTCAGAGGCCATGTAGGAGGTGTCCCCCCCCCCGGGTCAGGGAATGGAAAGTAACATAATGATGTGATCCTTCACGCTTCGCGTTAGGATCACAAGGAGGGAATGTAGCCAGTTGAAATGGCTAACTCCCGATTAGAATGGCCAGACCCCGATTTAAAATGGCGAACGGAAGAGGCTGATGGGAAAATCAGCCAACAGGACTCAAACAGGCAACTGCAGGCAAAACTGTGTATTCGCCTCTGGGGAGGCCAGACAGAATCGATACCTGCAGCCATCAACATAACAACACACCAGCCATCTGAATATAAATTAGCAATCCCCGGGAACAATGTGCAACAAATTAGACACGCAAAGCCAACCCAGACTTTTCGGCGCCAGCAGGAGCTTACACAAAAGAGAGGTGAACGACCACCCCGAAACCGCCCATCGATCAAGGAATCGCTCCAGCATTGGAGAATATCGAACCAAGTGATTGGGACGAAGTCCAATCACTTGGAACCAGGTACAGGGTCCGCCCCGAAAGGCCTCCCTGGGGACTATAAGTATAGACTCCAAGTTCAAATTGACCCTTCTTCTCCTCTCCGCACCCTTCGAGACCCTTCTGCTGACCTACAACAGCCGCGAGAACCGTAAGTCTTACTCCAACGCTCGCTACAAGATAGGCACTCCTGACTATCGACCTGTACCCGCTTTGAATCTCGCAGTCTCAGAACCCATACGAAAGGCCATTCATTTCCCTGACCTGGTGGGCCATTTCCAAAAGTATGTATTGGCCTGTTAGTTGTAGGAAGTAGTATTGATTACTGTATATAATAAATGTGCCTTGATTTAACTCTGACTAAGCGGCATGTTGGATTATTGATCATTACTCGGACTTGAATCACGTGGCGCTATCAGAAAGATACCTGGCGACTCAAGAGCAAAGGTGACAGAACAAGAGCAAGTAAACTAAGGCTAAAACGAGCAACAACATTCAGTGAGTAGAACTCCTTCCTGTTCATGAAGAGCACTCCTTGATGCCTTGGTGCGCGCAAGACAACATGCATGCCATCAATTACTCCCTAGACCTGGGGCATCCCAGCGATGGCAGAGAATCTTGCTGCCCAGGCATCTTGATGGGCTTGGTCCAGGTCAAAGGTTCTATAGTCAGCTGCCCGGGCATACAGAGCATCGGTGTCCTCACGGAAGCACCTCCTCAAACAACCACGGACTCCTATACACCTTGGGCCATCGCCGGTGTCTCCATCTGGGTCCCTCCCCTGCCTGATGAGCGACTGCGTATGCAGAATGTGCAGCGGCATCCTGCAAATGGGTGCTGCCTCGAGCCTTCATCAATGCTGCTTTCTCTGGCGTCTGGCTGCCTGGGCTGCTACCAGCACCATGAGGGCTGCCGCTGCGGGGTCAACAGCACCATCCATCTTGGTTGCATATGGAATTGGAGAAGGAAAGAGACTGACAACCAATTAGGGCTTGCACCCCAGGACCCTCAAATCCCCGAGCTTCCCCTACCCTTACGTGTCCTGTCTTCTCTCAGAGTGCCATACACCAAACTGGTTGTGTTGGAAAACTCCGCTCTGCACACTCACCCCCAGCCACATCAGGAGGCCTTCGACCCCAGACCCCTGCAGGAACACTCTGGAGACCGTGATCAGGTATGCTCTCCCGGTCCTTACACACTTCCTCTAGTTGCAGGAATGTCCCCAGATCTGAAGCCCAGCACTTGGGTGTTTGATTGTTGGCTGCTGCCTCTGTGGTATTGATGCCCCCAGGCTTCAGGCAGAGTGTCCAGGCCTCACAGTTTGATTGGAATGCTATGTATTCCAATCAAGACATGACACTTGTACCCATGGGAATGCACTTGAGAATATTTTGTTTCTTAAATAGTCAACGGTCACAAAGATTTGAAAATCAACTATGCAACATTCCACATTTCACACTAACTATTAAACAACAAGGAAACGTCACCATTCCATATTGATACCAATACAAATCTATTGCATGTTCATTTTCACAAACAAAAACACCCGGTATCACCCCTCGCAGGTTCCTCAACAGAAAAGGAGGATAAGCCTGAGAATGTGTTATCATGTTCAGAACTTCATCATATAAATGATCCGTCCATCAATGTGTGATTTGTTCCATGTATCAGTGCCATTCTCCGTCCAGGAGCCACAGCTGTACAGGCCCTCCCACACGGCCCAATCTCACCGGAACCAAATCCTGGCATCGACATATTCCACTGGTGCTCAAGGTGCAGTGGAACATCCTTGACTTCCACAGTGTTTAACCCACGGTGGCGTGCCAGCTACATGCAGCACTCACCACACCAGCAACTAAAGCATCAGAAATCTGTGAAAGCATTTCTTCAACGCCGTTAGTTGGTGGCCAATTTTGGAACAATATCCCGCAGCGTCTTCTTGCTTCAAACCAGATTGCCTTCTGGACTCATATGTCCCCCCTGAGCCCAGGGTTCCAGTCATCAGGTACCTTAGAAAAATATGTCCTTCTTTCTGAGTACCGAAAAGGAAGGAAACCGCAACAACAACCTCCAGGCATCTGCGTACACCGGCAGGAGCAAACAGCAAACACAACCTGTAGCTGTGAAGTGCTCACATAGCTAACAATACCTTCAGCTGTGCAGCCAGGTGTTTCTCATGGTCAGAGGGAGTTAATGTGGCCTTCAGTATATAACCACGAACAGGGCTCTGATCTGGAAGTATTTGTGGGTCAGACAGGCAGCTGTTGTATTTGCCCCAATATTGTATACACAATGTTGGAGGATGGCCTTTAGGACACGCAGGCACTGAGCCCCCCACCCTTCTCCCGCAACCCCCACCCCCCCCACCTCCGCCCAGGGGTGAACCGATTTGCACTGGCGCAGATTCTGATTTTTGCCTCTCCCGTGATTTAACCGATACGCACAGACCCGCACCAGGCAGAACGTGTCAGTTAAATTGCTCCCACAGAAAATCTCTCAGAATTAATAGGGAATCAAGGGGCTTGTGAAAGTGAGGAACTGGAAATAATTAGTATCAATAAAGTGGTCGCATTTAAAAAAGTAATTAGATGAAAGTTTTATAAATCCCCTGGATGTAATGATCTACATCCCAGATGGGATTGAAGGAAATGACTGTCGAGGTAATAGATGCATTGGTGGTGATCTTTCAAAATTCTACAGATTTTGGAATAGTTCTTGCAGATTTGAAAGTAGCAAATCTAACCTCACTGATTGAGAAGATAGGGAGAGAGAAAATGGAGCAGTACAGATCAGTTAGTTTGATGTCAGCAGTAGGGAAAATGTTAGAATCTACTATACAGGATGTGATAACTGGACATTAAGAAAATAATGATATGGGACGGGATTCTCCGTTTCAGCGGCTATGTGCCGGCGCCAGCAGAGCAAAAAAATTGGCGTAAAACCCTCACTGATTCCGGGACCGGTGAGGGGTTAGCAACGGCGCTAGGTGAAACTCCCGACTCCCGCGCCAAAAACAGTCGGAGAATGTCCGGGTCTCGGGCCTCATATGTGCACGGCTGACAATCTGCAGCGGTTGTGCCGTACAACATGGCGCCTGCCGTGCGCGGACCCTACCCGCCATTTGTGACCCCACAGCCCACCCCCTGGCTACCCCCTGGCCAGAAAGCCTGCGGATGTTTTATTCCTGAAACTACAGTGATCGTTTTCCATTGGAATCGATCGTGTTCCACGAGGCGCCGGTGCTAACTCCTCAACATTTGCTCAATCGGTCCAAGTACCGCGCCAGTTTTGCTTTTGTGGAAGTCCATGAATCCTTCCCTGGCGTCAACACTTAAACTCAGGAACGGAGAATACTATGTGCTAGTATTCCTATAAGAGTTGTTGATCAATTCACTCATGTTGTGACTCCGGGGCACGTGGGGCTGGATTTGACCGCGCGCTAGACCAGGGTGTCGTAACAAAACACAGAACCAGCTGTTGCTGATGGTTTTTTAAAATTTTAGTCTTAAAGCGGCAACCATAAGAAGAAACAAATGGCAATGGACAGGAAAATTGCAGAAGATCCAAGAGCGAGGGCAGCTCTCAAAAAATGTCCATAAGCACCATCTCTGCTGCATGGTTGACAAGGCCCAATGCTAATTGCTTAGCCTCTGTGTGATTGCATTTCTGTGGCTGATCCCGAAAGCCATGAAATCCCTACAGTGCAGAAGGAGGCCATTCGGACCATCGAGTCTGCACTGACCCTACCTCGGCTCGCTCCCCCACCCTATCCCTGTAACTGATTGATCATGGCCAATCCACCTAATCGGTATATCTCTGGACTGTGGGAGGAAACAGGAGCACCTGGAGGGAACCTACGCAGACACAAGGAGAATGTGCAAACTCCACACAAACAGTCACCCAAGGCTGGAATCGAACCCAGGTCCCTGACGCTGGGAGGCAGCTGTACTAAACCTTGTCAATCGGTTGCACTTTCCACTTCTGGGTTTGTCCGCAAGACCTCTGCCATGGGAATTAAATTCAGCCCCGTGATCCTTTATCGATGTTCGAGTGTGTTTGACATTGCTACTGTCAAGGACATTCGTCCTACTGTACATTAAAGGTGCTATATAAATACAAGTTGTTTGTATGGACCATAATTCTAGCTTTATTCTTAAAATAGGAAAATGTTACACAGCACAAAACAAATCTGCCTGACTTTCAATTCCATTAACTTTATGGAACAGAAACTCACACGGATGTAAAATGACTATCTCTTGTGCTGTGCTACCACCAAAGATTAATTTCACACCCAAGGCTTTTTAGAATAGAAACTGGAGCTTCTTGAAAATTGTGCAAAGAGACAGTAATGCACGTTGAAAATGAGTTTCTACCCATTTTTTCTTCACCCTGTGTGATTTTATGGAATCTCAGTGAATTAGCCATGGAGCTCTGCAGCTTGTCGGCCACTCAAACTGTGAGAGCAATCACTTGATGAATAATTGAATGAAATTCTTGGACAGGAGCATGCATACTCCCAATCCATCAGTGGTTCCGTATTTATTCCATTAGTTCCATTTGCTTTTAAATGTATTCTCAAAGTTACCACTTGCCGCTTTGAATTATTTCAAAATGTTTTCTGGCAGTAGTCCCTCACGCTGCCAAAGAAATGAATAGTCTATTGTTACAATCCCAGCTGATGTTATTACTGGACAGATCATATCCCAGTGTAAAACCTGGCTTGATAGATCCTAATACTTTTTTATATAAACTGTGGAAGAAGTTGACTGAACAAGTTCACAGGGGTTTGCTGATGAACTTTTAACACAAAAACTTAAATACTTATTAAAACATGAATAAAATGAACCATATTAAACCAGACAAAAAGGATGGAAAGATCTTAATATAAACGCAAGAAGATGATTCAATTTCCCAATATTCCTTTACCCAGCAATATCTTTACAGACACTTAAACCAGTGAAGAGTCCCCACTAGCTTAGTACAAAGGCTCCTTGCTTGGGATTGCCACACAGGCCAACAATTTTATTTCAGTGAATTCCAGAGCATTCTCTTGATGCTTCTCACCCAACTCGTATCTCTTCCCAAGATACCCAAAAATGACAGCACTTTAAACTCACTTGAGACTGGAAATGCCTGTGAAAATACAACAGACCTTTGGTTGGTCCATCAAATTTTCCATCCTGCCCGTAACAACTCCCACGATGGGCAGGTCTGGAAAATTTAGGCCTCTATTTCAATGGCAACTCTTCTAAACTGATCACGTTACTAAATCCCATATTTGACTATTTAGTAAACCGTCCAACTAGCCTTGTATATTTCTCTTCCCAGAGAGCTGAAAACCTCTTGTCTTCACTCTCAGACACACACTGAACTCTTCCCTGACTTTTTCTGTGTCTCTGTGTCACTTGACTACTGTTGCTGGGCAACAGTCCAGTTTTTTTCTCATCTGTGTTTTTTCCCCAATATCATTACTTCTAACCCCTTCTTACACAAAAATACATGTATACAAAAACACAATTTAAAACTTTACATTGATCATCACACTATCGGGACTAAATATTTCTAGGTGTTACAACAACAACTTGTAATTACATCGCATCTTGAAAGTAGTTAATATTCCAAGGCACTTCACAGGAGCGTTGGCAAACAAAATTTAACACAAATTACGCAAAGAAATATTAAGACAAATACCTATGAAAAATGGTGGGTTCTAGGTAGTATCTTAGGGAGGAGTGAAAAATAGGAAGACAGAGGTTTGGTGGTTGTGGAGTATGTGGGTGCAGTAATTCAGGAGTTTAAGACCTCAGCATTGTCTAGCAATTAAATTTGGGTTGGTGAGAGCCCAGTGCCGTGATCTCAAAGATTTACAGGGTCTGGGGAGATTACTGGGATAGGGAGGGGTGAGGCCACTAGGGATTTGAAAGTAAGAATTTATAAAAACCTTCTGCATCCATGCATTTCCTATCCACAGACTTTCTACCTGTTGTCACAATTTCTGGTTACAGTTTTACATCAATGTTTAACATTAAACCTGTCTATGTACATGAGTAACTTGAAACATGACATGTGGTAAGTGTAGAATACTTGGGAGGAGCAGGTAACTGGACTTTCTACCACTGGGGTTTCTTTGCATTAGATAACGGGGAACCAGTGGATGTGGTGTATTTGGATTTTCAGAAGGTTTTTGATAAGGTTCCACACAGGAAGATAGTAAACAAATGTAGGGCACATAGGATAGGGGATAATATACTGGCATAAATTGAAAATTGGTTAATGAACAGAAAACAGAGTAGGCATAAACTTGCCATTCTCCGATTGGCAGGATGTAATTAGTACGGTACTACAAGGATCAATGCTTGGGCCCCAGCTAGTCACAATCTATATCAATGATCTGGATGTGTGGATCAATTGTAATATTTCCAAGTTTGTTGATGAAAGAAAACTAGTGGGAATGTGAGTTGTGAGATGGATACAAGGAGGCTTTTAAAGGATTTAGACAGGCTTGGTGAGTAGGTAAAAGAACTTGGCAGATGGGTTCTAGTGTGGAAAAATATGAAGTTATCCACTTTGGAAGGAAACACAGAAATGCAAGTGTGTTTCTTAAATGCTGAAAGGTTGGGAAGTGTTGATGTCCAAATGGACCTGGATGTCATTGTTTATGAGCTACTGAAAATTAACATGCAAGCGCGGCAAACAGTTGGGAAGTAAAATGGTACGTTGGCCCTTATTACAAGAAGATTTGAGTGCAGGGGTCAAGATGTCTTGCTACAATTGAATAGAGCCTTTGTGAAATGACACCTTTAGCATCCTTATCTCAGGAAGGTTACATTTGTCATTGAGGGAGGGCAGCGAAGGTTCACAAGGCTGATTCCTGGGATGGCACAATTTTTTTTATTTTTAAATATTTTTTTGTAAATTTAGAGTGCCCAGTACATTTTTTCCAATTAAGGGCAATTTAGCGTGACCAATCCATCAACCCTGCACATCTTTTGGGTTGCGGGGGCGAAACTCTCGCAAACACGGGGAGAATGTGCAAACTCCACCTGGACAGTGACCCAGGGCTGGGATTGAACCTGGGACCTCGGCGCCATGAGGCAACAGTGTTAACCACTTTCCCACCATTCTGCCCTCTGGGATGGCAAGAATGTCCTATGAGAAGAGATTGAGGAGACTGGGCCTGTATTTGCTAGAGTTTAGAAGAATGAGAGGCGACTTCATTACAAGATATAAAATTCTTACAGGGCTCGACAGGGTAGGTGCAAGAAAGCACCTTAGAACCTTTTTATTTCCTTCATCCAGACATACTAGCCACATCCGCAAACTAATTGTTATTCCCTTGCGACAACAGGTTGACTGGAACATATTTCCCCCATATTATCCATTTATTTTCAAGCTTTATTTCTTTCTAGTTATTGAGTGTAGGTTTATTTATCAAGTCAGCTTAGTTCTTGTACCTGAAAGTTGCCAATTGGAGGATATACTCCACGCTATCATTAAAGTTAAGAAAGAAAGCTGGGCTCCACAACAAAGAAAACTGTCCTGGGTTAACAGGAGGAATGTTCACATCATAATGATTTTCTGGGCATGAATTTTTTCATGACAGCCAATTTTTTCTGACCTGCTTGCAACCTTTAAATTCTTTTTAATCACCCCCTGCTTGTCCATTTCCAATTGAGAGATAAGAAAAATATCAACTGCTGCTTCTTTTCTTTTTATTTATTTGTAGAATCTGTAGGAGCTTGAACATTCTTACTTCCCCTTCAGAGCAGAGGAATAGTAGGATCACAGCAGGTGGTGCTATTGTACACTGTGTAATTATTGTACATTGTTAAATGTCCCCCTCTGCTGGCAGAAGCCTTCTACTGCATGATTAGCTGCCATAGAAAGAACAGTGAAGTACTGATACTGAAATTAGTTGATTGGTGCCATTGGGGGAGGCAGTTATTGGGGAGGAGAGTGTAAACTACGGAATTTGCAGGGCCAGGAATTTCTATTGGTGCCACTTTCTCCAGGGTTCAACTGATGAAGCGCTCTGGCAAAAGTTCTGACTCGGGGTGGTTGGAAAAGTGCTTCCACTCACTCTGGTGACATGTCCAAAACAGAGAGTAAGAACAGGCTGTCTTCACCTTATAAATGCAGTCTTCTGACTCACCACAGGTTCTTAACAATATGTATTACAGTCTGTGTGTGGCATTGTTTACCAAGCGGCATTCATCAGAAAAGGGGACATTGTAAAGTGCCACTGCTCAGCTGAAATTGTGCAGAATGGATATTGGATGTACCTATCCAATATCCAAGCAGCTATTGGATAGGTACATGGATGACGGTAAAATGATATAGTGTAGATTTATTTGTTCTTAAGGGCAGCACGGTAGCATTGTGGATAGCGCAATTGCTTCACAGCTCCATGGTCCCAGGTTCGATTCCGGCTTGGGTCATTGTCTGTGCGGAGTCTGCACGTCCTCCCCGTGTCTGTGTGGGTTTCCTCCGGGTGCTCCGGTTTCCTCCCACAGTCCAAAGATGTGCGGGTTAGGTGAATTGGCCAATGATAAATTGCCCTTAATGTCCAAATTGCCCTTGGTGTTGGGTGGAGGTGTTGAGTTTGGGTATGGTGCTCTTTCCAAGAGCCGGTGCAGACTCAAAGGGCCGAATGGCCTCCTTCTGCACTGTAAATTCAATGATAATCTATGATTAATCTAGGACAAAGGTTCGGCACAACATCGTGGGCCGAAGGGCCTGTTCTGTGCTGTATTTTCTATGTTCTATGTATGTTTTAATGTTGGTCATGTCTTGGGACTCAATTCCTGCATTGCAACACTGTTTAAAATCAAGAAATGTCCCTTTACTTTCTCCGCTGCCTGTGGAAAGCATTTCATATCAAAAGATCCAGGATTGCAGCGATGCACAGTGGCCTTCCCATTGGGAATTCCCCTTTAAATAGACTGGATGATCAGCAGCAGGAGTACAAGGATCCAGATTAACCAGGCAGCACCAGGGGAGAGACAAACCACTCCAGCACTACCCATCCAGGATCAACATCATCTATAGATCCATGAGTACTTTCCAAGAGCTCGCTTCAAGCTCTGTCTCAACCAGGTCATGGCCTCAGAAACTCAACCTGTAGAAAGCCATGTGCTCTCTCCCTGGCCATAGTATCCACAAGTGTTAATCATATAACACTACAGTTTGTCCTCATAGCCGCATCATGGGGCTAGTTCTCAAACGATACTGCTGAATTAGCAAGGATGTTAGGCGTGTATTTCTAGAGAGCGTTCTCCTTGAACATCTACAGAAACCAAAGTTGCAGCAAATAATTGGTAGAATCGCATAGGACACCAACAATCTTTTGTGTTTTCTTATTTGCTCCATGTTGTAGGCTGTGGGTTATAGTTTGATTGGCCTGAAGAAGTTTTCACGGTCATGTGGTGGTTAACTGTCAGTCTTCATTGATTCTTTGAGCTATTTACAAATATAGAATAAAGGGTATAAGCTAGGAACTGTGTCCATGCTTGCAGGTACGCATGGCTCTGTCCAACACTCGGCTGACCTCATGTGTGGGTCATGTGCTCTTGTATATCACTATGCGGGTGGTATTGTGCTCAGTCCCGCATTAATCCTGTATGCACCAGACCCTTATACTACACGTATTTATCCAGTGTATTTTAAGTGAGTTAAATTTACCTTGTGCCTTACATCATTATAACTATCAGATATTTCTCGTTACTACATTTCCACTAACCACCCCACCAGTCGGAGGAGTGATAGGCTGTCATTGGTGGGTCTCTCTGAAGGTTTGGAGGTTGTTCTGGCATCTGAGTATGATTTCATCCTTTTGTTCCATTCTTGGAACTGCACTTGGTCAGTTTGGCTGTTGTGCTGGTTGGTACGTGTTACCCTAACTCATTTCTTCCAGGGTGGACAAACATTGTGTTCATCTCCTTGGCATTTCTGTCACTTCTTCCATCATCATGCTATGAATCATGGTGATGCCCTCCGTGATGGAGGATGAGCATTCCTGTGATTAGATTGAGATTTAGTGGCAAGCTCACCTCTGCATTTCGCTGTCAGCAATGGACAGCTGCTATCAGGTTCCAACATCTTCTGTGGTTTTGAGATGCTGGCTGGCAGTTGCAGCATATGTTCAGTGGTCGCAGTGTTGTACCATCGTTGAAGCTGGTAGTTGAGGCTCGTCGGACTGCTGGTCACTCTTCTCCACTAATGGTGTCATGATGACCTCTTGGGTAGTTGGCTGGTCTGACCATTTAAGGTTTTCCGTCTCCTTCAAGGAAAAGGGACAAACCTGCTCCATGAAGAGGGAAGAAAGCACATAACTGAAGTCCCAGTAAGGATATCCCTTTTTTGTTTGAGCATTCGGGAACTTTCAGTTCTGTGGTTGGCTTGACATTTTCTGCCACTTTGTGGAGGTCCCGGACTACAAAAGCATCTCTGCTCAAGAGACTGTCCACTATCCACCCCGATGTCAGTTACATTGTCATCATCATAGAATTTTATCATAGAATTTACATTGCAGAAGGAGGCCATTTGGCCCATCGAGTCTGCACCGGCTCTTGGAAAGAGCGCGCTACCCAAGGTTAACACCTCAACCCTATCCCCATAACCCAGTAACCCCACCCAACACTAAGGGCAATTTTGGACACTAAGGGCAATTTATCATAGCCAATCCACCTAACCTGCACATCTTTGGACTGTGGGAGGAAACCGGAGCACCCGGAGGAAACCCACGCACACACGGGGAGGATGTGCAGACTCCGCACAGACAGTGACCCAAGCCGGAATCGAACCTGGGACACTGGAGCTGTGAAGCAATTGTGCTATCCACAATGCTACCATGCTGCCCGAATTGTAAGCCAACTAATTTCACTGAAACTTTGTCTTTCTTGCAAGGGTTTCTAATCATCATATTTAAAGGTCTTGCCTTGGAATTCTCTCCAAAAGTCACTCCAACTTGGAAGAGTTTCAATCTTGGACACAGAGATTCTGTTCCCCTGGATTTCTCAATACTCTCAAGCATCAACTTTCAAGCACAATTTCAGATCTTTGGTCACATGATAGCGGCACGGTAGCACAGAGGTTAACACTGTTGCTTCACAGTGCCAGGGACCCGGGTTTGAATCCTGGCTTGGGGTACTGTCTGTGCGGAGTCTGCACATTCCCCCCGTGTCTGCGTGGGTTTCTCCGAGTGCTCCAGTTTCCTCCCACAAGTCCCGAAAGACATGCTTGTTAGGTGATTTGGACATTGTGAATTCTCCCTCAGTGTACCGGAACAGGCGCCGGAGTATGGCGACTAGGGGATTTTCACAGTAACTTCATTGCATTGTAATGTAAGGTGACTTGTGACACCAATAAAGATTATTATACCAAGCAGAACACCACCAGTCAATGGGATAACTTGGGGCCAGAGATCTTTAGGACTTCTTCTGAGCTCTGTTTGATTATCAGGGCTTCTCCTAAGTCCACTTCACTTAAGGTATGTCCCTCTAATCCTTTCTTTAACTTTGAGCCTATTTATCTGCTCATTTCTGTTTTCTCAAATTCACAGTGGCCTGTTTTCTCAAATTCACAGTCCCCTATTTTTGTCCGGTACCTGGGATTTCCTTTTGAGATCTCTCCTGGATTAAAACTGACTGACTGATTAAAAAATGAATCCCTAAGAACTGACCCTTGAACAGATCTGGTGACCTATCACAACACTTCACAAGGGCCTCTCCCAGGTTACTAGGCAAGTTCAAATGTAATAAACAGTGAACCATCCTGGATCTTAAGTGTTACAATCTCCATAATCTGCTAACTTCACACACAGAGAATCGGAAATGGATTTCATAACAACAGCGAAAGGCTGCTTGTGGATGACAAACATCAGCTCGAAGGTTTGTTTGTCGCCATACTTAGTGGTTCCAGCATTCTCTGATTGGAAGTCAGATGCCTCTGGGCCCATAAAGTGGTATGTCTGTTGTTTGAAGCCCGTGATATTTTAACCACAGTTCTTTGTCCAACAGGATTATTATGCTGGCTCCTGTGTTTAATTTAAAATTTGCTAAATTGCCTTTGACTGAAATATATACATTCCAAAATAAGAAACCAAGATCTTTGACCTCATCCAAGAAGCATGCCTGTGCAGTCTCCACCTCAAGGATAATCTTTGGGCCTTCTCTACATTTCAAAGCTTTTGACTTGTACAGTTTACCAATGTAAAGCATTGCGTGAGCATTGCTGGCTAGGCCTGCACTCATTCTACTCCCCTCCCCCCGCCCTAATTCACCTTGTTTAGAGGGAATTTAAGAGTTAACCACATTGCTGTGGGTCTGGAGTCACATATAGGCCAGACCAAGAAAAGAAGGCAGCTTTCCTTCCCTCAAGACATCGATGAACCAGATGAGTTTAAAAGTCAATCGACTGTGGTTTTATGGTCAGACTTTTAAATCCAGATTTTTCTTATTGAATTCAAATTTCACCGTCTTCTGTGGTGGGAGTCGAACCCAGGCCCCCAGAGAATAACCTTGGGTTTCTGGGATACTAGTTCTATGGCAATTGCACTCAGCTTGAAAAAATATTTTCAGCAATGACTGCCTGGATTGGCTGCGCAGAAATTTATCTTGCTTAGCATTTTATTTTAAAGCCACAAATTCGACAAATCCTGGCTTTTGGTTGCTCGCGCTGAGTTTAGAAGTAGTACTTCTGTCGGAACCTTTCATCTCTTTTTGGAACATGCCACATGTTCCGGCAACAACTCAGAGATCTGGCTTTTCTGGCAGCATTTTAAAGCGGCAATTCCTGGCCACTGAACTATATAAACATTTCTCAGGACTTGATTTATCCTGGAATTTAAAAGCTTTCGCTCAATTCTGCTAGGTCTGCTGAAATGAGATGAATGAAAATCGCTTATTGTCACAAGTAGGCTTCAAATGAAGTTACAGTGAAAAGCCCCTAGTCGCCACATTCCAGCACCTGTTCGGGGCCGCTGGTACGGGAATTGAAGCTGAATTTCCAAGAAATTCTGTGGAGTCTTATACTGCAGAAAGGAATTATAAATCTCTTCCTTCAGCTTCCATGCCTTTCTTTGGAACTTTGTCCTGGTGATTTGACCTCTACGCCACTACTTCTGGAGCTTCTTTTCGAGACAGGCTGCTTTGCTGATTTTTTTTCCCTCGGTCTTCCAGCATTTAACTTTTTCTCTGTATTTTCTTGAGGTTTTGTTTTTTCCCACAAGCTGCCATCATGTTGTAGGGTTTGATACAATTTGGTAGGTCTGAAGAAGTCTTCATCACAGTCACATGTAGATTAACTGCATGTCTTTATTGACTCTTAGAGCTATTTACAAATATACAGTGAAAGGCACAGGTTGAGAGCAGTTTCCGTACTGGCTGGGACACAGGGCTCTGTCCAATAATCAAATGACTCTGGGTGCAGTCATGTGCTCTCTTACATCACTGTGCAGGCGCCACTGTACTCAGTCCCCCATTAACCCGATAGGTGCCAGATCTCATAAAATATTCCTAACATTTTCTTCTCCTCTTGCAGAAGAATTTCATTATTACTCGAGCAACTCGATACCCCAAAGCCAATGTTTATCTGTGGGATGTCAATGAAATGAGTGCCAAACAAAGAGAGAAATGGATCCAAAGATCGCTTTGTTTAGTGAACCCTCCTTTGGATTTTTGCAAAAAATCAAATTTACTGCAAGGCAGAGCCTGGCTGTGACCAGAAGCAAAAGCTATGTTCATCCAAAACCAGAACCACTGCACGATATCTGGAACAGGAAACCTCCAGACTTCAGTCCACAATTCTACACGTCCTCAGCAATATTCAATGAGAAAATGACTCGGAAAAAAGGAAACACGTCAAAAGATTTTAAGAAGGTTGAAACAAGTGGAAAGGTTTTATTTCCAGAAGTCGTTCTGAAGAAACATACTTCAAACTTTGTCTGCAGGTTTAAAATCCTGGATCCATTTGAAGCTAAGATTATGTTTGTGAAGAATGGAAAGTATACGGCTGGTGCTTTTAAAGATTTAAAACCACATGATTTCAGACAGGTATTTACCACTTAGTATTATTCTAATTGTGAAATAGGGAGACCGCCACCCTCCAATCGGAGAGATGTATTACAGTTGTAAATATGCACATGGGACTTAAAAGCATGAGAATATGCCGAAATCCAGCTTAAGTATCCACTCCTGAAAGTGTTGTCATCTTTGGTGTCCAGAGGTTGTCTGAGGTCTTCCATTCACCTCCTCATTATACCCTCATCTCCAAGACACCTTCATTACACCCTCATCTCCTGTCAAATGCCTTTCTGTTCACCAAGTTGTCGGTGAGGCAGCATTTTTGTCACTCAACATTGCTAAGACTGAAGTGATGCTGTACACCCTTTGCAAGAAACATGCTACGCCACACCCTGATTTACCGAAACCTTGGATAGCAATCAAGCTCAATCTAATAATGCACTGCTCTTTGTCTCCAGTTTGACATGAGCTGAACTTCAATCCTCGCATATAATCTATTCCCATAATTACTTATTACCAACACCAAGAGTATTACCCATTTCCAACAGCACTTCATCCCTATACTGAAACTTTGTCTCCCTCGGCTGGATTCTCATCCAAAACATGTTGCAATTGTCCCCTCCCCCCACCATTGACATAACAGGATTACTAACCTTCAGTTTCGGGAACATAATTTCCATACATTAGCATTAATTATTAGGCCTCTTCACTGCTGCTTTTCCTGCCCACTACGGGCCTTTTCCAATACTCGGGAAATTCCATCCAATGTTTCAAGTCTGTATGACTCCATTTCAGAGCCCCTACAGAGACATATTTAGACCTGAAATGTTAATTGCGTTTCTCCCTCCTCAAATGTTGAATTTTTCCAGCATTTTCTGTTTTTAAGTTCAGGGGCGGGATTCTCCGTGAATCGGCGCGATGGCCCGAACTCGGCGCGAATCACTCCGGCGTCGTGCTCCCCGAAACGTCATGAATTCTCCGGCCGGGAATCGGCTAGGAGCGGCGTGACGCCATTCGCAACGGCAGCACCCGTCAAGGACGCGCACGCATCATTGATGCCGCGTGGCGTCACTGCACAAGAGACGCCCCGGAGACCAAGTGAGACCCCCCACTGCCTGCCCCCCTTTCCCCCTTCCCTCATCCCCACTTCTCCCATATCCCCCTTCCCCCATATCCCCCTTCCCCTATATCCCCCCTTCCCCATAGACCCCGTCCCCCTTCCCCCATATCCCCTTCCCCATATCCCCCCCGGCCCCCATATCCCCCCTTCCCCATATCCCCGTTCCCCCATATCCCCGTTCCCCCATATCCCCCTTCCCCCATATACCCCCTTCCCCCATATCCCCCCTTCCCCTATGTCCTCCCATATCCCCTCTTCCCCTATATCCCTCTTCCCCGTGTACCCCTTCCCTCATATGGGGGATATGGGGTAAGGGGGAATGGGAGAAGGGGGATATGGGGGAAGGGGGATATGTGGGAAGGGTGATATGGGGGAAGGGGGGACAGACCCGGTCCATCAGGCATACGACGCCCCCAGGACGTTCCAGGGCGGCCACGAGCCAGGGACAGAAGGGGGTGACAGCCGGCTTGCGCCCCCCTCCTCCCCGGCACGCACCCTCCCCCCCCCCCCTCTCCTTCCCGGCACGCACCCTCCCCACCACCCCCTCTCCTCCCCGGCGTGCACCCTCCCCACCCCCACCCCTCCTTCCCGGCACGCACCCTCCCCCCCCCCCCTCTCCTCCCCGGCACGCACCCACCCCAACTCCCCCCCCTCTCCTCCCCGGCACGCACCCTCCCACCCCCCCTCTCCTCCCCGGCACGCACCCTCCCCACCCCCTACCCTCTCCTTCCCGGCACGCACCCCCCCAACTCCCCCCCCCTCCTCCCCGGCCCGCACCCTCCCCACCACCTACCCCCTCCTCCCCGGCACGCACCCTCCCCACCCCACCCCCCTCTCCTCCCCGGCATGCACCCTCTCCACCCCCTACCCCCTCCTCCCTGGCACGCACCCTCCCCAAACCCATCCCCCTCTCCTCCCCGGCACGCACCCTCCCCAACTCCCCCCCCCCCCCCTCCTCCCCGGCATGCACTCTCCCCACCCCCTACCCCTTACTCCCCGGCACGCACCCTCCCCACCCCCCCCTCTCCACCCCGGCACGCACCCTCCCCAACTCCCCCCCCCCCTCTCCTCCCCGGCATGCACCCTCCCCACCCCCTACCCCCTCCTCCCCGGCATGCAACCTCCCCAACCCCCCCACCTCTCCTCCCCGGCACGCACCCTCCCCAACTCCCCTCCCCAACTCCCCTCCCCCTCCTCCCCGGCACGCACCTTCCCCAACTCCCCCCCCCTCCTCTCCGGCACGCACCCTCCCCATTCCCCCCTCTCCTCCCCGGCACGCACCCTCCCCTTCATCCCCTCTCCTCCCCGGCATTCACCCTTCCCAAACCCTACCCCCTCCTCCCCGGCACGCACCCTCCCCATCCCCCCCCTCTCCTCCCCGGCACGCACCCTCCCCAACTTCCCCCCCCTCTCCTCCCCGGCATGCTCCCTCCCCACTCCCTACCCCCTCCTCCCCGGCACGCACCCTCCCCAACCCCCCACCTCTCCTCCCAGGCATGCACCCTCCCCACCCCCTACCCCCTCCTCCCCTGCACGCACCCTCCCCTCCCCCCCTCTCCTCCCCAGCACGCACCCTCCCCTCCCCCCCTCTCCTCCCCGGCATGCACCCTCCCCACCCCCTACCCCCTCCTCCCCGGCATGCACCCTCCCCATCCCCCCCTCTACTCACCGGCACGCACCCTCCCCAACTCCCCCCCCCTCTCCTCCCCGGCATGCACCCTCCTCCCCCCTACCCCCTCCTCCCCGTCACGCACCCTCTCCATCACTAGCCCTCCCCGGTACCCACCCCCACCCCCCCTCCTCCCCGGCACGCACCCTCCACAAACCCTCCACCTCTCCTCCCCAAACCGCCTCACTCCTCCCCGGCACGCACCCGCTCCATCACTCGCCCTCCCCGCCCCCCCCTTCTCCCCCACACACACCCTCTCCATCACGCACCATCCCCAACCTTCCCCTCTCCTCCCAAGCCTCACCCCCACAGCCCCTCCCCCCTACCCCCAGCCCCCCCCCCGGCACGCACACTCCAACGGCTCCTGCTACCTC
Source organism: Scyliorhinus torazame (assembly GCF_047496885.1). Classification (NCBI taxonomy): domain Eukaryota; kingdom Metazoa; phylum Chordata; class Chondrichthyes; order Carcharhiniformes; family Scyliorhinidae; genus Scyliorhinus; species Scyliorhinus torazame. Next base: position 177,765,621 of record NC_092712.1, read on the forward strand.
CCTCCACCTGCGGCCATGCCGTCACTTCTCCGGCGGCCGCTCCACGCCGACCCCTACCTCCGCGCTGGCCGGCGTCAACCAGCACGACTATTTGATGCCGTTAAATGGGTGGTTTGATTTACGCCGGCGTGACCCATGGTCACCTCAGCGGAACTTCAGCCCATCCGGCCTGGAGAATTGGGGCGGCCCCGGGGCCAATTGCGTCGCGACGGTCCACGATATTCTCCGAAGGCGCGCGGCGCGATTCCCGTCGACGGGATTTTTGGGGGGCCGGAGAATATTGTGGGGCGGCCAGGCGGGGTTTATGCCGCCCCGCGGCGATTCTCCGACCCACCGGGGGGTCGGAGAATCCCGCACAAGATTTCTGGCATCTGCAGTATTTTGCTTTTATTTCAGTACATTTTGTGGTGATGTGCATCAATATAAATACATGCAGGCTAGCTATACACTAGAGGGAGCACCAGAGACATCACTTACATGCACAACCAGTAGACCAGTTAGATAGGACACGACAAATGGACATTCACGATACACACAATGGTGACACAACCACAGGAGGGCATTAAACCAACCCATTTATAAAGGACACCACACACATGATCTGCCTCTTTCCAGTGGAGACAGTCAGTGAGTACAGACACTGGGTTGATTCAATATCACTCCCACCATGTGGATTGCAGCAACTGGTTAGTCAGCCTGTGTAGCTATAGTAGGATTAGCAGTAGTGTCGAACCCGAGTAATAGAAGTGTAAATAGTTTAATAAACGTGTTGAAGTTATCGCCACGTCTGAACCTTCCTTGGTCAAGTGCACCACAAGGAACATAACAAATCATGGTACCAGCAGTGAACTGTTTCAATCCATGTAGCCATACCTCAGCATACAGTGACAACCAGCAACGATACCCAGGCAAGATGTTCGAGATCCGGGTTCCGCAGCAGTTCCAGTGCCACGGCGATCTCCGCGAAAACTGACGGGTATTCCGGCAAATGTTTGAAATATTCCTGATAGCAGCCGACCTACAAGACGTGACCGATGCTGAAAAGACAGAGCTTCTGCTCACCATCGCCGCTGCCAGAGCAGAAGAAATCTTTAAATAATTCAAGTTCTCCAAAGGACAAAACAGGAGCGACTTCCAGGCAGTCCTGGACAAATTCGGCAAATACTGTGAGGAAAACACACTCCAACCAGCAAGAAAAGGTAAGAGAAGCGCCAGTACTCACCACGAGTCCGAGTTCCCGGAGCAGAGAACAATTTTGATCGGCAGCCATCTTTCTAAACTGCACTTGCGCAGTTGCGCGAGAAACGCACAGAACAGGAACGTCCGTTTGCGCATGCGCGAGACGCCGCACATGCGCAATCCTGAAAACGGCCCCTGGTACAGGAACAGCGATTTGCGCATGTGCAAACACTTTCTGCGTATGATGTCACATGTGTCATGGCGTCAGAGGCCCCGGACCACGCCCATTTAAAGGGGAAACATCCCAAATCAAAGAAAAAATCTTTTAAAGCCGTAAAACAACCTTCTTTCACCTGGAATGACAGCACACTGCCTCAAATTGAACCAGGAAATGAAATTAACCTCCGAAGAACCCTGCAACAAGCAGTTACCTATGCCCAAACCGATGATTCCGACCTGGAATACTTCGAAACCGACCTTTACATTTTCTCTGGACCTCGCGAGCCCAATGCCAGCTTCGACGCAAACAGTGATGATATGGTCCTAGAAGGCTACGACTCGGACAAACCTTTCACCTTGGGAGGCTACCCCAGGACCAAATCCGAACCGCAACTAGACGTGTTCCACATTGGCGACCCCTGTGTTGAATCCGACGCAGACGCGGATTCGTTCTTCGGATTTGAGGATCTTCAGCCCAGCAGATATGACATCCCGACTTGTGAGTGCAGGATTATGCTGCGGCCTGACACCAAGAGACAGAGAGTGGTACAAGCCCAAAGAAAGCGGCCTGCTGCCACACAGAGCGTGGTCCACGCACCGCTCAGGGTTCCCGACTCTACGAACGAAGACACGCAAAACTCAACACCGCAGTCCTTGCATGAACAAGAAGTGACTCCAGTTTCACAAGTCTCCACATCGAGCTCGTGGACAGACTCCGCAATTGCAGAAATGCAAGACTCCAGAGCACAGTCCTTGCACAAACAAGAAGTGACTCCAGTGTCACAAGCCTCCACAGCGAGCTCGTGGACAGCCTCCACGATAGAAGCAACGCAAGACTCCGACGCGCAGTCCTTGCAGGAACAAGACCATGAGGGTCTAGCTACCTCCTCTGACCAACTAACGGCAGACGATGCAAATCTGTCATGCTCAAGTAAACAGCAAGAAGACTATGACAGTCTACCACACTCCAGTGCACAGCAGGACGACCATGACAGTCTATCATGCTACAGTGAAGAACAAAGTGACGATGACAGTCCAAGCCCAAATGAAGGACAACAGCAAGACAATGACAGTCCACCCACATTGCTTGCGCCACCAGATGAGGACTCTGACAATTTACCCAACCCAAGTGAACAATAAGCAGCTACTGAGGATATACCCACGGTATGTGAGATGAGTGACGACAGCATCACACTTCCCATGCAAGATGTGCAAAGTGACATACCTCAGCTAGTGTGTACAGAGGCACTCGATGATCACTGTGAGACCACTGGTGACTCCGGTGACACCCCGATACTCCCACCCTCATTCGCTCGAACCTCTCCACAAGTCAATGCATTCCTGCATGTTCCGACTCCAGATGTGCAGCTTCAAGAAATCTCAGCTGACTCCAGTGAACCTGCCAAGACTCCGGACGGGGAGCAAACCAACACCGACTCAGCTAAAACAGACCAGACTCCAGATGGGGAGCAACCAAACGCTGACTCTGATTCAGGTAAGCCTGACTTTACTCCAGACAGGGAGGGCCGCAACCTCAGTGATGGCACATTCAGGGTGACAGCAGATGCCACAACGACAGGAGATGGTTCACTTAACAATTACACTGGGTCAGTAATAACAAGCAGCGGTTACAGTCCAAGAGGAATACACCAATATTCACCACAGCTATATCCACACATTTCAGCTCATATTCACCACAGCTATATCCACACATATCCATGACAGCTCATGCTGGACAAACCCAGTATTCAGGGATGCAGCAGCCAGCAGTCTATGCAGCATATTCTCAAACAGGCCAGCACTATGGATTGCCCACTAATGGAATCAAGACCGAAGGAGGACTACCGCAAGCGCAATCTGCACTACAGACTGGATGCCTTAGTTACAGCCCAGGATTTGCTGCACCCCAGCCTGGCCAGACGGCATATTCCTATCAGATGCAAGGTTCTAGTTTCACACCATCACCAGGTATTTATGCGAGCAGCAATTCTGTTTCCAACTCGGCAAGCTTCAACAGTTCTCAGCAGGATCACCCTTCCAGCACAGCATGTGGCCAGAACCAGTATGTACAGTCTTATCCAACTTCAACAAATGGCACATCCATGACCTCGAATGATACTGTTGATGGTACCTCTTCAACGTCAACACATTATCAGCTACAAGATGCCATCCGACAGCACCATCACAAACATTGAAAAAGAAAGGGACTCCAAATCAGACAGCGAAGTGATTTGACCACTTCTTGGTTCCTGTGGCACAGGGACGTTGATGGTGTTCATAACCAAGAGAGACATTTGACCATGATGATTGATGGTTTTTGGACTCACCCGAATGATTTGGACTTATTGTTTAATCACTGTTCCCATGACTTGTATATACCTTACCTTATCTACCTGTTCTTTGTTCAATTTTCTTAAACTGTACAGAAAATATGTAACATATAAAAAAAGGGGGGATGTGGTGATGTGCATCAGTGTAAATACATGCAGGCTAGCTAGACACTAGAGGGAGCACCAGAGATATCACACACACACACTCAACCAATAGATCAGTTAGATAGGACACAACCAATAGACATTCAAGATACACACAGAGGTGACACAACCACAGGAGGGCATTACACCAACCCATATATAAAGGACACCACACACATGATCTGCCTCTTTCCAGTGGAGACAGTCAGTGAGTAGAGACACAGGGTTGATTCAATATCACTCCACCACGTAGATTGCAGCAACTGGTTAGTCAGTCTGGGTAGCTATAGTAGGATTAGCAGTAGTGTCGAACCCGAGTAATAGAAGTGTAAATAGTTTAATAAACGTGTTGAAGTTATCTCCACATCTGAACCTTCCTTTGTCAAGTGCACCACAAGGAAGCCGCTTATGTTACACCTAGAACATAACAAATCACATTTCATCAGCAGCTTTAGTTCCATCCAGCACCGGCAGACTGCTTGTGTCTGTTATACACCTATGAGGCATTTTTCTATGTTCAAACAAGAGTGGGGAAAAATTCAGCTCACCTCGAGTCCGGCATGATACGGGCAACTAAAAATGGCTGCCCAAAGTCCATTCAGAATTCTCATGTCTCATCTGAGTGGAACTGGTGAGTTGCTGATGCCAATTTGCTGCTCACTGAGCAGGACTTTCAGTCATCTTCAAATTAAGTCAGTCGTAGATAACCTATGTGTTAGCAGCTGAAGCAGATTGTGACCGAACTGGGAAGAACCTGGTTCCATTGAAACTAAAATGGCCTCTTACATTTCAGTGAGTGTCATCCAATGGTCCAGTTTCTTGGTAGACAGCTGAAAACCCCAAACAACTGCGTGTAGTATTGATGCGACCATGAATTCACACAAGATGGGGAGTTGAAGTGAACAGTGGTTTTAATCAGCTAGAACTATGCCTGCCTGTGACTGCTCTGTACTGAGTGCCACCTACAGGCTGCAGATCTATATACCTCCCCCGAGGGGGCGGAGCCCACGAGGGCACCAACATAATACAATGTAATGTAATAGAATGGTGGGCCATAGGCGGAGCCCACAAGGGCATCAACATAATACAATGTAATGTAATGTAATACAATGGTGAATGGTAGCAGTAATACATTCACCACATTCACCCCCTGTTAAAAATTAAAGTCCAGTGGGGGTGAAGTTGGCTCACAGATTGAGTCTGTCTGGCGCCTTCATCGTTCGCTGCAATCGCCTGAGCTCTGGTTTCGCTGCGGGCACGGGTGTTGAACTCGTCGCTGCGGGCACGGGTGTTGACTCCAGGAGCGTGTCTTCTGGAAGCTTCATCCCTGTAGGTCGGCAATGGGTAGAGGTGCGGTATAGGCCATGTAGGGGCAGGGGTGGTGTTCGGTGTAAGTTGGGGGGGGGTAGGTGATGGTTGCAGGGGAACAGCGGGTGCCAGGTCCCGGAGGGAGACCGTATCTTGTCGGCCGCCGTGGTGAGTCACGTAGGCATACTGGGTGTTGGCGTGAAGGAGCTGGACCCTCTCGCCAGGGAGTCGGACTTATGGGTCCTCACGTGCTTTCGGAGGAGGACAGGCCCTGGTGTCATCAGCCAGGAGGTGGATTTCCGGGGGAAAACAAATAGGCTGTCATGAGGGGTCTCGTTCGTAGCATTGCAAAGGAGGGACCTAATGGAGTGGAGCGCGTCGGGGAGGACCTCCTGCCAGTGGGAAACTGGGAGACTCCTTGACCGTAGGGCCAGAAGGACGGCCTTCCATACCGTCACGTTCTCCCTCTCCACCTGTCCGTTTCCCCAGGGGTTGTAACTGGTAGCCCTGCTCGAGGCGATGCCCTTACCGAGCAGGTACTGACGCAGTTCATTGCTCATAAACGAGGAGGCCCGGTCACTGTGGACGCAAGTGGGGAAATCGTACAGGGTGAAGATACTATGCAGGGCCTTAATGACAGTGGCCCGGTCATGTTGGGGCAAGGGATTGCAAAGGGGAAACGGGAGTACTCGTCAATGACGTTAAGAAAATACGCGTTGCAGTCAGTGGATAGGAGGGGCCCTTTGAAATAGATGCTGAGGCGCTCAAAGGGCCGGGATGCCTTCACCAGGTGGGCCTTATCTGGTCGATAGAAGTGTGGCTTACACTCCGCGCAGATTTGGAAGTCCCTGGTCATGGCCCTGACCTCCTCGGTGGAGTAGGGCAGGTTGCGGGCCTTGATGAAGTGGAGAAGCAGGGTGACCCCCGGGTGACAGAGGTCCTTGTGGATGGCCCAGAGTCAGTCATCTTGCACGCTGGCGCATGTGCCGCAGGACAGGGCATCTGGGGGCTTGTTGAGCTTCCCTGGACGATATACAATATCACAGTTATAGGTGGAGAGTTCGATCCTCCACCTCAAGATTTTATCATTCTTGATCTTGCCCCGCTGTGTGTTGTTGAACATGAAGGCTACCGACCGTTGGTCGGTGACGAGGGTGACCCGCCTACCAGGGAGGTAGTGCCTCCAATGCCACACAGCTTCTACAATGGTTTGAGCTTCTTTTTCGACTAAGGAGTGTTGATTCTCGGAGGTGTTGAGGGTACGGGAAAAAAAGGCTACATGCCTGCCTGGTTAAGGGTAGCGGCGAGGGCAACCTCTGACGCGTCACTCTCCACCTGGAAGGGGATGGACTCATCCACCATGCACATCACAGCTTTGGTAATATCTGCCTTGATGCGGCTGAAGGCCTGGCGGGCCTCAGCCGTCAGGGGGAAGATGGTGGCTTTGATCAGTGAGCGGGCTTTGTCCGCATAGTTGGGGACCCACTGGGCATAATACGAAAAGAACCCGAGGCATCTTTTCAGGGCCTTTGGGGCAGTGAGGGAGGGGAAGTTACAGGAGGGGAGGCATGCGGTCGTGGTCGGGCCCTAGGACTCCGTTTTCCACGACATAGCCGAGGATGGCCAGTCGGGTTGTGCGGGAAACGCATTTCTCCTTGTTACAGATGAGGTTGAGGGCTTGGGCGGTTTGGAGAAACTTCTGAAGGTTGGCGTCGTGGTCTTGCTGATCATGGCCGCAGATGGTGACATTGTCCAAGTACGAAAATGTGGCCCGCAGCCCGTAGTGGTCCACCATTCGGTCCATCGTTCTTTGGAAGACCGAGACTCCGTTGGTGACGCCGAAGGGGACCCGGAGGAAGTGGAAGAGGCGGCCGTCTACCTCAAAGGCGTGTAGTGGCGATCATTTGGGCGGATTGGTATGTGGACTTTAGATCTACCATGGCGAACACCCGGTAGTATGCAATCTGATCCACCATGTCCGCTATCCGGGGAAGGGGGTACACATCGAGTTGCATGTACCGGTTTACGGTTTGGCTGTAGTCTACAACCATCCGGTTCTTTTCCCCGGTCCTGACTGTTAGATGTTTTAGTTGCTGTGATATGAAGAGTCTAAAGTTCTGTTCCTTTTTCACAAGCACACATTTATTTATTTCCAACAGCCTTTGCACAAAACTCTCACTATACATCACCTGACAGAGGCCACCTGAAGCCCCTTTACATATCAGTGTCAATTAATGGATACTTAACATAAATGAGACAACTAATTGTAATGTCTCTTATTATTACTTAGCAGTCTCCCCTTCCTTGGAGAAAAAAGAAATTAGGTGAAAACCAAATTTCAAGAAACTCAAAGACACAAACATGATTTCCCCCCTTTGTTTTGGACGAGAAAGAAAAAAGAAAACAGTCACAGAAACAAGCGCCCTTCATTAACAATATCCAAAAGTTTCTGTAAACTCGCCCCTCTTCGTAAAACAGTCTGACAGTTGATAGCTCCTGTCGACCCATTTAATTTTTGTTATTTCCCCTCGTCCAACATCTGCTTCAAACTTGCGATGTCTATCCGTAACCTCTTTTCATTGACACATTTTGTAGAGTGCACATTTTCCCACAGGGATTTATTGTCAATGTGACAGTCAATAGGTGTATTACCCAAATCCCCTAATCCCAAAATTTCTGTCAATATCATACTTATATAAAAGGCCATATCCACCGCCTCTACAAGGCTTAACGTCTCAGCAGCCAAAGTGCTTTTTACCACTCTCCTTATTTTCTTTGTTTCCCACACAAGTGGGCAACATTTACCATTGTTCTCCAAAAGGAAAATTATAAAACCTCCTGCGCTTGAAACCCCATCACATAAATGTGCATAGGACGCATCACTATAAACTATGAGTTTCAAGTGCCTCAGGTCACCTAAAACCGGGAACTTCAAAACACACTCCTGCATTTTTAGTTTGGCCAACGCTTTATTTGCTCTTATTATGTCTTCCACTTTGGGATCATTCATTTTTGTACTCAACGCTAAGACATCAAAACTCACGTCCGGTCTAGTCTGTCTACCTAACCAGTTCAGTTGCCCAATTAAACTTCGCAGTTGCACATTTTCTATCTTTGAAACCATTGTGTCTTTTTGTGAAACTCGGCCACGACTAATTGCTATTGGGCTGATGCTTTCCAAATAAGATTGCTGACGTAATGTTGCCCCTAACTTAGTCTGTCCAATTTCCAGTCCAATATATTTAAATGCACTGGAAGCCTGACTTCCAACCCTGAATTCTTTCCTCAAACCAGAGACTACAATAGCTTCAAAATCACTAGTCCCACCGCACAAAAAATCATCGACATGCATCATAAAAATGCCAGAAAGATTTCCTTTTTAGTGCCAGTAAAACATTGCAGGATCTGCTTTCAACTGGCAACAGCCTAACTTTAACAAAACTGACCTTATCGAAAAATACCAGGCTCTAGATGCATCATTTAATCCACATACACATTTGTTCAACGCCCAGAGTACCCCTTCTGTGTTAGCTGCTTCTTTAGGAGGACGGAGAAAAATGTCTCTCTGGAGCTGATGCCCCTGCAAGAAGGCAGCTTTTATATCTATAGATTTGCATTCCCATGCCTTTGTGGCTAATAGAGCCAAGAAGATCTTTAAAATAACCTTTCTTGCTATAGGTGAATCTACCCTTAAATCCTGATCTTCTAAGTTTCCTTCAAATCCCCTTGCCACAAGCCTGGCCTTTGCCTTATAAGTTCCATCCGGAAGAACCTTTTCCATGCAAATCCATCTGTGGGATAGAGCTCTTTGTCCCCTATCCGGTACTTCAGTGTATACCCCAAATTCACTCCAACTATGCAATTCTTGCTGTTTAGCTTCTTTGATAACTTTTTCATCTAATTTATTTGAAGCCACCAAAATCTCATGTGCATGTGGGCTTCTACTCCTATTAGTATTCGTAGTCTTACTCATGTTCAGAGATCTTAATAAACTACGTCCCCTCTCCCACCTAGTATCTCGTTCTGTACTGCTACTGCTTGATCTTTCCCTTCTGCTGTAGGATGTCCTTTCAATAGTTCTCGACCTTTTCCTGCAGACCTGTTCACTATCCGATGTACTATCTGAACTGGCACTGCGTTTCTGTGCCCTCCATTTTTGAACTTCGTTTTCCCAATCCATTGTCTTGACTCCTTCCCCTGAATGCTGATCATTCAACCAATATTTATTCTTTCCAGTGGCTCATCCTTCTCTACTATTAACAGTTGCATCCTTCCATTGACTAGACCCTTCAGGCAAGTAAGTCACTTTTGTACCAACTTTTGGCAGTTGCCCTTTCGGAAAAATGGCCTGTTCTAATTCATCAGAAATGTTGTGTTCCTCTACAGAAACCCTGTCTATATCAGTAAATTGGTCCTCATAGTTCTGTAACACATTCGTACCAGATGACTCTGGTTCCTCGTCATGTCTGTCTGCTCTGTCTAAGTTTGAAAATTTGTAATCTGTACCCATTATCCTTGATGAATGTACCCGAACAGTTTGATTACCATGTTGCAAAATAATTGTTTGCCAGCTATGCCTATGATCTTCCCTGGGCCTTTCCATTCATTAGAATTGTCTCTCTCACAGTATACCATGCCTCCTTGCTGAAAAACAGCATCTGATGGCCGTACGTTATGTCTTAAAGCTCTGCGAATACTTTCAGAGACTTCTGCTTCCAAAAAAGCTTTTCTACTGCGATGTAATGCATTTAAATGTTCAGCAAAACCAGAGCTAATTGTAATCCCCTCCCAAGCTGGAGGCTGGTCATCCAAAAATGACGGAATTTTAGGATTTCTACCAAACACTAATTGATAAGGACTATAGCCCCCAACCATCTGCAATGAATTCTTTGCATGTACTGCCCATGCTAAAGCTGAATTTAGCCTGCAATTTGGTCGATCTGCCAAAAATTTCCGAAGCATGTCATCGATGACAGCATGATTTCTTTCACAGACACCATTACTAAATGGGCTTTCTGCAGCCATATTCATTACTCTGATATTCATGTTTTCACACATATCCCGAAACTCATCATTAGCAAATTCTCCCCCATTGTCCGTACGGAATTTTGCCGGTGTACCCATTCCTGTCCCAATCCATTTTTCCACGATTTGATCCAGAATTACTCTCTTTTCTTTACTTCGTACAATCGTTGATTGACTAAACCTGGTCGCTAAATCTACAAAATGCAAAATAAATATATTATTTACTTTATCCCAGATCTGAAGGTCCATGGCCACAATGTGGTTAAAATCCCTGGCCAAAGGTAGGGTTACTATCGGTCGTGCTGGTGTCCTTCTGTACTTCCTACAAACTTCACAGCGGTCACTAACCTGTTCTATCAGTTTAGTATAGTCGTTATCCCTTACTCCTGCATCCTTTAATAAATTTTTCAGCCTCCGAGGAGACGGGTGTGCAAATTGCCTATGCAGTTTTAATACCACAAGCTTTTTATCAGCTGAAGTCCCATTTTCAACTGCCATTAACACATCCTTAGCCACTCTACTTAAAATATTATTTGTCAGTAATGGAATACAATAGTGTCCCGACTGTGTAAATTATAAGTCCACCGTCTTTCCAAAAACTGTTGCCTTATCCTGTTCCATATCCAGTTTCATGTGTGCTTTCTTCATCGACGGTCTGCGCAGAAGCAAAGGTATCTCACTTGATACAACATCCGTGCTAATGAAATTATTCGCTCCGACAATATTGTAAGGGATCACCACTCTTTTCAGCGACTTCAGAGTATTATCATCCCCAAACCTGAAACTTGTGGAACTTTCAAATTCCTTAACCTTGTTACAATTTTCAGCATTCAAAGAGTCCAGGTAACATTTTAACCAGTCAATTCCACACACAGTAGATGTGCAGCCACTGTCCAATACAGCACAGTTGAAGGATTCTGCAACCAACACCCTAATTACCGGCGTAAAACTGCTTGTCAATAGGCCAATGCCTTCTTTCTGGTCACTATCTTTTTCCTTCTGACTCTTCCGTGTCATGTGTCGCTTCAAACACTCTATCATAACGAGTTGGACAGTTGAAAGCATAATGGTATTGAGAGTCACATCGAAAACATCGATTTATCATGCCCTGTGCATTTCTGGGGTTCATCTTCCTATTGTAGGTTCTAACTGGGGTTCTGTCTTCATAATTTCCTTGTCTCGGTCTCCTTCTATAGTCTTGAGCCCTGTTCGTAGCCATACGATTTCGCCATCCTGATGGTAGTGTCTCTTCCATATTCTGCCTTATTGCAGGCTGACCTATTTGGGTCATCAGAGCCATCGGAATCGAATGTTTCCCCAGAAACTTTTGTAAAGCTTTTGTCATCTGTTCGAATAAGGTATCCTTATCAGTAAACTGAACTCCTGTCAAAACCAGAAGCCTATCCATGTTGCTCACTCTAGCACAGTCAAGTAATTTAAAGGCCAACACAGACTTTGGAAATTCCAGGTTGTGTTTCTGCAGCCTTTTATATAGTCTGCCAAATTCCATTATATAGTCTTCCATGGAGATATCCTCCATTTTCCGGAACTTATCAAAATCCGACCATGCTTCATACGCACTTAACAAGTCATCTTTCTTATAAATCTTATCCATATAATGTAATAAAGTCTCCACACCTTCTTCTGAGTCTAACTCTTCCAATTCCAGCTCAGAAAGCATTTTGTTTCGGATTTTACTGCCATATGGTAGAGAAAGGGCCAATGCCATACCTTGTTTTCTCTTTCCCAAAGCAGTTACCTTAGTCCACATAACTACTACACTTCTCCATTGGTCGTACGATTCTCTTTCAGAAAATAAGGGAGGATAGTCATATCCAGCCATCTCTATCCTCGGTTCAGCCATATATCCCTTTTTTTTTTCTTTTCTCGCTCACTCCTTAGTTTGGAAAGTTGTATCTTTCAACCCTTCACATTTACACAGCAATCATCCTCTGCTACCATTGTTAGACATTTTAGTTGCTGTGATATGAAGAGTCTAAAGTTCTGTTCCTTTTTCACAAACACACATTTATTTATTTCCAACAGCCTTTGCACAAAGCTCTCACTATACATCACCTGTCAGAGGCCACCTGAAGCCCCTCTACATACCAGTGTCAATTAATGGATACTTAACATAAATGAGACAACTAATTGCAATGTCTCTTAACCCATTACTTCACACTGACGACCACCACTTGAGCTCTCCAGGGGCTACTACTGGCCTTGATGACCCCCTCCCTCAAGCGCCGCTGGACCTCTGACTTGATAAAAGGCCTGTCCTGGGCACTGTACCGCCTGCTCCTGGTGACGATGGGTTTATAGTCGGCGGTGAGGTTCGCGAAGAGCGGGGGAGGAGCGACCTTAAGAATCGCGAGGCTACATACGGTGAGTGCGGATAGGGGCCTGCCGAACTTCAGGGTCAGGTTCCTGAGGTTGCCCTGGAAGTCCAGTCCCAACCGGAGAGGAGCGCAGAGGTCGGGGAGGACATATAGTTTGAAATTGGCGTACTCGGCGCGCTGTATCGCGAGGTTCGCGACACAGTACCCCTGGATCGGCACCGAATGTGATACGGAAGCGAGGGAGATTGTTTGGAATGCGGGAGAAATTTGGAGAGAACAGCGCCTTACCGTGTCTGGATGTACAAAGCTCTCCGTGGTCCCAGAGTCAAACAGGCAGGGCGTTTCGTGCCCATTGACCCAGACGGTCATCATCGAGTTCCTGAGGTGCTTGAGCCGTGACTGGTCGAGGGTGACAGTGTCGAGTTGTGGGTAGCCGGCGTGGTCGGAGGTGGTGGGGTGGTCCCAAGATGGCGGCCCCCGTCGTTCGCACGTGTCGGGCGGCGTTGAAGATGGCGGCCCCCATGAGTCGCACGTGTTGGGTAGCGTTAAAAATGGCTGCCCCACGGACAGCACGAGGCTGATGACGCGTCCGAAGGGGGAGGTACCGGCAGGCACGCAGCCACGCTGCGGGGTCTGCGGGCCTGTGAGTCTGAAAGCCGGGCCTGTGATTTAGAAGATTTGGATCTGGCCAGGCAGACTTTGGCAAAGTGTCCTTTCTTTCCGCAGTCGCTACAGGTCACGTTCCGAGCCGGGCAATGCTGCCTGAGGTGCTGGTTCTGGCCACAGAAATAGCAGGGCAGCCCCCCGGGTTGGGCGGGCAGCCGCGAGGCACAGGCCTGGGGCACCCTCTGGTCGGGTGTCTACGAGGAGATCACGTGGTCAGAGGGGAACGCATTGAGGCTCCGAAACACTACTCCTAAGGAGGTGGATAGTTTTACCGTCTCTTTTAGGTCGAGGGTGCCTTTTTTGAGCAAGCGCTGTCTGACGTAGTTGGACCAGACTCCAGCCACATAGGCGTCCCGGATGGCGAGTTCAATATGCTGCGACGCCGTGACGCCATTATAATTGCAGTTTCGAGCGAGTACCTTCAGGTCGCGTAGGTATACCTCCAGCGATTCCCCGGGGCATTGACGACGAGTGGTGAGGAGATGCCGCGCGAACACATCGTTCACCGGCCTCACGTACTGCCTTTTCAGGATCGCGACCGCGTCTGCGTACGTGGTCGCTTCCTCGATTTGCACGGAGATTCTGTGGCCCACCGGGGAGTGGAGGAGAGTCAGTTTCTGTTCCTTGGTGATGGTGGGCGAGGAGGAGGCGGCGAGGATGGAGCCGGCGAGGATGGAGCCAGTGCGAATAATTCCTTTGGCTTCTGCTGCCTGAGGGTCGAGTTCCAGTCGATCAGGTTTGAGGGCTGCTTCCATAGCGATATTGTAGCTGATTAAATTGATGCGACCATCAATTCACATGAGACGGAGAGTTGAAGTGAACAGTGGTTTTAATCAGCTAGAACTGTGCCTGCCTGCGACTGCTCTGTACTGAGTGCCGCCTACAGGCTGTCGATCACCTCCCCCGAGGGGGCAGAGCCAGAGGCGGAGCCCACAAGGGCACCAACATAATACAATGTAATGTAATGTAATACAATGGTGAATGGTAGCAGTAATACATTCACCACAAATATGTTCAGCACTGAGTAAACTCGGCACACGCTCAGCACATGATTAGCAATGTTGTATTAGAGTACTAAAATTGACACTGGGGCCTTGATTTGCATTTTGAAGGTGACTATCAGCTGTTTCAAGTGGGCACCCTGGAGTCACTGATGCTGCTTTTCTGACTGTCATGGTGTTTCCAGGTCAGTTCGGACGTAAGAACTCGTGACCCGGAATTCACCTCTCCAACCTTAGATTTCCATTCAAGAAATGTGTGGAACAAAGGGGAAATGCTGCTTCTAGAAACTTACAGCACAGAACACACCATAGCCCATCACATTTGGCTATGCAAGCTCTTTGCTGTCTAAAACTATACTCAATGCCCTGTTCTCTCCCAATAATACTTTATCCTTTTCTGTTTCAGGATCTCACCATGGGGGGCGGGGGGGGGGTGTAATCCAGCTGTAAAACCATACCTTTAAACATGTGGTAAATTGCAGTACCGGAATCCTGCCATTTCGCTGTATTCTTTGGCACAAATTTTTATGCCTATCTTATGTTTCGCATTGTGGTCATGTACAAAGGTTGCCATGATTATAAAGTATGTTTATTTCTTCAAACTACATGCAATGATTATAATACCTGTCTTTTCCTTCTATTGTTAGTATGACACCAATATCCCAGGCTTTGTGACCAGTTTTGACAGGGACCCATTCAATCTGAAGCTCAAATCAAAGAATTTAAACAGAGGTATACAAATAACAATACATTGGGAAATCAACATGAACCCAATGTAACAATTGATTGGAGTAAACATTTTTAATTGTGCCTGTGCTTATAGTTGAGAAATTACCTTCAATTCCTACAGTGTAGAAGGAGGCCATTCAGCCCATTGTGTCTGCACTGACCCACTGAAAGAGCACCCTCCCTAAGACCTCTCCCCCACTCTATCCCAATAACCCCACCTAACCTACACATCCCTGGACACTAAGGGGCAATTTAGCATGGCCAATTCACCTAACCTGCGCATCTTTGGACTGTGGGAGGAAACCGGAGCACAATCTGGCTGGCTATACGGGAAGTCTGAACTGCTGAGGCCATAATTCACTCGCTAAAGCGAGTTGACATGGGAAGGCAGCATGTTTCTCTGGGATCATGGATGGTCATTCTGCCTCAGGCTAGGGGGCCCCTCCTTCCCAATCGCCCATGATGTGTTGGGTGCTCTGGATCTGTGGAACACATACAGGCCACCAACACTTAAAATAAAACAACACTATTTTATTGAGCTAGAAACTGTTGAACATACTTTCACTGTGGGTTAACACGATGTTAGATCAAACTAAAGACCTATGCCTATCCTAACCAGTCTATGCACTCAGCACATGGTGAAGATCTGTGCTGTAAGCTGTAAGCTCTGTCCTTCTGAGAGGCTGCATCCCGAATGAGCGGGAAAACTGATGCCCTCTGTCTTTATAGTCAGTGTGCTGTAACTGGTGATTGGCTGCGGTGTTGTATGTGTTGATTGGTCTTGCTGTGTTTCCATCAGTGTGTGTGTCTGCACCATGATATACTGGTGCATATTATGACAGCCCATAGGAATGCCGAGTCTATAGCTGGACTTCAGAGGTCCAGGAGGACCTGTAGGGCACCGGACCAAATGGCTTTTTGATGGACACTCTTTCCCCGGCTGGCCCTGTTAACAATTGTGACTTTTGTACATAGTTATGGGGAAGTGTAATTAAGGGACTTAAGGGGGAAGGGATGAGGTAAGGTGGGCCCTTTAAGGGAGCAAGTTCACTGACCATGCGATGGGCTCAGGACCAAATGTGTGGGAGTGCGCGAACCCCAGGCAATTCAGAGATTGCACGGGCCCTAGGAGCACGGCCCCGGGGCAGTGTCGACAAGGGAGCTGAAGAGTAAAGATCTGTATAGAGTTCTGTGCCTGTTATCTATCTGCCAATGCCTTTTATCAATAACCCTTTCTGTTTACCACTGGAAGCCTCCAGTATATGTCTCGAGCCACTACAAAGGTGCTGCTGCCGGCCCAGCCTGACTGGCTGCCAGTAAACATGGCATGTTTATGATATATTGAAATAGGGCTGCTGGGTTTTTAGATCTACCTGTAAGGGCAGTCCGGGCCTTGGTTTAAATCTCATTTGAAAGACGGCGCCAATAACACACCTGAGCAATGCTGTGGAAAATCTATTGGACTGACTACTGATGAATCATACATGAACTAAATGATGTTTTATTTCTTTTACTAGCTCATGAGCTTCTCCCAGATGCCAAGCAGCTAAAGGGTGCACATTCTCAAAGTTTTGAGACTCACAAAGCTGAGGAACTGAAATGGGACTCTCAACTTAGCCTGAGGAAAGAAACATGGCCACAAAAATCAGCTTCCTATACGGTCAGCATTTCATTTTTCAAGCAGTCATTCAACACATTTCTGACATTTGGGGCTGAATTTTAGTTCTGAAGTCCTGACCCTGAAGGTGGGCATGTTGTTGATTCACAGCCCTGCATCACATTGGTGCCTGACACTCGAGGAGATTTATGACGAGCTGGTCAATTAGCGTCCAGGGAGCAGCATGCTTACTGTCCAGTTAAGGATGACGGGAGGACCACTGCGTAGTAACCTATTCATCTGTACATACATCTGCACATACACCAGGGACTGCAGCACAGATGTAACAGTCACAGCACCACTAGAGAGCAGCATCAGAGATGGGTATAAAGGGTCGAGCCCAAGGTAGGAACCGCCTCTTTGAGAAGCACAGAGCTAGGGAGCAGCAGCACACACAGAGAGCTCAGCATCGGCAGTTTACCTTAGTTTCACTGGTCATACCTCTTGACTGTTTTACGTCTAGTTGAGCTCTGGAAGCAGAACGGACCCTTTGAATAAAGAGCTTGTGTTTACTGTAAGTCTTCAGCCTTCATTCAGACTTAGAGAATAACATACACTGAGGTTGCAGGACCAAAAGGAGGCTGTCCAGTCCTGCGAGCTCGACGGCCCCACCATCAGATGAAGATTTAGGAAAGGAAGGTGTCCCAAGATGGAGGATGAATGGATTTCTTTGGAAAGGTGAAATTAAAACAGCTACCAAATTACTATGGTGGACAGGGAACCACTTCACAGGCCACCTCAAAAACAGTGGATGCAACAGTGACTCCTGCAGTCCATCTCTGGGCTGTGTTTCAGGCTTAGTGAAGGGCCCGTATGTTAAACTGGTAAATTCAAGTCAGTATCATTAGAGTGGGTTCAATAGACCCTTAATGATGCCCATTTATCTGTTCCCAGAGGTGGGAATATGGCAGCAGACCAGCACACAGCCAGTATTAGGAAATTGAGGGCCCATCTTCCTACACTCCCACCTCTGTGGCTATTTAAAAATTCAATCATAAGAACATAAGAACTAGGAACAGGAGTAGGCCATCTGGCCCCTCGAGCCTGCTCCGCCATTTAATGAGATCATGGCTGATCTTTGTGAACTCAGCTCCACTCTCTGGCCCGTACACCATATCCCCGAATCCCTTTATTCTTTAGAAAGGTATCTATCTTTTTCTTAAAAACGTTTAAAGAAGGAGCCTCAATCCTTGGAGTATGTGTGTGATGCGCAATCACTTACACTCAAGACGAAGTGATTTCATAACTGACGGCTTTAATCTACTAGAACCTGTTCCCCATCAGCTTCAATACAGAAAGTGAAGGCTGCTGGGACGGCACCATCTCTTATACTCCGCCTTCAGGGCGGAGCTACGTAATACAGCCAATGGTAGACTCCTGGGTCTAACCAATGGTCATCACCCTCTCAGGTACCGCAATACCTGGTACTACCACATTCACCCCCTGTTAAAAAAGAGTCCGGCGGGGGTGGTGGTCAGTGGTAACAGTCGCCTTTAACATGGTATGACCAGGTATGGAGGTACCGTGCTGTCGAGGATATTTACAAAGTTCACAGTTAGAGTCACAGCGAAGCAATCAGTCGATCGGGTGGCTTGGTCGTCCTTCTGGAGTGTCTGGGCTTCAGTGGTGATTCTGGTGGGGGTCCATGTGGTTGCGACTCTGGGAGCGTGGTTTCGTCCTCCCTGGTAGCTTCGTCACCCCTAGGCGGCGCTGTTGGGACAAAAGGTTGACGGGGGGTGGGGGTGCCTGTAGGGGACATCGGTGGGTGGGCGGGCCTAGGCAGGAGCGGTGGGAGTACTGACACTCCAGTGAGGTGCTGTGGGGGGGGGGGGCAATGGTTCGGGAGCGCGTGGGGTTCCGGCGGGCGCCAGGTCCCGAAGGGAGACTGTATCTTGCCGGCCACGTAGGCGTACTGGGGGTTAGCGTGCAGCAGGTGGACCTTCTCGACCAACGGGTCCGACTTGTGCGCCCACACGTGCTTCCAAAGTAGGATGGGTCCGGGTGTCGCTAGCCAGGTTGGGAGCGAGGTCCCGGAGGAGGATTTCCTGGGAAAGACAAGGAGACGTTCATGAGGTGTCTGATTTCTGGTTGTACAGAGCAGTGACCGGATGGAGTGGAGGGCCATCGGGAGGACTTCTTACCAGCGGGAGACTGGGAGGTCCCTGGACCGTAGGGCCAGTAGGATGGTCTTCCAGACCGTTCCGTTCTCCCTCTCTACCTGCCCGTTTCCCCGGGGGTTGTAACTGGTCATCCTGCTCGAGGCGATGCCCTTGCTGAGCAGGAATTGACGCAGTTCGTCGCTCATAAAGGAGGACCCCCTATCACTGTGTATGTACGCGGGGAAACCGAACAGTGTAAAGATACCCAGGAGGGCCTTGATGACGGTGGTAGTGGTCATGTCTGGGGAGGGGATGGTGAAAGAGAGTACTCATCAATCACGTTCAGGAAATAGGTGTTGCAGTCGGTGGAGGGGAGGGGCCTTTCAAATCCATGCTGTGGCGTTCAAAAGGAAGGGAAGCCTTTATCAGGTGCGCCCTCTCTGGCCGATAGAAGTGCGGTTTGCACTCCGCGCAGATTTGGCAGTCCCTGGTGACTGACCTGACCTCCTCGATGGAGTAGGGCAGGTTGCGGGACTTGACAAAATGGAAAAAGCGAGTGACCCCCGGGTGGCAGAGGTCCTCGTGGAGGGATCGGAGGCGGTCCACTTGTGCAGTGGCACAAGTGCCATGGGACAGGGCATCAGGAGGCTCGTTTAGCTTCCCCGGACGGTACAAGATCTCGTAATTGAAGGTGGAGAGTTCTATCCTCCACCGCAAGATCTTGTCGTTTTTAATCTTGCCCCGCTGTGCATTATCGAACATGAAGGCAACCGACCGTTGGTCCATGAGGAGAGTGAATCTCCTGCAGGCCAGGTAATGCCTCCAATATCTAACAGCTTCCACTATGGCTTGTGCCTCTTTTTCGACCGAGGAATGGCGAATTTCGGAAGCATGGAGGGTATGGGAGAAGAAAGCCACGGGCCTGCCCGCTTGGTTGAGGGTGGCCACCAGAGCTACGTCGGACGCATCGCTCTCGACCTGGAAGGGGAGGGACTCGTCGATGGCGCGCATCGTGGCCTTTGCAATGTCTGCTTTGATGCGGCTGAAGGCCTCGCGGGCCTCCGTCGACATGGGGAAGGTTGTGGATTGGATTAGGGGTCGGACTTTGTCTGCGTAGTTGGGGACCCACTGTGCATAATATCTGAAGAACCCGAGGCAGCGTTTCAGGGCCTTGGGGCAGTGAGGGAGGGGGAACTCCATAAGGGGGCGCATGCGCTCAGGGTCGGGGCCTATAACTCCACTTCGCACTACGTAGCCTAGAATGGCTAGACAGTCAGTGCTATCCTTATTGTATGTCAGATTAAGGATTTTCACGGTCTGGAGAAATTTGTGGAGGTTGGTGTCGCGGTCCTGCTGGTCATGGCCGCAGATGGTGACGTTATCCAGATACAGATATGTTGAACGTAAGCCGTACCGGTCAACCATTCGGTCCATCTCTCGCTGGAAGACCGAGACCCCATTAGTGACATCAAAGGGAACTCTTAAAAATTGATGGAGCCGCCCATCTGCTTCGAAGGCAGTGTACTTGCGGTCACTATTACGGAGGGGTAGCTGGTGGTAGGCGGACTTGAGATCCACCGTGGAGAAGACCTTGTATTGCGCGATCCTGTTTACCAGGTCGGCTATACGGGGGAGAGGGTACGCATCCAGCTGCGTAAACCTCTTGATGGTCTGACTATAGTCAATGACCATCCTATGTTTCTCCCCGGTCTTTACCACCACTACTTGTGCTCTCCAGGGACTGTTGCTCGCTTCGATGACCCCTTCCCTCAGCAGCCTTTGGACCTCTGACCTGATGAAGGTCCGGTCCTGGGCACTGTACCGCCTGGTCCTGGTGGCGACGGATTTGCAATCCGGGGTGAGGTTCGCAAACAGGGAGGCGGGTCGACCTTAAGGGTCTCGAGGCCGCAGACAGTAAGGGGAGGTATATGGCCGCCGAATTTAAAGGTCAGGCTTTGAAATGAAAAATGAAATGAAAATCGCTTATTGTCACAAGTAGGCGTCAATGAAGTTACTGTGAAAAGACCCAAGTCGCCACATTCCGGCGTCTGTTCGGGGAGACTGGTACGGGAATTGAACCGTGCTGCTGGCCTGCTTGGTCTGCTTTAAAAGCCAGCGATTTAGCCCAGTGTGCTAAACCAACCCCTAAATGACATTGGAAGTCCAGCCCCAGGAGGGTAGCCGCACAGAGGTGCGGCAGGACATACAGGCAGAAATTGTCGAATTTCCTGCCTTGGACAGTGAGGTTCGCTAGGCAGAACCCCTTTATCTCCACCGCCTGTGACCCGGAGGCCAGGGAGATCCTTTGATTTACAGGGTGGGTTACAAGTGAACAGCGCCTTACCGTGTCAGGGTGAACAAAGCTTTCCGTGCTCCCAGAGTCATTGAGGCAAGACGTCTCGTGGCCGTTGATGAAGACCGTCGTTGTAGCTGTTGCGAGTGTCCGGGGTCGACTTTGGTCCAGTGTCACCGAGGCCAGATGAAGCAATTGCGAGTTGTGATCGGGCAGCATGTAGTCGGCCGTGCTGGGGGCCTGGGGCCCCATCCAAGATGGCGTCACCCATGGGTCGCACATGGTGTCCGGGGATGAACAAGATAGCGTCGGCGATGGACAAAATGGCGGCGCCCACCTGTCCAGCGTGGTGTCCAGGGGGCAAGATGGCTGCGCCCATGGGTCGCACGTGGCCCTAGGATAAGGGGGTGGCGGTGAGCGCTGGCCGGTCGGGGCCTGAAGGGGGGGTTGCCGCGGCGGTCCATAGTCGCTGGAGACCGCGGCCACGGCGCGGGCCTGGCTGACCCCCACAAAGTGGCCCTTCTTGCCGCACCCTTTGCAGGTGGCGGTGCGGGTGTGGCAGCGCGGGCGGGGATGATTCGCCTGCCCGCAGAAGAAACAGCAGGGCCCGGTGGCGTTAGCGGGCCGTCTCGCAGCGCAGGCTTGCAGGGTCGGTGGAAGGTCTGTGGGGCTGCCGCTGTGGGGTCCCACGCAGCCCAGGGGGCCGCCACATGGTCGGGCGCATAGGACTGCGCGTTTCTGTAGGCAACGTCCATGGACCTTGCCAGGGCCCGTGCCTCTCTAAGTCCAAAAGTGTCCCTTTCTAGGAGTCTTCGGCGGATATCTGGGGAGCTCATACCTGCTACGAAGGCATCCCTGATTAAATGTTCCGTGTGCTCGCTCCCCGAAACTTGCGAGCAGCCACAGTTTTGGCCCAGCACCAGTAGCGCCCGGTAGAAATCCTCCAATGATCCCCCGGGGCTTTGCCGTCTAGTCGCAAGCAGGTGACGAGCGTAGACCTGATTTACAGGGTGGATATAATGTCCTTCTAGCAGTTCGATCGCGGCATCATAGTTCTCCGCCTCCTCGATAAGGGGGTAGATCCCAGGGCTGACCCTTGAGCGCAGGAGATGCATTTTCTGTCCTTCTGTGGGGGTGCCTCCGGCCGTCTCGAGGTAGCCTTTAAAGCACACCAGCCAGTGTTTAAATATTGCAGCCGAGTTCTCCGAGTGGGGGCTGAGATGAAGGCACTCCGGTTTGATTTGGAGATCCATCCTTCCAGCTTAAGTCGAGTAGATTAAATTGATGCGCAATCAATTACACTCAAGACGAAGTGATTTCATAACTAAAGGCTTTAATCTACTAGAACCTGTTCCCCATCAGCTTCGATACAGAAAGTGAAGGCTGCTGGGATGGCACCATCTCTTATACTCCGCCTTCAGCGCAGAGCTACGTAATACAGCCAATGGTAGACTCCTCGGTCTAACCAATGGTCATCAGCCTCTCAGGTACCGCAATACCTGGTACTACCACAGTGTGAAAACTTTTCACCTCTCTTTCAAATGTAGTCTGAGCACAATTTTGCAGTTGTATCTGTTTGGCATGAAGCATGACTGTATCACCTTAATTCCTTTCCAGAGACACAGAAGAAATCGAGGTGCACACAGCGCCTTCATGGACCGAGTGGAAGAAAAAGTTACAGAGCTTTGGCAAAATGTAGGTGAACAGCTGGAGTACTCAACATATATTCATGCTGTATTCTTTCACAGTGCATTATTTTAGGATAATTATTCAAAGCCACAACATTTTCAAGCATAACAGATTTACTTCCACAACATAGGCATTCTCAGACAATATTTAAAGTGGTTTGACATTTGATCTTCTGTTGAAGAATTAATTTTGAAGGCCTCGGAGTGTGAACATTTATTACTTATTCCATTGCACATTTTGCAATTTATGCATTGGGGGTTGATTGTTTCTTTATGTACCAGGTAATGGTGAGTTAGTAGGCGGTTTTATATATCTCTCAGTTTTATTTCGATTGACTTCAGTGTAATAAAAAATTGAAGAGATGTAAAATGGCTGCCGATTTGCTATTGCACATTTTATCCTATCACACAAAGGTACAATTAAGCCCATGTCATTTTGTACAGACCATTCCATCCAAGTGATGGGAGGCAAGGACAGGTGAGAGTTCCACAGAAACCGCTTATGCTCCATGCTCCTGCCCGTTTTCCACAAAAATTACGCAGGAAACCAGATATTGTACCCCAAAGTGCTGAGTAATGCCATGAACTGTGGCTACAGAGGCAGCATAAGGAACAGTGGCCTTACATTTATCTGTCTGGTTGAATTGGGGTATTATCTTCTTTTCCTGGTTACATGGGGCATAAACCAAATCTGGAGTTATTTACCCCCAATCAATCCCATAATTTCTTTGTGCTTCTTCGCCCAATTGATAATCTGTCCAATGAGCCCCTATGTATTTCTGAAGTGTGGTCACGGATGTAATTTACTGTCGGAAATTCAGCAGTTAATTTGTCCGAAGGTTGTGGGCTCCATTCCTGGTTCAAGAATTGAACACAAAAATCTAGGCTGACACTACAGTGCAGTTCTGGGAGAGGACTCGGGTGAGATGTTAAACCCAGGCCATCTGCCATGTCCAGTGAACAGAAAAAATCCCATGTTACCATTCAAAGAAGAGCAGGGGAGGAGGTATCTCTAATTTTCTGGTCATTTGTTTACCCCTCAAAAAGCAAAAAAAGATTATCTGGTTATTATCACAAAATCTCTTTGTGGGAGCTTGCGATGTGCAAATTGGCTGTGGTTTTCCTTGTTGATGTTGGAGAAAAGAAGGTTGGAACCGATGACCACAAAAGTACAAACCCAACTGCCTGTAAGGGAGGAAATCTTTGCAGTATAAAGTGCAGGAGTATTCTTGGTGCATTTTTCTTCTTTTTAGCCACAGAAAGGCAGTATAAGACCTATATTGTGCAACATGTTTGAATGTGCCTGTGGGGGTGAGTGAGAAACCGTGCTGGTAGATTGTGCAAGGATGACTGTCCAAAAAGTAGATCGCAAGTCTCTAAAGCCAAGGACACCCCTGATTTTATGTGTTGCTATACTGCAGTTCTCACAGGCCTATTGTACAAGTTAACCTATTCTCATCTTTTTCAGGAGCAACAGCTGCATCATAGACAACCAATGGATACCAATGATTCAGCAAGAATTAAAATAGCACAGTAGCACTGCGACACAATCTGTGTTAATGCTAAGCAATGTATTATGGAAATTGTAAAATAAATCACACCAATCTAAATATATATTAGGACAGTACTTTTGTGTTAACCTTAATAATGTGTCACGTGGGTATGTTCCTTATTCGGCTAATTACACAGTCAAAGATTTTTCTTGTCTGCCTAGCTTTTTTTCTTCAACTATGTGGAAATAAAAATTGGAATAAGTAAGAGAAGTTTCCGATTCACTGCCACCCATTTTACACCACCACACATAGATAAAATAAACCTGATTGTGTTGTGAAAAGCGGAGTCTCTTCACGGAGCAATGCTGATCATATCATTTCACCAATTGACCTCTGTTACAAAAATAGAGGTGTCTTCAACGTGTTTTCCTCGCGAGGCAAGCAAATGTTTTCCTGGCACTTTTTTAAGAGAAATACCTCCAAATATACTTCAATGCTAACACAGATGTTGAGATTTGAAAATGCAAGTTGTTGTTAAATAGGTGTCTTGAGTAGATAAGATGCAAATTTCTGGATGAAGTTACAGCATTACGCATTTACAAGCATGCAATAAAATGTTCCTTGAACAGTTTACACGGGCAGAACCTGTGTATTTATAATTGTCAGGCTCAGACTGAAAACTGGCATGTAGTTCTGCAGCTGCACCATCAGTTTTCACTCCAACTCTTGAGCCTCTATGAAGAAAAAGAATGAGTTGGCGGGTCCTGATAGAGCCGCTCCAGAGAGATCAGGGTGTCATCTTTAAAGGATGCCCCGATCGGAACTAAACATCAACTTCCTCCTCCAACCCCGCAACAATCGTTTTAAAAAATAAATTTAGAGTTCCCAATTCATTTTTTCCAATTAAGGGGGCAGTTTAGTGTAGCCAATCCACCTAGCCTGCACATCTTTGGGTTGTGGGGGCGAAACCCACGCAGACACGGGGAGAATGTGCAAACTCCACACGGACAGTGACCCAGAACCGACATCGAACCTGGGACCTCGGTGCCGTGAGGCAGCAGGGCTAACCCACTGCGCCACCGTGCTGCCCCCTCCCCCACCCCCGCAACAATCATGGGGATCTCTCGCACCATCCCCACAATCATCGGACTCTATCTCCACCTCTCGTCTGCCTCCCTTTCCCTACCGCGGAAGTATTCCATTACTGATTCATTACCTGCTCCCACCCCCTTCTCAGTGCCTGTAGGTTCCTTCCTCAATGGCCTCAGCACTCTTCACCTCCCCACTCCCAATCACACATGACGTGAAATTCCTCCGAATGGCTCCCCAGAGGGCCTGCCCCTGGCATTATCCCCGGCACAGGTAAGCACTGCAATGTTGGCACAGTGCCAAACTGGCAGTGACAATCTGTGCCGGGATAATGCCATGGCACTGCCTGGGCATGTTCTTCTCCACAGGGACTATACTTACCTTTGTGACCGCGGAAGAATCTTCTCAACTGAATCTTATTTTTATAAAGCTGTTGTAAACCTTATTGACATGGCATCATGTGTGTGAGATTTGAATGCGCAGTGAGAGGGGGATCATGTAGCAGAGGCTGGCTTATCATATTCAAATTTATTTAAATCCATTAAAATGATGTTCTCACTCTTTGTGGGCCTGAACCTCATGACGCCAAGGATGAGGGGCGTGGAAAATCGGGAAACGCGATCTCTCTGGAGAGAATCATGTTTTCTAATTCTCTCTGGATTTTCTGCCCACATCGCCATTTTCTCTGACGGCGAACTAGGGTTGTAGCTAACCCCCAATATTTCCCTCCAACTTTAATCATGGTGAAACAAGAAAATTAACTCTGTTAGTATGCATGCTCTTGAGAGGCAGGGTGTGTGGGAATCATAAAAATCCTACAATGGGCAGCATGGTAGCACAAGTGGAGAGCACTGTGGCTTCACAGCGCCAGGGTCCCAGGTTCGATTCCCCATTGGGTCACTGTCTGTGCGGAGTCTGCACGTTCTCCCCGTGTGTGCGTGGGTTTCCTCCGAGTGCTCCGGTTTCCTCCCACAGTCCAAAGCCATGCAGGTTAGGTGGATTGGCCATGATAAAATTGCCCTTTGTAACCAAAAAGGTTAGGAGGGGTTATTGGGTTACGGGGATAGGGTGGAAGTGAGGGCTTAAGTGGGTTGGTGCAGACTTGATGGGCCGAATGGCCTCCTTCTGCAGTGTATGTTCTATGTTCCATGTTCAGTGCAGAAGGATGTCATTCAGCCCATCAAGTCTGCACCGATCCTCCATAAGAGCACCCTACCCAGGCCCACGTCACCACCATATTCCCGTTACTCCACCTAACCTTTTTGGACAGTAAGAGGCAATTTATCATGGCCAGTCCATCTAACGTGCACATCTTAGAAACCAGAGCACCGAGAGGAAACCAACACAGACACAGAGAGAACGTGCAAACTCCACACAGACAGACACCCAAGGTCTTAATTGAACCTACGTCCCTGGTGCTTTTAGGCAGCAGTGCGAAACACTGTGCCACCATGCCCCAGGGGGGTGGGGGGTAGAATCATTTTGGCATTAGGTGAAAGCAGGCAGTAAATGGATGCTATGCTAATAAGACTTTGGGGAAGCAATGGCTTTGTTGTGGAATAGTAATCCAAAGATCCAGAGTAATGTTCTGGGGACTCCGTTCAAATCATACCACAGTCTGGATCCTGAAGTTTGTTTATGGTGGATACTCTGTGGTTGGCTTGAGTTGGTATTAAATTGGCATGGGGCTATTAAAGGCCATAAAAATGTGAGGTTATGCACTTTGGAAGGAGGAATGGAGGCATCGACTATTTTTGAAATGGGGAAATGTTTAGGAAATCAGAAGCACAAAGGGACTTTGGAGTCTTTGTTCACGATTCTCTTAAGGTTAATGTGCAGGTTCAGTCGGCAGTTAGGAAGGCAAATGCAATGTTAGCTTTCATGTCGAGAGGGCTTGAATACAAGACCAGGGATATACTTCTGAGGCTGTACAAGGCACTGGTCAGACCCCATTTGGAGTATTGTGAGCAGTTTTGGACCCCACATCCAAAGAAGGATGCGCTGGGCTTGGAAAGGGTCCAGAGAAGGTTCACAGGAATGATCCCTGGAATGAAGAGCTTCTTGTATGAGGAACGGTTGAGGACTCTGGGTCTGTATTTGTTGGAGTTCAGAAAGATGAGGGGGGAGTTATTGAAACTTACAGGATACTGCGAGGCCTGGATAGAGTGGACGTGAAGAGGATGTTTCCACTTGTAGGAAAAACTAGAAGCAGAGGACACAATCTCAGACTAAAGGGACAATCCTTTAAAACAGAGATGAGGAGGAATTTCTTCAGCCAGAGAGTGGTGAATCTGTGGAACTCTTTGCCACAGAAGGCTGTGGAGGCCAAATCACAGAGTGTCTTTAAGACAGGGATAGATAGGTTCTTGATCAATAAGGGGATCAGGAGTTATGGGGAGAAGGCAGGAGAATGGGGATGAGGAAAATATCAGCCATGATTGAATGGCGGAGCAGGCTCGATGGGCCGAGTGGCCTAATTCTGCTCCTATGTCTTATGGTCTCATGGACTTCTGGATAGGTAGAAGGGCCTGGAGGGCATAAGGGGTCATGGGGTGGGTAGATTTACATGCTGTAGCATTGGTTGCCATGGATGGGGCATGGGGAGTGTGTATGAAGGGGGAGGGGGTGGTGTAAGGGCTAATTTGGGTTTTATTGGGTTTGTTTGCAGCTGGGATAACGTGCTGGATCACTGAGCATGGCCTTTTGCCCAGCTGCCTCTGCAGCTGGCAGTCCCTGTGCTGCATCCAGATTGTTTACAGGGGTGGCGGGCCGGACTCCCATTCCACCTTCCCCCCCCCACCCCCCACCTATCCCCCGGAACAAAATCCAGGTCTTCTGAGGCAAGTTTCCAGGAGTTTGGTTCATGGAACAGGGATTCTCCTGACCAGGGAGTGAAAATTCAGGGCACAATCATAAATTCATAAATTGACTGTATCTGATATCAGTGATGATACAATGAAGGATTCATTGTTTTTAACCTAAATATAATAAAGTATCCTCTTCAGTGTTTTGCAACAAAAATACCATTCCTTTAAAATAAAAGTAGAATAATAGTGTAAGAAAATTAATGCAACAAAGGGCGGGATTCTCCATAATCGGCGCGATGTCCGCCGAACGGCGCCAAAAACGGCACGAATCAGTCCGGCATCGCGCCGCCCCAAAGGTGCGGAATTCTCCACATCTTGAGGGGCCGAGCCCTTACCTTGAGGGGCTAGGCCCACGCCGGACTAATTTCCACCCCGCCAGCTGGCGGGAAAGGGCTTTGGTGCCCCGCCAGCTGGCGCGGAAATTACTTTGCCGGGCGGCGCATGCGCGGGAGCATCAGTGACGAATGTGATATAAAATAGTTACTTTAGAGATATTAGTTAATGTAATGTAGAAATAAGCCACTTTGATTCTGGCAGGTAGAGACAAAGGGATTTGAGACCGCATGGAAAAAGCAGGAAGAGGTGTGTCTATGAGAGTGATGCTGCATTGATAGGGGCCGGAGAAAGGGATTGGAAGTGAGCCAATCAGAATAGATCAAACAAGTCAGGAGGGACATAGAATGACCTATGGGTGTCGAGTATGTGAAACTTGATGCCATTTGAATGTATGAGTACTGATCTCGTTGTCTGGGACCTTCACTTAGTTCCAGGGACTGCAGACAGCAACATGTTGTCTGTATCACTGTGGACTCGGTAGCTTGCAAGCTGAATAAAATAACTTCTTTTTACGTGCAAATCCATCTCGACTTTTATTGAGGCCAGACTGACGGAGAAAGAAATTTGGGATTCAACATTTGGTGCCGAAAGCCGGGATTTCTCAGGGCGATCCTGATCCAACTGCGAAATCAGAATTAGACTGATTATGAACAGGAGGATGGGGAACAAAGGGCCCTCAATGTAGAACTGGAAAACGACCGCGCATTGATTGTTCCCCTCTTCTTATCGTCTGATTAGTCTGGTCACTCCCGGTTGGCACAGAAAGACCGCCTCGACGAAATCACAGGTCAGTCTGGGGATTAGCATTTTAATTGATGGGATTTCATAGAGTTAATTCGGCTGGGGTAGGCTGTATTGTTGATGTGAGATTTAAAATATAAATGGTTCAACTTCATTTGTGAGTTAATTCGGCTGGGGTAGGCTGTATTGTTGATGTGACATTTAAAATATAAATGGTTCAACTTTATTTGTGAGTTAATTCGGTTGGTTACGTTATGAGAGGTCGATGTAACATTTGAAATTGAAAATGGTTCACCTCTATATGTGTGTGTGTGTTAAAAATATAGTTGATTAAGCTAAAATTTTCTCTTTGGACTGTAGTGGCGAAAAAACGCAGTTCCGAGGACTAGTTGAGATTATGGGGAATTCCTTGGATAGCACAAATGATCCAGGCATGCTACTGCAAATATTATGTGATAAGTATCCGGAGAAAGCGAAGGATTTTAGAAAATTGTCAGCACAGTTAAGAACTAAAATGGGAGACGAATGGCCACTAGGGGGAACCAAATACCTAGAAATGGTTAAGAAAATCCAGGGACAAATTTGGAGAAAAAAATCAAGGTATGAAAGCTAAAGAATTAATTGGATTATGGAGGCAATATTGTCAAGAGGAAAAAGATAAGATTATGTTGTCCAGCTGGCAGGATAATGCCCTTAAAATGGGGATTCCAATTAGTGAACAGGGTAACCTAAAAACATTACAGATCTTGAAAAAGGAATGTGCATTTAAAAAAAGAGCAAATAGAGACAGGAAGGACCCGGGTCACACAAGAGACGAGCTACGTAGTTCAATGGCTGGCTTTGAATTGACAGAAGAAGAAAAATTCAATAATTTGGAAAAGTCAGTAAAAGTTCCGTCTGCACCCATAGCATGGTCTGCGCTCATTCCAGAACCACCAGAGTACAATAATATATACCCAGCCATTGCTCCCCAGATTTCAAATATGCCAGAAACTCAAGCCCTTTTGGGTGATAGTGTGGGTCCTGATTTACCAACTTCACAACCGGAAGAGCAAAAGGAACTCTGTCCCACAAGCCCAGTTAGCTCTAGGACAAGATCTCGGACAGCGAGAGAGGGGCTTGACGCTCATCAGAAACAATTAAGCATATCACCTAAGTCTCCCCAAACTAAGGAGAAACCTCAAGATTCGGGAACAAAGGAAGCTGAAACAACTTCTTTTGAAGAGAAAGAACTCCCCCTAGTGACAGGGAGAGACGTTGAAGTCTTGGAACAACCAGGGGAAATAGCTAGAGTGCCCCCTGGTGACATTCGGAGACAGTTACCGATTAGGAAGATGCGAAACCCCGACCCAGTGACTGCGGAAGTGAACCCCACGATAGACGTTTACTTCCCATGGACACCCAGTGAGATGATGGCTATTATGGCTACAATCCCAGATAGAAAAAAATCTCCTGCTGCCTTCGTGGATTCCTTGAGAACTACCATCTCAATTTATCAAGCTGATTCAAGGGACCTCTGGGCCCTAGTCCAGCAGATTTTAACCCCAGCAGAGTACCGCAATTATCTTAACCACCTGAATTATGCTAGTCATGCCGCACTCCAGCAGGCCTATGCGTTAGACGACGATAGAAGGACACAGATCTTGAATGCGTTGAATAGCACATTTCAAAGGCCCATAAATCTTTCTGTTATCTTAGACCTAAAACCTAAGAAGACTGAAGAGCCAGAGGAATTTCTGGAGCGTTTTAATGAAATCTACCGGGGGAAGTCAGGCGATTTGCTGTATCAAAATGGTCAGAATTCCCCTCAATACTGTGCTATGTTAATGCATTGCCTACCACCTTCTGTGGTTACTGCTGTGAAATGTAATAACATGAATTGGACAGAGAACGATCCTTCCCAGATGGCAAGGACAGTCAGATTTTACTGGAAGGAGGGTGTAGGCCAAGAAGGAGGCTCAGTTACAAAGGTTACGACTGAGTATGTAATGAAAAAGGATGATCTGCGACCCCAACAAGCGGCAGAAATGGTAGTTTACCAGCAGGAGCCCCAATATAGCGACTTTGGGTGGGTGGATCAGCGAAGAGGAGGATACCAAACCCACCCAAAGGGACCCTCACCCCATTTTTATGGCCCACCGAACGAATCAACAGCTCTACAACCCCTCTGAGGGGCCATTGGTCTGCTGGAAGAAGAGGACGGGGCAGAAATAGAGGGAGCAATGCATGTTTTAATTGCGGCCGTGTAGATCACTGGCAACAGGAATGCCCCTTTAAAAGACAGGCAGTAGAAGGAGATTATCCGACCCAAAGGAGAGGGTACCCACCAAGGGGAGGACAGATGAGATACACTGACTTCTCCCAGGAAAACCCTTTCCCAACACAGGATTGACTAGCTAATTTAGCCATAAGGACTCTCCAATCGGACAGGGAACCTATTATCTCTCTGCAGATAGGAGATCAACATCACTCATTTGTAATCGACACCGGGGCAGCTATGTCTTCTGTGCAATCAGCACTTAAATTACCATTATCCGACCACACGCAGCAATTGTCAGGGTTCCAAGGACAGGTGTGTGAGTATCCTATTTCTGAACCTGTGACAGTCACTTACGAGAATAAGTCTGCAGAGCATCAGTTTGTAGTGACTACTGGATTGGACTGTAACTTGTTGGCCCGAGATTTACTGTGTATCTTCCAGCTACAGCTAGAATGCGGAGATGAGGGGGTAATGGTTACATCATGGAGGATGAGACAACAGTGCTATATTTCTATCACCCCCCCAGTGGTGGATGTTAGACGTTGAACAGTCACTGCATCACGTTACCCTGGCCTATGACAGAACTGAACGAAACAGGGAGTTGGAGGCCAAATACCGGCCATTACTTGAGACCGAATGGCCAGTCAAGGTTGCAGCCACAGTCACGGGAAAAGAAGGTACAGCCGATTTTGTTACAATATCACCACATTTATGGCCACAGTCAGCTTCGGTAAGCCCTCATATTACACGTCAGGTCCATGACCAGTACCATGCCAGGGATATGGGGCGAATGGTCAGGAGGGCAGTGGATCATTCAGATCCAACTACGTACTTCAAGTCATGCCGGACGGCACTACCATAACATATTTTGAGGTCCCTGAAACGATTAACACTCGACTGCAGCATCACAGGGGACATGATGTGTTGGAATATGTCAATCCACAGGTCTGGGCGGAATACCCATCACAAGTGGGAAAGACAAATGTTACACCTATCAAGGTGATGATTAAGGATCATGTAAGGCTACCTTCCATTCGGCAATACCCCCTGAAATCTCAAGCTGCTCCATCAATAGATAAATTAATTCAAGAACTGTTGAAACAGGGTATTTTGGTCCCTTGCCAATCAGAATGTAACACCCCCATACTTGCTGTGCCTAAACCAGCCAAACCAGACCAGTACCGATTAGTACAGGATTTACGTTCAATTAATGCCATCGCACAGCCGTTACATGCTCTCGTCCCTAACCCTGCCCACATACTGGCTCAAATTCCAGCTCAAGCTCGGGTCTTCGCCGTAACTGACCTTCAGCACGTCTTCTTTGCCCTCCCACTTGCGACTGAAAGTCAATATTTGTTTGCCTTCACTTACAATGGACAGCAGTATACCTGGACCCGACTGCCACAGGGGTTCGTCAATTCACCTACACTCTTCTCCAGATGTCTGCAGACCCAATTCCAGGCCTTGACATTGGAGCATGGTTCCACTCTGGTGCAGTATGTAGATGACATATTGGTGGCAAGTCCTGACGAGCCCAGTAATAGGGATGATGTGATCCAATTATTGAACCACCTATCCTCGTTGGGTTATGTTGTTTCACAAGCAAAGGTCTTGGTGGCTCAGAGAAAAGTTAAGTTCTTGGGAGTTTTACTTACAGCCACAGAAAGAAGTCTTGAACCCAGTAGGATTGAACCAATATGCCAATTCCCCGCCCCTACAATAGCCAAGGAGGTTCATCATTGGCTGGGTATGGTGAATTATTGTCGGCAGTGAATACCAAACATCGCTGTCTATACAAAGCTGCTGACGCCTTACACGAGTAAAGAGGGAAACTTTATTCTCACCACCGAGGCACTCGAGGCCTTCCGTTGCCTGAAGCAGGCCTTGCTACAAGCACCAGCCCTCGGTAGGCCCCTATACGACCGACCATTCCAGATATACTGTACTGTTCTGGAAGGATGTTCAACAGCGGTACTCACCCAGCAACATGGGGACAAGCACCGGCCCGTAGCATATTACTCTTCCAAATTCGACCCAGTGGCGTTGGGCCACCCTGTTTGCACCCAGATCTTGGCAGCGATATACAATAGTTTGCAGGCTGCTGCCAACATCACTCTCCAACAGGATATTACGGTGTATAGCTCCCACTCGGTAATCGCACTATTGGGGCAACTGCAGACTCAGCATCTTACCGCAGCTCGTCAGAATAGGTATGAGATACACCTTTTGAACAATCCACGTCTGACATTTAAATACTGTACCACTATCAATCCAGCCTGTTTTCTTAGCGGTCCCCCTGTCCATGAGGACGCGCCTGGTCACGACTGTTTAGCCTTGATTCAGGAAACTACAACAATAAGGGACGATCTGAGTGATATTCCGTTAGAACAACCTGACATGATTATGTATGTTGATGGCAGTGCATTAGTAAGCCCCACTGGCCGGAGACTGTCCGGTTATGCAATCATAGATCAGGATGGTCTGATTTTAGAAGCGGCAGCTTTCCAGACCCCTTACTCAGCACAACAAGCCAAACTTTTTGCCCTCACCCGTGCATGTATACTTGGGGGAGATCGCCGGGTAAATATCTACACTGACTCCCGATATGCTTTCGGGGTAGTTCATGACTTCGGACAACTCTGGAAGAATAGAGGATTCCTTACCTCGGCAGGCACAGAAATATCCAACCGGAGTTTAGTTAATGACCTACTGCAGGCCCTCCTTATGCCAGCGCAGATTTCCGTTATTAAATGCGCTGCCCACACGAATGGTACAACCCCAGTTGACGTTAGTAATGAACGAGCAGATCGTGCAGCGCGAACAGCCGCGCAAATTCAGCAAGTGATGGTGCCTAAGATGTTAAGTCAGACAAAACGATCTACTATAAATATGTCTGCTTCTGACAAGTCAATGCCAACCATCCAAGACGTCATAAGGTTACAGGAGGACGCTCCTGAGAGTGATAAACAAATGTGGAAACGGTTAGGTTGTACATATGATTCTGTTTCCTCTTTATGGACCACGCCTGCACATCAGACTTGTATGTCTGATGTGCTGGCTTTATGGGTCATTGAATGTGTACACTTTGCAACTCATTGTGGGGCTCGAGGGACTAGTGATTTGTTGCTGGACACTTGGTGGCACCCTAAAATGCAGGGATTGGCCCAAAGTATCAGTAATCGGTGGTTCATTGTCAGCATTCCGAATCACTGCCCGATCAGGTCACTCTTCCTTACGATCCGGATTTAGCACCACCGGCTATTTGCCTTCCCCTTCCTCGGGATAATTCCCATTCACAGTACGATAGGCTGCGACGGTGGAGGGCGTACATACCTAGCCACTTCACTCCCAATAGGGATTCCCGGTCGTACGAGAATTGCTTCAGCAGTGAAGGATATGGCTGTTTGCTGGTAGAGGTGGACACAAATATAACATGTCTGTTTCCCACCTGTACGGACAGGAGGTGCCATATCACCCAGGCGTCTGGCAAATGCGTTTGTTACAACACCACTTGCGTTCCATTGAACGCCGGCCTCCAGCTCCTCTGTGACTGGGCGAATGTCTCTCATATCACTGTTGGGACTAGGGCTTTCCGCAATGCTGGGCGGCCCGAATGGGCATTTCAAAGTTGGATAAACTGGGCTACTGGGGGGTCCTTACGCAACCGATATACTGATTGTGATGCTAGCCTGCACACGGAACAAGGATACTACTTTTTATTCAATGGTACAGCGACCAACGTTTTGTCACCCCCATTTCCCTGCCGAATTGCTATAGGGACTCTAGTCCCTACCACAGTCCCCTGCCCTTCGGCGTGGAACCTGCATAATCAGTTAGCACGCCGGGCAGTCTCTGCTGAATTTTGCGAGAACTGGAAAAAACCTCAGGTTCTTGCACCCAACCGGGGCCACTCAGCCGGGTGGGGCATTCTGAGCGTATTGACACTGGGAGGTGTGGGGGGTTCCTTGGCTGTCAGTGATCGGAATTATTTTATTTGCGGCCTTACCATCTTGGGAAATGAAACCTTGGGAGCCCTCGGGGCAATAACCAAGAAGTTGTCTCAGCTACGGTTGTTTGCAATGCAGAACCGGTATGCTCTTGACTATCTTCTGGCCCGTGAGGGTGGGGTATGCGCCATAGTACAGGGCAAGTGTATCATGGGAGTTCAGGACTTGACCGCTAACATCACTAAATTTATGGATCGCATACGGGATCACTTGGACGGGATGCAGGATCCTGGCTCTTGGGGTAACTGGGGATTTGGAGGATGGAAGGACTGGTTGATAAATATGGCCATGTATCTAGTGGTAGCTATCGGCTGCATCTTTGTGGGCCTGGCCATCCTTAAATGTGTGATGGGTAGAATGCGGGGTGCACTGGATCAGATCACCGCCCCAATCACCGCCCCCAAAAATTTAACTGTTAAAATCCATGAGGGTGAGGCAGATGAAGGGGGGCTAAGACAGGAATTGGAAATGCAGCGACGGATCTTTTTAGATGAGGAACCGTAGCTATGGATTGGATAGTTCGGTTATCATGGAATAATAAAAGGAGGGAATGACGAATGTGATATAAAATAGTTACTTTAGAGATATTAGTTAATGTAATGTAGAAATAAGCCACTTTGATTCTGGCAGGTAGAGACAAGGGATTTGAGACCGCATGGAAAAAGCAGGAAGAGGTGTGTCTATGAGAGTGATACTGCATTGATAGGGGCCGGAGAAAGGGATTGGAAGTGAGCCAATCAGAATAGATCAAACAAGTCAGGAGGGACATAGGATGACCTATGGGTGTCGAGTATGTGAAACTTGATGCCATTTGAATGTATGAGTACTGATCTCTTTGTCTGGGACCTTCACTTAGTTCCCGGGACTGCAGACAGCAACATGTTGTCTGTATCACTGTGGACTAGGTAGCTTGCAAGCTGAATAAAATAACTTCTTTTTACGTGCAAATCCATCTCGACTTTTATTGAGGCCAGACTGACGGAGAAAGAAATTTGGGATTCAACATCAGCGGCCGCTCACGGCATCCCCGCGCATGCGCAGTGGAGGGGGTCTCTTCCGCCTCCGCCATAGTGGAGACCATGGCGAAGGCGGAAGGAAAAGTGTGCCCCCACGGCACAGGCCCGCCCGCGGATCATGGGCCCCGATCGCGGGCCAGGCCACCGTGGGGGCACCCCCCAGGGCCAGATCGCCCTGCACACCCCCCAGGACCCCAGAGTTCGCCCGCGCCGCAGTGTCCCGCTGTCCCAAAGGTGGTTCAATCCACGCCGGCTGGCGTGGGTTGACAGCGGCGGGTCTTCGGCCCATCACGGACCGGAGAATCGCCGGGAGGGGCCCGCCGACTGGCACAGCGCGATTCCCGCCCCCGCCGAATATCCGGTGGCGGAGAATTTGCGACACGGCGGGGGCGGGATTCACGCCGGCCCCCGGCGATTCTCCGACCTGGTGGGGGGGGGTCGGAGAATCGCGCCCCAGGTCTTGATTCTGCAGAATGTCATTGCTCAAATGTGATTGTTACACAAATTACCTACATGCTTCTGATTGTCATAACTAACTATAATTTGCATTAATGTCGATTGGTGTTACCAGCAGTCATTTTGATACCTTAGCCGTTCTTTGATGCACTCCAGCTGGGCTCCTTATGACAACCTCATATTACTTTTACTCCATTTGTGAAGCTCTTACACTTCTCACCGTCACCAGAACATTAATTTATATTCCATCAGATGCCTTGTGTGGGTGCCGCTGCATCACTAGCCCTGAGCTAGAAGCTCCGGTTCAAGTGCCACCCTAGGATTTGATGGTCATGGAAGCTGTGTTCACAGCATGGTGAAGCAGGGTGGCTGGTCAACCTGTAAATCGTCTGATATTCCTATAGCAGGGAGTAAGAGTGGGAGAATTGCCTGACCAACCAGAAGTATATGGTAGCTACAGCGAACAGCAAACAAAATTAAAAGAGTCCACATGCACTACGGCAAGCATCCTCCTCACTTTGAGGGACTGCTGAAAAAGAGAACATTTATATCCCCCCATGCTACCTCTTCAATCTCCCAACATGTATGATTTCTCACCTCTCTCTATTTTTCAGGACGTTCCTAGATGCACAGTGTCATAATGTACACCAGTATATTATGGTGCAGACACACACTGATGGACGCACAGTGGGACCAATCAACACACACAACAGCGCAGCCAATCACCAGTAAGAGAACACTCACTATATAGACAGAGGACATCAGAGTTCCCGCTCATTCGGGATGCAGCCTCCCAGAAGGACAGCGCTTACAGCTTACAGCACAGATCTTCACCATGTGCTGAGTGCATAAACTGGTTAGGACAGGCATAGGTCTTTAGTTTAATCTAACATCGTGTTAACCCACAGTGAAAGTAATAGGTCTTTAGTTTAATCTAATATCGTGTTAACCCACAGTGAAAATAATAGGTCTTTAGTTTAATCTAACATCGTGTTAACCCACAGTGAAAGTATGTTCAACAGTTTCTAACTTAATAAAATAGTGTTGTACTATTTTAAGTGTTGGTGGCCTGTATGTGTTCCACGGATCCAGAGCACCCAACACATCATGGTACCAGTAGTTGAGGGATGTTAGAACTTCTTAGACCTACCTGCAAGTGTTCTGCCTTCCACCAGCATACAGCCATCCTGCAAAATGGACAGCGTCTGCCCGCCGCCGCCGCTCCGCATCACCGGTAACCTAGGGGCTAACTGAAAGATATTCAAACAACGCTTCCAGCTCTACCTTGAACCTACAGACCGGGAAGCTGCCTCAGACACCAGGAACATTGCCCTCTTCCTATCCACGGCCGGGGAACATGCCATCCACATTTTCAATTCTCTCACCTTTGCTGATGATGATGATAAATCAAAATTCAAGATGGTCCTCCTCAAGTTTGACAGTCACTGTGGCATCGAGGTGAATGAAAGTTTTGAGCGCTATGTATTCCAAAGCGTTTGCAGGGTAAGGATGAACCTTTCCAGTCCTTTCTCACCCACCTCGGCATCCTTGCGCAGCCTTTAATTATGGGCCCACCTCCGACTCCATGATATGCGACCAGATCGTTTTCGGTGTTCAGTCAGACCCCCTATGCCAGCAGCTCCTCAAAGTAAAGCTGCTCACCCTTGTGACCGCCATTGAGACCTGTGTCTTACACGAAAACGCCACGAGTCGGTATTCCCACATCCAAGCGGCTGAAACGGCAAAGTCCCAACGAGGCAGAACGGGTCCAAGCAATCGAGCAACTCCAGGGCCTCAGCCTGGATGAGGGCGGCCATTTCGCGCGCTTTTCGCGGACTCCTGCGCTTGTGCGCACCGAACGAGGGGACGGCGATGTCAACGAACGTACTGCGCAGGCGCGCACCACGTATGACCGTACCGCGCATGCGTGGTGGCGCAGCGAACGTACTGATGCTACAACGTGCGGCAACTGTGGCTCCGCCCACTTAAAGCGGCAATGTCCTGCCAAATCCCGATGATGCCTGCGATGTGGCAAACTTGGCCACTATGCTGCTTCATGCAGATCAGCTCAGCCTGCCAACTCTCGTCGCTCCAGCCAGCCCCGCAGGAATGTCCGGGCCATTCAACCCAAGGTCACCGAGCCCGATTCGGACCTGCTACCCGATATTGACACCGAGGACCCGAAGGCGCCTTTTCGAGTCGGTATCGTTACAAAAAACAGGGTGTCCCGAAGCAAAGAATCCAGCCTCTACCGGTATACAGCATCGATCCGGACGATGAGTGATGTGCCACCCTGATGGTCTACCGGTCCCAAATACGCTTCTGCCTGGACACTGGTGCCTCCGCTAATCTCGAAAGGCTTCGTGTCAAACCAGCCATCATAGATTATAATGCAATGCCATTGCTGCCAGCGGCTCATGCCAACTTGAAGTGACGCACAGGTCACGTAAAGCCATCCTTCCCTTTGAAATCGTGGGCACCTCAAAAGCCTCCCTGCTTGGCGCGCAGGCATGCAAGCTGTTGAACCTAGTTCAGAGAATTCACTCTCTCTCTCCTGCTGACGTGTCTGCCTTTCAGGACACTGACTTCAGGGCGCAGCTCGACGCCATTATCAACCAGTACCACGACGTCTTCGAGGGCATGGGCACGCTCCCGTACACCTACAAGATTTAAAAAAAAAGAAATGCCACGTCTGTGGTGCACGCACCTCGCAGGGTCCCAGCACCCCTTAAGGACCGCCTCAAGCAGCAGCTGCAGGACCTCCAGAACCAAGGAGTGATTTCCAAAGTGACGGAACCGACCGACTGGGTCAGTTCCATGGTATGTGTAAAAAAAGCCTTCCAGTGAATTGAGAATTTGCATTGATCCCAAGGATCTAAATCGCAATATTATGAGAAAGCACTATCCAATTCCCAAGCGGGAAGTGCTCACATGTGAGATGGCTCGCGCCAAGCTCTGTACCAAACTCGACGCCTCAAAAGGATTCTGGCAAATCCAGCTCGATAAATCCAGCAGGAAACTCTGCACATTTAACACCCACTTTGGAAGATATTGTTACAACAGAATGCCGTTTGGGATCATCTCTGCATCAGAAGTGTTCCATAGGGTTATGGAACAAATGATGGAAGGCATTGAAGGTGTTCGCATCTATGTCGATGACATAATCATTTGGTCCACCACCCCACAGGAGCATGTTAGTCGCCTCCAGTGCGTATTCAGACGTATACATGAGCATGGCCTCCGCCTCAACAGGGCCAAATGCAATTTTGGTCAGACAGAACTTAAGTTCCTCGGGGACCACATCTCCCAATTGGGTGCAGTTGGATGCGGACAATGTAGCTGCTATTACAGTTTTGAAAGCACCAGAGGACAAGAAGGCAGTCCTCCGATTTCTGGGCATGGTCAATTTTTTAGGGAAATTCATCCCTAACCTCGCCTCTCATACCATGGCTCTCAGGAACCTGGTCAGGAAGACGACTGCCTTCCAATGGCTCCCTGCCCACGAGCGCGAATGGAGAGAACTCAAAGCAAAAGTGACCATGGCCCCGGTCTTAGCTTTCTTTGATCCAGCAAAGGAGACCAAAATTTCGACCGATGCCAGTCAATCCGGCATTGGGGCAGTGCTCCTTCAACGTGATGAGGCCTCATCATGGGCCCCCGTTGCATATGCGTCACGTGTGATGACCCCCACGGAGCAGTGCTGCGCGCAGATAGAAAAGGAGTGCCTGGGCCTTCTGACCGGTGTTGTTAAGTTTCACGATTGTATCTACGGACTTCCTCAATTCATCGTCGAGACCGACCATCACCCACTGGTCAATATAATACAGAAAGACTTGAACTACATGACGCCTCGCCTCCAGCGTCTTCTTCTCAAGCTCTGGCGATACAACTTCCAGCTAGTATACACCCCAGGCAAGGACCTCATCATTGCTCACGCTCTCTCCAGGGCAGTCAACACTCATTGTGACCCAGCAGGGTCTGCCAGGTTAACGCCCATGTGGCATTCGCGGCCTCCAATCTACCTGCCTCGGATGAACGCCTCGACCAGATTCGCCATGAGGTGGCGGCTGACCCGTTGCTACAGCGTGTCATGCGCCACCTAACGTATGGGTGGCTCAAGGGCCAATGCCCTCAATTCTGTAATGTCAGAGATGATCTGGTGGTAGTAGACGGGGTTCTTCTAAAACTGGACCGCATTGTCATCCCGCATAGCATGCGCCAGCTTGTCCTGGAACAACTACACGAGGGCCACCTTGGCGTGGAAAAGTGCCGCCGACGGGCCCGAGAGGCAGTTTACTGGCCCGGCATTAATGAGGACATATCCAACACAGTGCTCAACTGCCCTGCTTGTCAGCGCTTCCAGCTGGCCCAACCACGTGAGACCCCGCAGCCCCATGAGTTGGTCACGTCACCATTGACCAAGGTGGGCATCGACCTGTTCCACGCGCTGGGTAGAGACTATGTCCTGATCGTGGACTACTTTTCGAATTACCCGGAGGTGATACGGTTGCATGACCTCACCTCGTCTGCAGTCATTCGTGCATGTAAAGAAACCTTTGCTCAACACGGCATCCCACTCACGGTTATGTCGGACAATGGCCCTTGCTTCGCCAGCCAAGAATGGTCCAACTTTTCCAGGCGGTACAATTTTGCCCATGTGGCGTCCAGTCCCCTGTACCCCCAATCCAACGGCAAAGCAGAGAAGGGAGTACATATCGTCAAACGGCTCCTATGCAAGGCTGCCGATGCTGGGTCTGATTTCCACCTTGCCTTGTTGGCCTATCGCTCCACCCCACTGTCCACTGGCCTGTCGCCAGCCCAGTTACTCATGAGTCGCACCCTGAGGACGAAGGTGCCGTCCATCCATGTCCCAGACCTCGACCACGTTCCGGTACTTCGCCGGATGCAGCTGTCTCGTGCACAGCACAAGGCGGCTCATGACTCCCGTGCAGCTGATCTCCCTGCTCTGGCTCCAGATGACAATGTCCGCGTCCATCTTCCGGACGGTGGCTGGTCTGCAACCTCTGTTGTCCTTCGGCAGGTGGCCCCCCGCTCGTTCCTGGTTCGTCTAACGGATGGCTCTATTCTGCGCCGCATTCGACACGCCCATCGTCTTGTTCCACGCTTGCCACGTGATCCTCCGGTGTCGCCTCGGTCTCCTGCTGACCCTGCCATGGTCTATTCAGAGCTCCCTGTCACTCTGCGTCCCACTGACTTTGATGCAGTCCAGCCCGCTCCTGAACCGGCGGTTTTCGACCCACCCTTGAGGCGGTCAACCAGAATTCGTCGCCCACCTCAGAGACTAAATTTATGAACTTTTCGAATTTATGGACTCTCTGAATTGTTTTGTTGCTTTGTTTGATTGTTTCCCTGGTTTGTATATAGTATTGATCTCGTTATTCTTGTTGCATACTGCTTCTCTGCACCAGGCACCTTTCCATGTAAATAGCTTAGTTCTCATGTACGTAGTCCTGTAAATATGTCTTCGCACCCCACACGTAGTTAGGAACATTCTCACCACGCATTCTTTATTGCCACACACATACATTTTTTTATAAAAGGGGGGATGTCATAATATACACCAGTATATCATGGTGCAGATACACACACACTGATGGACACACAGCAAGACCAATCAACACACACAACACCGCAGCCAATCACCAGTTAGAGCACACTCACGATATACAAAGAGGGTATCGGAGTTCCCGCTCATTCGGGATGCAGCCTCTCAGAAGGACAGAGCTTACAGCTTACAGCACAGATCTTCACCATGTGCTGAGTGCATAGACTGTTTAGGACAGGCATAGGTCTTTAGTTTAATCTAACATCGTGTTAACCCACAGTGAAAGTATGTTCAACAGTTTCTAACTGAATAAAATAGTGTTGTACTATTTTAAGTGTTGGACCTGTATGTGATCCACGGATCCAGAGCACCCAACACATCACACAGCACAAATAACCTTTGACCCCTCTGTGCAAACGACGCCCCCTGCCACAGGTCTGTAATAACCAAATATTTTGTCAGACCCAAAGCACCAATTTTAATTACAATCCGATGTGCAAGTCAGAGAAGTGAATATTTCACCACATCAGGTACAAGCCACAGTCATATATTTTCAAGCATTTTGCATTATTGTGTTGTATGTTTGCAAACCAATGAAGATAATGTTCCTTTAATAAAAGCACACTATCACCTTTGAACCAGTTGCAGAGGTGAAACTGTGCAAGCTACTTTCAGAAATGTTGTCGATAGCCTCCTCAGCTCTGCTCATATCTATGGTGACAAAGAAAAACAAATAGCACAGCTTAGCAACCACACCCCGCAAACTTCTCAAATTATTTAGTGGAGTTATTGCGATGGAAACAGTGCACTAGGCTACACCTTCTTCAGACATTTAGGTGGATCAGTTATAATTGGATTGATAGAATAATTGATATTGAGCAATTCATTGTAACAATGGAATCCCTGTCACAAAATATTACTGAACGGCGTACTCACATTCCTCAATTATCGACAGGTACAGCTGCTGAACAATTATTTAAATTATAGAAAATTATTAGCAATTTATTTATACTATAAGTCAATTTCCTTTGCTATAGTTAGCAAAAATCTTTGTTTGATTAGCCGAACAGCAAAACAAGCTGATGGCACCAGGTCCTGTCAACAATTGAGAAAATTCAAAGATAAACCACCAGATGGCAGTGAAGGTTGGTGATTGATACTTTTTTATGAGCATCTCTCGTGATAAGTTTTGTGTGCCAGAAAATATTTAGGCTGATCACAGTTGTCTGAAGATAATTATGTCCGAAGTGAAAACATTAACAAACATTTTGGTACTTCATAGCTCACATCATGCATCTTTCAGGAGTGAAATTTACAATTAACACTAATTGAGCTTCCCCGCGCCGATGTCCCAGGTTCGATCCCAGCCCCGGGTCACTGTCCGTGTGGAGTTTGCACATTCGCCCCGTGTCTGCGTGGGTCTCATCCCTACAACCCAAAAATGTGCAGGGTAGGTGGATTGGCCAAGCTAAAATTGCCCCTTAATTGGAAAAAAAGAATTGGATATTTTAAATTTATAAAAAGAAAGAAAGGTTTTAAAAAAACAATGGGTGGTATTCCCCCCCCCCCGCCGGGTGGGAAAATCACCGGGGCGCCGCGCGAATCGCGCCACGCTGCCCCGACCCCCGCATGCAATTCTCCCACCCCCTGAAACCGGCGCCGCGCATACGGCGAGCGGCGATTCTCCGGCCCGGATGGACCGAGCGGGCGCGTG
Organism: Scyliorhinus torazame; assembly: GCF_047496885.1. Lineage (NCBI taxonomy): Eukaryota > Metazoa > Chordata > Chondrichthyes > Carcharhiniformes > Scyliorhinidae > Scyliorhinus > Scyliorhinus torazame. The sequence goes on from NC_092712.1 coordinate 177,809,843, forward strand.
TAAACGGCCTAGTCCAGCCGCCGCCGTCCACACCTGGTCGCTGTCGGCGGATACTCATCGTGAAGGCTGGGGGGCAGCCTGTGGGGGAGGGAGGGGGGCGTCGTTCCCGGGGTGGGGCCTCCGGAGTGGCCTGGTACGCGATCAGGACCAACCGATCGGCGGGCCGGCCTCTCTGTCGGCGGGCCTCCTTTCTTCTGCCGGCGAGCCTGGATCCATCCGCCATGTTTGTGCAGGGCGGCCTGGGGTAGGACGGCCACCGTGCATGCGCTAATTGGCGCCGGCCCAACTGCGCAAGCGCGGGACCCAAGGTGCCGCGTCTTTTACGTAAATCGCGCGACACCCCTGCTAGCCCCACGGAGGTGGGAGAATAGGGGTCTGGGAATGGGCGCCGACGCCGGAGTAAAACACTCCGGTTTTTACTCCGGCATCTGCACTTAGACCACCATTGGGAGAATCTCGCCCAATAATTGAGCTTGTGCTCATTGCCAAGGTGAGATTATCAAATGGAATATATGTTCCACACAATGATTGCAATTTGAGAACCCAGACTTTCTTTGAAAGTGTCAGCCATCAATTGGTGGTAGCACCCTTGACCCTAAATCAGAAGTTGTGCGTTCACATTCTCGGGCAGAAACATGAGCCTGTAATCTCAGTTAACATTTCAGTGTAGTACTGAGGAATACGAGAGTGATTGGGAATGCCAGAGTTCTGCCTGCCCGTTAGGTGGACATAAAAGATCCCGTAGTGTTTTTGAAGAAATGCAGAGGGGTTCTCCTTGATATCATGACTAATATTTATCCCTCAGGCTACATCATTAAAATAAATCATCTGCGCATTATCACTTTGCAGTTTGTGGAGCCCAGATGTGTCCATTTTGGCTGCTGAGTTTCCTACATTATAACTGCAACTACACTTCATTGGCTGTCATGAGCTTCAGAGGTGTTTAATAAATACACATCCATCTTTTTCTTTCCTTTTACATACATGCAAAATCAGCTTTCAATAGTGTAAAGTTGAATATTTGTGTGTTGTTTGACAGCGACATGTATCTAGGTTAAGGCTTCAATGTAATGAGTATTCAAAGGTTCCTAAAAGAGAAGAATTGGATGCTGAGCAATAATACAAGAATTGGGACGGATATGCAAAAGCATACTTGGAAAGAAAGTTTCTGAGGAGACTCTTTTCTGTGGAGAGAGAAATTGGTGTTTGATGTGATTATATCCGGTAGAATGACAGATTGATTGATTGATTGATTGATATTTATTGTCACATGTACCAAAGTACAGTGAAAAGTATTTTTCTGCAGTCGAGGGAACGTACATAGTAGACAAATGAATAATCGACAGAGTACATTGACAAATGGTACATCAACAAATAGTGATCTGTTACAGTGCAGTACAAGGGCCAAATAAGCAATGCATGAGCAAGAGCAGCATAGGGCGTCATGAATAGTGTTCTTACAGGTAACAGATCAGTCCGAGGGAGAGTCGTTGAGGAGTCTACTAGCTGTGGGGAAGAAGCTATTCCTATGTCTGGATGTGCGGGTCTTCAGACTGCTGTATCTTCTGCCTGATGGAAGGGTTTGAATGGTCTTTGACAATGCTGTCTGCCTTCCTGAGGCAGACAAACTGAGTAGTTTGTCTCACTTGACTATTTCTACATCGGTGTTACCCAAGGCCCAGGATCAAACGGCCTCGCCTCGGACACCCTGTCGTGGCACAATTTAGCACGGGACGCGACAAATGTGGATCAGACGTAATGGCACTTGGGAGAGATCTCCGAGGCGATCGGGAGCCCCCGAATGGTTGGGCTCTGGGCAAGAATGGTTGGGCTCTGGCACTCCCGATTTGACCTTGGCTCCATGGCATTGCCAGCCTGCCAGCCTGGCAGTCACATCCTGGGTGCCACTCTGGAAAGACAGGTTGCCCAAGTGGCACTTCCAGGCTGGCATGCGCAAAGCCAGGATGCCAGGCTGACAGTCCCCTGGTGCCCAGGTGGCTTTTTGCCCATGCCAGGGATCAGGCCCAGGGATGCCCTGCCCTTATGAGGTGGGGGACTAGAAGACTCGTAAGTTAGAGCATTGGGGGTGGGGCCATGGGGGAGGGCCAAGAAAAATGGTGCCCCGACCTTTGCCTGCACTGGCGATTTGAGTTCGTTAGTACAGGAAATGAGTCTAAGTGCGGTCTCAGTGGGTTGTTCCTCGTCGAGGCTCAAAAAGAAGCAGAGTTTAATAGCGGGGTCATTCTCGGTACTGCAAGGACCGGGAAACAGACCCTCTAAATGCACCCAAAACAGGACTCTCGTTTTTCCAATAAATCACGGCCAAAGTTTAGTAATTGAAGGTGTGTTATTAAGCTCCCCTTATTGTGCTTACCAATGTGCGATACTTTGAATCGACTCCATCAATGTGACATTGCTCCATTTCCTGCACCAACCATCCTGAGCTGGATTCTTTGCCCCGCCACGCCACTTTTTAGCCTCGACCCGCCAGCGGGATTCTCCGTTACGCGGCCAGTCAATGGGGTTTCCCATTGTGGGGCAGCCCCAGGCCGTCGGGAAACCCCCGGGCGCCGGCAAAACGGAGAATCACGACGCCCCCTATCTCTGATTAAGACTACCAGTTTAGTCCCATTTATCAATGAATTAGAGATAATTTTGTGTTGCGGACGCATGAGCCTGGATTGATGTAAATTGGCTCTTACAACGTGAAAACAGAGCAAGCTCTCATTCTACCAGTTGGGTGAGTGCAACAGTTTGATTTAAAAATTCTAATTATACATTTAACTGTCAAATATTTATTGATTATAAATGATTATTTATATTCATGTGTTGGGTGTTCTGGATCACATACAGCTCACCAACACTTGAAATAGTGCAACATTATTTTATTGAACCATTAACTGTTTAAACATATTTAGACTGTTGGTTAATACGATACTAGCTTTAATTAAAGACCTTTACCTTGCCCTGACCAGTCGATGCACTCAGCACATGGTGAATGTCTGTGTTGCAGGCTGTGAGCTCTGTGTTCCAAGCTAGCTGCTACTCGAATGAGCGGGAACTCTGATGCCCCCTGTCTTTATAGTGCGTGTGCTCTCACTGGTGATTGGCTGCGGTGTTGTGTGTGTTGATTGGTCCCACTGTGTGTCCATCAGTGTGTGTCTGCACCATGATATACTGGTGTATATTATGACATATATCACAATTGATGTGGCCATATTTACTATGAAAGATCATGGCCGTGATTTTCCGATCCCGCGCCGGGTCGGAGAATCGCCAGGGGGACGCGCGAATCCCGCCACGCCGCTCCGACGCCGGGCAGCCGATTCTCTGGCGATCAGAGAATCGGCAGCAATCACGCCGGCGCGGTCGCCGTGGTGCCAGTCAGGGGCTGTTGAAAGTACCCCCCCCCCAGGCGATTCTCCGCGCTCGACGAGCCAAGTGCCCGCCGATTCCCGCCGCTGTCGTTTGTGTATGGTCCTACCCGGCGGGGCCTCGCCATTCTGGCTGTGGGGGCCTTCCTCGTGGGGGGGGCGGGGGGGAGCTGACTCTGGGGGGGTCTCCATGGTGGCCAGGCCCGCGATCCTGGGCAACCGATCGGTGGGCGGGCCCATTCTGGGGGGGCGCCTATGTTCCTCCACATCAGGCCCCTCTAGGACTCTGCCATATTGCAGTACACAAGTGGAAGTGTTTAACTTATATATCCAATCAGTCATGTAGTAAACTGAATGTAACAGGCCCACTGATTCTGTCAGTGCTTTGTTGGCTGCAGTATGCGCTGTGTGTTGTTGCGAACGTTTTTGTGGTTTTATCCCTGGAGCCTGCGTCTTGAGTTTAAATGTTCCAGATGTTCAGTTGCTCCCATTTAGCTGTGGTAGCGTAATTGAGTATGTTTTGTAACAATGCATTGTGGTGGAAATTAAATCAAAACAAGGCAATCATTAACCAACATATATTTCATAAATTACCAGAAAGATTATTTTTCAACATTCTTGTCATATTGGAAGATTTTGGAAATACATCACTAAAGTTAACTAATGGCCATGGATTCTGTTTTCTGTTAAATTGATCATTTGGCATAAGTACATTGAGATCTTACTTTAAGTACAGAGCATCTAGGGAAGACAATCTGTTTCTAGGTAGAGTTCCAAGGGATTGAACTTCTTCATGTCGCTGCCTGTTTCCCCCAGTCTGACACATTTTCATAGGTCATTTCTTGTGCAAATGGCCTTCAGGGAGATTCCTGTTGTCAAAGTAAGCTTGTCAGTGCAAAGCCAGGTATTCCCTCTGGTGCCATAGCAAGGACACTACTGCATTACTGGACAAGGTAACAAGATACCTTAAAGAGGTAACAACATACTGGCCATTTACCAGTTCTTCATAAAAAATCCAGTCACTAGGTAAAAAGGGGACTCTGACTTTGCACAGACACTGTCATTTTCAGGATAGTCCTGACATCAGTGAGAGGAGAAAAAGCTGTCAGTCTGCAACCTGAGGTATTTCATCTTGCCAATTTTCCAACGTTCGTCATGCAATCCCATCCAATTTCAGATAGGGTCACAAAGGAGAATAACCAACATTATCGCGACATAACAGGATCCATTTCAGAGTAATTTCTTCTACTGCTTCGACATTGCACCCATTAGAAGAAGGGCAAGGCTGAGCCATTTTTATGGTTGGATTTAATTTGTATGTGTCTGACAGCTACCTTTCACTTGGGATCATTGCTAATCAGCGGAGGAGACTGAAACGTCAGGCCTCATAAAAAGCATTGAAAGAATTTTTACTACTTTAAATTTTGAAGCCTGCAGCAGGCTCTTTAAGCTCTTCTGGGTTGGCAGCTCCACGACAAGGACCAACGGATGGTATATCAGAGGTACATTAATACATTGGATTGGATTCCTACTGATGCCATAGGATCACTGTTTGCACAAGTTTCTCACCTGTTTCGACAAAATGCTGGACTGCCAATTTCAAAGTCGCTTCTGGAATGTGTGGTGTTGGGTGCTCTGAGGTACAGACGAACCAACATGGTTGTGATTGGTACAACGCAGTTTTATTCCAACTAGTTATTTACACATCTGACTTGGTACTCAGCACGTGGTGACCATGTGAGTGTCTTGTTAATGAGATCCTGGCCTTGTCCTGTCTCCAGATGGACTGGCCAGCAGGTGTCGTGTTTCTTGTCTTATACTGTGTCTGCTCTTGTCTGTGATTGGCTGTCGTGTTATGTGTGCTAATTGGTCTGTTGGTCTGTCTATCATGATGTGTGTGTTGTGATGTGTGTTTGAATATCATGACATCCCCCCTTTTTCACAAGATTATGTGCCTACGTGGTTATAAATATAAATGTGTCCTGAGTGCAGCTAAAGATGTGTGTGCGTGATATTTACAGCATGTACATGTGGCGTAACTATATACAAGGGGCGATGTCAGGTGTGACATGCTAACGAGGTTGCACCACAACAAAAGAAGAAGAACGTTGAAATTTGGACCGATCAAACGAGGCCTGGAACGATAAAACAGTGACATGTTACAATACAGTAGTTGCTAAAATTTGATGTGTGAACAGTCTCATAAGTCCAGTCTCGTAGGTGGGCGACGAATTTGGGTTGACCGCCTCAAGGGTGGGTCGAGAACCACCGGCTGAGGTGCGAGCCTGGCCACAGGCGACGACAGAAGGGGAATGGTATATGGCAGCTCCACGAAGTCGCTATCAGGAACCAGTGGAGGACACAGCGTCTGTGTATGGTACTGTTGCGAGCGTGGAAGTAGGCGAAGGGCTCTGCGATTGCGCCTACGCACGGATCCATCTGGCATGCGTACCAGGAATGAGCAGGGAGCCACGCGTCGGAGAACTTTGGCAGGTGCTGACCAGCCACCGTCTGGTAGGTGAATGCGGATGTTGTCTCCAGGGGCCAGGGAGGGAAGATCAGTTGCCCTTGTGTCGTACGATCTCTTCTGGCGATCGCGCTGCAGTTGCATCCTATGCAGTACCGGAGCATGGTCTATTGTTGGTGCCAGGATGGAAGGCACAGTGGTTCTGAGGGCACGACCCATCAGCAGCTGTGCTGGCGAGAGACCCGTGGCTAGTGGAGCCGAGCGATAGGCCAGCAGGGCGAGGTAGAAGTCCGATCCGGCAGCAGCAGCCTTGCAGAGGAGCCGCTTGGCAATGTGAACGCTCTTCTCCGCCTTTCCATTGGACTGGGGATACAGAGGGCTGGACGTCACGTGTGTGAAGCCATACGAGGCCGCAAAGGACGACCATTCATGGCTGGCAAAACAGGGCCCATTGTCGGAAATGACAGTCATCGGAATGCCGTGGCGAGCAAAGGTGTCTTTGCAGGCCCTGATGACAGCAGACGATGTTAGATCGTGCAGGTGTATGACTTCTGGGTAATTGGAGAAGTAGTCCACTATGATAACATAGTCCATGCCCAGCGCGTGAAATAGGTCGACACCCACCTTCGCCCAGGGGTACATCACCAGCTCATGGGGCAGAAGCGTCTCAGGAGGTTGCGCCGGCTGAAACCTTTGGCAGGTTGTACAGTTGATCACCATGTTGGCAATATCGTCACTGATGCCCGGCCAGTATACCGCCTCTCGGGCCCTCCGTCTGCACTTCTCGACCCCCATGTGGCCTTCGTGTATTTGATCGAGAACCAGCTGGCGCATACTGTGTGGAATCACAATCCGGTCCAGCTTCAGAAGGATCCCATCAATGATGGCTAGGTCGTCTCGTACATTATAGAACTGCGGGCACTGCCCTTTGAGCCATCCTCCCGTCATGTGGCGCATCATTCGCTGTAAAAGGGGGTCGGCCGCTGTCTCTCGGCGGATGCGGGCCAGACTGGAGTCGTCAGCCGGCAGATTTGCCACTGTCAAGGCCACCTGTGCCTCGACCTGACATATGAACCCCTCCGCATCTGGCGGCGTGCTCACTGCTCTGGATAGGGCATCCGCCACGATGATGTCCTTCCCTGGAGTGTAGACCAGTTGGAAGTCATACCTCCTGAGTTTAAGTAGGATACGCTGGAGGCGAGGGGTCATCTCGTTCAGGTCCTTGTTTATTATGCTGACCAGGGGGCGGTGGGCAGTTTCAACCGTGAACCATGGAAGACCATAGACGTAATCGTGGAACTTGTCTAAACCGGTTAGCAAGCCCAGGCATTCTTTTTCGATTTGCGCGTAGCGCTCCTCTGTGGGGGTCATGGCCCGCGATGCATAGGCAACCGGGGCCCATGACGATGTTTCATCCCTCTGCAGGAGCACTGCTCCAATGCCGGATAGGCTGGCATCAGTTGAGATTTTGGTGGGACGAGACGTGTCGAAGAACGCCAACACTGGTGCCGTGGTGAGTTTGCGTTTGAGCTCCTCCCATTCCAGCTGGTGTGTGTGTTGCCACTGGAACTCTGTAGATTTTTTGACGAGGTGGCGCAGAGTCGTCGTGTGGGAGACAAGGTTGGGAATGAATTTCCCTCGGAAGTTGACCATGCCAAGGAAGCGTAGGACAGCCTTCTTGTCGGCCGGCTGCGGCATGTCTGTGATGGCGCTCACCTTGTCTGCATCAGGACGGACCCCTGACCGGGAGATATGGTCCCCCAGGAACTTCAATTCGGTCTTGCCAAAGGCGCACTTGGCTCGGTTGAGGCGCAGGACGTTTTCCCGTATGCGGGCAAAAACGCGTTGGAGACGATGTATGTGCTCCTGCGGTGTGGTGGACCAGATGATGACATCGTCCACATATACGCGCACCCCTTTGATGCCTTCCATCATCTGCTCCATGATTCTGTGGAAGACCTCGGATGCCGAGATGATGCCAAATGGCATCCGGTTGTAGCAGAATCTGCCGAAAGGGGTGTTGAAGGTACATAGCTTTCGGCTGGACGGGTCCAGTTGGATGTGCCAAAATCCTTTAGAAGCATCCAGTTTCGTGAATATCTTTGCTTGGGCCATTTCACTGGTGATTTCCTCCCGTTTGAGTATGGGATAATGTTCCCGCATAATGTTATTATTGAGGTCTTTGGGGTCTATACAGATGCGGAGCTCGCCAGAGGGCTTCTTGACACACACCATGGAGCTGACCCATGGCGTGGGCTCCGTGACCCTGGATAGGACCCCTTGGTCCTAGAGATCCTGCAGCTGCAGCTTGAGGCGGTCTTTAAGTGGCGCAGGAACCCTGCGAGGTGCGTGAACGACCGGGATGGCGTCCGGTTTGAGGCGAATTTGGTAGGTGTATGGCAGTGTTCCCATGCCTTCGAATGCCTCCTGGTTGTGGGCGAGGAGCGAGTGGAGCTGTGCGTTGAACTCTGCATCCGGGAAGTCAGACGTGCCGTCTGGAGAGAGAGAGAGAATTCGTTGCACAAGGTAGAGAGCCTTACATACCTGTGCGCCCAGCAGAGAGTCCTTCGATGAGCCAACTATCTCGAACGAGAGTGTGGCCGTGTGTGTTTTGTGTGTCACCTGGAGCTGGCAGGATCCCATGGCCGGGATAACGTTCCCGTTGTAGTTGACCATCTTGCACCGGGATGGCTGGATTGGTGGTCTGACCTTCATGGCATAGAATGCTGACCACGCTATGAGGTTGGCAGAGGCGCCAATGTCCAGGCGGAAAGTGATCGGCGATCGCTTGACCGTCAGGGTAGCACTCCATTCATCTGCCGGTTTGATGGTGTTGACCCGGTTCACATCAATGACCGCAACCCGGAAGGCGTCTTGGTCATCTGTGTCGTCGGTTTGGATGTCGTGATGTGGAGGCTGGATGGTCCACACGTGGCTGCGAGGTTGTCGGAGATGTGGAAGATCCACAGGTTGAGCCGCTCGACAGTAGGCAGCGTAGTGGCCCATCTTGCCACAGCGTAGGCATTGTCGGGTTTTTGCAGGATATTGCCCTTTTAAATGTGCAGCTCCACAGTTGCCGCACGTCATGACGTCATGGCGTTCGTTACGCCACTGCGCATGCGCAGTTCGGTCTTGCGTCGGGTGCGCCTGCGCAGCACGTCCCTCAGTGTTGCCGTAGGTTTTGGCGCGCACAAACGTTGGAGGCCTCAAAAAGCGCGCGAAACGGCCACCCTCGTCCGGGCCGCGGGCTGGGAGAAACTCGATTGCCTGGATGCGTTCGGCCTCGTGGGCGGCCTGGCTTGCCGATTCGATCGCTTAGGACCCCCTCCGTGCCAATTCGGTCACCTGAAATTGGGCATAGTGGCTGGTCGCATTTTCATGCAGGACACAGGCTTCAACTGCAGATGCTAAGGTCAGGCATTTAATTTTCAGAAGCTGCTGGCGTAGGCCACTGGAGGCAACGCCAAAAACGATCTGGTCCCGGATCATGGACTCTGAGGTGGTGCCGTAACCGCAGGTCTGCGCGAGTATGCGGAGGTGCTTCAGGCAGGACTGAAAGAGCTCATCCTTACCTTGTAGGCGCTGCTGAAAGATATACCTCTCAAAGCTTTCATTGACCTCAACGTTGAAGTGCTGGTCGAGCTTGAGGAGGACCGTGTCATATTTAGATTTGTTTTCGCCTTCCGCGAACACCAAGGAGTTGTATACTTCGATGGCGTGCTGACCTGCGGTAGAGAGGAGCATGGCAATCTTTGTTTCGTCCGAGGCGCCCTGTTTTTCGTTGGCTCGCATGAACAGTTCGAATCGCTGCTTGAAGAGCTTCCAATTGGTGCCCAGGTTCCCAGCGACTTGCAACGGCTGCGGTTTGTTGTGGGTGACCATGGCTCAGGATGGCAGATTTGCCGGTAAGTATCGATTCACTCACTGGTACCATGTGGTGTTGGGTGCTCTGAGGTACAGACGAACCAACACGGTTGCGATTGGTACAACGCAGTTTTATTCCAACTAGTTATTTACACATCTGACTTGGTACTCAGCACGTGGTGACTGTATGAGTGCCTTGTTAATGAGGTCCTGGCCTTGTCCTGTCTCCAGATGGACTGGCCAGCAGGTGTTGTGTTTCTTGTCTCATACTGTGTCTGCTCTTGTCTGTGATTGGCTGTCGTGTTATGTGTGCTAATTGGTCTGTCTATCATGATGTGTGTGTTGTGATGTGTGTTTGAATATCATGACAGAATGGTGATTGTAGTGGATTCAAAATTTGAGTCTGGAGGCTTTGGAGGTTCAACCAAAATGTAGAGCTTTATTTAGAAGATGTAAGCATTACAGGCTACGATGTTCGACTGCCCGTTTTCCCGCCCAAACAGCTAGTGATGTCAGACGTCAGACATCACGCTACCAGCTACAAGGCTGCTTGTGAGAAAACATTAAAACACGATGAATATGTAACAAATCCTCCTTTTAAATCAAAGGTCCCTGACATGATAAACAGCATAACATTAACAATCAATTAGCAACATTAAGAATCAATCAACAAGTCTACATCAGACGTTCCGAGGTCATCATTATTTGTGTGGTTGTTGGTGAACTTCAGCTGTCTTCTTTTTATTACTTGCTGCAACCTCTGCGGTCTTTGGCTTGGAGTGAATGTTGTCAGTGGCTATCTTAACTGGAGTCGATGTAGTGTTCTGAGGTTGATGCGGTGTTTGATTATCGATTGAGGTCCTGTTTTCCACAGGTAATCAGAAAGGTCCAGGCCATCTCTCGGCAGAACTGGATTTAGACTCTTTGTTGGTTCTGCCTCTGGCGGATTGGTTCTTGTCTCCGAAAGTTAATCCTCATGACTTCTTCATTTAGACAATAAACTTTGTTGTCTGGTTACCTTTGATAAATGTTTCATTGTTTGTACAACACGTTCTGCCAGTCCATTTCTGCCAGGGAGATGAGGAGGGGACTGGATGTGTTGAATACCGTTCTCCTTCAAGTAGTTTATGAATTCTTGAGATATGAACTGCAGTTCATTATCATTCACCAGTTGTTCAGGGTAACCGAATCTGCTGAAGATTTCACCCAATGTCTCAATTGTTTATTCCAAAAACATTGACTTCATGGTGGCAACTTCAGGTCATTTTAACTGAGCAGCAACTAGAATGAGAAACATGCCCCCTTCAAATGGTATGAGTAATCAACATATGCCCATTGTCAGGCCTCTTCTGGCCATTCCCACAGGGGCAACGGGCTAATGGTGACAGGTTTCGCACTTTTGTGCAAGACAAACACATTCCCGTATTCTCCTTGATTTTGGCAACTAGCCTCAGCCACGCAATCGTTCTCTTAAAGTGCCCCTCTTCAGCTACCAGACTGCTTGTGAGGAAACATTAAGCACACTCTGACCCTGGATATCCATGGGAATAGGTTGTTAATTGTTGTGGTATCATCTTCATCACTCTACCATTCTGTTTCCACCCAACAACTTGGTTGTGTTGCCGTGGGAGATGTGAGTGCAGTTGGGGGATCAGAGGGATGAAAATTGTCTTCAATTTCTGTTTCATATTTTATCTCCATTTATTGTCCATTCTTTTGCATGAAATGCACAATAGTGTGGGGCCAATCACACTGCTCCTTTCAAGTCCAAGATGGCAGATTACATTTGAGATAGGGTAAGGAGTCAGATAAGCACACGCATTATGTCGATCTTGATCATATCATTGGCTTGAGGGAACATGAAATGTCAACAGAAATTGATTGTAAGGTGGTGAGATGACATTTATTAGAATGTCAGTCAAAGACGCCTTCCGGTGGCAGCCATGGAGTGAGTGGTCGCACATAGGGCAGTTCCTGCTTGAAGGCATAGAAAAGAGCTCATTTTGGTGTGGCATGTCTGCTGGTTATCAAACCCAGCAGAAGAAGATGAAAGACCTAGCCAAGGAGTGGGAAGAGACCTGTGGTGCAGCGGCTGTTGGAAAGATGGAGGAGGGGGATGGCAAGTTGGAAGGCCCCAGATGAAACAGTTCATGGCCTTCATTAGGGAAGAGTTCCGTCAGGTGGAGCCTTCGTCCAGGAGTTGCTACGCTGGCAGGTAATGCTGGTGACCGGATGTGAGGTGGGGAGCTGGCTGTGAGAGATGGCTGACGGGGGAAGGGGTGGTGGGGGGAGTGGTGGAGTGGGTGGGGGAGGCAGGGAGATGTGACATGGCAGTTGGCATGCCTGTTATATGTGGCACCGGTGGCGCATGTACGGACCAGCGATATGAGTTCATGAAACTTTGAGCTACACTGGGGAACAAGGCAGGATTTTCCGCTGTCGCTGCTGCTGTTTGCGCTAGCTATAGAGCATCTGGCAATGGCCCTTAGGGGGTCAGCAGAGTGGCAAGGAATTACGAGGGGGAGTAGGGAGTATCAGGTGTCGTTATATGCGGACAACCTGTTACGTGTCGGACCCGCTGGAGAGCATGGGGAGGATCATGGGCCTGTTAGGGAAATTTGGGGTGTTCTCGGGATATAAATTAAACGTAGGGAAAAGTAAAGTGTTCCAGTGAATGAGTTGGGTCAGCGAGCAAACCTAGGGGGGTTTAACCATTCAAGGTAGCCAGAGACAGGTTAAATATCTGAGGATTCAGGTAGCGAGAGAGTGGGCGATGCTGCATAAGTGGAATCTAACAAAGCTGGAGGAGGAGGTCAGGGAGAATCCGAAGAGGGGGACACTTTGCATCTGACTCTGGCAGGGAGAGTCCAAGTTGTGAAGTTGAAAGTTTTGCCGAGGTTTCTATTCGTATACCAGACGCTTCCAATTTTTGCACCAAATGCCTTTTACCGTAACCTGGATACAATTATCTCCGATTTTGTGTGGGCAGGGAAGGTACCAAAGGTTAAGAGGATCCTGTTACAGAGACAGAGGCAGAAGGGGGGTTGGCGTTATCGAATCTGCTGCTTTATTATTGGGCGGCAACATGGAGAAGGTGAGGCGGTGGAGGGAAGGAGAGGAGGCAGAATGGATTAGGATGGAGGAAGAATCCTGTAGGGGATCCAGCCTGAGGGCTATGTGATAGTGGCATTGTCATTGCGCCAAGGGAATACACGGAGAGCACAGTGGTACAGTCCACAGTGAAGGTCTGGAAACAGCTGAGGAGGCACTTCAGGATAGAGGGAATGTCGGTATTGACACCGCTGTGCGAAAACCATGGATTTGAGAAGAGGGACAGACTGCATGTATAGGAAGTGGATAGAAGTGGGGCTGGTCAAGGTAAGGGATCTGTACCTGGAAGAGATGTTTGCCAGTATAGAGGAACTAAAGGAGAGGGCAGAGCACCCGAGGGGAAGTGAGTTTAGATACTTGTGGGTAAGGAACTTCACGTGGAAGGTTTGGAAAGAGATGACCTGAGTTAGAAAATCAGAATGTAGAAGCAGTTTGGGTAGAAACGAGAAATTATAGTCGCAAGAAGTTACTTCAGGCAGTCGTGTTCAGGTCTCCTAATGGTACCCTCATGGTAGGACGGAGTACAGTAAAAAGGAAGATATAATGGGAGTTGTCAGAAAGGTATGGAAATAATCAGGGGAGGTTTTAACCTACATATAGATTGGAAAAATCAGATGGGAAAATATAGCCCAGATAAGGAGTTCATAGAAAGTTTGCACAGGATAGTTTCCAGAAAAGCACATTCTTGAGCCAGTCAAAGAGCAGGTTCTGCTTGGCCTAGTATTGTGTAATTAGGATAAATTAATTACCTCATAATGAAGGTGCCTCTAAGTAGCAGTGATCATCATATGATTGAATTATACCTTCAGTTTGAGGGAGAGAAGAGTGGATCCAAGGCTTGTATTTTAAATTTAAGTAAGGGCAATTATGAAGGCATGAAAGCAGTGCCAGCTAAAGCCAATTGGCAAATTAGTTTAAGGGATAGTTCAATAGAAATGCACTGGCAGACAGTTGAAGGGATATTTCAGAGTGCACAGAATAGATACATTCCAATGGATAGTCGCAAGAAGTTAATTGAGGCATACAAGCTGATCAGAGGATTGGATAGGGTGGACAGTGAGAGCCTTTTTCCTCGGATGGTGATGTCTAACACGAGGGAACATAGCTTTAAATTGAGGGGAGATAGATATAAGACAGACGTCAGAGGTAGGTTCTTTACTCAGAGAGTACTAAGGGTGTGGAATGCCCTGTCTGCAACAGTAGTGGACTCGTCAACACGAAGGGTATTCAAATGGTCATTGGATAGACATATGGACGATAAGGGAATAGTGTAAATGGGCTTCAGAGTGGTTTCACAGGTCAGCGCAACATCGAGGGCCGAAGGGCCTGTACTGCGCTGTAATAAGAACATAAGAACTAGGAACAGGAGTAGGTCATCTGGCCCCTTGAGCCTGCTCCACCATTCAATGAGATCATGGCTGATCTTTTGTGGACTCAGCTCCACTTTCCGGCCCGAACACCATAACCCTTAATCCCTTTATTCTTCAAAAAACTATCTATCTTTATCTTAAAAACATTTAATGAAGGAGCCTCTACTGCTTCACTGGGCAAGGAATTCCATAGATTCACAACCCTTTTGGTGAAGAAGTTCCTCCTAAACTCAGTCCTAAATCTACTTCCCCTTATTTTGAGGCTATGCCCCCTAGTTCTACTTTCACCCGCCAGTGGAAACAACCTGCTCGCATCTATCCTATCTATTCCATTCATAATCTTATATGTTTCTATAAGATCCCCCCTCATCCTTCTAAATTACAACGAGTACAGTCCCAGTCTACTCAACCTCTCCTCGTAATCCAGCCCCTTCAGCTCTGGGATTAACCTAGTGAATCTCCTCTGCACACCCTCCAGTGCCAGTACGTCCTTTCTCAAGTAAGGAGACCAAAACTGAACACAATACTCCAGGTGTGGCCTCACTAACACCTTATACAATTGCAGCAGAACCTCCCTAGTCTTAAACTCCATCCCTCTAGCAATGAAGGACAAAATTCCATTTGCCTTCTTAATCACCTGTTGCACCTGAAAACCAACTTTTTGCGACTCATGCACTAGCACACCCAGGTCTCTCTGCACAGCAGCATGTTTTAATATTTTATCATTTAAATAATAATCCCTTTTGCTGTTATTCTATATTCTATGTTCTATGTTCTAATGAGAAAGAAAAATTTCAAAAGGTGGAGTTACCATCTGTAGTTAACTAAAATCCTTAAAGATAGTATCAAATGTACAGAAGAATATATAATTGCACACAATGAGTGGCAGGTCAAAAGATTGGACAGAATATAAAAAATAGCAAAAAAGGATGAATAAGGAGGGAAAAATTAGAATACAAGAGAAAGCTAGCTAGGAATATATAAATAGATAGTGAGGGTTTTGATAGATATTTAAAAAGAAGAGCTGACAAACTGAGTGTTGGTCCAATTGAAAGTGCGTCTGGGGAATTAATAATGGAAAATAAGGAGATGCCATACGAATTGAACAGATATATTACTCTGGAGAATACAAGTAATATTTGGGAGGTAGTGGCATAGTGATATTGTCACTGGACTAGTAAACCAGGGACCCAGAGTAATGCTCTGGGAACCCAAGTTCAAATTCCTCCACTGCAGATGTTGAAATTTGAATTCAATAAAAAATCTGGAATTAAAAGTCTAATGACCATGAAATCATTGTCGCAAAAGCCCATCTGGTTCACTAATGTCCTTTAGGGGAAGGAAATCTACTGTACTTACTTGGTCTGGCCTACATGTTACTCCAGACACACAGCAATGTGGTTGACTCATAACTGCTCCCTCAAGGGCATTAGGGATGAGCAAGAAATGCTGGCCCAGCCTGCGGATGTGGGCGCATGAATAAATAAAAATAAATAGTTGTAAACTAGGAAAAGAAAAGGAGGAAGAACCTCAAAAGAAAGTACAATCGCCATGAAGTGATACTGAGCAAATCGTTGGAGCTGCAGGTTGACAAGTCCTCGTGTCTTGATGGATTTCATTCACAGGCCTCAAACTTAAAGGCACATGAGATAGTTGATGTGTTGGCTGTAATTTTCCAAAATTCCCGAGATTTGGGAAAGATTCCATTAGGTTGAAAAATAGCCAATGCAACTACTTTATTTAAAAAGGCAGGAGACAGAAATCAGGAATTTATCATAGAACAGAATTTACAGTACAGAAAACTACAAGTCTGTTAGCTTAATACCTATCATCGGGAAAATATTAAAGATGTTATTGCAGGGCACTTAGATAAATTCAAAGAAATCAAGCAGTGTCAATAAGGTTTTTGTGAGAGTGTGAGGATCCTCCTGTTTAAACCTTGTTTTCCCATGTAGTCCCTTTATTTTCCGTTATTTTGGCTTTTATAATTTATGTACCTGGACAAAAATACACATACGCCTTTAAGATGAACTTCACCTTTCATTTTAAATAAAAGGAATCCAGCCAGATGTGCTGACTTCAGTGATAACTCATCGTGATGTACATGGATGTCAGTCAATGAGCTGCTTACTTTGCCCTGCTCTCAGCTGATCATCTATGCTGATTGGTCGTGACTGTTCTGGAATGTTCTTTTTCTCTGAGACTGTTTTTCAAGTTAGTTTTACTTTCAACTCAGAGTTTGAAGCTCTTTGGAGTTTTCTCTCTCCCTAAACAGGCTGGAACTCTTTCAAACACCTCAGCTGGGGCTCACACCAGGTAAACGGGGCAGCCAGCGTTTCCTCTTTATCCAGCTTCTGAGTGTTTTGGTTTGTACAAGAAGCTGGAGGGTCCAAGCCCTGATCTCTCTCTTACCTGATGGGCTCCGAATACAGGTTCAAAGTAAAGCCCTTTCTCTCTCTAGAGTCAGATTAAACTGCAAGGCATCTCCGTCCAGCAGCAGATGCAGGCAGAGGCAATTGTTTAAAGAACGCTCTTTAAAATCTCATAAGGGGATCTCTGTTTTTTTCTCAGTAACGCTAGGGGACAGTTTTGTGGAGTTAGAAACAAATAAAAATTATGCACGCATCAGGTGGACCTCCTGAGTGAAGGCCCAGGTTAATAAAAGTGGAAGTGACTCCCCAGAGGGAATCCCACAGTCTGTGGATTTGAATTGAATGTTCCAGCCATAAGATCCTTGTTATCCATCCAACTGGAGGCTCTCAAACACTCTGAATCCTGAAAGGACAGCCAGCTGAAAAAACAACTTCAAGGTCTGAAGCCAGGGCACCTGAATCGTCCTTTATTCACCCCCCCCCCCACCCCGCATGTGTATGTCTTCTATGTGTTTAGGTAGAGAGTGGAACAGTAAAAGTGGGGGGGTGAGGAAGTAGATTAGCTGGCCGTTATTCTAGTATAATTGTATAATTATTGCATGGCTTATTTCTATTTTTCTTATAAATAAACAGTTCACAGATCATAGAACTTACAGTGCAGAAGGAGGCCATTTGGCCCATCGAGTCTGCACCGGCCCTTGGAAAGAGCACCCTACATAAGCCCAGTTGATGTGTTTTACTGAGAAATCTGGTGTCTGTAAGTTATGGGAGCAGTCAAGGGTCAAAGATCTCAGAAACTTCATGCGGGTTATTGGTTAATTCACATGTGTTGGGACTCTGGTCAATTGACCACGCACTAGCCCACGCACTAGCCCACGCACTACCAAGAGGGAAATCATGTTCTTTTTATAAAATAAATTTAGAATACACAATTTATTTTTTCCAATTAAGGGGCAATTTAGCGTGGCCAATCGACCTACCCTGCACATCTTTTGTGTTTTCCACATGGACAGTAACCCAGAGCCGGGATCGAACCTGGATCTCGGCGCCGTGAGGCCGCAGTGCTAACCACTGCACCACCCTGTTGCCCTGGGAAATCATGTTCAACCAATTTGTTGGAGTCTGAAGAAGTAACATGTGTTATGGATAAAGGGGAATCGATGGATCTGCTGTACTTAGATTTCCAGAAGGCATTTGATAAGGTGCCATATCAAAGACTATTGTGGAAAATAAGTATATGGTGGAACTGGGTAACATATTGGCATGGATAAAAGAGGTCCTACTGCTGGGACCAAAAAACGAAGACGACCCTAAGCTGATGGGAAATTGGACCCGGGGCCCCAAGCTGCTGTTGGCACATGCAAAATTATGAAATGTTTGATAAGATAGTCCTCAAAGTTATTTTTCTTGGTTGGTGAGGAGGTAATTAGAGGACATAACTTACAGGGGGAGGTTAGGAGAATAGTCTTGTGCAAAGGCTTGTTAGGATGTGGAATATCCCACCAGAAACAACGGTGGCACCACTACAGAATACATCGAGCATTTAAAAGGGAAGTAGATAAATATTTGAAGAAGAAATATTTTAATTTTTTTATTTGTTTGTGGGATGTGGGCATCACTGGCTAGGCCAGTATTTATTGTGTATTCGTAATTGTCCTTGGGAGGGTGGAGGTGAGCTGCCTTCTTGGATCTCTGCAGTCTCTGTGGTGTAGGTACATTCCAGTGACAGTGAAGGAACAGCGACATATTTCCAAGTCAGGGTGATGAGTGGCTTGGAGGGAAACCTCCAGATGGTGGTGTTCCCATGTGGTTTCTGCCATTGTGCTTCTATATGGTAGCAGTTGTGGGTCTGTAAGGTGCTATCAATGGAGCTTTGCTGAATTCCTACAGTGCAACTTGTAGATGGTACACACGGCTGCCACTGTGCTTCGGTGTGGATGGAATGAATGTTCATGGATGATATACTAATACTGCAAGCTGCTTTGTCCTGGATAGTGTCAACTTCTGGAATGCTGATGGAGTTGAACTCTTCCATGAAAGTAGAGAATACTCTATCAAACTCCTGATGTGTGCTTTGCAGATGGTGGACAGGATTTGAGGAGTCAGAGGGTGAGTTATTCCCTCAAAGGGAAAGCAACCTATGGTTATCTGGGATCATGGTGACTTTACCTTGCCTTATCCACTGAAGGATTCCAAGTCTCTGACCTGCACTTGTAGCTGCAGTACTTATATGTCTAGTCCAGTTCAGTTTCCAGTCAATGCTAACCCCCTAGACTGTTGATAGTGGAGGGTTCAGTGATGGTAATATCTTTGCACGTCAAGGGGTGATGGTTAGATTCCCTCTGTTTGGGGATGGTCATAGCCTGGCACTTACGTGGTGCAAATGTTACTTGTGATTTGCCAGCCCAGGCCTGGATATTGTCCAGGTCTTGCTGCATTTTGACGTGGACTGCTTCAGGATCTGAGG
The DNA here is from genome assembly GCF_047496885.1 of Scyliorhinus torazame. Taxonomy (NCBI): domain Eukaryota; kingdom Metazoa; phylum Chordata; class Chondrichthyes; order Carcharhiniformes; family Scyliorhinidae; genus Scyliorhinus; species Scyliorhinus torazame. The sequence goes on from NC_092712.1 coordinate 177,828,868, forward strand.
AGTGGTGAACAGTGCTGAATATTATGCAATCATGAGCGAACATTCCCACTTCTGATCTTATATTGAAAGGAAGGTCATTGATGAAGTCGTTGAAGATGTTTGGGCCTAGGACTCTCCCCTGAGGATCTCCTGCAATGATGCTCTGTAACTGAGATGATTGACCTCCAACAACCACAACTATCTTCCTTTGTGCAGTCACTCTTACTACTTTTGTCCTTGTTTGAACCAAGGCTGTAATGAGGTTAGGAGCTGAGTGACCCTGGTAGAACACAAACTAAGCATCAGTGAGCAGGTTATCATAGAGTATCACAGAATTGACAGTGCAGAAGGAGGCCATTCGGCCCATCGAGTCTGCACTGGCTCTTGGAAAGAACACCCTACCCAAGGTCAACACCTCCACCCTATCCCCATAACCCAGTAACCCCACCCAACACTAAGGGCAATTTTGGACACTAAGGGCAATTTATCATGGCCAATCCACCTAACCTGCACATCTTTGGACTGTGGGAGGAAACCGGAGCACCCAGAGGAAACCCACACACACACACGGGGAGGATGTGCAGACTCCGCACAGACAGTGACCCAAGCTGGAATCGAACCTGGGACCCTGGAGCTGTGAAGCAATTGTGCTATCCACAATGCTACCGTGCTGCCCACGGTTATTGTTGAGCAAGTGCTGCTTGATAGTACTGTTAATGACCCCTTCCATCATTTTACTGATGATTGAGAGTAGACTGATGGAGCAGTAATTGGCCAGGTTGGATTTGTCCTGCTTTTTGTGTACAGGGTATATGTGGACAATTTTTCACATTGCCGTGTAAATGCCAGTGTTTTAGCTCTACTGGAACAGCTTGGGAGGGACATGACAAGTTCTGGAACACAAGTCTTCAGTACTAATAAGGGAAAAAGAGAGTAAAGTGGAACTCAGTGTGTAGATCTTCCAAAGAGCTGGCATGAACACAGTGGGCTAACTTAAATTACCTTCTTACGTGTTGTGAAGTTCTATGATCCTGTGACAGTAATTATGGGCTACAACAGGAGATTATGTTTTCAACCGTACAGAGAATAATAATAAATACAATAATTAATTCAGTTTTCTTTGCCTTCCCATCTGCCTTCAACTTCCTCATTCTGCTTTCTCTTGGGGAACACTATTTTGCGTAAATAGTTAGAATACAATTTTTGCATGTGAGTTAAAAGGGTAATTTTCACTTTCAGCATGGGTGCAGGCAGATGAACCTCCCAGTTTACAGTATATAATAACCAATTTACAATGGGTTGGTCAGTTGAATAGTATTCAAAAGACAGCCAATTTGTAACTATTGGTTTTGTGCTCGAGTCCAAAGTGAAAATTGCACTCCATGACTCTTGTTGTTCAAGTCAAGACCACCCACCCTTGTGTGGGAGCATGGTATGTTAATTATTTTGTATCATCCCATGAATTAAGTTGTACAGTACTAAAACAGCTTATCGATTCAAATCAGTGTTGGCTCACTGGTTTGCTCCACCTAGCTATGATCAAATAAGTTGAAGCAGATATGAAAGACATAAGTATCCAGGTCAGATCGTAAAGGGATACGATTATTAGGATTCTCAGTTACCCTCTCATAAAGGTAAGTAATAAGCTTCATGAATCAACTCCAACAAAAGTACATAACTAACTTATAAAAGCGACTGATACAATCCAACCCTTGAATGTTTTCATGGCAGACCAAAATTTGGAACAACATCATTGTGTCAGTACCAAAGTGCACTTTGTGGCAGCAAGAGGTACAAATAAAATCAATGCCCTTTTCACCTCTCCTGTTTCTGAGTGTTGAAATGTTGGAGCATTTCAACGAGGAAAATGGTTTGGGATTTTGGCCTGAAGGAGTGGGAAAGTGGTGTGGATTATCAGAAGGGCTCCCAACGGCAGGATGACAGCGGTTTGGCTTCACAGTGACAACATAGCACCCCCACTCCCTTCCAAAACATGGGGAAGCCACCAGCTCCTTGAAGGCAGCGTCCCAGTTTCCTCCATGGAGAGGCCTTCATTTCCAGAAACTCTATGCACCGAAGGTCCCCAGCACAAGGGCCTCTCCCTTCACCCTGACGTTGTCTCTGGAAAGGTTAGCTAACTGATTGCTAGGACCTGCCTGCAGAAATGCATCTTTCAATTTCTCTGTGATGGTATCTCAATATGGAAGCATCCTATCTTTCCTAACCCTGTTACAGCCTCAGCGACAGCGATGTCAATCGGTGGCACTGCTGAAGCACAAGAGCTGCTGACTCTCTCATTGGTCCGGCATCTCAGATAGGCAGCCGATCGTCCAGCAGCCTCTTAATTGTCTACCACTGGGTGGATTGCCGCTTTGGTCATGCTGCCCTCCTGCATTGTGCCCTAACATCGCGACAAAATTCCAGCTGTGGCGGCAAAGAGAATTCAAGCATTTAGACAGGGAGACTGAAATCTCTCTTTACAACTCTTGAGTTGAAACTCTGAAAAAAGTAAAGTACTCGAGCGTTTGCGTGAAAAATGCTGTCTGCTTTTCATTTGCTGAAAACAAGAATTTACATTTGGATTATTATGCTTGGGACAGAAGAGTAGCCTGATAAAGTCTTTAAAAAGTTAGAAGGAGCGGATACTTTACTGGCATTCTCTAAGGTCATTCCTCCCTGAAACCATTAATCAACAGCTACTGATTTAAAATTGAATGTAATGGTTAATATAACAGAAAAACAAGAGAATAAAATCAAACCTTACATCACATTGACTACATACGGGAAATGACTATTTACAGAAAAAAGTGATCATATATGATTAACTTTCAGCTTAGCCATAACAAATACACAGAAATTAAACTCAAAATTATGTGTCTAGAAGTATTCCAATAAATCTCTGCATTATTGGTCACAGATTCTTCAGACATTCCACTATTGCAACTGTTAATTAGTTGCAGCAAATTAATAGCTTTGTAGTTCATTTGAAATCTTTAACACTTTAGTAAACATTTTAACACCAATTTGGTAATCTTTTTAATTGTAAATAAATATTAAACCTTCAGAATATGATTTTCAGCGTTGAATGCATAAATCAAAGAGACTCTTCTTGCCAGGAAAATGATTCGTCGCAAAAAAAAAATGCAATGTTGTCAGCAACATTAATCCATATTTACACTGGAGAATTACCCGTCGGTCTCCTTGAGGAATAAAGAGATCTGCAATAGATGACACTCAAGAGAGCAACTCCATGACAAGTTTAAAGATACGTCTTGTCAAAAGTACTGCTCCCCTGGGCACCATCAGCATCAAAGGAGAACCCTTCATGTCAAAGGCATGCACAGCCGTTCTTCACAATGTCACTTCAAACTCTTGCCAGTCAGATGAGAGTTTTAACCTGCGCAGGTTGTACAACGAACACTGAATATTAAAAGTGAGCTAAAGCAAACATCGCCGCCCCAGCTTTATAACAGCAGCACCTGAAAATCAAACCAATGTTGGCACTCGGTTGCTATTAGCAGTGGCACCACCAAGAAGCATTGTTTTCCAATATTTTTGCTGAATGTTTTGTGAGGAATCGTCAAGACATCTGATCTACCTTTTTATCCTGCCAGGACAACCATTGTTTGGGTTGAATGCAAGATCAGTTTTATTTACAGATTGCTAACGCCAGCTAAGGTTAACAATGCCTAACACTCTGGAAGAAAGTAATTGGGTCGCAAATCAGATTATGAACACTTTAGCCTTGAAGCTTTGCTGTGCTAATTTTGAAATCTTGATTGCTGTTGGGAATAATTATTTTGACTAAAGCATTCAAATTTTATCAAACACGGTTGGACCGAACACTTTTCTCATTGTCGATAGAATTCTTTTGTCATCTGTAAGCAAAAATTAAAGCTGCTGAAACTTGTAATCACATAGCTGTGTCCTAAGGAGTGTGAGTATTTTGCACTCTGTAATAAAATAGACAAAGAAGGGCCACCTGCAAAACTGTGCCAACATTTATCTGACCTGCTAAGCACCCCCAGCATTTGCTTCTTCTTTCGTTTTCCATCATTCCCTTATTTTGCTCAACCTGTTTTTACTCATTCCAGATGCTGGTGGATTGCAACAGCTTCTGTTTTTATTCCACATTCCAGCCTTTGTAGTTTATTTTCTGTTGCACATTGAGGTAAACCATATTCAAATGCCTTGTTGTTATAATGTACTATAACAATTAGTCAGCCGACAATAACAAGTATCCAACTGTGACCGAGTCACTGCCTACTATTTGTCTTTTGTGATTCAGCTGACAAGACATGAATATTGCAATGATCCTTTGCCTAAAATCCATAAATTAAGCAGGGTGCAGAGTTGATCAGCTGGACCTGACTTTAATACATTCAAAACCTGGGGGTATGGTGGCCAGCGGTTAGTACTGCTGCCTTATGGCGCTGAGGACGTGGGTTCGATCCCGTCCACGGGTCAAAGTCCGTGTGGAGTCTGCATGAGTCTCACCCCACAAATCCAAAGAAGTGCAGGGTAGGTAAATTGGCCATGCTAATTTCCCCTTAATTGGAAAAAAAGAATGAAGTACTCTAAATTAAAAAAAACATTGAAACCTTATTCACTTACACAGAATTAGAATCTGCCTGGAGTGACGCACCAGTGTGTCATTCCAAGTCAAATCATTACTACCCCACTTTATGCTTTCCCATAAGAAAAAAATTAAAATAACTGATCAAAGAATAATTGACATATCATAATGTGTTTTATACTAATGCACCAATTGGCTTTTGCAAACAATGTGATTTATTATGCTCCAGCTAATTAATATTTAAAACGATTTCTGGTAAAACGACATGTGAAGCTATGTTTTGGCTAAATTCAATGCTACACTCTGTGTTGGACTTTCAAATTTGCAAAGAATTATGTATTGGGATACAAAACGCATTTTCCAGAAACAAGCAAAAAGCATGAATTATTATTATTCAATAAGTTAACTAATATTGACGCCTATCAGAAAAATACGATTTGGTGTTTACTTTAGTATGTATGTCTGCTTGCAATTGTTCTGCCCTCAGCATAACAAAATTGTGGAAAATGCAGCAGATTACCACACATTCTGACATACATTTCTTGCTAACTTTTGGTTGGTTCTTAATTTGGCTCTATTTAATCACGTTTGCTCAAGAGTCGCCAGGTATCTTTCGACACCGCCACAAGGTTCAAAACCCAATACTGATCAATGACTCGATACACCAGTTAGTAAGTTCAAAAGCAATGCACATTTATTTACTCACAGTCAAATCTACTCATGCATAAACTCTACGAACTAAACTACCACTATTACTAAAGCCTATACTTAGCTTCGGGCACCCACTCAGTCAGAGGAACAGTGGCCGTTGACCGGTTCTGATGCTGCTGGGTTGAGCTGTTTGCAGGGTAGCAACTAGCAGCGTCTATCTCGTAGCATGCATTGGCTTGGAACTTACTTGGTCTGCTGTAGCTGCTAGGCTGGTCTCTCTCTTCGCTGAGAGCCAAAGCCAAAGGAGGAAGATTCTCCCTTGGAGGATACCTCTTATACTGCAAAGGGCTTTGCACTCTTTTGGGCGGGCCTTGAACTTGGCCTCAACTAATTGGGTCTTTCCCAATCATCGGTATCGATTTTCCTCCAATAGAGGGGTGGTTCCCTGATCGCTGGGCGTGTCCTGGTGACTGTCAGTCAGCTTTGTCTTAGCTTCTTCTGGCACCGGGGAGTCTGTCCTAATTGTGTCCCTTTTGTCCCCGGAGATGGCTCATTAGTATGTAAATCGTTTGGTAGTTTCTGTCCTGTCTGAGAGTTTAAGGTTCTAATCAACAGACAGAGCTTGCACCTGCTTGTTTCTTAGCATTGTCCAATTTTCCCTGCATTCTTTGCGGGTGTCCATTTTGTAATCGGGACGTGGCCATCCCAGATGGCTACACATTCAAATATGGAGGGCGCGATTCTCAGAGCCCCGCGCCGGGCCGGAGATTCACCGCAACTGCGCCACGCCACCCCGACGCCGGTGCGCGATTCTCCGAGGTGCGGAGAATCGGCACCATTTGCGCCAGCGCGTTTGGCGCGGCGCCCGTTGCGGGCCGTTGTCTGCAGCCGGGCCACTGATTCTCCGGCCTGGATGGGCCGAGCGGCCGCCCGGAAACAGCAGAGTCCCGCCGTGGCCGTTCACCCCTTGGCGCTGCCGGCAGGAACTCTGCACGAAGCGTCGGGGTGGGGGGGGGGGGCGCAGTGGGGAGGGGGGGAGAGGGTGGCTCTGTCCTGGGGGGTGGCCTCCGATGGGGTCTGGCCCACGATCGGGGCCCACTGATCGGCGGGCCGGCTTCTCTCTACCCGCTGCCTACTTTGTTGCGCAGCCGGCCCCTAAACCCCCACGCCATGTAGCGTTGGGGCCGGCATGCTGAAGAAGTCCCCCGCACATGCGCAGGTTGGCGCGACCCAACTGCGCATGTGCGGGTTGTGGTGGTGCCCATTTGGCGCCAGGAAGGGAGGCTGGAGCGGCGTGAACCACTCCAGTGCCGGGGGCAACCGGAATTGGTTGCCCCCGCGCCTGTTTTGCGCCGTCGTGAAACGCGACGGCGTTCACGACGGCGCAAACACTTAGTCTGCATTTAGGAGAATCACGCCCACAGTGTTGCGCTGAGGACCCAGGTTTGATCCCGGCCCCGGGTCACTGGCTGTGTGGAGTGTGCACATTCTCCGTGTCTGCGTGGGTTTCACCCCCACAACCGAAAGATGTGCTGGTTAGGTGGACTGGCCACACTAAATTGCCCCTTAATTGAAAAAAAAATAGTTGGATACTCTAAATTGAAAAAAAACAAATAAGACGTTTTGGCCTCACCTGAGCGATCCAGTCAGTGCTCGAGAATGCCAATCCTCTACTCCACAATTTTTAAAAATCCATTCATGGGATGTGGGCATTGCTGGCTGGGCCAGCATTTATTGCCCATCCCTGAGGGCATTTAAGAGTCAACCACATTGCTGTGGATCTGGAGTCACATATGGACCAGACCAGGTAGGACAACAGATTTCCTTCCAATGGTTTCATGGTCATCATTGGATTTTAATTCCAGATTTTTATTGAATTCTAATTTCACCATCCCATGGTGGAATTTGAACCCGGGTCCCTGGAGTCCCTCCGCCTGTGGATTACATGTCCAGCGATAATACCACTACGCCATTCCCTACCCCGCTATTCTTGGTGGCAGCATGCCTTTCATTGTGTGACTGCTGTCCTTGCGTAGTTCTGTGGCAGGGGTGGGAGGCACCTGAGCCATTTGTAGAAGGGATAACTCTTGTCTCCAAGCAGCTTTTAGGAAGTGCAGGCTAGCTGAAAAACAGCCTGAGTTGGAATTATATTGCTGTACCTTTACTGTCGCTGGGTCAAAATTCTGGAAGGGCAATTAGGGATGAGCAACAAATGTTGACCTAGTCAGTGATGATTTAATCTCATGAAAGAATTTTTAAAAGTATGTTAGCCATGCAAATGTTTGGGCCCCTGTTGGGTATTCAGCCCACCATCAGCCAGAGTCATACTTGGCTGAACACGACAATTGTGGAAATGAGGGAGCAGCAGGAAGTTTGAATGCTGAAGCTCAAGATGAAATGACTCAGCTTGAGACCATGAACAGAGAGAACCCAGAATTGGCAGCAGAAGGGCCAAGGATGTGGTGGTATGGTGGGGCCAAGGATGTGGTGGTATGGTAGAACTGGAGGTCAGTGAATGTGTAGAGCCTGAAATTTATGGGGAGGTGGGGGAGGAGCAGAAGACTGAACTTTGCACGGAAGGAAATTGCATGGCCTCCTTACCAATTTATTACTTCATTTCCCACCCAGTAGCTGGCCAAATTGACATGATGGCAGCGAATGTTAGGGGATGGTTGAATATCGTCCCTGGAAATTGGAGACAATCAAAAATTAGTGGTAAGGATAAGTGGCAACTGGGAGGGAGAGAAACTGGTCGCAGGTGGAGAAGGTGGACGCCTACCCCCAGGCATAAGCAAAGTAATAATAAGGCAAGTTGCCAGAGATAAATGCATGTCCTTTGGAACAAAAGCTGTAGAACCAGTTTTGAATGTTGGGAACTTTAGTGAATTGTGTCATCGGCCATTCGGGGATAATTTTCAGCCTGTGTTCACCGGCAGCAAAAACAACGATGCAGGCTCAAAATCCTGAACGAATCGGTAAACAAGATTCTCGCCGGCTAGAGCACTTTTGTAAGGGCCCCGAAGAATCCAGCACGAGTTTTAAGGATACAAAATAATAACGTTTATTTACTATAACAATATATACATAACAGTAGCAGTAACTTCCCTTGCTACCTTCTCCTTCCTCCTGGTTCCTGGACTGGCCAGCTTATTTATAGTAGGAGTTTCTCCGCCCCCCTCATTGGGGAAGTTCATACTCCCATAGGATTGTGGGATAGTCATTAGTCCCCAGCCAATCGTCAGTAGGCAGGTTATAACAAGCACCTTTCCTGATTTTCCACTCTATGATAATCTATGATAATCTATGACTTGCTGATGACGTAACGAGCTTCCGGCCCCCAAAGGGCGAGAACCTCTTTGTAATGCCTTTGAATTGAATATTATTAATGTCCCCCCGCCACATGATTCCCCCCCCCACCACATGATCCCACCCCCCCCCCCCCCCCCCCCCCCACCCCCTCACTGAATAATCACGTCAGCGAGGACAACAGGTTTGGCAAACTGAGATTCAGCTGAGGGATCCCTCTGGGGACACAAAGGTAGGTATAGCCCCTGGGGAAGAGGGACATGCCCCTGAGCAGGCACTGAGGGGGGAGAATGCCAGTGATACTTCCACGGTGTTGGTGGTATTGGTGGTGGGGGGGTGGGGGGGGGGAGTGCTGGGGATCAGGGGCCATTCAGTTTTGATCAGGACACCCTTTAAAGACAGCATACTGATCTCTGTCGAGCGGGTGCCGGCTCTATCAGTCCCCGCCCACCAGTTTGATAGCGTAAACCAAGCCCACTCATTTTATTTCTTTAAAGCAGCTCGATATCTGGGGCGGGATTCTCCCCTACCCAGCGGGGCGGGGGTCCTGGCGGGATGGAGTGGCGGGAACCACTCCGGCGTTGGGCCGCTCCAATGATGCGGAGACCGCACCTTTAGGGGCCAAGCCCTCACCTTTAGGGGCTAGGCCCACGCTGGAGTGGTTGCCGTCCCTCCGGCTGGCGTGAAAGGCCTTTGGCGCCAGTTTAGGCTATGGCCGACGCGGAGCGGAAAGAGTGCCCCCACCGCACAGGCCCGCCCGTGGATCGGTGGGCCCCGATCGCGGGCCAGGCCACTGTGGGGGCACCCCCCGGGGCCAGCTCGCCCAGCGCATCCCCCCAGGACCCCGGAGCCCGCTCGCGTCGCCTGGTCCCGCATGTAAGGGAGGTGGTTTAATTCACGCCAGCGGGACCGGCATTTCAGCAGTGGGACTTCGGCCCATCTCCGGTGCCGAAGAATCTGGGCCTGACACTTTGACTAAATATGGTAAAATTCCTACTGGGTTCCGCTGCAAATATTGTGTTCCTGTCAGGCCAAAATTGGCTGCTCCAAGGCAACATTAAACTGGCAAATTTAAGGTGCTGCTTGAATAACTAACTGGTGGTGTCATACATCCTAACGTAGATGTTATTACAATACATTATCATATTAAAATGCCTAGTCGGAGGCCCAATAAAATGGATAGCTGCATGATTTTTCATCACCCCATTGTTGAATCTGCTTCATCTTCTTCAGCAATGTTGACCTGTCTCCGAATGCATGCAGTATGACTGCAACCAAAGTCACTGAAAAATGGAAATTGAGTCCACATGGTGGCAGTTGTGAGCTGTGTGCTCAATCCCAAATCCTATCATGTGGAACAAATTTATTTGATGTAACAATTTAATTAGCAAATGCAAAAATATTGCAATGTAAGAGCATGGCCATGCTGACACCTATATTGTGAGTGAGTGTATGGCTGAATGAATGAGTAAATGAGTGAGCAAGTGATTGAGTAAGTACAAAAATGTGAATGAATGAGCTAATGAATGAGCGTTAATTAAGGGAACGATATATGAGTGTGAAATTCATAAGAGAAAGGAGAAGAATTAGACAATTTGGCCCATCGAGTCTGCTCCAAGGCAACATTAAACTGGCAAATGTAAGGCGCAGCTTGAATAACTGGTGTTGTCATATATCCTAACATAGACGTTAACATAGATAATACATTATCGTATTGAAATGTTGGGTCGGAGGCCCAATAAAGTGGAGAGCTGCATGATTTTTCATCACCCAGCTGAGTGAACGAGTGAATGAATGAGTGGATATGTGAAAAATAAAACAGGGTCCGGCGGAATGTCACGTTGGTGAGGTTTACAACAGGTTTGAAAAGACGAGATTCAGTCAAGGGGACCCTCGGGGGATGCAACATATAGCTCCCAGGGGAGAGAGACATGACTGGGCAGTGTCCCGGCACTTCCATCTGACACAGGTCAGCACTGCCAAAATGACACTGTCAGGTTGACACTGCCAACCTGTCAGTGCCAACCTGCGCCAAAGGGCAGTGTCAACAACAGACCCTCGTGGGAGCCCTATGGGGGAGATTCCATTATGTGTGATGGGGTGGCGCAGGCACAGAGGGGGGAACTTGCAGTCATGGGGGAGAGCGGGCACTGAGGGGCAGAACGCTGGTGGTACTTCCAGTGGTGGGAGGCAGAGTGAGGGCGAGACCATGATGATTCACCCCATCAGAGCATCCTGATACTTTCTCGATGGGGGGGAGAGAGTTCCATTTCAGTGATGATTGGGTGCTCTTTTAAGATGGCGCCCAATCTCTGTGGAGCTGGTGTTGCTCTTTTTAGCCTTAGTCTATTGGCTCTGATTACGTCACCTTTGCTCATGAGTCGCCAGGTATCTTTATGATACCGCCACGTGGTTCAAGTTCAGGTTATGATTGATAATACAGCACATCGCTTAGTAAGGATTAAAACAACGGTCATTTATTATATACAACAAGCAATATTAATACCCTAATACTACTTTCTATATAATAAACCTATCACTACTGGTCAATACTTAACTTAGGAAGAGCCCACCAGGTCAGGGAAACAAATGGCTTGTCCAATCAGATCTGGCCCGCGGGATTCAAAAGGCTGCTACAGGTCGGTGGCTAGGGGTCTCTACCGGATAGCGATCGCTGGATTCAAACTTACAGTTGCCGGTTGCTGTTCTTGCGAAGGTTTCGAGCAGGCGAAGAGGAGAGAGAGAGAGATCTGAACTTGGACCCTCACTTTTATAGGGCCCAGGAGCTTCCCGCCTCCCGGGGCGGCCCTTGACCCTGAGTCCCAAGTGATTGGATCTGTCCCCAATCTCTGGGGTCGATGTGTCCAATGGTGAGGCGATTCCTCGATCGGGGGGTGGTCGCTCACCTGTCTTTGTTTCGGCCACTGCAGGCGCCGACAGGTCTGGCCCGGTATTCAATTGCTAATATGTTGCAATTGTTCCCGGGGATAGCCAATTTAACTGTGGATGTCTGAATAGATGGGCTGCAAACAGTCCTGAATGCAACTGCAAATACCTGGGTTGATGGGCTGTTGATAGCCCTGAGTATCGATCTGGGCTAACTTCCCAGAGCCGAATATGCAATACTGTCTGCAGCTGTCTGCTTGTGTCTTCTTAGCTGCTTTTCCCAGCAGTCTTTCGGGTTAGCCATTTTAAACTGGGTTTTGGCCAGATTAATCGGAACGCAGCCATTTTACGTGGCTACACTGGGTGCTCGCTCCAGCAGGCCACATCCTGCCAGTGTGAAAGTGTAAATTACACCCACTGTTTTTTTTTTCAGTGAGGCCGGGATCTGGAGTGAAAACTGGTCTGTGCAGCTGGAGAGCTACTCACTGATTTTCAGTCTGGAACCTGAGACTTTGAAAAAATGTTAAAATTCCATCCATTTCTGTTTCTCACTCCGCAAATGCTGCCAGGCCAGCTGTGTTTTTCTGGCATTTTCTGTTTTTCTGTTTAAGGGGAAGCTAGATAACCCCAGGAGGGAGAAAGAAAGACAACAATATGTTGATAAGGGGTGCGCTACAGCCACTGTCTTGAGCCTAACGCGGAGCCGGGCGCGATGGGTAATTCCCAGGAGAGCCCTAAATCGGGTTTTGGCCAGGTGTCAGGCCGGTCATGAGACACTCGACTCGCTGCGCCTGGCGCAATTTGGATCATGTCCTCCTCGGCATGATCCAGATAATAATATTTAAATAAGCCATTTGGCTTATTTAAATATCCCAACATCACATTCACCTGGTGCCTGGGAGTCAACGGCCCCGCCTGAGGCCTCAACCAGCTGCCGAATAGTACTGGTTTCCACAAGCATGGACCAGGCGTGATGGCACCTCAGGGGATCTCGGAGGCCATTACAGCCCACGAAAGGTCAGGGGCAGGGCAGAGTAGTATTCTGGCACTCCCCCGGGTATCCGGGCACCAATGCAGGGTGCTCAGCTGCATTCCAGGATTCCAGGCTGGCATTGCCAAGGATTGATGCCTGGGGGCCATGCCCATGAAAGGAAGGGTAAGGAGGCATGAAGAGGCCGTAGAAAGATTTGGAGGGAGGGGGGTAAAGAGGGGGGGGGGTCGTGAATTAGGAGGTCCTGAAAGGAGGGGGTGTAGAGATCGGGCCAGCCTTTCAAAATTGCACCCGATCTGTGAAGAGTGGGTCCTGCTGGCTGGTTCTGTTCCCCAGTGCCGTAAAAAGTTTGTGATGACTGGAAGACTTTAGGAATATTGGATTCTAAGTATTGGGTAATTTAAGGGTTATATGCCTGAGGTTAGAGTGTGTTGATGGTGGTGGGCATGTGTTTTTTTAAGAATTCTGTTTTGCAGGACCTTGGTGCTTTTAGAAGCCAGAAGGAGCGATGAACAAAGGAATGTGTTTTTCAGTCTGGACTAATAGACTGTGGTTTGACTGGGAAAGTCCCTGGGGGCTAATGCGCTTTGCAGCCTGCAGAGATCATTTGTTTTTCAGCTTGGGGAGATGATGCCATTGTTGGGTGGAGCCAAGTAGTGCAGAGAGACATTTTGAAAAGCTTTAGAAAGACAGATTTTGAAGCAAACTTTGGAGAGAAGAGTTGAATTCTGGGGCGAAATTCTCCCCCAACGGCGCGATGTCCGCCGACTGGTGCCAAAGACGGCGCCAATCAGGCGGGCATCGCGCCGGCCCAAAGGTGCGGAATGCTCCGCATCTTTGGCGGCCTAGCCCCAACATTGAGGGGCTAGGCCGACGCCGGAGGGATTTCCGCCCCGCCAGCTGGCGGAAATGGCGTTTGTTGCCCCGCCAGCTGGTGCGGAAATGCGGCGCATGCGCGGGAGCGTCAGCGGCCGCTGACAGTTTCCCGCGCAGTGGGGAGAGTCTCTTCCGCCTCCGCCATGGTGGAGGCCGTGGCAGAGGCGGAAGGGAAAGAGTGCCCCCACGGCACAGGCCCGCCCGCGGAGCGGTGGACCCCGATCGCGGGCCAGGCCACCGTGGGGCACCCCCCGGGGTCAGATCGCCCCGCGCCCCCCCCCAGGACCCCGGAGCCCGCCCACGCCGCCTGGTCCCGCCGGTAAATACCAGCTTTGATTTACGCCGGCGGGACAGGCAATTTCTGGGCGGGACTTCGGCCCATCCGGGCCGGAGAATTGAGCGGGGGGTCCCGCCAACCGGCGCGGCCCGATTCCCGCCCCCGCCCAATCTCCGGTACCGGAGACTTCGGCGGGGGCGGGGGCGGGATTCACGGTGGCCAACAGCCATTCTCCGACCCGGCGGGGGGTCGGAGAATGACGCCCCTGGTCTGGGATCGTAATAATTTCAAATTGTGGCCTCAACCAAGTCCCTGAGGCCCCCAAAAATGATTAAGTGCCGTTGAATCGCGCTCTCCAACTCGGCACTGCAGCCATCGTGAAACACCCCGCCAAACGTGCCCAAAACCGCACTTTGAAATGTTTCCAGTGAATCACGCCCTTGGTGAAAAGAAGGAAGGTGGGATAAGGCTAATTTGGAGAATAAACTTCAGGATACATTTGGTGGGCCGTAGTTCCTGCACTGTAACATTCCATGTAATCTGATCAAATCACAAAAATAAGGGTTTGACATGTCACTTTGTGTGGGACTAGAGCCAACACGTATCGGGTTCTGGCATTTGCATGCACTTATCACCTGTTTGTTGTCATTGCATGTGGATGATATAACTTTGACAGCTCTTTCTTTTGAGTCAATAAACTTCCTTTTTTTCTTCTGCATGGTTAGTTGACATTTACACTTGCTCTCAGCTTCAATAGGCCTACTGCATTGATCTCCTGAGGGAAACATAACCTTGAGAACCAAACAAAGTAATCCTTCTTTCACCTTTTTCCTGCAGCCCTGTCCAAGCAAAATATCCTTCTACCGTACCACATTGGCATTAGCAAGCTTATCTGTTTTTTGAATGGAAAATTCACCTGAAGCTAATACCTTCTAAATGATTTGATTCACTTTTTAAGTAGCTGCAGTAGCACAGGAAATCCAAAATTCTATTATAGGGCTCCTTGGACATTTCAGTGGGCTGATCAGTACTGGCACTCTCTTCACACTTCCTATCTTTTGATTTGATTTGATTTATTATTGTCACATGTATTAGTATACCGTGAAAAATATTGTTTCTTGCGTGCTGTACAAACAATGCATACCGTACATAGGGAAGGAAGGAGAGACTGCAGACTATAATGTTACAGTTATAGCAAGGTGTAGAGAAAAGATCAACTTAGAGAGTTTAAAAGAGTTAGAATTAAGTTTTAGAAGCATAGAATGAGAGTAAAAGATAGAATTAGAGGGTATGCTGGGCACAGCTTGCAAGAAGTCGCCTCGCTCCGGCGCCATCTTGGATGAGGTCCTTGGAGCACAGGTATCATACGTAATCAAACAAATTGATCAACTCCCAACTTTTCATCCCATGACATGCTTCACATGAAAACAATGTCACATTACGAAGTAGGAGTTGGACGGAAAGCAGTTGAATATTCATAATTACAACCGGATATTTAGGAAATGAAGAGCGTTGATTGTCCTATTCTACGGTGTGTTTGTAGAAGGCTTTATAATTGCCTTGGGCTCCTGCTTCATCATCACCTGTATTCAAATCTGAAAATAAACTTTATTTTTATTTGCAGAGAAATAAATAAAAGTAAGTGCCACCATAGTCCCAGAGGACTTTGTTGCTCTGCCCATTAAGAGATGACGGTTGGTGATTTAACCTGAGGGTCATCACACCTATTGATAAATATCAGTAAAACCAGAGACTGACAGACAATTTTTAGCTTCGTAATGATAGCAGCATTAGGAACAGGATTGTCCCTCAATTCAGCCAGACTGTTCGATCATGTCCTCAATTCTATTTTCTCCCCTTTGCTCCACATTGCTTGATGGCTTTATGACACAAAAATCTATCTCAGCCTTGTGGGGGAGAGGGTTCAAAATTTCTGCTAGTGATTTTGTGAAAAAATGTTTCCTTATTCTGACATCGGATAGGCTAGCCCTAATTTTAAGATTGTCATCACGTTCTTGATTCCACCACCGGTGAAAATTGTTTCTCTGCCACCATGCAGAAAAAACCCAAGGGCGTGTTCTGACTCACAATAAAGAACTGTCAAAGTTATATAATCCATATTTCATGACAACAAACAGGTGCCAAGTAGATGCAAATTGCTTAATCTGCAATGTGTAATTTCATGCAAAGCTCCCCTGCCAAACCTGTATTTCTGTGTCTCTATCCTACTGAATCTTTCTTACATTTTAAACATCACAATTAGAGAGTTTTAGAGGGGTCAGAACACCACAAAATCTTCCATATTTAAGGGAATCAAGACAAGTTTGTGCAACTGGTTTCATAACTTGACCCTCTAAGCGATTGCGCATTAAGATAAGTGAGATCTATACCTCTTCCAAAGGCAATATGCTCTTTTTAATGTGTGGTCTCTGATGTGTTGGGTGTTCTGGATCACAAACAGGTCACCAACACTGGAAGTGATGCAACTCTATTTTATTATAAGGTTAACTATATTAACATACTTGAACTGTGGGTAAATGCAATACCAGCTTTAACTGTTGACCCTTGCCTAGTCCTAACCAGGTGATGCACTCAGCACATGGTGAATGTTTGTGTTGCAGGCTGTGAGCTCTGTGCTCCGAGCTGGCTGCTACTAGAATGAACGGGAACTCTCCTGTCCCCTGTCTTTATAGTGCGTGTGCTCTCACTGGTGAGTGGCTGCGGTGTTGTGTATGCTGATTGGTCCCATTGCATGTCCATCAGTGTGTGTCTGCACCATGATATACTGGTGTATATTATGACAGTCTCCAAATCCAAATGCAGTACTCCAGTTGGGATATGACCACAGTTCTGTATGATTGAAGCATACGTTCCTTCCTTTTGTACTTCTGCCTTTTTTGAGATAAACATTAATGCTTTTGCCTTGATTACTGATTTTTGAATCCCTTTGCTCCTCTATACTCCTCAGTTTACCACCATTTGAATAATACTCCAGTACCTTTCCTCCCTTTCCCACAGCACCTTTCCATGCAAATGCAGGAGGTACAAAATCTGCCCTTTTACCACTTCCCTTTCCACTCTTCAAGCCTCCAAACATACCTTCCAAGTGAAGCAATGATTTACTCGTACCTTTATTAGTTTAATATATTGCATTTGCTACTCACGGTATGGTTTCCTATACATGGGGAGGCAGTAGCGTAGTGGTATTGTCACTGGACCAGAAACCCAGAGTAATGCCCTGGGGACCCGGGTTCAAATCCCGCACTGCAGATGGTAAAATTTGAATTCAATAAAAATCTAGAATTAAAAGTCTAATTGTCAATTGTTGTAAAAACCCATCTGGTTTGTTACTGTCCTTTAGGGAAGGAAATCTGCTGTCCTTACCTGGTCTCGCCGACATGTGACTCCAGACCCACAGCAATGTGGTCGACTCTTAACCGTCCCCTCAAGGGCAAATAGGGATGGGCAATAAATGCTGACCCAGCCAGAAATGCCCACATCCCATTAACGAATAAAAAAAACACTGGGAAGACAAAATGCGGATTAGGTGATCACTTTGTGAAACACTTCCATTCAGTCCAAGTATAAGCCTGTCTCTTGTCCTTTCAATTCTCTATTTTGCTCCCACCCTGACCTTTCTGTGATAATCTGCTGCAATGTTTCAATGAAGCTCAACAGCACCAAGAAGAAAGAAGAATACAGGTCATTTATGCTTTAAATTGAAGCACCAGTAAAATGAGGGAATAAGAGTTCTGATCCAAACTACTTTTTCCTTCTGGCTCTTTTGACTGGGCACTTTACAGTTTTCTGGGATCATTGCTGAGTTCAACAATTTTAGACCATAACCTTTGCAGCTCCATGCTCCCCAAAATCAGTTGTTAAATCCATTATTAAAACCAAATATGACATTTTCTGTGGCAGTGTCTAGGATGCTTCATTCCTCATCTTCCTTGATCAGTCTGAAGTATTTACCATAGTTGACTAGGCCATCCTCCTCCACTGTGTTTATGTTATCAACCAATTTAATAAGATTATCCTTTCCCAGTGAAATAAACTTGGTCTTCTTCTCTTCTCATTATTGACATTATCCATAGGCTCCATCCTCACATTTGCTGATAACGTACGGTTCCATTTCTCCTTCTCATCCTTTGACACCCTCATATGCCTCTGTTCTGGCAGAATGTTTGGGCTGAATTTCATCTGCCCTAAGGAAGGCCTGTAAAGTAATGAAAATGGGAGCTGACCTGCTCTGGCTGGCAGCAGGTCAGTGTGACGGCATTTTACAGCTAATGTGACAGCTAATAAACAGAGCTACTCCCAATTGAGGAAAGCAGCCCAACCCATCGCCCAAGAATGGTGGCCACTGCCAAGGATACATCACAAAGGAGAGATTGCCTCAATGCCAAAGTGCCCTTGAAAGTGGATGAGGTTGTTTGGAAAGCTGTGGTCAGCCATTTCCTGAAGATCGGTTGTGGGTTTGTTCAGATGACACTGCCTTGAGTGCAAATTCAGACATTAACACCAGAGAACCCCTCCCTGGACCATGAAGTATCCATTGTGAGGGACCACCGAACCTTCAGAGCACAAGGGGGTGCCAGGATTTATCTAGCAGATCCACATGGCAGCAGCCCCACCCGAAGTTGGAAAAGCACACTCGTGGATGGGAGGTGGTAGCATAGTGGTATTGTCACTGGACTAGTAAAGCACAGACCCAGAGTAATGTTCGAGGGACCCAGGTTCAAATCCCACTACTGCAGATCGTGAAATTTGAATTCAATAAAAATCTGGAATTAAAGTCTAAGGATGACCATGAAACCATTGTTGATTGTCGTAAAAACCTACTGGTTTGTTAATGTCCCTTAAGAAAGGAAATCTGCCATCCTTACCTGGTCTGGCCTACATGCGACTCCAGATTCACAGCAATGTGGTTGACTCTTAACTGTACCCTCCAGGGCAATTAGGGATGGGCAATAAATGCTGGCCCAGCATAAAACACTAATGTCCCATGAATGAACAAAAAAAAGATAGCCTTTAATTAGACAATGAATTGCCTCAATTGTTTATCTGGCAGGAATATTGTCAGTCCAAAGGAAGCCCCAATACCATGCACGGAATTTTTCCATTTTGAGACTAAATGAGGTGGCAGGTGGCTCCAGTGGTACCTGTCCCATCGGCCCGAATAATGGGATCCAGGCCAGATTCAGCACTTAGAAACTCATTATAATCATAGAATCATAAAAGTTTACAGCATGGAAACAGGCCCTTCGGCCCAACCAGTCCATGCCGCCCAGTTTTTACCATTAAGCTAGTCCCAGTTGCCCGCACTTGGCCCATAACCCTCTATACCCATCATACCCATGTAACTATCTAAATGCTTTTTAAAAGACACAATTGTACCCGCCTCTACTACTACCTCTGGCAGCACATTCCAGACACTTACTACCCTCTGAGTGAAGAAATTGCCCCTCTGGGCCCTTCTGAATCTCTCCCCTCTCACCTTAAACCTATGCCCTCTAGTTTTAGACTCCCCTACCTTTGGGAAAAGATGTTGACTATCTACCTTATCGATGCCCCTCATTATTTTATAGACCTCTATAAGATCACCCCTAAGCCTCCTACGCTCCAGGGAAAAAAGTCCCAGTCTATCCAGCCTCTCCTTATAACTCAAACCATCAAGTCCCGGTAACATCCTAGTAAATCTTTTCTGCACTCTTTCTAGTTTAATAATATCCTTTCTATAATAGGGTGACCAGAACTGCACACAGTGGGCAAAATTCTCCCCCAATGGCGCGATGTCCGCCGACTGGCGCCAAACACGGCGCCAATCAGACGGGCATCGCGCCGGCCCAAAGGTGCGGAATGCTCCGCATCTTTGGCGGCCTAGCCCCAACATTGAGGGACTAGGCTGACACCGAAGGGATTTCCGCCCCGCCAGCTGGCGGAAATGGCGTTTGTTGCCCCGCCAGCTGGCGCGGAAATGCGGCGCATGCGCGGAAGCGTCAGCGGCCGCTGACAGTTTCCCGGCGCATGCGCGGGAGCGTCAGCGGCCGCTGTCAGTTCCCCGCGCATGCGCAGTGGGGAGAGTCTCTTCCGCCTCCGCCATGGTGGAGGCCGTAGCGGAGGCGGAAGGGAACGAGTGCCCCCACGGCACAGGCCCGCCCGCGGATCGGTGGGCCCGGATCGCGGGCCAGGCCACCGTGGGGGCACCCTCCGGGGTCAGATCGCCCCGCGCCCCCCCCCCCCAGGACCCCGGAGCCCGCCCACGCCGCCTGGTCCCGCCGGTAAATACCAGGTTTGATTTACGCCGGCGGGACCAGGCAATTTCTGGGCGGGACTTCGGCCCATCCGGGCCGGAGAATCCAGCGGGGGGTCCCGCCAACCGGCGCGGCCCGATTCCCGCCCCCGCCCAATCTCCGGTACCGGAGACTTCGGCGGGGGCGGGGGCGGGATTCACGGCGGCCTACGGCCATTCTCCGACCCGGCGGGGGGTCGGAGAATGACGCCCAGTATTCCAAGTGTGGCCGTACCAATGTCTTGTACAACTTCGACAAGACGTCCAAACTCCTGCATTCAATGTTCTGACCAATGAAACCAAGCATGCCAAATGCCTTCTTCGCCACACTGTCCACCTGCGACTCCACCTTCAAGGAGCTATGAACCTGTACTCCTAGATCTCTTTGTTCTATAACTCTCCCCAACGCCGTACCATTAACTGAGTAGGTCCTGGCCTGATTTGATCTGCCAAAATGCATCACCTCACATTTATCTAAATTAAACTCCATCTGCCATTCGTCGGCCCACTGGCCTAATTGATCAAGATCCCGTTGCAATCCTAGATAACCTTCTTCACTATCCACTGTGCCACCAATCTTGGTGTCATCTGCAAACTTACTAACCATGCCTCCTAAATTCTCATCCAAATCATTAATATAAATCACAAATAACAGTGGACCCAGCACCGATCCCTGAGGCACACCACTGGTCACAGGCCTCCAGTTTGAAAAACAGCCCTCTACAACCACCCTCTGTCTTCTGTCGTCCAGCCAATTTTGAATCCAATTGGCAACCTCACCCTGGATCCCGTAAGCTTTAACCTTCTGCAACAACCTACCATGCGGTACCTTGTCAAAGGCTTTGCTAAAGTCCATGTAGACAACGTCTACTGCACTGCCCTCATCTACCTTCTTGGTCACTCCTACTCAAAAAACTCAATCAAATTTGTGAGACATGATTTTCCACGCACAAAGCCATGCTGACTGCCCCGAATCAGTTCTTCCCTCTCTAAATGCTTGTAGATTCTGTCTCTCAGAATACCTTCTAGCAACTTACCTACTACAGACATTAGGCTCACCGGTCTGTAGTTCCCAGGCTTTTCCCTGCTGCCCTTCTTAAACAAGGGCACAACATTCGCTACTCTCCAATCTTCAGGCACCTCACCTGTGGCTGCCGATGATTCAAATATCCCTGTTAGGGGACCCGCAATTTCCTCCCTAGCCTCCCACAACATCCTGGGATACATTTCATCAGGTCCCGGGGATTTATCTACCTTTATGCGCTTTAAGACTTCCAGCACCTCCCTCCTCCTCTGTAATATGCACACTTCTCAAGACATCACTATTTATTTCCCTTAGTTTCCTAACATCCATGCCTTTCTCCATCGTGAATACCGATGAGAAATATTCATTCAGGATCTCACCCAACTCTTGTGGCTCTGCACATAGATGTCCTTGTTGATCCTTAATAGGCCCTACTCTGTCCCTACTTACTCTTTTTCCCTTTATGTATCTGTAGAAGCTCTTTGGATTCTCCTTTGCATTATTTGCCAAAGCAATTTCATGTCCCCTTTTTGCCCTCCTGATTTCCCTCTTAACTCTATTTCGACAATCTCTATACTCTTTAAGGGATCCACTTGATCCCAGTTGTTTATGTACGTCATATGCCTCCTTCTTCTTTTTGACCAGAGTCTCAATATCTCGAGTTGTCTCATTAATTGTGCACAAGTGATTCCCCTCACTCTCCTGGTGTGTTGGCTGCTGATTCACCCATCCACCTTCAACTGACAGGCTCAAAGATCCCAGAGCCATATTGAAACACTAGTCCAGAACACGCATATCACTCTCTCCAACCCACTTGTCTTCACCAGACCAAACAACAACAGTTTCCTATGCCTTTCCAGGTGGAGATTGCCCATTTTATAAAGATGACTGTTGGGGCACGCTCCACAATTGCAGAGGGAAGTCCTGGGTTGGAAGAGAAAAGGGAGTGGTAGAATTAAACATAGGATAGGAATAGCTCTCTGATTTACTGTTGATCTGGAAGGTACAATCTTTTCCTCCTGACATCAAGTGAAATTGGAACAATAAAATATAATTTTGGTATTGGACTCATCCACACAAAGAAAAGCTGAGGTGAATAGGTTTGAAGCCTCGAGACATCTCAATTTCCCAGACACTTTCAGGCTTAATTGGGCACACAATATTGGCCCCGAGAATTAAACATGAGATCCAATTTCTATTCCAAATTGTCTTCGAAACCATTAAAATGTCTAGATTGAGGTCAATTTGAAAATCAATCATTTCCATATGATTTATTGTAATAAATATTAATTATTGGTCTTAGTCTACTGCACAGAAAAATGTCTTCTTTGATTTCTCTTAATCAGCATCACGGGTGAAATTCTCCGGTATCGGTGCGATGTCCGCCAACTGGCGCCCAAAATGGTGCAAATCAGTCGGGCTTCGCGCCACCCCAAAGGTGCCGAATGCTCCGCATCTTGGGGGGCCGAGCCCCAACCTTAAGGGGCTAGGCCCGCACCAGACGAATTTCCGCCCTGCCAGCTGGCGGAAAAGGCCTTTGGTGCCCCGCCAGCTGGCGCGGAAATGACATCTCAGGGCGGCGCATGCGCGGGAGCATTAGCGGCCGCTGACAGCATTCCCGCGCATGCGCAGTGGAGGGAGTCTCTTCCACCTCCACCATGGTGGAGACCGTGGCGAAGGCGGAAGGGAAAGAGTGCCCCCACGGCACAGGCCCGCCCGCGGATCGGTGGGCCCCGATCGCGGGCCAGGCCACCGTGGGGGCACCCCCCGGGGCCAGATCGCCCCGCACCCCCCCAAGGACCCCAGAGCCCGCCCGCGCCGCCTTGTCCCGCCGGTAAGGTAGGTGGTTTAATCTACGCAGGCGGGACAGGCACTTTAGCGGCGGGACTTCGGCCCATCCGGGCCGGAGAATCGCGGGGGGGGGGGGCCCGCCAACCGGCGCGGCGCGATTCCCACCCCCGCTGAATATCCGGTTCCGGAGAATTCAGCAACCGGCGGGGGCGGGATTCACGCCAGCCCCCGGCGATTCTCCGACCCGGCGGGGTGTCGGAGAATCTCACCCCACATACGAACTTAAAAGTTACAGAAAATGCTGGAAGCAGGTCTGTCATCATCAATGGAAATTGAAACAGAGTTACTAGGCTGAATTTTCCTGGTACAAGGTTAAACCTGGAGCAAGATAGGAAAATAATGTGTCAGTCCGGCTAGCTGACACATCCCAGCCTCTGAGGTGATTGGTCACAGCATCACGTAAACCAAGGGAAATCTATTGAATGCGAAGGCCAGTGTGGTGGAAGGTGAGGACAAGGGAAATGGTATTGTGGTCCTCAGGCGAAATGTGTGAGCGGTTAAATTTTATGGAGCCTGCAGGAGTGGGATAGGAGGCAGAGAGGACATAAAAGATTGGGACGGTATATGTGCTCATCTATAACCCCAACAAAAGGATGTCGGTTTTGCATTTTGCCAGCAGCAGAAAAGATCCAAGGCATTGTGACCATTACAATGCAATGAGTCAATGAGGAGGTAATATGAATTTGCATGGACCTGAACGAGATTGCGCAAGTTTGCATTTAATGAATCATGCATTAGGATTTTGGGGCACCAGATTCCTTATGGTTAAAGGTGGTAGCAACAAGGTGAGGCTTCAATGCTGCCTCTAGAAGTCAGTCACTGTGAGTTTGTTAGTTGTCTTGAAGGGGAAGTTCAGGGAGGGTGGACATTGCCGGCCAGGGGTAGTAGGCCTCCAAGACTGGGAGCTGCTTAAGATGGTAGGCTCTGCAAGGGATGCAGAGGAACATTGGCATTGACTGACAAGGCAGTTGCAAGAGGAAGGTACCAGGGGAAGTCAACTCAAAGGACATTTGTTATGGGACAGGGATTAGAGAACCCCAAAGTGTATCATGGAGTTCACCTGACCCACAACGTTTAATAGATTGTGGTATGGGGAGCACACGGCCCACTCTACAGGTGTGGTACAGCAGAAATGGAAAAGTATTTTTTAAAGCAAAACAATGTTTATTCTATAAACTCAAGTTAACCTTTTTAAAACATACAGTGAACATTTTAGCAGCCTTTAATTCAAATACAACCCCCAAATAATACAATATTAAGTAATCCTTTAAGCTTTCCTTTAAACATCCATAAGACTTAAAACACCTTTTACCAGAAGCACATCAGGTTACAGTCACTACTGTTAATTGTTTTAAATCACCAGGATCGATTTACAGTCTTTAGATTACAGAGAGAAATTCTAATACACCTTCTGGCTCTGACTGCAGCTATGCAGCTCTGAAAACGAAACTCAAACACACCCTGCAGCAAACAGCCTAAAGCGAAAGTAAAAAGCTGACAGACAGCCCAGCTCCATCCATTCTCTGACATCACTGCAGTAGTAAACACCCATTTCTTAAAGGTAATCTCACTACAGATATTTATATACATACCCATTTATAAACACCCATTTCTTAAAGGTACTCTCACATGACAAATTGCACGAGTGAAGGAGAGACCAATGGTCATGGCACTGATCTTCTTGGAGGAGGACCAGTACAGAGGGAGGAGTCACCATACAAACGATATGAATATATAAATTTGGTGTGGGAGCAAGCGATTTGGTCCCTCTAGCCATCTCCACCATTCAAGAAGCTCTTGGCTGATCGGATTGAGGTCTCAACAGCACTCTCCTGTCTGATACTGTTTGATTATTTAGTTTTGCTGTCACTGAGAGAGAGATTGTTGTCATTACATCACTCCGCTAGGTTCTCTATCTCCCTCCTGTACTCTGACTCATCGTTGTTTGAGAGCCGACCCACTACAGTTGAGTCATCAGTAAATGCATAGGTAGAGTTGGAGCCGAATTTTGCCACACAGTCGTATATGTTTTGGAGTTTGGATATGAGCTTGGCTGGGATTATGGTGTTGAAGGCAGAGCTGTAGTCAATGAATAGGAATCTGACATCGGTGTCCTTGTTGTTGAGATGCTCCAGGAATGAGAGTGGGGCCAGGGAGATAGCTTCTGTTGTGGACTGGTTGTGGCGATATGCGAATTGTAGTGGATCAAGGCAGTATGGGAGTATGGAGTTAATGTGTCTCATGGCCAAGCTCTCAAAGCTTTCATAATGAAAGATGTCAAGGCCACCGGATGGTAGTTTTTGAGGCACGTTGCCTGGTTCTTTTTTGGCATCGGTGTGATAGTGGTCTTCTTGAAGTAGGTGGGAACCTCAGAACAGAGTATGGAGAGGTTGAAGATGTCCGCGAACATACTTGCCATGGGTTATGGAGAACAGGCAGAACAGTGCAGATGAGGCCATGATGAGATCAGCCATGATCATATTGAATGATGGAGCAGGCTCGAAAGGCAAAATTGCCTACAATAAACCTGTTTTGTCTTTCACTACTGCCTCATCGATCACCTCGCAATGTAACAGTAAGTATAATTAAAATAACTTCTATACTAATGAATATTCAAAGCATGTAAATGCTCTACAAGTATGAACCTGTCACAGGATGGCATGAGGTTTGACATGCCACAAACACGCTACTGACCTAATCACTACCTCTCAATCGATCGTCAAGAAATCAAAATTCCATTCTCCCCAATTCACAATGCACACTATTGAAATGACAATTCTGTCTCCACAAACTGGGTGATTCAGGCCATTTGAAACGCATGAGTGTAATTTCTGGATTTGCAATGATTGATTCAGTAATTTCTTTTGAAAAGCCTTCCCCTTCAGTGCGGTGTTCTTTGTGTTGCTTATTCAGGATGGATTGCGTAGTGTTCACAAAGGCCACAGTGTAGCTTTGATTTTATTTACACACCTAAACTGGGTTTCGAAACTTAGTCCTGATTAGAATACAGAATTGATCAATAACATCTAACTGCACTCACCTACTGCTAATCTCACTCACTGGTATAATTTATAACATTTTCACACTAACTGTTCTTATGACCTCGCTCCAGCTGTCTCCTGCTTACTCCTCCCCTAAGGTCTAGCATCACAGCTTTCTATAGTACTCATAGATACATAGGAGAAAGGAGCAGAAGGAGGCCTTTTGGCCCTTTGAGTCTGCTCCGCCATTTATCATGATCATGGCTGATCACCTAACTCAATAGCTTAATCCTGCTTTCTCCCCATTCTCCTCAAGTGCTATATCCAACCGCCTCTTGAATATATTCAAAGTTTTAGCATCAACTACTTCCTGTGGTAATGAATTCCACAGGCTCACCACTCTTCGTGTGAAGAAATGTCTCCTTATCTCTGTCCGAAATGGTTTACCCTGAATCCTCAGACTGTGACCCCTGGTTCTGGACATACCCATAATTGGTAACATCTTCCCTGCATCTACCCTGTCTAGTCCTGTTAGAATTTTATTAGTCACTATGAGATCCCCCCTCATTCTTCTGAACTCCAGCGAGAACAATCCTAACCTAGTCAATCTCTCCTCATATGACAGTCCCGCCATCCCTGGAATCAGTCTGGTAAACCTGCGCTGCACTCCCTCGAGAGCAAGAACATCCTTCCTCAGAGAAGGAGACCAAAGCTGCATACAATACTCCAAGTGTGGCCTTACCTAGGCCTTGTATAACTGCAGCAACACAGCCCTGCTTCTATACTCGAAACCTCTTGCAATGAAGGCCAACATACCATTAGCCTTCATTACCACCTGCTGCACCTGCATGCTTACCTTCAGCGAATGGTGCACAAGGACACCCAGGTCCTGCTGCACACTCCCCTCTCCCAATTTACAACCATTCAGGTAGTAATCTGCCTTCCTGTTTTTGCTTCCAAAATGAATAACCTCACACTTATCCAAATTATACTGCATCTGCCATTGGTTTGCCCACTCGCCCAACCTGTCTAGATCTTGCTGTAGGATCCCTGCAACCTCATCACAATTCACCCTCCCACCTAATTTGGTATCATCTGCAAACTTTGAGATATTACATTTTGTTCCCTCATCCAAATCATTAGTATATATTGTGAATAGCTGGGGTCCCAGCACCGATCCCTGTGGTACCTCACTGGTTACTGACTGACAATTTGAAAATAACCCATTAATCCCTATTCTTTGTTTCCTCTCTGCTAACCAGTTTTCTATCCACATCAATACATTTCCCCCAATCCCATGCACTTTAATTTTGCACAATAATCTCTTATGCGGGACTTTGTCAAACGCCTTCTGAAAGTCCAAATATACCACAACGGCTGGCTCCCCCTTATCGACTGTACTGGTTACCTCTTCAAAGAATTACAACAGATTTGTCAAGCTTGATTTTCCCTTCATAAATCCATGCTGACTCTGACTGATCCTGCTTTCTAAATGTTGCACTATAAAGTGCTTGATAATGGATTCAAGCATTTTCTCCACTATCGATGTTAGGCTTACTGGTCTATAATTCCCTGCTTTCTCTCTACCTCCCATTTTGAATACTGGAGTGGCGCGAGCTACCCTCCAATCTGCAGGGACAGTTCCAGGGGCTATAGAATCCCGAAACATGACCACCAATGCATCTACTATTTCCAGAGGCACCTCCTTAAGCACTCTGGGATGCAGATTCTCAGGCCCTGGGGCTTTCTACGCCTTCAATCCCATCAGCTTTCTCAACACCATTTCTCTACTAATGTTGATCTCCCTCCGTTCTTCCCTCTCAATAAACCTTTCATTCTCCAACATTTCTGGGATCTGGGGCAAGATTCTCCGACCCCCCCGCCGGGTCGGAGAATCGCCGGGAGCTGGCGTGAATCCTGCCCCCACCGGTTGCCGAATTCTCCGGCACCGGATATTCGTCGGGGGCGGGATTCACGCCGCGCCGGTCGGCAGGACCCCCCCCCCCTGGCGATTCACCGGCCCGCGATGGGCTGAAGTCCCGCTGCTGTCATGCCTGTCTCGCCGACGAGAATCAAACCACCTCTCTTAACGGCGGGACTAGGCGGTGCGGGCGGGCTCTGGGGTCCTGGGGAAAGGCGCGGGGCGATCTGGCCCCAGGGGTTCCCCCCACTGTGGCCTGGCCCGCAATCGGGGCCCACCGATCCGCGGATGGGCCTGTGCCGTGGGGGCACTTTTTTCCCTCCGCCTCGGCCACAGCCTCCGCCATGGCCGACGCGTAAGAGACACACCCCCTGCGCATGCACGGGGATGACGTCAGCGGCTGCTGACGCTCGCGTGCATGCATGGACTTCCGCCGCCCGACTGGCGTGGCGCCAAAGGCCTTTCCCGCCAGGCGGCGGCGTGCCAACCACTCCGGCGCAGGGCTTGCCCCTCAAGGTGAGTGCTTGGCTCCTAAAGGTGCGGAGATTTGGGGCGGCCCAACGCCGGAGTGGTTCACGCCATTCCATTACGCCGGAACCCCCCGCCCCCCCCGGGTAGGGCAGAATCCCGCTCCTCATTTGTGAAAACATAACCAAAGTATGTATTCAATTGCTCAGCCATTTCTTTGTTCCTTATTATGCATTCCCCTGTTTATGTCTATCTGGGCCTACATTTCTCTTTACCAATCTCACTGCATCTCACTCTAGTGGCTATTCATTGTACTACATTAACCCTTGTAATTCTGATATTTGTGATAATACCATATTCAGCATTCAGTGTTTAAACAAAATATTGATAAACAAAAAGCAATAGATTAAAATTAAGAATATGAAACATTAATCATAATTCATTGTATCTGTTTGTCTGCAAGGGCTGACAAATGCTGAACCTCATCATTTTTATGGAGGCATTGGGATAGCTCAGTGGCTGGATTCTCCGCAACCCCGCGACAAAATCGCGTTTGGGGCGGGAGCAGAAAACCCACTTTTACGACAGGATAGGGCCAGGCGCCGCTCCAGTGATACTCCGGTCCCCAGAGAATCGCTCGCGTGCGATTTATGCGGCGCGGCTGGGGGGCCATTGCCAGAGTCCCTACCAGCGATGCTCCGGTCTCCACCAGCTGAATTCCCAAAGACATGGGGCGAAATTCTCTGGTATCGGCGCAATGTCCGCCGACCGGCGCCCAAAACGGCGCAAATCAGTCGGGCATCGCACCGCCCCAAAGGTGCGGAATGCTCCGCATCTTGGGGAGCCGAGCAACAACCTTAAGGGGCTAGGCCCGCGCCAGACGAATTTCCGCCCCGCCAACTGGCGGAAAAGGCCTTTGCTGCCCCTCCAGCTGGCGCGGACATCTCCGGGCGGCGCATGCGCGGGAGCGTTAGCGGCCGCTGACGGCATTCCCGCGCATGTGCAGTGGAGGGAGCCTCTTCCGCCTCCGCCATGGTGGAGACCGTGGCGAAGGCGGAAGGAAAAGAGTGCCCCCCACGGCACAGGCCCGCCCGTGGATTGGTGGGCCTCGATCGCGGGCCAGGCCACCGTGGGGACACCCCCCGGGGCCAGATCGCCCCGCGCCCCCCCCAGGACCCCGGAGCCTGCCCGCTCCGCTTTGTCCCACCGGTAAGGTAGGTGGTTTAATCTACGCAGGCGGGACAGGCATTTTAGCAGCGGGACTTCGGCCCATCCGGGCGGGAGAATCGTGG
The DNA here is from genome assembly GCF_047496885.1 of Scyliorhinus torazame. Classification (NCBI taxonomy): domain Eukaryota; kingdom Metazoa; phylum Chordata; class Chondrichthyes; order Carcharhiniformes; family Scyliorhinidae; genus Scyliorhinus; species Scyliorhinus torazame. Next base: position 177,858,239 of record NC_092712.1, read on the forward strand.
GGGGGGGGGGGCCCGCCAACCGGTGCGGCGCGATTCCCGCCCCCGCCGAATATCCGGTGCCGGAGAATTCGGCAACCGGCGGGTGCGGGATTCACGCCAGCCCCCGGCGATTCTCCGACCCGGCGGGGGTCGGAGAATCTCGCCCATGGTTCTGACCATATCTGACCGGTCGGGACTCGCGCGAAGCGGCTGCAGACTCAGTCCGCTGCCGCTCTGGTGTGGGCGGGGGGATTAAGAACCCGGGGGGGGGGGTCCTTAGGGCTTTCGAGGCGACTATCGGGCATGTGAGATGTAGCGGCGCAGGGCCAATCGTTGCGACCTTCTTTCCTCGACCAGGGCCGCCTGCTGAGTCCGCCACAGCGTTCGGCGCGGCCGCTTGAGGCCGCTGTCGTGCGCATACGCGGACTCGCAACCAGAAATGCGGGGGCCCGTATTCGCAGCTGAAGTTGAGGGAAGCACTCCAGGGCCCTGCCAGCCCCCTGCAAGTAAGTGAATAGCTGCTAATATTTTCAAGGAATCTCCAGAGTAAAACTCCAGTATTTACACTGGCGTGGGACATAGCCCCGTTTTTGGAGAATCCAGCCCCATGACTTGGTGTAATAATGGAAGTACATCATTGACTGCTGATTTGCTCTGACTCACTTTACACTATTACAGAAAGTCAAAATTTACCCAATTGCCTTTTACAAAAACATTTTCAGTCAACCCTGTTTAGCTTCGAGATGGAGAAAAACTGGAATGCCTGCACACTACTTGTGTCATGTCAACACTTCCCTTAAGTGAAGCAACTTGGCATATTGGCATATTTAGTCATCATCTTGTGTATTTGTCGACAAGCTGATGGAGGTTTCCAAAATATTTTGTGCCATGGTGGTTGATAAGCTAAAACTGACAGCTGGGCAGCGTGGTGGCGCAGTGGTTAACACTGCAGTCTCACGGCGCTGAGGCCCCAGGTTCGATCCTGGCTCTGGGTCACTGTCCGTGTGCAGTTTCTACATTCTCCCCATGTTTGCGTGAGTTTCGTCCCCACAACACAGGTGGTGGATTGAACACGCCCATTAATTGGAAAAAATGAATTGGGTACTCTAAATTTATAAGAAAAAGAAAAGAAACCTGACAGCTGACCAGTGCCATGAGTTAAACTATTGGGTTGAAAAATCATTACAGATAAGGAAGACCATTCAGCCCATTTTAATTTGTGCATCCAGTCAGACCCCCCCCCCCCCCCACTGTAACAACCAATTATACTGGAAATAATTCCCACAGTTTCTATTATTGCTATTTTTGGCCAGCAGCTTGGGTTCAATTCCCATACCAGCTGAGGGTATTCATGAAGGCCCTGCCATCTCAACCTTGCCCCTTGCCTGAGGTTTGGTGATCCTCGGGTCAAATCACCAATAGTCAGCTCTCCCCCTCAAAGGGGATAGCAGCCTATGGTCATCTGGGACTATGGCAACTTTACCTTTTTCCTTTGTCTTAAAGAGTTATTCCCATGTTGATCATTCATCACAAACAAGAATTTCCTGATATCAGACCTAAAATTATTTTCTATTCATGTGAATCTTTGTTCTAATTCAGTCATTTAATTTAAAGTAAAATTCCAGGTTTTAACTTGATTTATTCTCTTAAAAGGGCGGGATTCTCTGTTTCTGAGGCTAAGTTCTGACGCCAATACAGAATCCGTGGACGTTTACACCAGAAAAACCGACATCGCACCAGGAATGATTGTTGGTGCTCCGTACCCGTCCACCCCAACCCCACAGCCCACCTCCTGGCCACCCCCCACTACTCCCCCGGCTCTGGCAGATGCCCCCCGGCCAGCGACACAACTGTCAGCAAACTAGGTGATTTTGGACACATTCCGTACCCCCTCTCTCTCCCTCTGTAACCTCCATGCTGGTTTCACGATTTTTAAAAGCACAAGTGAACCATGCCGTTAGGGACTCGGCCCATCGGAGGCGGAGAACCGTAGAGGCCCCGGAGAATACAGAGTCGGGCCCGCTAATGATATGCAAATAGTGTCTTGGGTATGTGCGGAGTGAAATGCCGTTTTCAAGGTGGTGTCAAATCGGCGTCAGTCCAGATTTTGGCATGGGAAGCTATTCTCTGCTCAATCGCATTTCCTGATCTCGGCGCGGCTAACGGAGAATCCCATCCAACATCCTTTGCAACAATGCGCACAAAGTTCTCAAGCATTCTCCCCAAAATTTTTAAAACAAAAATAAATTTAGAGTACCCAATTATTTTTCTTCCAATTAAGGGGCAATTTAGCATGGCCAATACACCTAACCTGCACATCTTTGGGTTGTGGGGGTGAAACCCACGCAGACACGGGGAGAATGTGAAAACTCCACATGGACAGTGACCCAGGGCCGGGATTCAAACCCGGGTCCTCAGTGCTGCAGTCCCAGTGCTAACCACTGTGCCACGTGCCACCCCGCATTCTCCAAAAGTAAGTTTATTTTGACTTTGATGTTTATTCAAGTGGATTGCTAACTGATGGGAGATACGACCATAAGAGCATATCCTGTTGTATAACACACATGACAGACAACAATCAGAACTGGATTTGATACAATAGAATGGAATTAGAAAACACAGTTCTCAGCTTGGAACCGCAAAATATATCAAAATACATCTGCTAAGAATTCCTCAGAGCCTCACCCAATTCACCGCAGTTTGTCAGAAATAAGCGGAAAAGCTGGCTTGCACCACTGAGTACATTCATAGCAGCAAAGTGGGTGCAGAGGAAACAAACATTCCCTGATTCCACTGTGGTGGAAAACACTCTGATGAAGATCAGTGCAGCATTGTATGCCAACACAAAGGTATCTGTTATCCTGTTTAAGGCAGCTGAACTGGTTTCCTTCAGCATTTGCATGGCAAGTATGGGCTCATTTCATTTTAATTGGGTCATTTGATGCTTGAGTTGGCGACTCTATCAATGTAAGAACACAATGGGCAGAAGTCTCCCAAAAAATGACAAAGTTCAGGCACGAAAATCGGTGCGAATCGTGCCAGCTGTTCTGGCCAATGACGAGATGTGCGGGTCCCAAAGATGCTGGAAAGACTGGATCCTCAGAGATCAAAGGGTCCCCTAATATTAGAATGTCGCTACAGACGCCCTGCGCCACACTTCCCGCTGGCATTAGGCACACCAAATCACCTGCATCAGACCCCCTCAGTCAGCAGTATTGTGCCCCCCCCACCACTGGTGAATGAAACCCCACTATAGAGTCGCCAAAGACCCTGCCCACTTTATGCCACACCCCTTAATGCCCTTCCCCTAGACACTGCCAGGTTGGCACCATCACGGCATCATGTCCAGGACTACCCAGGGACTACAATGGACTTCAAGACCCCCGGCACGGATATCACAATTGGAGATATGTGCGGGATTCTCCGTTTCTGCGGCTACATGCCGACATCAGCGAGGGGCCCTGGTGTCACACAACCAGAAAATCGCAGTACCAGTGAGGGGCTAGCCTCTGCGGATCGCAATGAAAACGGTCGGAGAATGGCCTGCACTGAACGAGCTGTACAACATGGTGGCGACCCCAACCCGCCAACTACTACCCTACAGCCCATCCCCGAGCCACCCCCCACCAGTCCACCCAGCCCTTGGATCCCAGCCGAGTTTGGCAGCGCTGGACACAGTCCGCAGCCGGCATGTCGGGTACCCGCACGGTTGGGACCACACGTGGCCCACGCTGTCGGGAACTGGGCCCATTGAGGGTGGAGCATCGTGGGTGGGCCGGCTGATGGCGTGCCAATGCTGTTGAAACGGTGCACGGCGGGCATCGCGATCACGCCAGTTTGGAGGGGGCGGACCTCCATGAAACCAGCACCGGTCTTGATTTCAGCATGAAAATCCATTCTTCGTCCGATCGCCGAACACGATTTCGGTGTCGGGCGACAGAGAATCCAGCCCCATTAGTGAATTGTGCTGGCTTTGCATTGAGACGGAGGGTGGGAGAATTGCAGGAGCCGGGAGAATTCGGCTTAAAGCCGATTCTGGATATTTAAATATGAATTTTAATATGCTAATCTGGTTCACACCCAGCCAGGGTGTGAATCCCATTTCAGGACTCACCAGCAATTTTCCCGACATAGCGGGATTTGCGGTTGGTACAATGCGGCTGGAAAACTGTCCCTCGTGTGTGGGATTTTCCGACCTCCCTCACAGCTTGCTATTGGTGACAGTGGTGGCTCGCCAGTCGCCGCCAGCGGGGAACCTGCCTTGGTGGGGGGGGGGGGGGGGGGGGGGGGGGGGTGGCGTTCGTCTTCAGTAGGACCGTAAGACCCACCAATGGGAATCCTGGAAAAGCTCGCCCAATATCACAGTGCCCATTGAGATCAACCCATTCAAGCTTGAAGTAGTCTCCCTCATTCTCCTGACAATGATCGTCAGTGTGCTTGGATGCTCTCTCAGTGTTGGCACATTGTTTTCTGTTCCTCAATGATTCACCTATTCAAAACAGCCCCCCTCCCTGAGGTACGGCAACTTTTTTCAAATGAATCGAGCTTGTAGAAGGCTGTGCCTTCTGACATGGACTGCTTCTACCACAAGCTGTTCCAACTGTAGCCATCTGGGATGGCCACTTCCAGAATACAAAATGGACATTTGCAAAGATTGCAGGGGAAAATGGACAATGTTAAGAAAGCAAGCAGGCACAGAGCCTGTCTGCATATTGGAGAAACAGCTCCCAGACGAGACTGAAACTGTAGGCCCATTAGCATATGGATGGCCCATCTCCGGGAACAAAGGAAGATACTTAAGTAACCGATCTGGCCCCAGACCTCGCGGCGCCAGTTTCCCAAACGGAAAGCAGAAGACAAAGCAGGCCAACGGCCACCTAGGACACGCCCAGCCATCAGGACACCCACCCCTTTATTGGTCAAGATCAATACGAGTGATCCAGATACGGTCCAATTGATTGGGGCCAAGTTCAAGACACACCCAAAAGCACGCGAAGCACCTTCAGGTATAAGAAGGCCCTGAGACAGAATAGTTTTCTTGGACTTGGCTCTCACAGCGGAGAGATCTGTCCACCAGCTGCACCAGAAGCAAGTAAGCCCAAGGTCAATGCTCGCTACCAGACGGACGACCTTAGCTGTTTCCCCTCTACCACTTCGACCCCAGCAGCCTCAGATCCGAACAACGGCCAATGTTCCTCTGACTGAGTGGGCGCCCAAAGCTAAGTATAGGCTTTAGCAGGAGTGATAGTTTAGTCTGTAGTATTTCGTGCATGAGTAGATATTACTGTGTGTGTAAATAAATAGTATTGGCTTTGAACTAACTAACTGGTGTACCGACTCTTTGATCAGTATTCTGGTTTGAACCTTGTGGCGGTATTGAAAGATACCTGCCGACTCTAGAGCAAACATAATTAGGATTAAGGAAGGTGACCATTTTGACCGCCATATTCAGAGCCAACCAAAGAGAGCAACACAACTCACTGTCGAATCACGCAGGTAATAACTCAATTGTCTGTTGACGTGATCCTGCCTAAGTGCAATTACCTGAGCTTGTTCACGGTCTGCATGTATCCTGTGATAGTGCGCCCTCAGAAGGAATCAGCTCCTTTGAGGGGTCATCATTTGTGACCCTAGCAGTTCCTGCTCCACACAAATACACCACTGTTCCAGACTGTGTACTGTAGATTCTCCTCCTGTAACAAAAGCAATGAAATGGTGGATATAATTGAAGCTTAAGTTGTGACAGGGCCCCATTGCATTTTCAGTCAAACTCCTTTGGGCAGATTTCCCTTTTTTGCACTTATATGTAAAAGTTTGCATGGGTGGAGAGCATATAGGAAAATCAAGGATGGAAAATTGCAAACCTGAATGGCTGCCTTTTGGCTGTGCAATCCTCCTTGCCTGGCTGCTCCACATCCGCTCCACTTGCATTTGTCTTATGCCCACCTGTTACTGAACGAAAGCTACCCTCTCTTCACACATCATTAGGCCTATATTCAGATCTGTTTTTGAGCTATTTGTTTTCCTCTTTATAGCAGTATCAGCTTCTTGCTAGTTTTCTAGGTTGGCATGTGTGTCTTTAGGGATCTGATTAAATGAACTTCCCCCAGGTACTCTCATTGAGAAAGCTGTTTACTAAGTTCCTTATGTTTGACAGGCCTTCCTGAGTAATCAAAGAAAATCAAAAATGAAATATTGCATCCGACCATGATTAGGTCGATCTGAGAAGACAAAGGTAACCTTTCATATTCCATAATAAATTAAGATTGGTTGTTGATCATCTCTGAAGTCCACACTGGCTACTAGAAGTTCCATCATTCCTGATGTAGCGGAAAGCTGGGAAGCTTGGCTCCTGATTTGTCCATCTCTTACACACACTTCCACAGATTATAGCAGTAACACACCTTCTAGAGTCATGTAGGTGGGAACCAGGTGATTTAAATAGACATCTGAGACTTCTAAGAATTAGGATTTATGTAAAGGGGGTGCAATCAAATCTAATTTCTCCTCCTGTCTTTCCAATTCCTGAGTCCAATTCATTGATGTGTGGTACATGGTAAAGAATCAATCAAAGTGAGGCCATATTTTGCACTTTTTTCCCCTTAATTCCAACCCTTTATCTCCTGTTCTTCAGCAATCTTCTGATTCATTCATCTGGCCCCTCCCTCCACAAACCGTGACATTTGCCTTTTATGGTATGTTATCAAGGGCATTCTGAAAGCCTATATTTAACATATTGCTTTCACACCTTCAATTTGCTACTTCTTTAACTAATTCATTGAATTGCATTTTGCTGTGAAAACTTCATCAACATTATGGGGCAAATCTGAATGCAAATTCTGACATCTGCGCACATGCATTTCAATGCCAACATCCAGAAGATTCCGTTGGTACGCCCTGCTCCTCTGAAGACTGCAGGCCTTGAAGATCGGCTCAGCATCATGATTACAAAACTGGCAGCTTTCTGCACTTGTCCACCAGTTCCACACCTATAATGGAAAAAAAAACATTTTTCACTGCATAACTGATAATTGCTGCTGAAAATCCTCTGTGCTCTAAGATTTGGCACCATATGTTATGGATGCATTTTAGTACCAAAATGCCACCTGTAAGACTTCTGCTCACTTCCAGTGTAGCCCAGCTATCCTGGTGAGGGCAGTAATATGGGCGTTATTTGTGCCTGTGGGACATGTGTGCAGAGCAGGCACATCATGATGCTAATTTCAAACTCACCCCTCCGGTCAACACCTCTCTTCAGTATGAACAGCTAAACAGGCACAGCTAAACAGACTGCCCCCCCCCCCCACCCCACATCAGCCCCCACCAGCACTAGTTAAAGGGATCTTCAACAACCTGCAGGTTAGTAGTTGTTTACTTTCTATTGGCTCTGTTTGAGTGTGTAAAAATGTTTGTTGTTTTGAGGAGTTGCTTTCAATTGGTGAAGTCTGCAGGGACTGCATGTAGAGAAGGTATGGTTATGACTGTAAGGTCTCTGGGCACACCATCACTCCCAGTCATGGGTGCTATAGTATTAATCCCCCTTGGGATACAATATGAGACAAAGATGTTACAGAGGCAGAAAATAAGAAGCATAGGGACAGAGGAGGATTGGCACTACCGAACTTGGGCGATTACTATTGGGCCGCCAATGTGGCAATGATACGTAAATGGATGATGGAGGGTGAGGGAGCGGCGTGGGAAAGACTGGAGAGAAAGTCCTGTAAAGGGACGAGTTTAGAGGCGCTGGTGACGGCGCCGCTACCGATCTCACCTAAAAAGTTTACCACAAACCCGGTGGTGGCGGCAACATTGAATATCTGGGGACAGTGGAGGCGACAGAGAGGGGTGCGGGGAGCCCTGGTGGGGTCCCCAATCAGGAACAACCATAGGTTCGCCCCAGGAAGAATGGATGGAGGATTTCAGAGCTGGTTCCAGTTGGGAATTAGGAGGGTGGGAGATTTATTTATAGATGGGACTTTTGCGAGCTTGGGAGCATTGGAGGAAAAGTATAAGTTGCCCCGGGGAAATTTCTTGAGATATATGCAGGTGAGGGCATTTACTAGACAACAGGTGAGGGAATTTCCATTGCTCCCGACACAGGGGATACAGGACAGGGTGCTTTCAGGGGTGTGGGTCGGAGAGGGCAAGGTGTCAGAGATTTACCGAGAGATGAGGGAAGAGGGGGAGGAGTCGGTGGGCGAACTAAAAGGAAAGTGGGAAGAAGAACTAGGGGAGGAGATAGAGGAGGGTATGTGGGCTGATGCCCTAAGCAGGGTAAATTCCTCTTCCTCATGCGCCAGGCTTAGCCTGATTCAATTTAAGGTGCTACATAGAGCACACATAACGGGAGCAAGATTGAGCAGGTTCTTTGGAGTGGAGGACAAATGTGGGAGGTGTGGCGGGAGCCCGGCAAACCACGCACATATGTTTTGGGCATGCCCGGCACTGGAAGGGTATTGGAAGGGAGTGACGGGAGTGATTTCGCGGGTGGTGAAGGCCCGGGTCAAACCAGGCTGGGGGTTAGCTCTATTTGGAGTTGCGGAAGAGCCGGGAGTGCAGGAGGCGAAAGAGGCCGACGTTGTGGCCTTTGCGTCCCTAGTAGCCCGGCGCAGGATCCTACTCATGTGGAAGGAGGCGAAACCCCCCGGACTGGAGGCCTGGGTAAATGATATGGCGGGGTTCATTAAACTGGAGCAGATAAAGTTTGCCCTGAGAGGATCGGCTCAAGGGTTCACCAGGCGGTGGCAGCCATTTCTCGACTACCTAGGGGAACGTTAGAGGGAAGACAGATGACCAGCAGCAGCAACCCAGGGGGAGGGGGGGGGGGGGGGGGGAGGGGGGGGTTTAGTTTAGGTCAAAGATAAAGGGGTTTTGTTACTTGTGTATTGTTTAAAATTTCTGTATTGGTATTGTTGCGTTTGCTTTGTAAGAGGGGAAAAATTGTTGTTTGGGAAAAAATTTTCAATAAAACATTTATAAAAAAAAAAGAAAATAAGAAGCAGTGGGGTGGGGTGGGGCGGGGGGGGGAGAAAGGTCTCAGTTCCATCTAGATTCTCCACTAGCATTATTCCCAGCATAACCATGCCAAAGCAGCATGTTTGGCATCTGTGATTCATAAAGGAGATGGTCAGAGGTCCACAGCCGCATACAAATAAAAATAGGAGCAGGAGTAGGCCATTCAGCCGCTTGAGCCTGCTACTCAATTCAACAAGATCACGGTTGATCACATCGCTGTCCCAACTCCACTTTCTCATCTCTCCCCATAACCCTTTAATTCCTTAAGATGAAAAAAATCTGTCTCACTCAAAGAAGCATAGAAAAGCTACAGCACAGAAAGAGGCCAGTCAGCCCATCTTGTCCATGTCAGCCTGAGGACACCCAGGTACTCTTTCTAATCCCTTCCTGCATCTGGTCCATAGCCCTGAGGCTTAGAGCACTTAAGGTTCAGTTCCAGGTCCTTTTAAAAAGAGTTTAGAGTCTCTGCCTCCACCACCTACGTAGGCGGTGAATTCCAGACACCTCCTACCCTCTGTGTAAAACGATTCTTCCTCATGTTCCCTATACACCTTTTGCCATTTATCTTGAATCCATGTCCCCGGGTTCTAGAATTCTCCACCAAGGAAAACAATTTTATCATGTCCACTCTATCTCCTCCCCGCAAAATTTTGTACACCTCAATCAAGTCACTCTTCAGCCTTCTTTGTTCCAAGGAAAATAACCCCAATCTATCCAATCTCTCCTCATAGCTATCTAGCCCTGGCAGCATCCTTGTAAACCTACTCTGCACTCTCACCGGAACTGCACACGATACTCCAGTTGTGGCTTCACCAGTGTTTTATACATTTCCAACATTATGGGTGGGATTTACTGACCACCCCACCACGTGTTTTCTGGCAGCTGAGGAGGCCCGCCATTATCAACGGGATTTTCCATCGGTGTGAACAGCTGGTAATTGCCACTCCATACCTTTACTTTTATATTCTATACCTCTGCCAATGAAGGAGGGCATTGCATATGTTTTCTTTACAACCTTGTCTACTTGAAATGCTGTCTTTAGGGACCTGTGTACTTGTATGCCAAGATCTCTCACTTCATCTACCCCTTGAATATATTCCATGACCCAGCCTCCATTGTCTTATGGGATCAAGATTCAAAAAATAACAACCCTCTGAGAGAAAATATTCTTACTCATCCCCGTCTTAAATGGGAAACTATTTATTCTGAAATTGTGCCCCCTTGTTCCCACATGAGGGGAAACATCCTCTCAGCAGCTACTCTCTCATGTACCTCAGAATCTAACATGTCTCAATAGGATCACCTCTCATTCTTCTAAACTCAAATGAGTCAAGGTCCAATCTAGTCAACCTTTCCTCACATTATAACCTCGTCACCATGAGAATTAAACCGAGTAAACATTCTCTGAACTGTCTCCAATTCAAGTGTGTCTCTTCATAAATAAAGAGACCAAACTCTACACAGTACTCCAGGTGTGGTGACCAATGCCCTGTACAGTTGTAGTAAAACTGCCCGACTTAAATATTTCATCCTCCTTCAAAAAAAAGACAACCTTCAATTTGCCTTCCTAATTATTTGCTGTACCTGCATGCTAACGTTTTGTGATTCATGTACAAGAAAATCCAGATCACACAGCCCTACAGCACTCCGTCATCTCTCTCCATTTAAATAAAATTTTGCTTTTATATTCTTCTCACCAAGTGGACAACATCACATTTTACTACATTATGCTTCACCTGCCAATTGTTTTGCCCGTTCATTTGACTTTTGCAGACTCTTTGTGTCCCTTTCACAATTTCCAACCTATCTTTGTATCGCCAGCAAATTTTGCTATAATACACTCTGCCCCTTCATCAGAGTCTGCTTCCTGTTGGTTTGTCTGTTCACGCGAACATAATTGCTCCCAACACCATGAGATCTTGGACCAAATATTTCGACCTCCGATCGTTAGTGATGGGATATATGTTGAAAGATTGCGTGTCAAGACCCAGCGGAAATCCGGATGCAAGACGTGCATGGGACTTCTTAGAAAGTTTAAATTTTGATAGGCTGATTCCCTGCTGCCTGGGACCATCCACACATGACTCCATAAGACCATAAGACATAAGAGCAGAATCGGGCCACTCGGCCCATCGAGTCTGCTCCGCCATTCAATCATGGCTGATATTTTCTCATCCCCATTCTCCTGCCTTCTCCCCATAACCCCTGATCCCCTTATTAATCAAGAACCTATCTATCTCTGTCTTAAAGGCACTCAGTGAATTGGCCTCCACAGCCTTCTGCGGCAAAGAGTTCCACAGATTCACCACCCTCTGGCTGAAGAAATTCCTCCTCATCTCTGTTTTAAAGGATCATCCCTTTACTCTGAGATGGTGTCCTCTGGTTCTAGTTTCTATTAAAAGTGGAAACATCCTCTCCACTTCCACTCTATCTGGGCCTCACAGTATCCTGTGAGTTTCAATAAGATCCCCCACATCCTTCTAAACTCGAACAAGTACAGACCCAGAGTCCTCAACCGTTCCTCATACGACAAGTTCTTCATTCCAGGGATCATTTTTGTGAGCCTCCTCTGGACCCTTTCCAAGGCCAGCACATCTTTCCTTACATACGAGGCCCAAAACTGCTCACAATACTCCAAATGGGGTCTGATCAGAGCTTTATACAGCCTCAGAAGTACATCCCTGGTCTTGTATTCTAGCCCTCTTGACATGAATGCTAACATCGCATTTGCCTTCTTAACTGCTGACTGAACCTGTACATTAACCTTCAGAAAATTGTGAACAAGGACTCCCAAGTCCCTTTGTGCTTCTGATTTCCTAAGCATTTCCCCATTTAGAAAATAGCCTATGCCTAAATTCCTCCTTCCAAAGTGCATAACCTCACACTTTTCCACATTATATTTCATTTGCCACTTCTTTGCCCACTCTCCTAGCCTGTCAAGTTCTTCTGTAGCCCCCCTGCTTCCTCAATACCACCTGTCCCTCTACAGATCTTTATATCATCTGTAAAAGTAGCAACAGTGTCTTCAGTTCCTTCTTTCAGATCATTAATGTATATTGTGAAAAGTTGTGGTCCCAGCACAGACCCCTGAGGCACACCACTAGTCACCGGCTGCCATCCTGAAAAAGACCCCTTTATCCCCACTCTCTGCCTTCTGCCAGTCAGCCAATCCCCTATTCCTGTCAGGATCTTACCCTTAACACCTTAAATAAGTTTATCATAGAATTTACAGTGCAGAAGGAGGCCATTCGGCCCATCGAGTCTGCACCGGCTCTTGGAAAGAGCACCTACCCAATGTCAACACCTCCACCCTATCCCCATAACTTAGTAACCCCACCCAACATTAAGGGCAATTTATCATGGTCAATCCACCCAAACTGCACATCTTTGGACTGTGGGAGGAAACCAGAGCACCCGGAGGAAACCCACGCACACACGGGGAGGATGTGCAGACTCCGCACAGACAGTGACCCAAGCCGGAATCGAACCTGGGACCCTGGTGCTGTAAAGCAATCGTGCTATCCACAATGCTACCGTGCTGCCCTTTAACTTATTTAACAGTCTCCTATGCAGCACCTTGTCAAAGGCCTTCTGGAAATCTAAATAAATCACGTCCACTGGTTCTCCTTTGTCTAGCTTCCTTGTTACCTCCTCAAAGAATTCTAACAGATTTGCCAGACACGGCCTCCCTTTGAAAAAGCCGTGCTGACTCAGCCCTATTTTACGATGCAATTCCAAGTACTTTGCGACCTCATCTTTAATAACAGACAATCTCCGACCCTGAGCTTAGGGTGGAGACTTGAGTCATATGCATGGGGTCTACGTATGCTTATCCAGAAATATGCTGGATAAGCGTGTGACAATAGTTTCCTCCCAATATATATCAATGTAAAGTTTATAGAACGGTGGTGCCTTTGAATAAATCTTTTGCAGATTTCATCAAATTAGATGGTTTTTTCCAAATGTCATATGCAGCTTTCTACTGAAGACTCACTTGTTCCAACTTTCGTAGGGAAGGTTCACAGCCGCAGTTTAATCTTGAATCAATAGGGTCCTTTTGGCATAAACTAATATGTGTTTTAGTTTGTTTTTTGTCGCAACCCAAAGTTAATTTGCAGAATGTTTTGCAGGCACCAAAATGTGCCCGCCTATACCCTTGTGAGCTTCATTTACAAGCTGTTCTCATTGATGAGTTGGGCATATTTCACAGATACTTGGGCAACTTTTTCAAAAAATATTTTTATTCAAGGCATTTTCTATATATACATGAAAATATCAGAAGACAAAACATCCACATGAACCGAAACCACCAGCCCCCAACCTCTCCCGATACCAACACTCCATCACATCCCACTTTGGATGGTCCCACTGGAGTGCCCTCCCTCTCCATCATCTCCCTGCACATATCCAACACACTCCCTTCCCCAAAATCATCCTCCGACAACAGCTTGTCCTGCAACGCCGGAGGCAGCAGCCCCGGGAAGGACGGAGCCTCTCTCCTCACAAAATCCTTCAGGTACCTGAAACCATTCCCTTTGGGCAATTCATAAGTTTCCCCCAACTCCTCCATACCTGCAAACGTGCCTCCTTTGAACAGGCCCCCAAAGTACTCTATCCCCACTTTCCCCATGCACGGAATCTCGCATCCAGCCCCGCTGGCACAAACCTGTAATTGTCACATACTGGTACCCAAAACGGTATACCCTCTGACCCGAAATGCTACTTGCATTGGCTCCATACCCACAATGCCGAGACCACCACTGGGCTCACGGAATACTGGATCAGCGAGAATGGCGCCAAAAACAGTGCCCTTATACGACGCCAGCCCCATCCACCCCTAGCCAACATTTCCTCCATCACCATTCCCTCACCAATAATTATTATTGCCGCCCAATAATAATTTATCAAACTTGGCAGCACCAGCCTGCCATCCCCTCGTGCCCGCTCCGAAAACACCTTCCTCCCCCGCAGGGTCTTCCCTGCCCACACAAACCCTGAAATTATCCCATTCACTTTCCTAAAAAAGGACTTGGGAACACAGATGGGGAGATTCTGGAACACGAACAAGAACCTGGATAGCACTGTCATTTCAACCGTCTGCATGCGCCCAGCCACTGACAGCGGCAACGCATCCCACTCTTGAAATCTGCCTTCATCCCCACCACCAGCTGCGTCAAATTCAAAGGCCTTCTCTCCATCCCTTGCCACCACTACCTTTACCTTCTGCCCCTCTTAGAGCATCATAATAATATGTAGCAGCCTATGCACATTCGCCGACTATTGCTGCCCCTTCACAAATCCCGTCTGGTCCTCCCTTATCACCCCGGTACACAATTCTCTGTGCGCGACGCTAACACCTTCGGTAAAAACTTTTCATCCACAGTAAGCAGCAAAATTGGGCTGTACGACCCACACTGCCCCAGGTCCTTATCTTCCATCAAAATCAGGGAAATGTATTCCTGTGACAATGTGCAGAGGAGGTCCTCCCTATCTCTCGCCTCATTGTACATCCCCAACTGAATACCAAACGTCTTGTAAACTCCACTGGAAACCCATCCGGCCCCAGGGCCTTCCCTGCCTGCATCACATCAATACCGTACATAACCTCCCTCAGCCCGATCGGGGCCCCCAATCCCTGCACCCTCTCCTCCTCCACCTCAGGGAACTCCAACCCATCCAGGAATCGTCTCACCCTCTCCTCCCCAGGCAGAGGCTCCGACTTGTACAGCCTTTTGTAGAAGGCCTCAAATACCCCATTCACCCCCTCTGGATCCGACACAGCCTTTCCCTTTATCCCTCACCCATGCTTGCTTCCTCAGCTGGTGAGCCACCATCTACTTTCCTTTTCTCCGTACTCGTACACCGACCTTCTTGACCTCCGGTAAGGCAATTGCCTTCCCCGTGGACCTAACCCAAACTCCAGCTGGAGCGTCTGGGTCTCCTTTAACAACCCCCCCTCTGGCACCACTGAGTACTTCCGATCTATCCTCAGAATCTCATCCGCCAGTCTTGCTCTCTCCTCTCGTTCCACCCTCTCCCTATGCAACTGGATCAAAATAAATTCACCCCTAACTACTGCTTTATGCGCCTACCATAGTATGAAAAGGCCATAACCTCCCTCATGTCATTCAGCTCCACATAACCCTGAATGACAGCCCTCACCCTCTCGCACCCCACTCATCCATCAACAACCACACATCCAACCTCCACTGCGGCCTCCCCCTGGACCAACCGCAAATCCACCCAATCAAACCGTATGGTCGGAAACCGCAAGTACACCCCATGCACATGTGAGAAGTATGAATACGTCTTGGCCCTCGGCCTCCCAAACCTCTACGGGTCCTCCCCCACCTCATATGATCCCTGAGCCCCCTCAGCTCCCTTAGCCACCACCGACACCTTCAATTACTTAGGACGTGACCAGTCCATCCTCAGGCCCAGAACCGTGTTAAAATCTCCCCCCATTATCAGCCGGTGCGGGTTCAGGTTCAAGATTTTCCCTAACATCTGCCTCATAAAGTCCACATCATCCCAATTTGCGTCATAAACATTCACCAGGACCACCGGCACCTCCGCCAGTTTCCCACTGACCATCACATACCTACCCCCCGAATCGGCCACAATGCTCCTCGAACGCCACTTTCTTATTAACCAGCACTGCCACTCTCGTTGTCTTCGTGTCCAACCCCGAGTGGAGCACCTGTCCCCCTTCCCCCCCCCATTACTTCCTCAGCCTGGTCTGGTCCCCCCACTTCAGGTGCATCTCCTGCAAAAACACAATGTCCGCCTTCAAACTCCTCAAGTGCGCAAAAACACCCAACTGGCCCATTCAGCCCTCAACCAGCCTGGTCTCTCTCCTCTGCCGATCAGCCATATCCTTTCTTCAGCCAGCCCCCCCCCCCCCCCCCCCCCGCCTGCGTGATGCACTCTTCCAGGCCCGCTGCCAACTCTCCCTTCCGAACTGTGCTACACCAACCACACCCATGTCAGCAACTCCCCCCCCTCCCACCCCGGCACCCAAACAAAGAACCATCCCTTTCCCCCAACTACAACTTCCTCCTGGCAGCCTCCCACTTCACTCCCGTTAACTATAATAGAACATAGAACATAGAACAATACAGCGCAGTACAGGCCCTTCGGCCCACGATGTTGCACCGAAACAAAAGCCATCTAACCTACACTATACCATTATCATCCATATGTTTATCCAATATAATAATAAACATAATAATAATCTTTATTGTCACAAGTAGGCTTACATTAACACTGTAATGAAGTAACTGTGAAAAGCCCCTAGTCGCCACACTCCAGCGCCTGTTCGGGTACACTGAGGAAGAATTCAGAATGTCCAACTCACCTAACAAGCATGTATTTCGGGACTTGTGGGAGGAAACCGGAGCACCCACGCAGACATGGGGAGAACATACAAACTCCACAGTGAACCAAACCGGGAATCGAACCTGGGACCCTGGCACCGTGAAGCAACAATGTTATCCACTGTGCTACCATGCTAGCCCACCCAGCTAGCATGGTGGCCCCCGCTCAAGGTCTCTGACTACCCCAGACCCGCCAAATCCACCCCTCCGCGCACCCTCTCAACAACCAACAGACAAAGAGAAACAAAAGGCATACTCATCATCACTGCACGCCTCATCACACCCTGCCCCAATTCATCTCCCAATGTGCCCCAGACACAACCCAAAGATGTGCAGGATAGGTGAATTGGCCACGCTAAATTGTCCCTTAATTGGGAAAAACAATTGGGTATCTAAATTTATTTTAAAAGGCACGGTCCTCGAAGGTAGTGAGGATTCTTATGTGCAGTATGCCACCACCAGTCTAGGCCCTCTCTGGGAGATTGTGGGCAAGCTTTTCCTGAGAAGACACAGAGAGGGCATCATAAGTACACGCGTGGTTCACAGTGGTGGGAGGTGGGGGTGTGAAGGAGGATTGGGAGGTGGTTGAAGGGGGAGGGGGTGGAGGAAGGGTTGGGGATTTTGAAGGGGGTGGTGGGGTAAAAGCTCCCATGGGGGCGGAAAAGTCTCGGGGGTGTGGGGGTGTGGGGATGTGGTGTTGGTGTCTACTCACTCATGCTGCCGGTTTAAGTCATTGATCTTTTCCCTGCACTGGATGCCAGTCCTCCTGTTCACACTCCCGCCACTCACAGCCACTGCCACCTCATCCCAAGCAGCAGTGTCTGCCCTATGGCTGACCCTCCAGGACCTTGGGGGAACAGGACATTCCTCCTGGCCTCCACTGCATGTAGCAGTCTCCCCAAATCAGTGTCCCTGAATCTTGGGGCTGGTCTCCTGGGCACAATTGTTATGACCTGACTGGGGTTGGCTGAGCGAGTGCAGCTTCAGTGCTGCTCGAGCTTGTTAGCAGGGGGCTGGCGAGCACGGTGTCAGCGAATCAGCTGGCGAGCCTTTGTCTGCGGCGAGAAGACCGTGAGGCCTTGTTAAGTGGACTAATTGACTTTGAATAGCGTTGCAGACCTAACTGGGCTGAGCACCAGGAAGCTGGCGGTAATTCCCGCTCGTTACCACACTTAGAATCCTTTCCAGAGAATCGCACCCCCTATTCTTCTAAAGATCCAATTTCCCTTTGTGATCTTGAATAAACCACTGTTTCTTGGGCTTTGGCCAACCTACACCATGTGGCAACTGTGATGACTAGGGGCATTTCACAATAACTTCATTGCAGTGTTAATGTAAGCCGACTTGTGAAAATAAAGATTACTAAAAAATTATTAATTTCATCAAGAGAGTGAGGCTCCATATCAACGTCGCCACATTGATTTGGGTGCTGTTATGGATAGAACAAAGAACAAAGAACAAAGAAAGGTACAGCACAGGAACAGGCCCTTCGGCCCACCAAGCCTGCGCCGGCCAAGATGCCCGTCTAAACTAAAATCTTCTCCACGTCCAGGGCCAGTATCCCTCTATTCCCATCCTATTTATGTATTTGTCAAGATGCCCCTTAAACGTCACTATTGTCCCTTCTTCCACCACCTCTTCCAGCAGCGAGTTTCAGGCACTCACTACCCTCTGTGTAAAAAACATACCTCATACATCGCCTCTAAACCTTGCCCCTCGCACCTTGAACCTATGCCCCCTAGTAATTGACCCCTCGACCCTGGGAAAAAGTCTCTGACTATCCACTCTGTCTATGCCTCTCATAATCTTGTGGACCTCTATCAGGTCGCCCCTCAACCTCCTTCGTTCCAGTGAGAACAAACTAAGTTTATTCAACCTCTCCTCATAGCTAATGCCCTCCATACCAGGCAACATCCTGGTAAATCTCTTCTGCACCCTCTCTAAAACCTCCACATCCTTCTGGTAGTGTGGCGACCAGAATTGAACACTATACTCCAAGTGTGGCCTAACTAAGGTTCTATACAGCTGCAACATGACTTGCCAATTTTTATACTCAATGCCCCGTCCAATGAAGGCAAGCATGCCATATGCCTTCTTGACTATCTTCTCCACCTGTGTTGCCCCTTTCAGTGACCTGTGGACCTGTACACCAAGATCTCTCTGACTGTCAATACTCTTGAGGGTTCTACCATTCACTGTATATTCCCTACCTGCATTAGATCTTCCAAAATGCATTACCTCACATTTGTCCGGATTAAACTCCATCTACTAACTCGCCGCCCAAGACTCCAAACGATCTAATTCCTGCTGTATCCTCTGACAGTCCTCATCGCTATCTGCAATTCCACCAATCTTTGTGTCATCCGCAAACTTACTAAGCAGACCAGTTACATTTTCCTCCAAATCATTTATATACACCATGAGCAGCAAATGTCCCAGCACTGATGCCTGCGGAACACCACTAGTCACAGCCCTCCAATCAGAAAAGCACCGTTCCATTGCTACTCTCTGCCTTCTATGATCTAGCTAGTTCTGTATAAATCTTGCCAGCTGACCTCTGATCCCGTGTGACTTCACCTTTTGTACCAGTCTGCCATGAGGGATCTTGTCAAAGGTCTCACTGAAGTCCATACAGACAACATCCGCTGCCCTACCTGCATCAATCTTCTTTGTAACCTCCTCGAAAAATTCTATCAAGTTAGTGAGACATGACCTCCCCTTCACAAAACCGTGCTGCCTCTCGCTAATACGATCACTTGCTTCCAAATGGGAGTAGCTCCTGTCTCGAAAAATTCTCTCCAGTAATTTTCCAACCACTGAGATAAGGCTCACCGGCTTGTAGTTCCTTGGATTCTCCTTGCTACCCTTCTTAAACAAAGGTACAACATTGGCTATTCTCCAGTTCTCCGGGACATCACCTGAAGACAATGAGGATCCAAAGATTTCTGTCAAGGCCTCAGCAATTTCCTCTCTTGCCTCCTTCAGTATTCTGAGGTAGATCCCATCAGGACATGGGGGACATATCCACCTTAATATTTTTCAAGACTCCCAACACCTCGTCTTTTTGGATCTCAATGTGACCCAGGCTATCTACACACCCTTCTCCAGACTCAACATCCACCAATTCCTTCTCTTTGGTGTATACTGATGCAAAGTATTAATTTAATACCTCGCCCATTTCCTCTGGCTCCACACATAGATTCCCTCCCCTGTCCTTCAGTGGGCCAACCCTTTCCCTGGCTACCCTCTTGCTTTTTATGTACGTGTAAAAAGCCTTGGGATTTTCCTTAACCCTATTTGCCAATGACTTTTCGTGACCCCTTCTAGCCCTCCTGACTCCTTGCTTAAGTTCCTTCCTACTTTCCTTATATTCCACACAGGCTTTGTCTGTTCACAGCCTTCTAGCCCTGACAAATGCCTCCTTTTTCTTTTTGACGAGGCCTACAATATCTCTCGTTATCCAAGGTTCCCGAAATTTGACGTATTTATCTTTCTTCCTCACAGGAACAGGCTGGTCCTGAATTCCTTTCAACTGACATTTGAAAGCCTCCCACGTGTCAGACTGTTTAGCTCAGGGCTAAATCGCTGGCTTTGAAAGCAGGCCCAGGCCAGCAGCGCGGTTTGATTCCTGTAACAGCCTCCCCAAACAGGCGCCGGAATGTGGCGACTAGGGGCTTTTCACAGTAACTTCATTTGAAGCCTACTTGTGACAATAAGTGATTTTCATATTTAATTTCACCCTCAAACACCCGTCTCCAATCTATGCTCTCCAGTTCCCGCCTAATTTTGTTAAAATTATCCTTCCCCCAATTCAACACATTCACCCGAGGACCACTCTTATCCTTGTCCACCAGCACTTTAAAACTTACCGAACTTCTAACGCCTGGCCGGGCTTATTCCCCAATACCAGGTCCAGTACAGCCCCTTCCCCAGTTGGACTATCTCCATATTCTTTTAAGAAGCCCTCCTGGATGCTCCTTACAAACTCTGCCCCGTCCAAGCCCCTAGTACTAAGTGAGTCCCAGTCAATATTGAGGAAGTTAAAGTCTCCCATCACAACAACCCTGTTGCTGTTACTCCTTTCCAAAATCTGTCTACCTATCTGCTCCTCTACCTCCCGCTGGCTGTTGGGAAACTGTAGTGAACCCCCAACATTGTGACTGCACCCTTCTTATTCCTTATCTCTACCCATAGAGCCTCGCTGCCCTCTGAGGTGTCCTCCCGCAGTACAGCTGTGATATTCTCCCTAACCAGTAGCACAACTCCTCCACCCCTTTTACATCCCCCTCTGTCCCACCTGAAACATCTAAATCCTGGAATGTTTAGCTGACAACCCGGTCCTTCCCTCAACCAGGTCTCTGTAATGGCAACAACATCATAGTTCCAAGTACTAATCCAAGCTCTAAGTTCATCTGCCTTACCTATTCTACTTCTTGCATTAAAACATATGCACTTCAGGCCACCAGTCCCGCTGTTTTCAGCAACATCTCCCTGTCTGCTCTTCCTCAGAGCTATAGTGGCCCTATTCCCTAGTTCTCCCTCAATCTTTTTCACCTTTTGACTTATTGCTCCCGTGCCCACCCCCCACCATACTAGTTTAAACCCTCCCATGTGACACTAGCAAACATTGCGGCCAGGATATTTATGACTCTCCAGTTTAGATGCAATCCGTCCTTCTTATACAGGTCACACCTGCCCCGGAAGAGCTCCCAGTGGTCCAGATAACGGAAACCCTCCCTCCTACACCAGCTGTTTAGCCACGTGTTTAGCTGCTCTATCTTCCTATTTCTAGCCTCACTGGCACGTGGCACAGGGAGTAACCCCGAGATTACAACCCGGGAAGTCCTGTCATTTAACTTTCTGCCTAGCTCCCTGAACTCCTGCTCCAGGATCTCATCCCCCTTCCTGCCTATGTCGTTAGTACCAATATGTACCACAGCCTCTGCCTGTTTGCCCTCCCCCTTCAGGATGCCCGCTACCCGTTCTGAGACATCCTGGGCCCTGGCACCAGGGAGGCAACATACCATCCTGGAGTCTCTTTCACGTCCACAGAAGTGCCTATCTGTGCTCCTGACTTTTGAGACCCCGATTACTATTTCTCTTCTGTGCTTTGACTCTCCCTGCTGAACATCAGAGCCAGCCGTGGTGCTGCTGCTCTGGCTGCTGCTGTTTTCCTCTAATACGCTATTCCCCCTGACAGTATCCTGTTCGAGAGGGGGACAACTACAGA
The DNA here is from genome assembly GCF_047496885.1 of Scyliorhinus torazame. NCBI lineage: Eukaryota > Metazoa > Chordata > Chondrichthyes > Carcharhiniformes > Scyliorhinidae > Scyliorhinus > Scyliorhinus torazame. The sequence goes on from NC_092712.1 coordinate 177,879,839, forward strand.
GGATTCCTGCACTAACTGCCTGCCCCTTCTGGTGATCACCCATCCCTCTGCTTGCACCTTGAGTCTGACTACATCGATATAACTGCTATCTATGACGCTTTCCGCCACCTGCATGCTCCTAAGTGCATCCAACTGCTGCTCCAACTGAACCATGCGGTCTATGAGGAGTCCCAATAGGGTGCACTTTCTACAGATGAAGCCATCCGGGATGCTGGAAGCCTCCCAGACCTGCCACATCTCACAGTCAGAGCATTGCACCCTTCTAATTGACATTGCATTAACTAATTAGTAATTTAAATTTAAATATATATATTTTTTTAAAGTTACTGTTAACTATTTTTCCTAGCACAATATTTCTACTACAAATGTAAGTGCTAAATACAGTGCTCTCCGGTCTCTGGCTTAGATACGCCTCTAAATTATGATTAAGTAATTAATTAATTATGTTTAATTAGTTTAACAATGTTTAATTTTTAAGTTTAGTGCAGATTCCCCACCAGCCAATCAGGTCACAGCTTTCCTGTGACGTCACTTTTCAGTCGTCGTCCCCCCTCCCCCCAAGTTGGATCACTCAGAATAGCAGAATACCCATCACTTACCTGTTCCCAAGCTGCTCCCCGGCTCTCGCTCTCCCGCTCCCGAAAATGAAAGCCACTGGACCTGGGGGTAAGGTTTTATATCGCTTACCTTCCCAGGGTGCTCCCTGGTTTTCTCCCTGCTTCACTCTGGATCACTCCCTGCACATTATCAGTTACAAAGCCAAACAAAGGAAACAGAACAAAAAGGGAAACAGCACCTCCTCCCACTCCGCACCGAATTACCACACTGCCCAAATTACCAAGTTCCAATTCCCACTCTGGCTGTGTCTCATTCACTCATGATGTGTCTCCTTCACCTGCGCAAAGCTCACTGAGTGCGTTTTGTATCTGTCTTTTATACAGATAAGGGCACTATTTATTAAGGAGCTGCTCCAGGACCCCTTTATCTCCCCTCTCTCGGCAAGTGCAGCAGCCTTGTGGTACCTGAATATATGTCTGCCTGTCGTTCTGATCTGTGGCTGCCTCCACAAGCTTGAATGAGATGTTACGGAAATGCTTTATAACAGGGTGTCCTATAAGAGGGCAAATCAAATTAGATATGAGTGCCACTTCTAGAATGACTGTAATGCCACAAGCGGTGGCAGAAATTTGATAAAAGTCCATAATTGTATCTTACATTGTGTAAATCCCACTAATGATAACTGATAAATTGGGCCCCCCAGATCTGCTCATTTAGTTTTGATAAGCGCAGGATGCATTACAGTACAACCAGTTCCCATTTCAAACCAGGCTTTTATTTGCTCATCCATGGGCAGGTTGTCAGGGCATAGGGGAATTCAAAACCTTGGCTGGGTGCCAGCCCTTCAATCATGAAAATCATATTCAAATTCAGATTGAGCTTGAGAGGACAGAGTGCCACATTAGAGTTTTAGTATTGGGCAGAGGTAATTTTACAGGCCTGAGGAAAGAGTTGGCCCAAGTAGACTGGGCACAAACAATTGAGAGAAGGACAGTTGAGGAATAATGGTGGATGTTCAGGCAGATATTAAACACCTCTCAATTAAAGTATATTCCTGAGAGGAAGGCAAAAACTGGGGCATACCATCCTGCAAAAGCTAGTGGTAAACTGGAGGATTGGGAGAATTTTAGGGGTCAGCAAAAAGCTATAAAAATAGAATCAAAAAGTTAAGATGAACTACGAAAGGAAACTAGCAGAAAACATAAACACTGATACCAAGAGTTTCTGTAAATATATAAAGAGGAAGAGAATAGCTAAAGTAAATGTTGGCCCTTTAGAGGACAATACAGGTGGGGTAATAATGGGAAACACAGAAATGGCGGAGGCACTGAACCAATATTTTGCCTCTGTCTTCACGGTAGAGGAAAATAAAAACTTTCCATGAACTGCAGTTAATGCAGAGGAACTTAGTGCAATAATCATCACTAGGGAGATGGTATTGAATAAACTAATGGGACTAAAGGCAGATAAGTCTCTGAGAATTGATGGTCTGCACCCTAGGGTACTAAAGGAGGTGGCAGCAGAGATAGTGGATGCATTGGTTATGATATTTCAAAATTCCTTGGATTCTGGAAATAAATTGGAAACATGGTTATGTAACTCCTCTATTCAAAAAGGGAGAGAGGAAAAAAGTAGGAGACTATAGACTGGTTAGCTTGACCTCCGTGGTGGGGAGGTTGCTGGAATCAATCAATAAGGGGGAAATGACTGAACATTTATAAAGACAAAGCTCAATCCACCATTGTCAGCATGGTTTTATGAAGGGTAAGTCATGCTGTACAAACTTGCTTGAATTCTTTGAGGATGTAACTAGCAAGGTGGACAATGGGGAACCTGTGGATATGGTATACCTAAACTTCCAGAAGGTGTTTGACAAGGTGCCGCATAAAACATGGATCCAGAAGTGAGATTGCAGGGGGTTGGGGTTAGAGTACTAGACTGGATTGAGGATTGGCTGACTGACAGGAAGCAGAGGGTCGGGTTAAGTGGGTCCTTCTCTGGCTGGTGAACTGTAACTAGTGGGGTGCCACAGGGTTCAGTCCTCAGACCTCAACTGTTTACAATCTATCTAAATTATCTGCATGCAGACAGAGTGTAACGTAGCAAAATTTGTGGATGATACTGAAATAGGTCAGAAAGCAACCAGTGAGGAGGGGATACAGATTTTACAGACGGATATAGATAGCTAGGAGATTGGGCCAAAATTTGGCAGATGGAGTTTAACGTGGATAAGTGTGAGGTTATCCATTTTGGCTGAAAGAATATTCAGGCAAATTATTAACTAAATGGAAAGCAGATTCAAAATGCATCTGGGCAGAGGTATCTGGCTGTCTTTGTTCATGAATCGCAGAAAGTCTGTGTGCAGGTACAGCATGTAATAAGAAAGGCAAATGGAATGTTAGCGTTTATTGCAAAAGGACTGAAGTATAAAAGTAGAGAAATATTGTTGCAATTGTATAGGGTGTTGGTGAGACCACATCTGGAATACTGTATCCAGTTTTGGTCTCCATATTTGTGGTGGCATTGGAAACAGTTCACAGTTCATCAGATTAATTCCAGGGATGAAGGGGTTGACGTATGAGGAGAGATTAAACTGTTTGGGCTTAAACTCTCTGGAGTTTAGATGGATGAGAGAGAATCTTATTGAGGTATATAAAATACTAAAAGGGATTGATAAAGTAAATGTAGATCAAATGTCTGTCCTTTTGGGGCAATCTGGAACAAGAGGCCACAGATATAGGTTGAGAGGTGGTAGATTTAATAGTGAGATGAGGAGGAAATACTTCTTGCAGAGGATGGTGAATTTGTAGAACTCGCTACCCCATAGTGCGATGGAGTCCGGATCATTAAATGGTTTCAAGAGAGCGATAGATATATTTCTGATTTTAAAAAGGATTAAAGGGATATGGGGAACAGATGGGAAGGTGGCTTTGAGACCAGGAAGAGATCAGCCGTGATCTGATTGAGTGGTGGAGCAGGCTGGAAGGGGTAATTCCCTACTTCTGCTCCTAATTCCTATGTTCCTATATTCTTCAGACTCCTTACCATCAGCAGTTTCCTCAGTTCTGATCACCTTAACTGAAGAGCATGCCACATTTTTAGGAGTGTCATCCTTCCCTGATCCTTTAGATGGTTTAGCAGGAGGTTTACAATCATCACCCCTTTGGGACAGACAGCGGTCCAGCCGGGAGTCTTTTTGATCCCTACCCCAATCTGTCCTGATTCCTCCCATAGCTCTCTGATAGTCACGGCTAGTGTAGAAACTGCCCCCATAGGGATTCCAGGGTCCTCTGCTATCCCTGGGAGGCATCCCATTTCTATCCCATTTCTGCAACATGGGTTGACGCTCATATTCCTGGTGAGTTGGGGTAGGGAACCTGGAGCTGCAAAGGTGACTAATCGGAACTGGTAGGAGCATTAGTCTGATTTTGGCCGAGTCGCTTGGAGGAGAGACTGTCTGCAGTATTTTTATCTTTCGGGTCTGGTTTCACACAGGTTTAATTTGGGGCAGGTGTGCATGATTTAGGCGGCTAATGCATTCAATATTATCCCATTTCTGTTGATCATCAGGAGAAGCACAGTCTAAGGGCTGCAATCTGACAAGAGTTGGCCAGACGACAGGAACCCAGTTATCATGTCTAAGGATTTTTCCCAATTGGGAGGTGATTACTAAACCATTAGATTTGTCTGCACTGTGAAGGACCTCCTTATTTAATCCCGTAACGTGTCCACCCCTAGTTGCTAGAAGCACATGGGCATACATTTGAACATAATTGCTGCACTGGTTAAACAGGGGAATTAAATCGGAGCTCAGGGTCATGTGAAGGAGCTGACTGAAACACGCAACGCTTTCTACCTGACAACAGGTTTAAAGTTTATCAATGTTGTATAAAATCCTATTTGTTTGTCCTGGTTTGTGTTCCCTGCCTTACCGCCCATGACATTTATAAAGTTAATATTTACACTGCCTAGGGAGTGTTGCAAATGGTTGCAGGGGCTGGCAGAGATTTCTGCTGCTACAGTATTAGCATAAAACTGAACAAGTGCAAGTTTGCATTAATATATTGGATCATGAGCTGTTGATAATGCTCGATTTTGATCACTAACTTCATTATATGGGAGCCACCTCATTTGAAACCCATGGCTGCCACGGCTAACGGGACACCAAGGACCTACGATCCTATCATGCATCAAGACAGTACCAGTCATCAGGGCACCTAATTGTGTACGCATGCATTTTATCATTAGGGAATTTTGCGGGTCTGGGATATCAGTCTAATTATCCAACCAAATCCATTTCAGCCCCTCACCCTGGGGGTCAAACCAACAGTAACTTGGGCCTGAATGGCACCATCTGCATTCAAACTTTTTATCTCAAAACCACACTGCTGTGCCAGATTGTGGAGGGACCCATTCCTGTTAATATAGGGCACACCCTGATGCCCTGATACTTGCAGGAAGACATACATGTCATCGGTCACCCACTAGATCTGGGACATTCTGGTGATAGTGTTGCTCTATTTATTTATCTCGGTGAACCACAAGCCATTCCCTTATATCGATCAAATGACCACACAACCAGTTCAAAAGATGGTTTATTTACATACACAAGAGTTATCTCAGCATGCAAACACAATATCTACTACGTGTTAAACTACAACGATCAGCTACAATAACCTATACTTAACTTCAGGGTGACCGGCAAATGGATAAAGGCCTTTATCTGGATTTCACTTGGCTGGTTCGAAGAAAGTGGCTCTGTCTCTGCTGGGCTCATCCATCAGGTAACGATCGTTGGTCTTGAGCTTAGCTGGCTGTTCCTGCTGCAATTGGGTGGCACAGGCCGGATCCAAGAGAGAGAGAACACATGGCTGCGTCCTCTTTTATCCCTCTGGGATTTCGTGCTCTTTGGGGCGGTCCTTAACCTTGGGCCTAATAGTTCGACAGGGCTCTAATCACTGCCTTCGATTTCGGCCAATAAAGGAGCAGGTGCCTTGGTAGCTGGGCAGGTCCTCTGCGGTCATTGACCTTGGCAGTTGTGCTTTCTGAGTAAGGGGAGTGGCGCCGATCAGTCTGTGGCTGTACCGGTTGCTTGATTGGAGTTTTATTGTCCTGGGAAAATGGGCCATTAAAATGCAAACGGGCGGGGATTTCGATCAGGTCTGGTTACCTGTGTTTTAGATACACATAGGCTGTGTATCTGTCTGAGTCCTGGGTTGGCCATAATTCCCATGGTTCTTTGCAGGTGGCCATCTTAGACGGCTACAAAAGCAGGAAATCCTGCAGACTGTACATCTTGGTGGGCCTGGTCCAGCTGGAAAGTGATATAGTTGGATGCCCGGACATATAGAGCATCCGTAACCTCCCGGATGCATCTGCGGGCAGAAGATTATGATATGCCTCATAGGTGCTCGCTTGAGCCCTGGAATGACCCAGTGGCAGAAAGGTTTAGGGCTGCAGTGAGATTCGCTGCCATTTGGAGCGGGTATCCACCCCCTCCATGGGGTGCCAAGTCTGTGAGGGTGTGACACAGGTGCCGCACAGTTTCCCTGTTGAGATGCAATCTTCTGTGGCTCATGGTGTCCGTCAGCTCATTGAATGACCAACGGCACCTGTACATCTTGGTTTGTCGCTGACCTCCCCCTTTGGCTCCCTCTTCAGCCTGATGGATAGCCAGGTCTTCAGGGTGTGCAGTGGCCCCTGGAACATGTGGTGCTGCCTCCAGCCTATGTTGGTGTTCCTGCGTCTGCAGCGACTGCCTGCCTTGGCTGCCACAAGCAACGCGAGGGCAGCCTTTGTGGGATCCACATCAGCAAACATTGTTTTACCTGGAAGGAATTGGAGAGGAGAGAGACCGACAATCAGTTCGGACTTCCAACCAGGACCCTCAAATCCCCTAAGTCTCCCTCACATTTTTGTATCCCACATTCTCTCAGAGTGCCATCCAGCAAGCAAGTTGTGCTGGCAAGCCTTGCTCTGCACACTCACCTCTGGCCACAACAGGAGCCCCTAAACCCCACTCCTCTGCTGGGAACAGTAGGGAGGACGTGCTCAGCCGACCTCTGCTCATCCACACACTCAGCCTTCGGTCCTCATTGGTGAAACCCTGCCCTTGTGTTTGATTGTTGGCAGTTGCCTCCATGGTGCTAATGCTCATATGGTTCAGGCACACTATTCAGATATCAACGGTTGCACTAATCCACTAATCATACTCTGAGACATGGCACCTGTGCCCTTGAGTGCGCACTTGAGAGTTGAGGAGTGTGAAGTGCTATCACAATAATAAGGCTACTTCCTCCTTTGAAATAGCCTTCCGCTGTTAAGCTAGAGGCTGCTCACAGTCAAAGGGAGTGAAATTGAATTCCAGGATGGAAGCCGCAGCAGGGCTCAGTCCTGGAAGTCTTTGGTAGGACAGATAGGCTGCAGCTGTGATTGCCCCTGCTATGGGTCTCCACAATAGTTAAAGATGGCTTGAAGGCCTCAGAGATGCAAATCTCCTCACCCCACCGGCCCAGGTGTGACCCCCGACCTGTAACGCTTCAGCCCCATGATGAAGTCCAACCCGCTTGGAAGGTGTGTTTCCTCCCACCCAAAGCACTGGGGCAGCAGCTCCGATGCCCCTGAGTTGCATGCCTGAAAATGGAAATGGCTACTCACTTCCCCTCAGTAGCCATTGTGCTAGGTTCCCATTTTTTAAAAGGAGTACTGAACGACGCTCACTTGGGGAGTCGGGTACTTCCTGGAAGGCCACTGCATTCGACTTCAATCTCGATAATGAGATTGAAATGAATGCAAATGAGGGTTAATGATGTTCTCACCATTTTTGGGTATATTCAAAACTTGCCATCGGGGGCAGATCAGGTAAACCGCAGAAAGGTTCCTGTCCAACACTAATCTTGATTTTGCCCTCTCCCGCTATTCACCTGATGCGCCTGTATCTGCGCCGGGTACAATGCGGTCACTGAATCATGCCATTCAAATTTTTTTGAAAGAATTGTGCACTCTGTTTCCACAACCTTTTGAGAAAGTGAGTTACAAAGAGTCCTAACCCTCTAGTAGAAAAATAATTCTCATATCTGTCTTAAATGGGTGACCCCTTATTTTTAAATAGTGATCCTTAGTCTAGATTCTCCAAAGAGGGAATTATCCTTTCCACATTCACCCAGTCAATAAGACTCATGATCTTACATGTTTTAATCATGTATTCTTTTAAACTCCAGCAGATACAAGCCTAGCCTATCCAACTTTTCCTCATAAGACAATCTGCTCATACCAGATAAAGCCCAGTAAACCTTCTCTGAACTGCTTCCAATTCTTCTGTAAATAAGGAGACACATATTGTACACAATACTCCAGATGTGGTCTGACCAATGAAAATGAATGAAATGAAAATCGCTTATTATCACAAGTAGGCTTCAATGAAGTTACTGTGAAAAGCCCCTAGTCACCACATTCCAGCACCTGTTCAGGGAGACTGGTATGGGAATTGAACCATGCTGCTGGCCTGCTTTCAAAGCCAGCAATTTAGCTGTGTGCTAAACCAGCCCCTGATTGAAAAGAAATGAAAATTGCTTATTGTCACAAGTAGGCTTCAATGAAGTTACTGTGAAAAGCCCCTAGTCGCCACATTCCGGCACCTGTTCAGGGAGGCTGTTACGGGAATTGAACCGTGCTGCTGGCCTGCCTTGGTCTGCTTTCAAAGCCAGCAATTTAGCCCAGTGTGCTAAACAGCCGCACTGTTTGCTAAACAGCCCCAATGCCTTATATAACCAGAGTGTAATCGAGCTATGATTAACAGGCCATCTTCACATCAAAAGCAGTTAAGTGCTTTCTGTCGAGAAAAAGAGGAAGTGAAAGCATTTATTTTCTAGATGTTTATAAAAATTATGGTTAGCTTCACAAAGTACTTGAGATGCATTCAAGCATGAAGGGAGATGAAAGCAAACAATTCAGACACCTTGCTATCCAGAAGATATTACCCTGTCAATTACAGTCTACAAAAAGTGATTTCTCTTTCAAAGTGAATAAAAGCCTCACAGATCAAACGATCTGATGGAGTTTAAAGCCTTGTGATGTGTTTTGGTTTTCAATGAAGTAATAGCTTCTGCTTTCTGCACTTCTGTCTGAGGCAGCAGATGTAAGAGACAGGTAAGTGAAAAAGAGATGATTTTCACTCTTTCTGCCTGGACTGCTCTTTAGCTTCCAGACAGGGATAACTGATGGGGAGGGGGAGGGGGGATCCAATTGTAGTGGTCCACGTAGGAACTGACATAGGTACCAATAGCATAGGTAAAGCAAGGACAGAGGTTTTGCTAAGGGAGTAGTAACAGCTAGGAGCTAAATTAAAAAGCAGAACCAAGAGGTAATATTCTCTGGATTACTGCCTAAACCTCGAGCTAATTGGCATTGGGTAAATAAGATTAAGGAGGCAAATGCGTGGCTCAGAGATTGGTGTGGGAGAAATGGGTTTGAATTTGTTCGACATTGGCACCAGTGCTGGAAAAGAGTGGACCCGTTTCTGCTGCCAGGGATACCGTCGGCTGGTGCTGCCCTCACCAGCAGTACACTCCGCGGCCCCCATCCAGCGCCCATGTCTTCATCTGAATCATGCTGGGACCAGAGTCCTGGCGAATTGCATAACTAGGGCTGCAAATAGGGGTTTAAACAAAATTGTGGGGGGGAGGGTTCAGTCGTATGGAGAATTAGAAAATCAAAGTTAAAGAAGAAAGTAGAAGTGCAGGTTAATGACGAAGAGCAGGATTATCAGTCGTCCAGCGCCGGAATTGGGAAACGCCATTGGGGGAGATAATCGGTTCCAACGACAAAATCGTGCCGGTGCTGGTTTCACGCTAAATCGCAATTCCCTGTCGCCACGACAGCGGCGTCAATGCGTTCCAGAACGCACGTACAGTAAACATCCTTGGCATATCATTAGCGGGTCTGACCCAAAACTCTCCGAGGCCCCCACGATTCTCTGCCTCCACTGCAGGGAATTCCTAATGGCGATGTTCACTTGTGCTTTTAAAAATCACGAATCTGTTGTTGTGGCTGATGAGGGAGGAGAGAAGAGGTAGGACATACAGAGGTGCGACTGTGGGCTGCCGGGCTGGACACTGGGCAGGCTGACAGGGGTGGCCTGCCAGGGTGGGGGGGAGTGGTGACTGGAGTGCTGTTCAGGCACGGACCACCATTGCCACGGCAGGAAAAGCAACCACCTTACTGCACACCCACTGATCACCCACTCTGCACCCTAGTTCTGCAGAGTGACACTGGATGGGTGCCCCCACCACAGCACCCCAGCCCTCTCACAACCTTCGCAGCCAGCCCCCATACAACCCCCCCCCCCCCCACCGCACCCCAGCCCCCACCCTACCAAACCCGCACCGCCACCTGCTGGCAGGGCATCAAGCAGCCCGCCTAGGGCAACGTCAACTGTAACCCCTACAGGGGCACCGAATAGGGGACACAGAGTGTACCGCTGGCAAGGTCAGTGCCAGCCGACAGTATCCCTGGTAGCAGAGACAGGTGCCAAGGCCAGAGGTCCCCAGGGTTCCGGCTACCGACAGGGCATGGGGTGCGGAGACCAGAAGTCGGATTTGCAGTGGCAGAACTCACAGTGTTAACCGGGGGCACCATGTAGCCGTTGGACCTGGATGGGCTCGGGGGTTCGCACCATGCTAACCTGTCAGTCTTTCACACCTGTAGACAATGGATATTGAAATACAATCAGCAATGCTGGCCTTCCTTCTTGTCGCCGTTGCCCTTGGGGATGCCCTGTGGCTGTACGAGCTTGAGCTGCTTGAGGAGGAGGAACCTGCAGCAGTGGAGCGTGCCCCAGAGGAACAGGAGGCAGCTGCTCAGAATAGAGGAGGAGGAAGGGGAAGTGGTGCAAAGGAGGCGAGTGTACTGGCAGCGCCTGTCATTCTTGGACCTGCTGGACTGGGCATGCCATCGAAGACTCCGGCTGAGCAGGGAGGCAGTGTGACACATCTGCCAGAACATGGCGCATCT